>NC_058091.1:313507272-314128636 GCF_020171115.1 Neogale vison | reverse complement strand
AGCATGTTCGAGAGGGCACATGTCGCCAGAAATCTTTCAGTTGCTAAAAGAACTACTGTTTGTTTTAACACGTGTGTCTGATAAGAATATTCATTTGGCCAAAGCTTTGTTTTACTGTTGTAAAAACAAAATGCATCTTCCTACAGCAAAGAGATGAAAACTTGCTTCATAAACAGGGTATGTGTCCTCTTTTGAAGAGCCGAGGGCTCGCTCCGTGGTAGAACGATGGGCCGTCACTGGTTTAACTCTGAGAGTTTATTCTGAACCTCTGTGTCCGTTAGCCTCTGCCATGTTTTTGATCGGGGGGGAACGGAAAGTCCCCGCATTTGAAATAACTTCCTTCCAACACAGCTGCCTCTTACGGAGGAATGCTGATCCTGAACTTCTGAAGTTAGCAAGGGACAAGTCAGGGAATAAGATCAATTCCTTAATCCCCCTCCTCCCAAAATGCTTAAAACAATTACGTTTTATTGGATAATTCAATGTTAGGGTCTATTTCTAAAAACCTCCATTTTCTAAAAAAAAAACCACAATGTTTTCCTTGAAACAGAAAAGTTTTGAAGGAGAGGTATAGAATTTTATACAACATGGCAGTGATTCTTAAAAAAAAAAATTGTCATCGTTCTGCACTTCTGTATTTCTTTTGGGGGTATTTTCCCTCTTCCTAATTCAAAGCTTAAAGGAGTTTCTGGAAGCCAACAGGGGAAAAACACCATTAGTCCAACTCAAAATGTAGAACTTTAAAGTTATGTTAAATTTTAGGCCTAAAGGTTTAATTTCCATGCTTTCTGGTTTTAAGCCAGACAGACTCCAAATATTCGCTTAATATGCTTTCCTATGGCTTAATGTGTAATAATTTCAGCATTTTAGAAATTTATTTTCCTGAAAAAATATGTGGTCCACTGATATTTCTGAGGGGTAGGGGAGAGAATGTTTAAGCACAAACTTAACAATGAGAATTATGATGCTCATTAGTATAATTTGAGAAAAAAAGCATAAAATAGTCCACATGATTTTTCCCCATTTAACCTATATTCCATCCTAAAAAAAAAAATTGAACAAAGTAATTAATAATAAAACTATGAGTGCAATTTCATATTCAGATTAAAATAATCTGATGAGCAAATATGAAAGCTTTACATGTGTCCAGGATGGCCCGTGACATGCTCTTAGTTCAGAGAATTCAGTCTGGCCTAGGTCGCAGAGCCTGCCTCTGCCTCACCTGCCCGAGAGTGTCTCTGTCTGTGGGAATCCGCACAGTGCTGGAGACAGCTTACCGGCTGACCCGAGTCTGGCCGGACCCCGAGTCTGGCCGGACCCCTCTTGCGTTCCTACGCGCCCGCGAGGGGGAAGTGGAGGAGGCAGGAGCGCAGGTGCCTGGCGCAGGTGCTCACCCCCAGCCGCGCCCATGGCGCTCCGCCCGCCTGCAGCTGCGCGGGCATCGGGGTGCGGCCAAAGGAAGAGGGAGCAGGAGCTGCGCAGACAATCCGTCAGACCCTCACAAGGCATGATAGTGCCCGACCACCTACATTCATAACATTTTGTGTAGCGGGTTACTTTGTGCACCCTCTAAATTGTTGACCCTTAAACTGAGAAGAAAATGTGCTTTCCAATAAAAGGAAAATTAAAAAAAAAAAAAGGAAATAAGTGTCACATAGCAGGAAGGTGAGCATACACTTGGGGTGAGAGTTAGGGTGGAAATTACGGGCAGGTTTCCTCAAGCTGTGAAAGGATTCTTGGTGGTCCACAAGCCTCTTCCTCTCTGGGCAGGAATGGCACCGTTAGAAATGCATTTCTTTCATTTGCCCGCCTCCCTGCGTTTATTCAGATATTCTGGGGAGCTGTGGGCCGATGATGAACGCTCTTAAAGTTTCATGCAAGTCTTTTTCTCACGTTTCCTTTTTTCGCTGGGAGAAGCAGCATCCGTCCCAGGAGTGCGGAGTGATAGGCAAGAGGAAGAGGAGGGTGGTCGGCCGTCAGGTGCCACCTGGGTGACATCACCCGAATCTTTGCTTCACTGGCAAGAATTTTTTTTTTTAATTAAACATAATTGACATACAACCTCCTATTAGTTTCAAGTGTACTTCCTGGTAGTTCAATATTTTATACATTCTGAGATGATGTTCCCCCTTGATGAGTGTAGTTTCCGTCTGTCATCATACAACGTTATGACACTGCCCTCCTCCACGGGATTCCCTACCGTGTCCATTACCTGTCCTGGACATATTCCTGGTGTCACTGCGACTCTGTATCCTTTATTCCCTTTCACCCATCTTGCCTACCCCCACGGGCTCCCTTCTGGTAACAAGAGTTTGTTTCTTGTATGTACACGTCTGTTTCTGTTCTGTTCCTTCATTTTGTTGTTTCATTTTGTTTTTTATTTCACAGGTAAGTGAAGTCATTCAGTATCTGTCTCTCAGTCTCACTTACTTCCCTTGGCAAAATGCTCTCCAGGTCCATCACCGGCAGAAGTTGATGATTTTTTCCCTGAAAGCCTACTTGAGAGCCGTGGTTCTCCAAGTGCCTTCCCGGGAGGTAGCAGCAGTTTTAGGTGATTCTTGGTTATCCAGATAGACGGGCTGGAGACTCCGGAGGTGAGACACCCTGTCTCAACAAGCCTTCTGATGTTTCAGCAACGTGGTTCTGATCAGCGGGACAGCAGGTGGTTTCTCAGACAGCCTGGGCCAAGCACCCAATCCTGCCTCGTAAGGACCGGTCACGCCTCTTCCTCAACGTTCGCACAACAGGAGTCTCTGGGGAAATGGCCTCAAAACTTGTCATTTAACAAGTTCTCCAGGTGATTCTCCTAAGCGGGGACTCCGAGAACCAGGCCACACTATCCACAGCAAAGAGCAGATCCCACTGACGGAAACAGAATCTGTTTGTTCGCGTGTTGACTACAGAGCTCCAGATTCTTCATATCCCTCTCTAACTTGTCTCTTGGTTGAAGGTTTCTCCTTCTTCTACAGTTCCTATTAATTAAATGTGAAGAGACGAACTTCTCTGTCCAAAATTACCTGCATCTATTGAAAAATGAAATCATCTTATCCAATCCTTGAATCATAAAGTGATTGCATGTTTGGTCATATTTTTCATGAGAAAGATTCTCTCCTTTATCTAACGGAATAAACAGTCCGGGAGCACTTATGGAGAAAACGGACATTTCTTGTAAAAAAAAAAAAATAAAATGCAGTTCTAGGGGCAGCTTCAATCTGGAGACCAATTTATGTGGAGGCCAATCTTGAGTTTCTATTCCCTACCCAGTGGGCTCTTGAATGTCAGACCCCAATCCCAGCCTCACTGACCTCAGACCACAGTGTAAGTCCCCACACTCGATGCTGCTCTTTGAGCGGCGAGCCACCCAGCCCCAAACTGTGCTTTCTCTGGGGTCCTCTTGACGGAGGTGCCTACGCTTCACCCGTCACAAAGCATGGATTTCCCTCGGCCCGGTCTCACCTCCCGCTTCCACTCCACGTCCAACTGGTCCATGTCAACTTTTCTTCCAAAATATCACTGTAGCCAGTTTTATTTATTTATTTATTTATTTTCTTGAAGGGACTTTTCATTGTCTCATCCATCTGATGAGCTCCGGTGTTGTGTCCTCTCTTGCACTCCATTCTTCCAGGGTAGGGTCTCAGATGGAGTGATTGCCCCAATGCTTCCAGCCAGAGAGCTAGGGTTTGAAAGGGGGGCTGCCCTAGAGACAGCCTGTGCCAAACCCCCGGCCTCCCACACCTCCAACCATGTCAGGCTGGTCGTGTCCTGCATGTGGTCATGGCCAGAGAGGAAGCAGGGGTCATCCTCCAGACGGGTAACATGTGCCTGGGCCCTAAGTGCTCTGTCAGTGGTCCTCACAACCACATTTAAGTTAAATTGTATATTTTCTGTGTCAGAGTAATGCTATGGTCTGAAAGTTTGTGGCTCTCCAAAATCCATATGTTAAAATCTTAACCCCTGAAGAGAGTGATATCAGAAGTCGGGGCCTTTGGAAGGTGATTAGGTCATGACAGTGAGATTATCATGACAGATATCTGTGCTCTTACGAAACACACCCCAGTGAGCTCCCCCACCCTGCCTGCCATGTGAGGACACACTGGAAAGGTGCTGGCTGTGAACCAAGTAAAAGGCCCTCCCTCGGCCATGCGGGAGCCTTGACCTTGGACTTCCGAGCCTCCAGAATTGTCTGAAACAAATTTCTGCTTTTTATAAGCTACCTTGTCGGTGATATTCCGTAACAGCAGCACAAACAGACTAGGACACGTATCTTGTGAAGCTCAACATTTTACAGGCAAGTCATAATTCAGAATATCAGTTCTCCATTGGGCTGTGCTTTGCATTACCTGGGGAGAGTCCTAGAAATAATGTTCCCAGGATCCATGCGCACATTCAGGATGAATCAGAATTCCCAAGGGCCATATCAATCCCCGATCTCAAAGAGGCCCAGTGCCGGATGAAATGGATGTCCCCACTAACAGGGCTCTCCATGTCTTGGCAAACATCTGTCTTTTCGTCTGCGATGGTGGAAGTGGTCATGATTGAGTAACACGCCCCACCTCCTGCTCCATGATGGCATGTGTTTCTAATCACATCTCTGTGTGTTTGTGGATTTGGGGACTTCTGGGAGAGCTCTTAACTCACACTGTTGCCGTCAGGTGGAAACTGCGTCGTCACGGTCTACAGTCCACTGCCTTTCCTCTGTTTTTTTTGCCCTAGCTGGATTTCTATTTCTAGTCTTTCACGGAAGTTTTCTGCTTATGAAACTGCCATGCACACAGCCGAGCTAGTGCAAAGCCCATCAGCTACGCGCGAGGCACCACGGCTCGGGCACTGCTGGCTTCCCGGGGCCGCTGGCTGAGGGGCGCCGGGAACCTAGTGACCCTTCGTACCGACCAAGGGGGAAGTGTGAGGTGTTGGATGTGATAACGGGGTGCATTTTGTAACAACAATGGGAATGACTTGTGAAAAAGATCAACAGCATATTCCCTCCTCCCTGTGGGACTTGAGTTGTCATCTGTGTCCATCCACGGACCGCTCCCGTAACATCACGCTGCACTGGAATAGGAAAGCTGGACTCCAGTCCTGAGTTTGCTGGTAATCAATGGTGCAACCTCAGTCAACTCACTTCCTTCCTTGGATCCCAGCCTCTTGATTTCAAAGAACTTCCCTGTCACAAAATGTCTTCTTCTCCTTTAATTCTGAGGGTTTTTCCAGGCACTTTGCAGCTGTGAACATCCATTACAAGGATTCTCAATCTTTCATTCTTTCAGAAAGACGAGGCATCAGGCAGTATTTTTGGTCAGAGTCTGTATCTCCTTGGGATTTCTAAGGCTGTCTACTACCTTTGTATCATTTCTTTATTCTTTGCCAATGTTAGCAAGAGAATCTTGATGGATTCTAAAATGGATGAGGTTGCTCCCCCCAAAGAAGAGGAATTATAGCTAGATGATAAACACACGTTGTCTCCAGCTACATGTTTGTGAATGATTTTTATATGTATAATCACACATATGCATATTGATAGATCACAATCGTTTCTTATTCTATTGAGGTTCACAGTTTCTGGAGGTCAGGGGAAGAGCAAAGGTAGGAACAGAATCAATGATAGGTAAGAGACTCAACTTACAATGACCCGTTTAGTTTCAGAAGGTAGATGGGAGGAGAAAAATGAACAGATGAACAAATGTAGGTTCTGGGAAGTGATGAAAATGTCCTCGCACCCAGACAGGAGAGGTGGGGTAGCGGTCCGGTCTGTCAGTCAGTGCAGGAACGGCCTGTGGACAGTCTCCCCACGGAGCCGCACCTACATCTTCTCTCCAGGAAGTCGCTCTGTGGGGACCAAGTCCCCATTGAGAGAAGTATGAATATCTGCCACCCAGATTTTATTTTCAATTATATAGCTTCTCATTAACACACGCACACACACACCCAAACTCAAAGATTGCAAAATGGCTAATTTGTTAGGAAAAAAAAATGAATAAAAACACCACTTGCGTTACAAAGCGCTTCAGCTGAAGGCTCTTAGGGAGTAAATCTTTCTTATGGAATTTTGGTGACTGTCTAACCTTTTGGCTGCTTTGGATTGAACCAAAGAACTTGGTGTGTCCTGGATTTAACTGTCCCTATGGTAGCTCAAGCAGAGGCCTTTTCCCAGACATTATTCTCATCTTCTCAGGATAAGAAGGGGGATTTCTGAGTTCCCTCTGGTTGGGGGCTGATTTATCCTTCTCACCCGTTGCTCCTCAGGAAGTTATAAATAGACAACATTGCCGATTTATCTGGAAGAAAATAGGCCCACTAAATTTGGAATAGTCATTTCAATGGAAATTCAATAAAACTATATTGTTAAGCCTTGAAACTCTGATAGGATAATAATTTGATGTTTCAAAAGAAAAACAAATGACATTGCCTTTATATGTATTTCAAAGTCTGGGGAAACAAAACAGGTTTGACTCCTTTAATGCATTTCAGTAATCTTGAGTATCACCTTCGTGTATGTACTTGTTTCCAAGGAAAGGTCACAGGACCCCGGAGCCCACTGCTCAGGGTGAAGCGCGTTCCTCACAGCCCTGGTCATGCCCTGAGCGTGGGGGACCTGTGCACGGCGATGGTCTTTGGTGTCTTCTGCTGAGTCGGGACTGACTGTGCTCCGGAGCAGCCCCAAGACGGGGTGAGCTGCCTCCGCTGCGGGTTCCACACTGCTTTGCGTCACCCTGCTTCAGCCTCCGGGAGGGCTTCGTCCGTGTCTTCTTCCTCCTTCTGGAATATGAGCTCCCGGCGCAGGCAGAGGGCAGTTTCACAGCTACCAGCACTTGGCAGAGAGGTTAGCTGTGGTGGGTGCCACCCACACGTGGTGTAGCGCATCCTTGTGCAGTACACACAGTCCTTGTCTTCATGGAGCTAAAACCCCAGAGGGACAGCCCAAGAGAATAACTGAGCACATTCGAAGACACAGCCTGGCAGCAATGTTGATGAGAGCAAAATACAGAAACCTTTCAAATATTCAAAATTAGGAGATTGGATAAATAAATTATGGTTTCTTTATACAGTAAAATGTTCTATTATTATAAATGGTGAAGTGTCTCTATTTGCAGAGGCTCTGAGCAGCGTTAATAACTTAATAACGTGTTAAGTAAAATGAAATGGGTTCTAAATGGTGTAATCCCACCTTTGTTAAGGTCTATTTACGTATGTATAGATGACAAGGGAATCATATACATCACAGTTGTAACAGTGTTTTTCTCTTAGTGATAGAATGATAGATGTTATCTGTTCCATCTCCTCTTCTTCCGTGTGCATATTTTCAATGTCTTCTGCACGTCCACGGCTAACTGAGTAATACGAAAATATCCCCAGCAACATCAGGAAGAAGGAGCAGAAGAAATGAATGACGTGCGTGAGACAGGTCTCAGCCCGTGGGAACCTGCTGGCCATCAGAAAGGACTTCTTAAGGACTCAACTGTGCCCTTCCCCAAATTCCTATCTTGCAGTCCCTACCTCCAGGACTTCAATGCCAATGCATTTGAAGATAAGGTCCTTCCAGGGGTGATTAAAGTAAAATGAAGCCATCGGAAGGGAGAGGCCCAGTCCAATATGACAGGTATCCTTGTAAGAGGCGATCAGGACGCGGACCCGCACAGAGGGGCAGCCAGGTAAGGACATGGGGAGAAGAAGGCATTGACAGTCAAGGAGAGAGGCCTCAGGGGAAACCAACCTTGCCCACACCTCGGTCTCCGACTTCCAGCCTCCAGATCCGTGGGAGAACCCATGTGTGATCCTCAGGCCACCCCAGCACAGTACATGGTAATGATGACTCCACCAAATTCACACAGAGGACTGCCCTCCTAACCATCAGTTCCACGTTTGTAGCAGACTTAAACCTTTACATATTTTATCCCATTTCAGATTCCCCACTACCCTTTGAGTTCAGTATTAATTTCAATTTACACATAAGGAAACTGAGGCAAACTCCAGGTCAGTGCATTCCCTCACCAGCTCAAAGCCCTGGAACTCCCTATCCTCTCTGCTGGTGTTCCCAGGAAGCTCCCGCCCACAGGTCACACGTGGTGAAGTCCCCTTGGCCCTGTTCCCCATCATCATGCATTCCTGATATCCCACCCCTGCCCATTAATAATGCAATTAATGCATTATTTCCTGACTTTCGATGCTCCTATGCTTAACTCTCTACGCCACTTGGCTAAGATCCTTGCATCCCCTCAAGGGACCCAGCAGAAAACCGGCTTACAGGGAGTTCTCAGACATCTTTGCGAAGTCATGTTAACAGTGATTTTATTTTTATTTTTTTCGCCAAGTTTTTATTTAAGTTCCAGTTAACTAACTTTCAGTGTCATATTAGTTTCAAGTGCACAATACACTGATTCAGTGTTTCCATACATCACCCGGGCTCATCACAAGAGCATCCTCTATTCCCCCCAGCCCCCTGCCCTAACAGGGTTTTCAGGGGGCCATTTCTCAGGACCTTTAAAGTCCCCATGTGTGAGCAGATGAAGGACGAACAAATGGAGTCTTGCCTTGAACCACTGTGTTTTGTGTGGCCGTGCCACCATAGGCCTCCTCTTACTAAGCCGTCCTCACTATCTGCTTCACTATAGAAGGTCACACTGTTTCCCAATAAAATGTAATTCGCTATCAGGAACAATCTGGTGCAGCTATAGATTTTAATGCCCAGAGTCCCTAGCAGTAGGACATTTCCAACAGACAGTCCGGGTTGTCTGCATAAAGCTCTGTCCTGGAAATGGGATTTGCCAGAGTCACCAGTATGTTTCCAGGACTTGAGTAAAATGACGCTCACGGCATCCCAGCAGTTGCAAAGCTGGAATTCATCGTGAGAAGCCAATTGAGATGGATAAGTCATCTGTTACCAATGTGACAAGGGTCTGTTATGGAAGAGTATCTTCCTGCAGAAATTAGAAATTAGAAGCATGGCAACCCTCCCTAAGAGGAGAGATGATTGCAAAGTGTTCTAACAAAACTCTTTCCTTTTCCATTTCATGCATAAGATGCCCATGAAGAGTGATGTGTCTCTCTCTGCCCATCTTTTATCCGGCACAAGCCTAGCTTCCCCCAAGAAAAATAGTAAAAGCTATCAAGATCAGAATTGCATCCTAACTTTTATTGTGTGGGTTGCCAAAGGCCACTGGGTTTTGATTGTTCAGAAACAAGATGGCAACAATGTTCTTGCAATCGGAGCTCCCATGACAAGCCTACTAATTTATAGGCATGGGGAGTTGTGTGCAGTTGTACCTCTCGGGCTGGTAATAGTTGTGCTCATCTTCACCTCCGAGGCAGGCCACCCCGCATTGTGCGGCAGACTCATGCTGAACGGCCAGAGCAAGGTGCTGTGCTCAGCCATAATTTAAAAGACTCTGACACGAAGAAAGTGTTATGATGTTTAACTTATAGGGCATCCAAATGTCATAGACCCAAGCAAGCTCCTATTAGCAATAACTCAGGTCCTCTGAAGGGATTTGACATTCAAAACTGATGAGCACTGGTCCCCGGGGCCTGCTCCGACCTAGCCTCGCCCAGGCCACTCGGTAACCTGAGTGGCCCAGGGGTCAAACCATGAGAGCCCTCTTCAATTTAAAGAGCGGCTTCTCTCCGGCTGCTGGGGTTCTGACTCGGCACAATAAATTTCCCAAAGAGCATAAAGAGCCATCTAGTGTATATCAAATCAATATCACCGGGGCTCGCAGCGGTGTCTGAGGCTACAGTTCACAAAGTAAACCAGGCCAGGGGCTGGATTCCTGCCCTTGGCAATCAATCAGGCTCCCGGGTCATGGATTTTAGTGTAAATTAACACAGCAGAAACCATCACGCTCCCCAGACAATGATATAATACAGGATTTGCTTTTTTTTTTTTTCCTTCTTCTTCTTCTTCTTTTTTTTTACCCCCCCCCCGTAAACCCGTTTCATTGCTTGTGCTCGGAGGTAAAGCTACACGAAGCAGGAATAATAAGAAACAGTGGTTAGGAAGGTGGTGGAAATCGTAAAGTAAAGCATTAATATTCTCCTGACAAATACACAGAAAGCGTGTTACATTAGGTAAACAGTTACGAAGCGCGGTAAAGAATATAATTGCCTTGGAACGTATTCAGGAGTGCAAGACTTTTCCAAACTGACCTCCTGCAGTAGATAGTACAAATTGTATCAAATTACTATATGTGTATCAGGGAAACACGCAGTGGTGGCTATGTTATTACAGTCTTCTTCCCCCGTTTCCAGCCCCATTTTACGAAGGGGCAGCAGATACCCCTTTGAAACAATCAACATGCACCATGCACTGCCCAAGGCATCCCTCCCCAACCCACCCCGAGTCACAACATAAACAGCTCCCGTAACTTCTCAACTAGGAAAATGTGTGCTGCTTACTGTCCTGGCTTGTGTGCTGAGAAAGAAAGGTAATCTTATCTTCCAGGACAAGCCACCTAAGTGTTTCCATAATTTATAATGTACACTTGCATATGGAACCCATAAACAACAGTAAGGTTTAAAAAAAAAACAAACCTGCAGGTTATAGAAACTTCTCGAACACGACGAGTTGGTTTGAGAGCGGAAGTCTGCACTTAATTTATTTTGAAGGAATAAAACAAATCCTCACACACCTCGCCATACTTCTTTAGCATTATACAGCCTGTCAAGTCAAATTGCATATATACGCTGTGATGTACGGTCGACGTTTCCCCTGTAGCTTATGATACATAATATCTGGGCCCAGATCGATACCTAAAAATCGTTCAAATATTTGAATGAATACTTTTTAAAATAATACATTTTGTAACTTATTAAAATGCGTGTAAGTGGGCAAGATACTGTTTATTTTGATGTCACCTTAGAAGGAGACCCTCATGCTTGCCAAAGGGGCCTAGTTACATTGTGCACAGGGGGTGAGTTCCCAGAACAGCCCCCAACCACAGCTTAGGCTCCATTTTCCCAAAAAGGAGTATAGAAGCGAGTATCTGGTCCTAAATGATCTCACAGGGTTTTTGACTATCTAGTGAAACAGTATAGGAAGGAGAACGTGGAGATTCTAAAAAATGAGTTTCGCATAAGAGGGTATTACAATTATTGTCAAGCAGAGGTTTCCACTTCTGTCACCTTGCAGTTTCTTTAGGAGTATAATGAAGATCTGCTTAAAGCCTCAAGAAAAAAGAAAGAAAGAAAGAAAGAAAGAAAGAAAGAAAGAAAGAAAGAAAGAAAATAGATCTCATTTAAAAAGAAATGGTACCAGGTGGTGGGTATTATAGAGGGCACGGCTTGCATGGAGCACTGGGTGTGGTGAAAAAATAATGAATAATGTTTTTCTGAAAATAAATAAATTGGAAAAAAAAAAAAGAAAAGAAATGGCAGGCCCTGAGACTTTTTTGTCTGAGACTGTCTTGAACTAAGCCAAATTTCTAAGACAAAAGGTCGTTTAGCTGAATATTCTTACGACTCTTAAAGCGAAGCAAATTGTCCTCGTCAGCCGAACAGAAAACACAGCTGCAGCAGCAGAGCAGCCAGAGCGCCATCGGGAAGAAGGCCGCGTCGGGAGGGAGCCGACGGGAGGACCGCGCCCCTGTCGGCCGCCGGCCGCCAGTCTGTCGAGAGCACCCGTGCTCTGTGCCCACCCAGTGGCTTGAGAGGCTTACAGTGAGAGGCTCCATGTCAGCTTCCGTCCACGTTCCACCCCTGTTAGCTTCTCTGAGCTCATGAATGTAGCCCACTTCTGGGCTACCTTGTCACAGGGACACATACGACCGGGGACCACTCTCTGGCCTGCTCCTGCTAGAAACTGAGTTTTGCAGATAATGCCTAGAACAGCTTAATTTTACAACAGACACGTATGGGTGAGCTTCACTTCCAAGTCAGCCTATAAACCGTGTCAACGCCAGTGGGATTTCCTTAGAACAGAAAGGCTGGATGTAAAGAACTCTAAGAAACTCAGGGTGGAAGAAAGCAATTTTGGTGCAGAATTCCTGCTGACGGACAACCCGTCTTTGATTCGGTTGAGTTGTGGAGCAAGAACAGGGCCTTGACTCCAAGTGAAGGGCTGGGAGAGAGCAAGAGCAAAGCGGAACAAGGCATCGTTCCAAAGGATCCAGTATTTAGATGACCCTCCATCTCACCTTCCCAAACTTCATCCCAAAGGTCGCCCAGGCACTAGTCATGCACCCCCACGCTGGCAGGTGGTGAAGTAGAGGGCGGACACTGCGTTGACTCATCCCTGCTCCTCAAGTACAAGGAGAAGCCCGAGCTCAACAGCAGCAGGGCTGGGGCCAAGACCTCTGGCTCCAGGAAGGGACCGTTCCCATTGCTGTTGCTTGAGAGAACACACAGAACTCCAGCCGTACCTGCCTCCAGAACTGCAGGGTCCCACTGTCTGTTTAGGATCTGAAGCAAACATGACTTGACTGATGAGTTGTAACTGCACTGAAGGACCATGATGGTGATCGGGCCCTTGTGTGGGCAGTTCCCTAGGAAAGTGCCAGTCGAGAGAGTTCCTCTATGGGAGGAACTGTATTTTCATTCTCCTAAACAGGTCTGGCATCAGACAGAGACGCTTTAATGATAATGCTCTGAAACTTTCTAGGGAAGGTCATACAGCTGGACCAGTAACTGTCAGAAACATATCAGAAGAAGAATTGTGTCAAACCAGGTTTCTGTTTTATAACAAGAATTCTGAATTGTCCTTGGAATTAAATATTGTCTTTTCCATATGTCACATATCGTGTGGAAGTTGCCTAGAGAGAACTGTGAGTTGTCTAGAGCTTGGAAAAACAGCATGAAAAGCCTGCTGCGTGTGATGTGCGGAAGGTGGTCATCGAACCAGATCCTGGAGTGGAGATCACAGACCAGATCACGGACCAGATCAGGGACCAGATCACGGACCCGATCACGGACCAGATCAGAGAACTGAGGGACTAGCTAAAAGTGGATAAAGGAAGCAAAGGCAGTCCTGACGGTCATGGGGCCAGGAGTCCATGAGCGAACAGGACAGGCTCCTAGAAATAGTTAGCCACTGGAAGTCTGAGAAAAGAGACTAAAAGACCCAAGGTCATCTGGAGACTTCATGGGAACTGAGAAGTCAGGATCAAAGAAGACAGGATGGCAAACATTCAATGCCTAACATCCTTCTGGCCCCAAACTCCCGAAGCCACCCTTGATTGTCTCCTTTCTTCCACACTCTCCATGCAGGGCTTTGATAAATCTTGTTGGAGTTACCTTTATGAAGGACTCTTTTTTTTTTTTTTTTAAGATTTTATTTATTTATTTGACAGACAGAGATCACAAGAAGGCAGAGAGGCAGGCAGAGAGAGAGGAAAGGAAGCAGGCTCCCTGCTGGGCAGAGAACCCGACGTGGAGCTCGATCCCAGGACCCTGAGATCATGACCTGAGCCGAAGGCAGAGGCTTTAACCCACTGAGCCACCCAGGTGCCCCTGGAGTTACCTTTAAAGCAGATGTAACCCCCATGTGTGGTTCCCACCTCCTTTGCTATGACCCAGGCCTGAGCCCCCATTGCACTGTGCCTGGGTTCTTCTGTGTTCTCCTGGCTTCTGCCTTTGCCCTTTTGGAGGTTATTGGGCACTCTGGTGCCCAGAGTGACCCTTATAAGATGTGAGTCAGATTGTGCCTCATCTTTACTCAAACCGTTGCAACGACTTCTCCTTCGATCCCCTCCGATGGGCCCCATCTGCTAACCCTCTGCTCCTCTCCATGGCTTCCAAGGTCCTGGAAGCTCTGCCCTCCTTTGTGGATTCTCACTTGCAATACATACGCTTCCTCTTTCTGCCCCTAACGGTGGCCAGTCCCTCCCTGGGAAGTCTCAGGGTTGTCCCGGGGGATGCCTTCACCTTCAAATCCCACCTTCTCAATGATTCCCCTCCTACCTCTCTTGTTTCAGGTGCAAGCACGTCCCTCCCCCAGGCCCCCTGGAACTCACGCTCCCCAGCTCTCTACCACACTTCACCTCGAACACAACATAGCATTTGCTGGTTGGTCCCGTTCCTGTGGATGGTCCGAGCTCATTGGGAGAATCCAAACCCACTGAGGGCAGAAATCTTGTCTCACTTTGATTACTCAGGGACCCGCAAGATCTTAAATGATATCTGCCACATGGCAGGGGCTCAAAAAACATTTGCAGAATGAAAAAACAAAACAAAACAAAAAACAAAATGGAATGAATACTTGGCAACTTTTTTGTTTGTTTGTTTGTTTGTTTTTTTATAAAAAATGAGAAAGGCAGCCTGCTATCTTGAGACAGCTGGTTTCGATTTCCTCTTCGATCTAATCGTATCTGGGCCTGAGGCCTGAGACTGACAAGTGAAACTGCCCGGACGGGGCCCGGGGGTTGGGAACAAACACAGACTCCCGAGAAAGACATGAAGCTGGCGCGTCTGCGTGTGTGAACAGGTGTGAACAGGTGTGCAGTGCGGCTGGGACCCTGGGGCTGGGGCCGGGCCTCCCTCTGCCAACATCTCTTCCTAGTGTAATCTTGACCGAGTCGAGGATCAGGGGGACCCTCTGAGGCAGCGTGAAGGTGTATGTGTTTACACGTATGGCCGTTAAAACACAATTTGAGATAAAGACATTGTAAGATATATAGGATATATAAGACTTATAAGATATATAAGATATATATAAGATATATAAGATATATAGATATAGGAAGATATGAAACAGCCTCAATTTAACACATGGGCCAGTAAGGTTTTTATTAAAAACAAACCTTTAGACGGCATTCTATCATTCCATTTACCACCATGTTTCAAATCTTCCGATCGGAAAACATATAAGAATAAAGAGGATTATTAAGAAAGCATCCATTTTATTGTACTATTTTGTTTGTACAGAAAAAGTCAGCACCTCCAATCATGGTAATCTCCCCGAATAAATCTGTGGATAGTGTGTCCCCTTGGCTTCCCAGAAGCAGAAGGAAGGCTGTGTGTTTGAGTGTATTAGCCCTTTGTGCTCATGGTGCCAAACACCAATTTGAATAACTTTTAATTTATTCATTTATCCATTTAATGGCAGTGAAGAATATATATATCTAATTTAGAGGTATGTTTTTAATTTGGGACAAATATACAGAAATCCCAATAGGTACAAGGTGTGGATCAAGTAGCCAAGAGACATTTTACTATCTAAAGTGATGATGGTAGCATCTGGGTTTAGCTGATTTATTTTTTGACAAAATGTCATAGTTTCCAAATTCCTTGCTAGAAAATATTTACACTTTGACCTAGTATGATTAGGAAATCACTGAGTAGGAACTTTACATAGGTTGGTTTTCATTATAATTTATGCAAAATGTTGCTCCCATTTTCTAGGTAGTAATTAGATGCATTAAGGATGAATGATTCCTTCGGGGCTTCTTCTAGTGATTTTTTTTTTCCAAATTTGGGTCAAGGGTCATTTGGGGTGGAGAACAATGACTGTCACTAAGGAAGACAGCGGATAAAAGCTTTTGAAATGAATCAGTGGTCATGGGCCAAAAATTTGGACATTTAAATTATCATAACACTCAAGTGTTCTACCCTGAGCAGTACCTCAAGTTGACTTCTGATACAACAGGACCTTACACTCATGTATCACTGGAGCTTTGAGATACAGACACACTTCAAATTAAATATATACTATGTATCTCAAATATATACGTGTGTGTGTGTGTGCATATATACACATAGATGTACACACGCATGTGTATATATACACATATATATTTTACTAAAATTACATATATATGCGTATACATATCTTTACTAAAATAAATCCAGGTTTGGATGAAACACAAATGTATAATTGGTAGGCAGGTGGATGTTAACAAAGGATTTCTATTTTCGATCTGGGTGATTTTCATTGTGACTTTTTTTTAGCTTTTTTGGTATTTCAGAGACTCTCCGGCCCTCCACATTACGGGGTGGTACATTAGATCATCTTTAAAATATGCCCAAGCTATAAAGCCTTCAATACTTTGTAATATTTTTGTTGTTTTATATGTTTTGTGTGAAAGGTCTACTTAAATATATCTCAGAGCATCTTCAAATGTTGAAGTTTCTCTTTTTTTTAAGATTTTATTTATTTATTTGACAGAGATTGAGAGAGATGGTGAGAGAGGGAACACAAGCAGGAGGAGTGGGAGAGGGAGAAGCAGGCTTCCCACTGAGTAAGGAGCCTGATGTGCGGCTCCATCCCAGGACCCTGGGACCATGACCTGAGCCGAAGGCAGATGCTTAATGGCAGAGCCACGCTGGCCCCTCTAATGTTAAAGTTTCTTTTTAGAAATATTTATATGCATGTATCTTCTGAATTTGCTCCATGCAGTTAATATGTTTGGATCAATTTCTGTTAAACCAAGTTTTCTTCTGCATTTTCCAAAGAATCTCATCACAAATCTGTTCCTTTTTCTCTTATCCATCTTACAGAAAAATACTACTTAGAAAAAAAAATCTAAAATAGCATTCCAAAAATGAAATAAGGTGTTTATATCTAGCAAATAAAAATATAGGACACCCAGGTAAAATTGATTTTCAGATTAAAAAAAAATTCAGTATAAGCATGTTCCAGATTTTGCACAGAACACACGTATGCTACAAACAAATGACTTGCTTATATAAAATCCACATCTGATTATGGATTTCAAACTTCAACTTACTTCTTTAGAGGAGTAAATACACAGAATATCTGGAAAAGGCTAAATCGGAAGGTAGTGAGTTCGTTTTCTCAGTGCACACAGCTGGAACTGACCTGTAGATTATGAACACTTTGAGGTTCGAGGTGGCATTCCCAGCCCCTGAGTCCCCTGGACCCCAGCTCAGCCCCGGCTGGTTGGCCGATGATCTTCCGGAGGCAGTGTGATGGTTTATTTTATGTGTCCACTTGACTGTACCACAAGGTCCCTGCATATTTGACTAAGTCTGTGTGTTTCTATGAGATTTATTTTTGGATGCATTTCACATGTACATTGGCTAACCAAGCAGATTGCCTTCTTGTGTGGGTGGCTTGCATCTAATCATTTGGAGGCCAGAATAGGACAAGAATGCTGACCTTGCCCTACACAAAACAAGTTTTTTGCTTTAAGCTGGAACATTATTTTTTCCTCCTTTTGGCATGAAACTGAAACATGGGCTCTTCTTGGATCTTGAGACCAGAACTACACCCCGGCTTTCTGCATCTCCCGCTTGCTGGGGACAGATCTGGGATCCATTGGCCCGTAATCACCTGAAGAACATGGAATGAGGGACGCGCTATCAGAGAGTGGAGGAAAGGCTGTCCTGGTTTCAGAGTGTTAAAGCGTGTGGCTGAAGCCTAGGAGAGAGTTTTGCAGAAGGTGAACGTGTGAATGATGAAACAGGAAGCTTAGCAGAGACCATTTCTAAGCCAGGTGTTGAAGCAGGAGCTTGGTTTCTTCAAATGATAGAGGGAAGGAATAAATTAAAGGAACTTGAAGCACAAACAACCAGAGCTTAAAGATTTTGAAGATTCTTAGCCTGTCCATCTGGTAAAAAGAAAAAAAAAAAAAATGGCGGGATTTGCCCTAAAGAGAAAACTGGGCATATGGCCGAGCAGCCATCGGACGAGATCGTGGGGACAACGGGAGGGTTTCACCAGCTCTCTCAGCAGGGGCCAGGATGGGGACGGGATCAGGGACACATCAGCAGTCCTGTTTGAACTGAAGGAAACATGGCCAGTTTGAACTGAAGGAAATATGAATGGGACAAAATAGAGGAAAATGTCTGCATTTCTGGAATTCTACAGGACGTGGTGACACGTATCCCTGGACCCATCGTTGTGGTGCCCTTTGAGAACAGGGAAAATAACCAGGACGGCCACAGGGGATCCTCAAGGCTGCCATGCCCAGCTCAGGCTGAGGGGCAGGGCAGGTCCCTCCTGGATGCAGAAGATTAGGGCTCCCATTTAAGTTGCAGGGGGAGGACGCCCCTGCTGAGCCTTGCGGGAGGACCCTCTCCCATGAGGTGCATCTACGCTAGCCGACCTGGTGCAGGGAAGAAGGGAATAAAGCGGACGAGGACTCCTTTCAAGCCTGAAGTTCTAAGTAGATGTTCCCTTGCTGGATTTTGGAGCTGCCTGGGGCCTGTCAGCCTTTTCCTTGTCTCCATCTCTCCGTCTGGGAATTAGAAAGCTCATCCTGTGCCTGTCCCACCATTGCGCTGGGGAAGCTCATGACCTGCTGTTCCCACAGGCTTGGGGCAGGGGTGAAATTTTGCCTCAGGACGACTCATGGCTGGGCCCTCCCTGCCATGGGATGGAGATGGCATCTCGAAGAGACTTACGGGCTGTTGTACAATGAGATAAGACTTTGGGGCTGAGATGAATGAGTGTATTTTGCATGAGAGAACATACATTTTGGGGTGGAATGTGATGGATTCAAAGTTTGTTTTCCCCCCAAATTTGTAGTAGGAACCCTAACCCCAGTGTGGCTGTATTTGGAAAGGAGATTTTCAGGAAGTCAATGAAACTAAACTGAACACAGGGCAAGGGCTTCCAGAACCACAGACCATAGGATGGAGGTCTTCAACTACGGACGTCATTATCTCAGGGCTCTGGAGGAAGACACAGGTTCTCCCCGATTCAATTTCTAGAGAGAGAACTCTTCTGGGCTTTCAGATGGATGGCTCCTGCTCTGTCCTCTCACGGCCTTTCCTTGGTGTGGGCTCCAGGAGGCGGGCAGGGAACACTGAGGTCTCCTCTGGTAAGGACACTAATCCTATTATCCTAAGGCCCACCATTATGACCTCATTTAGGTTTGTTTACTTCCTTTTCCCCTTTATTTATTTATTTATTTATTTTAAAAAATCCTTTCTAAAATTCAATTTAGTTATCATATAGTGCATTATTCGTTTCAGAGGTTGGGTTCAGTAAATCTTCAGCTGTCGTGGCCTTCTGGGACTAACGGTTGGGACTGCGGAGGCTGTCATCCAAGAATGCTGGACAGCCTTGAGCTTGCAAGCCCTGGGGACTAACACAGGCTCTAAGTGTGAATGCAGAGCATCGGAGGAGAGTGCCTGGGCGTTCTCGACCTGCCTGCACTGCCGGGGACTCTTCTCAGAGGCAGCGACTGTCACGGACATGGCTGGTTCCTGGTATTCAGTCTGAAGGTGGGATGCAGACCAGAACCACCAGTACCACCCAGAGCACATGACGCTTTCCATGTTATTCTGAAAGTGAAAACTTTGTTGCCACATAAACCGGTCATTTTGCTTTGCATCATTTAATCGATAATGGAAATGGCAGATCCAAATATTGCAGGGATGTTCACGTACTCTAGAGGCCAAGCATTCACACTGAGTGTGGGAATATTTATGAATTCTTCATGCAAGAACATTTCCATGGGCGGGTTGCAGGCCTCTACCATTTCAACTTGTAGACAAATTAGTGGTCTCCAAAATAATATATTTCTCTTCAGATTCTCAACTGTGCCTTTTCTGACAGTTGGGTGACATGTATTTTTAGACTAAATAGGAAAAGGCATTTTCTTTTTGTTTACACTCAAGCAGCATGAGAATAAATAATGGGAGTAATTACTGCCGTATCTCGGTTATTTTCATCATTCGTGGTGATGGGGCTGTTTCATAGTCATTTGAAATGACAAAAACTATCTTCAAAATATTATTTGATATATTTCAGTGCTTTGCTGACAGAATATCTAACAATATCTAACTTTTTAATTATATTTATTTACTTTTATAATTAAACAATACGATTTTAGAAAATGGGTTTAGCCTTTAATTACTTGGGATGAAATACGACAGCTCCAATTACCGCATGTCAAGCCTCTGTTTATTTTTGTTTTTCTTTTCATCTTCTCAGAAAAGGAGCCCATTTCCAATTACGGCTTATATTTTTCATCTCCCTTTTATTTATTGCAGCAGGAATATTTTTAAAGCATCCACTTGTTATAATTGCCTTGTGTCACTAGAACCTCAAAAGTAAATGTCAAAGTTCTGTACTTCTTGCTATTTAATATTGATAGAAAGTAATGCCCAACAACACCTCCATTGATTAATTTGTCAAATATTACGTAAAAGTCTTGATAAAATGTTGTCATAAAAATATTCTGTCTATTGAACATTGACATATGAGGCATCTGAGGAAGGGCTCTTGGTAAATTAACTATTTTTCACATCACAGGAAGTGTTCATATGCTGCTGGTGTCTCCCTCATCACTGCTGAGCTCGGACTGAGCACCTGGCAGTCCAGGCCTGTCCTTTGGTGCATGAGTTAGTTGCAAACGAGGGCTGCTGTTCCTGCTGGCTTTCACCGATAGTGCCGAAGCTGTCTCGGTTCAACACCATCAGATTGCCTAAAACTTCGGAGGATTAAAAAAAAAACAAAAACACAGCCTTTCTCACCGCTTTGGTCATCATGAGATTCTGCCCTGTTGGGTGAATGAAAATGTTAATTGTCAAAGAGTCGGATATGTCGCTCCTCGTAGAAACTGGTCAGTGATCATTGCGGCCGTAGATCGAATCTTTCCTGTCCTGAGGTCTAATGATGTCTAGCTAAGTGCTGAAGAAATCTGAGCTTATATCTCAGAATAAAACCAAGACTGCTAACGTGCTTGAGAACATCTGGGCATGCGCAGCTGGTTGGCTTCAAAGAAATCTCCACTCTTTCTAACTAGTGTCGCAAGGACACCTAACCAAAGTGTAAAATGTCAGGCTGGCCCCCAAATGGGTTCTCTGTTCAGTGCAATAGGACCAAACGCTCTGCATGGTTCGTTTACATGGACTTCTGACCGTGTTAGAACCACGGTGACAGGAAGCAGCTCCGTGGCTAGCAGGGGCTGGCTCGGGGAGGGGACACTGACAGCGAAAGGGCCCACGAAGATGTGCGGGCGCCGGGACCGTCCGCCATGGGACGTCTGTGCCGCGGTGTGCTGTGCTGGCTGGAAAACATACATACTTGTGAAAACTCTGCATTTTCTCTTAAAATGGGAAGCTTCTGGTATATCCATGTTATACATTAACAAAGCTGATTAAGAAAAAAAATAAACAAAAATTCACTTGCTGACAATGGACTTTTTTTCCTACTTAGAGGGAAAGCACAAATTAGTTTTTGGTGCTTCTTACCTATTTATCCTTCATGGATTCCTTTATAGGAAAACTATACCATAATTGGGGAAATAGAGTTGAAGTACAACATTTTATGTATTTTAAGGAAGTGCTTAAAAATGTGTTCATGATCTGACCTTGGGTGTCCTTGTCATTGGGAACTCCTGTTTTTTGTTTTTGTTTTTGTTTGTTGATTTCCAATGAGAAGGTGTCTGGTCAGCCCTTGCCTTGCTGTGTCCTGAGGTCAAATGTCCTGCCGCACCCGGAGCACAAGGGAAGCACCATTGTCAGCAGAGAGGTGATCGGGTCTAGTTTCCAGCTTATTGTCATCGGTAAGATGTAAAGGAATTAGTAACATCCAACTTCAGCTATCAGCAAAGATTTAAAGGCCATGTTTGCAATAGCTAATCCTTGAAAGAGATAACTGGAGACTGGCTAGTTCTCTTCATTAAAGCTTTTTAGGTCATTACAATTTACATTTTCTTCATATTTGTGCATTATTTATTTAAATTTCATACCTGGAAAACTTACTGTTTCTGACTACAACTAGGCTTATTACCCAGGCTTGTTTTTCAATAAAATGGTGTTATTTGAAATTAGCATGGAGGGATATAAACATGAGTCTTATGCTGGCTCTTAACGACAACTTAACTCTTCCAAATTGAGATCCTTCTTAATCTATACGAAGTCAAAAAGCTCATGTCTTCCCACGTAGAAGATGCAAAAGGCTCAGCAGTTCTGAGCTACTCAGGCCAATAGCACAGCAAACAAATTAATACGTTTGATCCGCTGTTGTAGTACGGTGTATAAACTTACGATGAAAGATATAAAAATGCCCACTTTCACCGTACTTATGATACACTGTACTATTCTTGCTAATACTGTGTCCAATATTTTCTGTTCATCATATTAACGTTTAAGTTTAATGTTTCATTACCTGCTCTGCCTAATTTATTCACCTTCTCTCAAAAACTAAAAGAAAGGACGTGCTAACGATGATGCCATTTTTCTGGACTGAATGTTTAGTACCATGAAGATGAGTAACATTAGTTCCAAAAATTGTGAAATGTGTGTGTGTGTGTGTGTTTCAGTTAGATGCAGACAAATAAAATAATGAATCACCAGGAAGCTTGCTACCTCAGTGACGCGTCAGTGGGGTGATCCACTCAGCGCTGAGTGCAGTCTCTGTCAGATGTGTGTTTGGGTGACAAGTTGGGGAGCTACAGAGGGCTCTGGCCAAAGCCGAATGCAGAGCCCTGAGTCGAGAGGTTTATCAGATGCCTCAGACTCAAACCTCAGTCAGTGTCTGACACAGTAATAAGCCTTCAGCAATGATAATGGCTTCTCACCTGAAGGGCTGACAGGGTTTGAGTTCTCTCAAATGCAAACAAACAGGTATTGCTCAGGCTCCCCTGGCCTTGGCGTTGACCCAGGGACAGGGTCAATCCCCCACACACTGACCCTACAGGTCTCTGAGTCTTCCCACTTATGCGGAGGTACAACCTGCTACCTTCAACAATTAAGAATGCTTTCTTTCATAAGTTTTGGCCATAGGATTGGGAGGGAGGGCTGCACTCTCTTCTGAAATTATGTGTCTGTGAATGTATGTCGAGAGAAGGCAACTAATTTGAGCAGGACAAAGGCACGGTTTCCACACGCAGACGGGGTGAAGATGTCCAGCAGGCCCGTTCCAGGGCGCCAGAGATACACAACACTCATCCATCACTCAGGGAGGCCCTGACTGATGCGTCTGCCAACACCGATCCTTCTTCTGAAGGTCATAAACAACAAGAAAATATTCTGGAAAGCAATAATCCGCTGGCCTCCTAATGTAACATAAAAGTGTCCTGACTGGAACGGCACGCCGTCAAAAATCATTTCTAATTATTTTAAGTAATATTTAGATCAATTCATGGTAATCTTATTAACTTTCATGTTTATGTCTGAATTAGATTACTTTCATGTTTGTTTAAGCTCTTTTGCTTTTTAAAACGTCTCTTTCAAAGACAAATTGAGCCTGGTTAAAATAATCAATGGCTTCTGGGGGTTCAACATATGCAGAAGTCAGGTCTCCTGCTTCCTTCTGGAGGGGCCCTACCCTCCCGTGGCTGTGCCAGCAGAAGGTGATGGGCCAGTGTGGGACCCTCTCTGACCACGCCCAGGTCCCTTGAAAAAGCCACTTGCTTTAGGTGGCTGCTGACGAATGTGCTCCTTTAAAGGACTTTTATTAGGGGACAGATTTGGGGGTCCTTTGTAACTCAAGACCTCACCTCCAGAATTTTCTCACTTTTGTCACAGACACATGCTCACATATAATGAAAATATAAACGAAGAAATTGGAACGTGTAACATGAACATGCCAGTATAACCCATTCTTTTCCTATTTTTTTTACATTTTTAAAATTAACTTAAAAAATTAAGAATCTTTCCAAGTTAGACCATCATTTAATGGTCATTTAATTCCAAGTTAGACCAAATTTAATGGCCACTAAATGACATCATGAATTCACACAAAGGAAAGACTGCTTTTAGTACCCTGTTTCTTTTTTAGAGAAATTTATTGTGAGTAGAACCAGCAAACACGTATTCACGGTTATCAAACGACTAGACGATATGGAAACCCTAAAGTTAAAAATGAGCGGTTGTCACGTTGTAGGCGCGAAAGTTCGGCAATACCACCCCTGGTTTGCAGATGGGGCGAGGAGGGAAGCGGCCAGGAGGTGCGCTGTGTTGTTACAGAAGGTTCTCTGTGGACCCTCAGTACCTAGGGGATTGGTTTTGTTTTTTTGCTCTTCTTGTGGATCTTTGAGAATCTGATGAGAGCTGAGAATTCTGCTCCCGGAAAATCACTGCTGTCTGGGTTGGGCCACGTCATGGGAAGAGTTTCCTGGGTGTGGCCGAGCTGGGCAGCGGCACCCAGACCTCCCTCGAGATCCAGGAACCTAATCCTGCAGCCCACGGCTGTTCGCTCCTGGCCTCGCAGAGCCCAGTGTCCCTCCAGAAATCTCTCCTGGATGAAGGGGGACTCCTGGCTGGAAATTATGCCCCCCTCCGCACTCAGTGGCCGCCCTGGGATTCACACGCGCAGCTCCTTTCCTCAGCCAGGGACAACTCTGAAGTTCATCCCAGCAACGGAGCCTGGGAAGGCCGCCCTTCTCTCGAGGCTGCCCCTGTAGTCCGCCCCCTTCCTCTGCCCAGCCCCGCGCCCGCCCTTCCCCGTTCCTGGGGCCTTTCCCAGTGAGCCTCCTGCCCATAATCTCGGTCACCACAACCTGCCCTTCAACGACGCTGGGCTTCCAGGGACTCCTGAATCGCAGGGCACTGGGGATCTAGAAAATACAGAGAAACTACTGCTTGCGTAAGGTGAATTCCATCTCTCTCGAGAGACCGGAACACGGTGCCCCGCAGGACACCAACTCTGCTTTCCCACATTCTCTCCGGGAGCGACTGGATCTGGGGGCCGCGTTTCAGGTGTCACAAGTGCCAAAGCAGGGCTGATGGGTTCCGGGACGGAGTGCACGAGCGTCCCCGTCGGAGTGCCCAGGAAGCGTAATCCTGGATGAGCGAAGGTGATGGTGACCCCTCGGGCCTTCCTTGCTCTTAGGAATGTGGCCCAAGAAAGGCCAGACCCGTGACAAAGCGACCCTGCCCGACAACACGTGTGTTCTGGGTGCCTGGGCTCCAGGCCGGCTCCGGCACTCCCCAGGCCCAGCCTAAGGGAAACGGGCGCGTGTGACGTGCTCAGTCTTGCGAAGGGGACGGCAGGGTGAACAGATCGCTGCTGTGCAGCATGAAGGGGGCTTGTGGGAGGGCCCGCGGGCTGGCTAAGGACAGACGGGCCACCTGGGAAGGACACTTGGCTGGAAGGAGGAGAAGATGTGGTCCGGGCAGTTTCCGGGTGGGTGGATGCCCGACGATTTCTGACCGTGAGCTCTGCTTGTGGGGATGTCGCCCCAGGCGGAGGACCGCTTAGAGTGACACCAGAGCAGTGAAAGGAACGGGGGAGGGGCTGGGCCGCAGGGTAACAGAGCTACGCCGCCATCAACGCGGGATGCGCCTCGCAGCCGGGGAGTCTGACTCAAGCCCCCGTGCATGAGGCACCTCATCCGGTGGAGGGGTAAGTGTCGTGGTGAGGGCAGGACGGCCACCCTCCCTCTCAGGGGAAGTCAACAAGGCCCATTCCCTGGGGCGCTCAGCTCACCTGGGTGCTCTTGCCTCTTCCTTGCATGAGCTCCTGTACCAGGCTAGCAACACTCTGAAGCTGCGGGAGCATGTTCTCTACACTGAAGTTGGAAATGTGAGCAGGGAGGGGCCAGGGAACAGGCCCAAAGCCACACAGCTGGGAAGTCAGGAGGCCGGTGTGCATGCCGGCCCACGTGATGCTCCCAGCCAGCCCCCTACAGCCCTGGTCTATAGGAACCTCAATCAGCAAGAGAAGGGTACCTTTCTTTGGAAGCTGGGGACCTAATACCCTCCCAGAGTTGGCCCATAAGTACAGACATCCTTTGCAGGCCCAGAGGGTGGAGGGTCAGTCACAGGAACCTCAAGCCTACACTGAAGCTGCATTCTGTCTCCACCACAGTGTGCTCAGACGGGAGCTCCCAAGTCTGCAGGAGGAAGCCGAGGTCCCGGGTCTGCCAAGAGTCCCTGAAGGTAAGTCAGGCACAACTCCTGCCATAGTCTTGGGAACTAGATCTTTCCCGAATAGAGATGTCCCTCATCGGAGGTCCTCCCATCGTAGCCGGGGCAGTGGACCCCAGGATTCTGGCGGTTCCTTGCGGTGACAGCACCTCTTCCCCCTGCCCCGTCTCCTGTCCTCTGTGACTCGCTCAGGTGGCTCTTTCATACACAGCAGCAGCCGGAACCCTATGTGCCCCCAACTTCAACAACCGCCCAGACCCGCAGAGCCTCCTCCTGGGTCAGCGAGACACAGAGCAAGGAATGGGGACTCCCAGTAGGACACTCCTTCGAAAACACTTTCCACAGTGTCTTGGGCCCATGCTCACTAATGGAAAACGGAAGAGGTAAGGAAATCCTAGTTTATTTTAGCTAGTTCCCCTCACCAACACTGTTCTTGATTTATTTTTCTTTCTTTAAAGTACGAATTTTCTTTTAAAATATGAAGCTCTTTTACTGACTTCAATTCAAGAAGGTAAGTAACATAGATCACTTGCCAGCCCTTCAAGGAAAGACCCTTTTTCTATCTGAAAGTGCATATTTGATTTTTCCAGCCTCTAAAGAAAAGTCAGCGTCCGGAGGTAAATGATGTTGTGTTAGCAGTGATAGGTGTAATCGTCCAGGGCCAAGACGCTTCTAGAGTCAGACCAAGCTAAGGAGTGTCTTTCTTACGTTCAGTGAAGAGAATAAAATATCGATGCCAGTATGCCTTCAGAGAGCTTGTGTGTGGCGGGGTAGGGAGTCAGATATGGCAGAGCAAAGAGGGCCACTGCCCAGTGCGTCCAGCCAAATCTCTATCCAGATGCCCGGCCAGCTCCGGCAGGGTGACGCCCACCCGGCTGCCGCCTGGGGCAAGGGCAACACTCCCTGCCTGCAACTCTCTTCTCCCTGCTACAGAGTATGACTTTTTGAGGTGAGAAAACCTTGCGGTTCTGCCTCAAGCGGGTCATTAAGTCTTGCTAATGATAGCTTTCCTAAGGCAACTGGAAATAACAGGGTGGGATTTCATAGAAATATGGTATGTCAGAAGCCGCCCCCCACCCCCAGATGTCATCACCGGCGTGGGGTAACTTGAATTGCCCAAGAGGTATTGCCCTATTTTCAAACACAGCAGAAAAGAGCTCTGATCCCTGAACAGATCTTCCACGGCCATTCTCCGTCAGCAGCACCTCGGGGAGAAAGGCCGGCCGCCCCTGCCTGGGTCTGGGCTGCTGCCGTGTGGTTGAGCCGCACTGCTTCTCCCTTAAGTGCGCAGGCCGTCGGGATGAAGGCGCCTTCTACTCACGAGCCCTTCACATGGGACCTCCAGCTCAAGTAGCAAGTGGGTGAGAAGGAGAAATTGAGAAAGATCAGGCGTAAAAGTTGGTTTGAAACAAATCACTCTGGAATTTTGGCTCGGCCACTCCAGCTTCTGAGTAGAAAGTTGCATGTGTTTTCTTTAAAAGGGTTGTGACCTAAAAAATTCATAAATAAATAAAAACCCTAAGTCTAAGCAGTAGGGGGAGAAAATGGCTACTTTAAGAATATATTTCATCATCCCGTTTCATAAGACCTCTGTGTATGTCAGACAACGGGATGTCTGGAGCCAGGCGGTTCAGGAAGCCCGGGAGAGGGGACAGAGGGTCCGGGAGCTGCCCTGCCTCTTGCATGTGACTAGGGCCTCTTCAGAAGGGGGTTCCACTTTTCTCAGGATCACGCTGACCCATGGCGACGTGTGCAAGCCTGTGGGCGGAGCTGGCGTCTGGGATCTTGGGCAGGCCGTGGGGTCCTGCAGAGGCTCAGTGTCCTCATTTATCAGTGCGTAAAGCTGGGGGACGAGCATCTGCGCGTACGGATCCAACACGGTAATGTGCGAAAGGTGACGATCTCGCACCCGGCACATGGACCTCAGTGGAGCAGGATTCGGCACCGTCCAGTTTTGTTAAAATGTTCTAAGTGTCAATGTAGAATCTGTTCATTTATATATTGATTCCTTCATCCTTAAGTTTCCCTTCATGCCTCTGTCCTTTCTGAGTCCGAGCCCAACAATTTAGCATCTTCGGGGTGCCTGGGTGGCTCAGTCAGTGAAGCGTCTGCCTTCGGCTCAGGTCGTGATCCCAGGGTCCCGGGACTGAGCCCCTGCTCGGTGGGGAGTCTGCTTCCATATGGTTATTGCTACAGCACTAAGCTGAGCAGTGCTTCCCCAAAGTGTAGGTTCCCCTAGAACCCCACACTGCAACCTTTGGGAAAGACGTTCTTTACAGATGTAGCCCAATTAAAATGAGGTCATACTGGGTTAGGGTCATCCCTAAATCCAATGTCTGGTGTCCTTAGAAGAAGAGGAGACAACACAGAGAGATAAACACAGAGACACAGACGCGGGAAGGCCATGTGGGACATGTGCCTAGATGCTCCTATCAGCCCAGCAAGGCCAGGAGCCGCCAGGGGCTGGAGCAGACCAGGAGGGATCCTCTGGATGGAGCATGGCTCCGCCCCCTGGATTTCAGGTCTCTGACCTCCAGAACTAGAAGAATACATTTCTTGTGTTTGAAGCCACTGTCTGTAGCTCCTGGTTCACCACAGCCCCGGGAACTAATGCAATGTCCAGCGTGGGTTGCTCTGAGTGGACTGGCCCTGTGTGTTCCAGGACAGGCTTCGGCTCGGGGAGACATGGCTCTGGGAGAAGCGTGTCCTTGTCGCTCCCTGACAGCCGGGTCATGGGCGTGTGGACCCCTCTCTGTTCCTCAATTTCCACATCTGTTAAAAAAAAAAAAAAAAAAAAGCAGAAACAGGCAGTTGAAATAGTTGGTGTATAGCATTGTACTGACAAATACCCAAAACTCTGTTAATAGATATATTTATATTTGCCCCTTTGATAATAAGAACCTTCTGAAAAACATTTTCACGCTAGATCAAGATCAAATGGAATGGCATATTTGATGATTTCTGTAAGTAATTTAAAAAGAATTTAATTTCAGCTATTTTTGTCACTTTTGAAATATGTTTCATGTATATTTGAATTCAAAATATATTTAAAGTAAAAAAAAAAAAAATGTGCACCCTAATAGCAAAGGCATGATAAATGCTGCTTAAAGTACAATTACAAGCCAGTGCTGGATATTTTTTTGGGGGGGTGGGGGAGAGATGTGTATATCATTCTATGCTCTAGGCGGAATGATTGTGTCCTTCCAAAATTTGTGTGTTGAACCCTAACCCCCAGTGTGATGGTGTCAGGAGGTGGGGTCTTTGGGAGGAACGTTAGTGAACACCTTGATTTTGGAACTTCCAGATTCCAAAACCGTGAGAAATAAATTTCTGTTGTTTGTAAGCCTCCTGGTCTATTGGACTCTGTTAACAATAGCCCAAATGGACCCAAATCTTCTGTACAGGCAGCTAGGTTGACAGAATGGAAACCTGGTCGATGAACTCTCTGAACCGGCAGCTAGGAAAAGCTGGCGTGAGCCTAGTCCTTTCCTTTTTTTTTTTTTTTTAAAGATTTTATTTATTTATTTGACAGAGATCACAAGTAGGCAGAGAGGCAGGCAGAGAGAGAGAGGGAAGCAGGCTCCCTGCTGAGCAGAGAGCCCGATGCGGGACTCGATCCCAGGACCCTGAGATCATGACCTGAGCCGAAGGCAGCGGCTTAACCCACTGAGCCACCGAGGCGCCCCGAGCCTAGTCCTTTCCTAAACGCCCCACACAGAAGCCTGTAGCGCCGAGGGCGTGCGGGGATCCCCCGGGCTCAGAGCAAGGACAAAGTCGGTAAGGATATGAGGGCGATGAGGTTTGGGTCTCTGCCGTCATGTTTCTCCACCCCGTGTCTCCCTGCCATTTCCTCCTCCGGGGGTTCATCCTCTTCCCGAGTTCCCCCGTATCCTCCTCCTGCGTGCTCTGCGCCCTCTTCCCTCCCAGCGCCTCTGGAGGCAGAGGACTCATGGGCAATGGCCTGGGCCACAGTCGGCTACAAGGAGAACACGGCAGCCTGGGGAAGGCCACTCGGGAGCGGCCGCAAATACGTGGCAGCCGTATCCTCGTGTTGGCAGGGTAGCTATGGTTTGAAAGGGACCCTTCTTCCCTCTTCTATAATCCTTCATGGCAAACAGGAAAAGAACACGAAAATACATTCAAAAGAAAAATGCTCTTTTCTCACCTCGACGATATACTGATTTTGTACGTTCTCTTCCAGTATTTGCCCACTTCTACACAGATGCTTTACAAGATCATGTTCAAAGACTATATACATTTCTGTATCCTGCAGTTTTTTTTTTCATTTAACATACACATTTTTTTCTGCAGTTATGCAATTTTGTACACACAGTTTAAATAATTGTGGTGTTTCTTCTAATGAATGTGCTGGGCTTTACACTTGCCTTTACCCATAGACATTTAAATAAATTTTTCTCCAAATAAGAATTAAGCTTGCATTAATCACATAGTAGTCCTTTGGGTCTAGGTGATTAAACACGTAATATGCAACTTTAAATCTATTGTATAACACCGTGCTTCAGAATTGCAGTATTTGTCAGTGAACATTCACGTGTATAAAGTCGGGGGCGCCTGGGTGGCTCTGTCATTAAGTGTCTGCCTTTGGCTCAGGTCATGATCCCAGGGTCCTGGGATGGAGCCCGCATGGGGCTCCCTGCTCAATGGGGAGCCTGCTTCTCCTTCTCCCTGCTGCTCTGCCTACTTGTGCTCTCTCTCTGTCGAATGAATAAATAAAATCTCAAAAAAAAAAGATGACACACCATTCTTGATATACTGTTGCTCATTTCCCTGGCATCCATTCTGCAGATGGAGTTTCTGGGTCAACCCTGCATCACCATGCCACTGGTTGGGACCTAGAGGCAGTCATCACCCACATTCAGGGCTGCACAGTGGCTCATCTTTCTTTGCGCAACACGCTCCCATTAGGACAAGATTAAGTAAGTATTCCATAAATAAGATGTAGTACGGCTAGTCATACTCAGTTCCCATGGCACTGTGGCCACACTGGATCCCTCCATCATTGTGTGGCTAAGAAACATGGGGCACAACATCTCAGAGAGGCTCATGGGAACCGTGATTTCCCATAGTGAGCTGCTGATGGGACAGACCCCGCCCCACAGATTCCTGGATTCCAGGACATGCTTTCTGGGGGTCAGTGCATCGGTGCTGGCATCCCACAAGACCAGGGCCTGTCCAACTAGACAGCCACTCAGGATTTGCTTTTTTTATTACAGTATGAATATCTTTTTTTAAAAGATTTTATTTATTTATTTGACAGAGAGAGATCACAAATAGACAGAGAGGCAGGCAGAGAGAGAGACAGGAGGAAGCAGGCTCCCCGCTGAGCAGAGAGCCCGATGCGGGGCTCGATCCCGGGACCCTGGGATCATGACCCGAGCCGAAGGCAGCGGCTTAACCCACTGAGCCACCCAGGTGCCCCCCTCCCCTTTTTTTTTTCTTTAGTAAAAGAATCCACTCATTTACTCATGCAGCAAACATTTAGTACCTACAATGGGCTCCAAACTCAGTTGCAGAAGTCCCTGCTCTAATAGGGGCCCTGCTCATCTCACAAACACAGATAAGCAAAAAACTAAGGAACAAAGAAAGTCAACCCATGCTAGGCAGAGGAAGAAGCCTGGTGTATGAAGGTGGTTAGGAAAGGCTTTTGGAGAAGGTGGTATTGGAGCAGAGCTCTGCGGGGAGGGAAGAAGAACATCCTGCGTCTATTAAGGGAAGAGCAGCCCGGCCAGAGAGGAGTCGGAGAGCAGAACCTCAGCCCCGGCAGGGGAGCCGAGGAATGGACAGGGAGGGACAGGGGCCAGAGGCACAGCGAAGAAGTTGCTGACGTCGGGCCCTGCAGCGGCCTGGCTGGTGCAGGACCCTGGTGGCTACGGTGAGGACTGCCATCTTCGTTCTTCCAAAGAGATGAGAAACCATTGGAAAATCTTGAGCCAAGAAGCAACTTGGTCTAAATTGCGGTGTGTGTGTGCGTCTGAGTGCATGGGCGCATGCGAATGTCCTCTGGCTCCCCTACGAATAGGCAGGAGATGGTCAAGGGAAGAAGCTGGACGGTCCATTAGGGGACCAGGAAACGAATGCAGCAAAACTGCGGGCGGCAGATGGTGGCGGCGTGGGGCGGAGCCGCGGTGGGTGGCCTGTGAGGATGGCGCGTGGTGGAGAGTGTCCTGAAGGCGGACCCAGCAGGACTCCATGAGGAACTGGTTGTGGCGTGAGAGAGAAGGTCGGAGTCGTGAACGACTGGATTGTTTTTTCCTCTCAGCAGTCAGGGCGACTTGTGGGGGTTCGTGTACAAGCTGGTGAGCATCGTTGGCCCACAGCGGACACCCTGAAGTCCATTTAGAATCGCTCTCCAGCATTTCCCTCGCTTCACATCCGAACATGCCGTTTTAACGACCGTGCATCTGTGCAACTGTTTTCTCCTCTTTGAAGGTGACTTCAGCTCAAGCAGCAGCAAAGGTCCCGCGACGGACCAGCATGTCCCTCGGAGCCGTGAGGAGCTTGGCGCTGAGACAAGTCGGGGGTCCCTGGACCAGTCCAGCTGCGGAAGGACGAGGGACGGAGGCACGTGGTGGGCCCGGTGGGAAGTCTGGTGGACAGAGCTGGAGGAAGGCGGCTTCCCCCTCCGCAGGCGCTGGAGTGGAAGTAGTGGCCGCTCCAGAGAAAAGTCTCAGCTCAGTGATGAGGGAGCGGGAGGGCTCGGATTCAGTCGTGGGAGAACGTGGGCGAGTTTGCAAAGGGGTCGGCGCGGGCTCACAGCTTGTGATCTTCCTGTGGTTGCTGTTACTGTTGTGATTTTGAATTTGTTCTTTCAAACAAATGTAATAGTTTAAATTTGTTTAATAGTAAGGTTGTGTGGGTGGCAGGACTTGAGGAGTTATGGGAATGGAGAACAGATGGGGCAGTGGGCTTCTCTACGGCAGGTTCCTCAGGGCCCAGGTGGATGACCCCAGGGCGCACTGCTCTTCCAACCGCCTTCGACCCCCAGACCGGGCTTTGTCCTCCTCCTTTTGAATCACAGAATCCCTGGGGGGTTGGTTTTTTACACAAGATTATAGAGGGGACACCAAAATGGAAATATTTGTGGAAATTCTGTTGTTTGTTTCCTTAGAGCTGAAACACATCACGACAGTGTATCTGAGAAGACGTTGGTTGGTCAGATTGTGGAATTACATTGCAATGTACGAGTTGCTTTCCCCCAACAGAGCAAGAGGAAGAAAGAACAGAAGAAATGCGACTCAAACTCCGAGGGCGTGTTTGATCCAGAGCAGCAGTGGAAAATATGAAGTGACCAAAATACTTTGTCCACGCGACTGGGTCAAGTAAGGTTGGTTGATAGAACCTAGAGATGCTTTGGTCTTCAAATTCTCTCTGCTTGCCTTTTCTGCTGCCCAGTGGCATCAAAGGTACCGTTAGTAAGTGGACCAGAGCTCAATGCCAACTATTAACGGTGTTGCAGGTGACAGAGAAGCCAGAGGACGGGATTCGCTGACGACACAGAATCATTACATTAGTCAGGACCAGAGAGGAGGCCGGAACGTCGTAGATGAGCTGAACAAAACCCAGTGATCGGGCAGCATGGTGGCCGATGAAATTCACCGTAGACAAGGTGAAACTTACTGGAAAGAACAAACGAAGCGCCTCGTCTATGCTGAAGGGCTCTGAATTGGTTGTAACCTCCTGGGAATAAGATCTAAAAATCATCCTAGCTCAGTGAAAACATCTGCTCTATGCAGAGCACCAGTCAGAAAGAATGAACAAGACGTCAGGCTGTGTGAAGACAGGATAAAAAATGCATGAATGATTTAAAGTCATTATCGCAAAGACCCCTTTTATAATCTTTTATAAAAACCAAGGAAAGAAAACTTTGAAAGAGGGAAACACTGTAACGGGGTCAATGATGTATGGGTGTATTAAGACGGCAGCACAGAGAGAAGGGAAAGAAACAGCACCGTCCCCGGCGTTCACTTCCTATAAATGGATGCTATAATGTGGCGTGTGCAGAAAGACAAAAGTCAGCTCGAGTCCTCTTCAGGCAGGAAATGATTGTAGAGGACTAAATATGTCATGACATTCCAGAGAGAACATATTTCAGACAAAAGGCTGTGAGGATTTCCTTCTAAGGAAACTGGCTTAGTTTCTGCAGGTGGCAAGCAGCTTCCACTGGAACCAAGTTTCCAGGAAGGAGTTTCCAGGGTTTTCTGCCAACTTAGCTGGCCCCGGCCTTCGCGCAGAAACGCGTGGACCACCTCAACCCGCGTGCACCCTTCCCGTTCCCCACTTCCCTCCCCCAGCCCCGCTGCCTTCACCGGGGCTCTGCACGTTCTCTGTGTGACACACTCTACTCACGACCCTCCCAAGCCCCAGGGTTAGCCCTAATTAGAAATATTGACAAGTTAGTATTCTGAAGTCATCGATTTTGTGTTTATCGAGGCACCTCCCAGGATTCTACAGATGCAGAACTGGCTCTTCTGACTCTACCTTTATGACCCCGTCACAGTTTTTGTTCAGGGAGATGAACCTCCAAGGAGAACGTGCCTTATCAAGGACTGATAAAGGAGTGATGATCGCTGAAGCATTAAAGGCCTCAACTTACTGTAAGCAAACTCCCCTTTGAAACAGATTCGAGTGAGTTCCAAAGGGTGACGTATGTCCCACTCTTTCTGAAATAAAATTTCACTGAATTCATTCCGTGCCGCATCTGAGTCTACCAGAAGCTGACTCAGTCCGAGAAGTACTCCTCAAAGCGCAGCCTCCAGAGCCCAGGCAGCCGGTGCAGGGTGAGTCTGGGGCCGGCTAAGGCTCTGGAAGTCTCCTCCAGACCGTCTCCTTTCCAGTCCCACGGCCGTCGTCCAGCGGCCCCTCCGACGGCACACTGCGTTCCCCCGCGATCCGTGTGTCTTCCAGCACGTGTGTCCGCCGCAGACACACCGCCATCCGTGGTGATGGCGGACGGCGCCGTGGCCCAGCTCTCCTCTCCTCCCTCTGCGGGGCCCTGCGCCAGGTTGCTCGGCAGTGTCTTCTGAGCACAGATCCCACGGCTCTGCGTCCTTCGGTTGAGCCAGCAGATGGGGCGGAAGCGACTGTGTGCACGTTCCGAGCCCGAGCCTGGAAGGTCTTGACATGTTTCATGGGCTCCCTTGAGCTTCTGCCCTCATCATGGAACGGGGACGCCTGAGTCTGCTTGCTAATTCCAAGAGGAGGAAGAGATCAAAGCCACCCATGCCAAGCCCCATTGGGATCTGTGTCTTCCCACTGGTTATACATCCGTAAGTGCCCCAGCCAAGCCCAGCCTGGACCAGTCAGCTCGGGCCTCTCATGAGAGTAGGAGACCAGGCAGACCAGCGAGACCCCGGGTCCCTTGCACACTCAGGGACCCATAAGAAATAACAAACAACGTTGTTCTCTTGTGTCACTGAACATTAGGCTTGTCGTACCACAAGAGCTAACGGGTGGGCTTCCCATTCATGGCCTCACCCTCTCTCCTTGTGAAAGGCAGGAGTTCTTCTCTGTTTTATTTACCTATTTCCCGCTGGAACTCAGAGGAACATCTGGCCCTTAGTAAGGACCCTGAAAATATTTTGAACACCAGTATCAATCACTCAGTCAATTAACTTTGGACATAGAAGAGCTCTGAGCTGAAATTTAATTGTTTTGATTGCTTGGAAGCAGGAGTTGGAAGACCCTTTCCTGTAAAAGCCAGATAGTATGTATTTTAGTTTTGCAGGCCCCAGGTCTTTGTTTGTTGCTTCTGTTTCTCTTTTATGTTTTCAGATAACTATTTAAAAATGTAAAATAAAAGCATTCTTGGTTCCGGGGATGAAAAAACAAAAACAAAAACAGAAAAACAAGGAACAAGAAGCAGCCCCCTGGTGGTACCCTGCAGACCCCACCCCAGGGCGCCTCTTACTGGGTGCACATTGGGCCACCCCAGTACTCCTTGGGGCACTCGCTTGTGGAGTTCGTTACTAGACTCCTTGTCGACGTGCCGGCGGCAGCGGCTACTTCACTTGTGCTGTGGTTTCTCTCCCGCCCCGTCCCAGGAGGAGCGACATCCTTGAGCCACGGTGTCGATTTAGCTGGTTGACATCGGGTATGGGGAACGGCCCTGTTTGCAGCTCTTCAAAACTTGCCTTTGGCCACTGCGACCCCAGGACCCCTCAGGGATATCTGTTTAGGGGTTCTTCTGCCTTCATGTTGTAAGTCTGACGTTTGTCGTCATTGTCCTTGTTGTCGTTTCCTTTACTCCAAGTTTGCCCTACGCTGGTTTATCCCTTTATGCAAATTATACGGTCCTCTAGGTTCTTATTAGAAGAAGAGAAAGTACATGAATAGATTTTATTGGTTTTTTTTTTTTTGCATTTTTAAAGATTTTATGTATTTATTTGAGAGAGAGAGAAGTGGACTTCCTGCTGAGCAAGAAGCTGGATACAGGGCTCGATCCCAGGAGATCATGGCCCTTAACCTACTGGGCCCCCCAGGCACCCCAGATAGATTTTTAAAGCACAATAGTTATACATTAAGAAGATTGAAGAAAATTGCTTAAAAATTTTCCAATTTAAGAAGTCAATCTCAGTATTATTCTACCACAATGAACTAGTTAGAGCTGAAGAAGGATAATTTACTGGATTTTTCTGATGCAGTTGCCTGTTGCTCCGTGCTCTGCTCTAGAAGGAGGGACACCCAGATACCTGATCCTCTCTGGCTGCCACCAGCAAAGCCAGCGTGACAAGCGTGTAGGGTCGTGTCCTGGGAAGACTGACCTATGTGTTGCATATGCAGAGACTCTTATGACAAGGACAATTCTCTCTAGATTATTAATAAATTTAGCACTTACTATGTTGTAAAGGAATTATTTGCCCAAATGCTTCCACTGTACTAGAAACTGAATGCTATGGGGTCTTCCTCTCCTTTGTGTTCTCAGACCCTAGGATGGTTCCTGGTAGAGACTTTGACACCTGATAGAATTCTTCTCAGTTCATTTATTCTTTTTTTTTTTTAATATTTAAAATTATTTATTTATTTATTTATTTATTGGACAGAGAGAGATCACAAGTAGGCAGAAAGGCAGGCAGAGAGAGAGAAAAGGAAGCAGGATCCCTGCTGAGCAGAGAGCCCGATGTGGGACTCAATCTCAGGACCCTGAGGTCATGACCTGAGCCGAAGGCAGCGGCCTAACCCACTGAGCCACCCAGGCGCCCTCAGTTCATTTATTCTTAAAACCCTCTGATTTTCCTGGAAAGATAGTTATTTCATATAAATTGAAGATTATGAGTTTTTGTGCTTCATCTTGTTAATTCTCATAGCAAGAGCACGTATTCTGAAAGAAGAAACTGAGTTTAAGAGTATCTGATGTACCCAAATCAGGCCTCTAGTAATGGCGAGGCATTGACCAGAATCCATTCCTCCTGATGACTCGTGCCAGCTCAGTCCTAGCATAACAGCCTGCTTATGGCTATAAACATGTAAGCTGGTACAGCTCTACTCAGAGAGGAAAAAAGACGTTCTTCAGCCAAGGATGTTTTATTATTTTTTTTTACTTTTATTTTTTTAAGATTTTATTTATTTATTTGAAGCCAAGGATGTTTTAATCATTAAGGCATGGGATTCTTGTATTAAAACGAGAACATGGAATTCTTGTATTAAAACAGCTCCTGTGGATTGCCCTCCCTGAGTCTCTCCTGCCCCAGTGCAGTGATGTGCTGATGCGATTATCGGAAGCTACAAGGGAGATCTTCATAGCCCACCATTGCTCTCCTCGTGCTTATTCTCCACAGCCTCCAAGACACTCACGGAATTCCCCTGCCTGTGATGATAGGTCTGACCCCTGCCAGAGATGGTCCTGATCATTCCTAAATTCTGTTTGTCTAGAGTCCAGCTTTGTCAATGATTTTAGCAAAAGGTGGAGAAAGCGGGGCACCTGAGTGGCTCAGCGGGTTAAGACTCTGCCTTCGGCTCATGTCATGATCTCAGGGTCCTGGGATCAAGCCCTGCATCAGGCTCCCTGCTTGGCGGGAGGCCTGCTTCCCCCTCTCTCTCTGCCTGCCTCTCTGCCTACCTGTGATCTCTCTCTGTCAAATAAATAAATAAAATTTTAAATTAAAAAAAAAAAAGGTGGAGAAAGTTAGAGAGCTTCTGTATTAATAATTCCGCGAAAGGAAAGAGACAACAGCACGGGAAGCAGACATTCGCTCGATTTCATCTCTTCCGGGCCTGTGCCGGCCATTGTCTCCATCCTGGCCAGCTAGCCCTCGTTTTTTGCCTCGTTTGCCTCTGGCTGCTGGCTGAACGCTGCAGAAGAGGCGGAGTCAGAGTATTTCACGTGAACCTCTGGGTTTCCAAGAGTGTTTCTGAGGTCTTTATGGCCTCCTTGAACAGTGCTTCTGGGCAGCTCACTCTGGGGCCAGAGGTCCACCCTCCGCTTCAGGTTTGCCAGCACAGCCCCACGTGCTACAGTTAGGGGATGGGAGAGCTTCCCTCACAGCTGGTCTTGGGGTTACCTCCCCACCCCCGGTGCGGCTTCCTTGCTCTTGCGCTACTGGTGGAACAAATGAATTAGCCCATTTGAAATACCTGGACTGGTTTTGTTTTCTCTTGGAACCATGAGTAACATAAATCATGACTCCTCTTCCATTGAATTGGAGGGAACTAAGTCCCACGAAATCAAATGTCTTGTTGACAACCGCTGCATGTCTGGTGAGGGGTAGCGTCAGGATTTTAACACAGGCCCGTCTGTCTGTAGGATGCGTGCTGTCCTACCAGGGCCCACGCATGGAGCAGTGCACAGCACAGCTGCCAAACTGGGCCATACTGGTTCTCCCAGTGCTAATGCTGGATGGTGCTTGCCATCCTCTGGCCCCAGGGGCAGACAGGAGAGTGAATGTTTTGACACTTGTTTCTTAGGGATTACCAGCCACAGAGTTTCTAAACCCCTGTTGGATGGGTCATGGGCCATTGCTGACCTCAGGTGGTAAGCCACACCAGTTCACAGGGCTGCAGTCAATGTCAGTGATTAATGGTGCATGAGCCTGAGCAGGAACAGGACCTAGACAGGGAGGAATGGTCTCTGGGAGGCACTTGGATGTGCAGTAACTAATCAAAATCATCATGAGCAGGAAGTGTTGCAAGCCCCTGCAAGGATTAATAATGGTAATATTTCCCAGCATACTGAAATCCATAATTATGTTATCAATTTTTTGAGAATTGCAAATTGAGTTGCTATCTTGAAAAAAAAATAGAAAGCAAGAAAGAAGAAAGGAAGCCCTCATGCCTTGCACCTTGCAACGGCTTTGGAATATTTACTGTTTTGTTGGAATCAGAGCTTTAGTGCGGAGCATTTCAGCATCTCACCTCTGAGGATCTGGACCGTGTCAGAGTAAAAGCAATCAATATTGGTTAATAAGCCAGATCAGTGTTATTAGTATTCTTTACAACCTTGGCATACTTCATTTTATGTACAGATTGCCTATGAAAACTTGGGCTTATATCTTGTCTAGACAATGCCTTACATGGCCATTCCAATTAATAATGTGCCAGAATTATCTTATGCTTAATGCAGCTGGCTCTATATTGACTCTGGAAATTAAATTTACTCCACAATGGTATTGACAGCTGGGTCTCTGGCATATTTAATGGATTTGAATGAAGATGGGGCGGCATCTTGTGCCTTCAAGCAAAATGTTGATAACTCATCATTTTCATAAAAAGTGAAAACGTGCTTTATCTATAAACATCCCATCTCTCAATAGACTAAATCGACGTAAAAGGTGGTTGCCACCAGTAGAAAGAAAACGGAAAATAAACCATCCCAGGAAGTCTGTTAAACAGGGGCTTGCTGGTGCATTAAATGAGTACTCCAGGAATCAAAGGGGCCGTTGTGGTCCCACGGAGTAACAGTGTGTCCTGCGAATTTGATTTGAGCATAATGAAAATTCTCATAAATGTGCATGTCCCAAGTCAGCCTTGGAAACGTGGCTCTCCAGGTTTTACCTGGTTTATGCCAGGCGTGGGGCGTTCAGTATGGACTCTGGTCTGGGCCACCCTCCCCACAGACAGAAGTTAACTCCTGAAAAAGAACAGTGTAGACCACCTAAAGGAAGACCTTTGACGTAGATGGGTTTGAGGAAGTGAATCAGCATCCTGACCGGCACACACCAGTAGATTCTGCTGCCCCCCATGCCACGGGCCCATGGAAGAGTGCACGGGAGGCGAGGCGCCCAGATTTCCCAACTCCTGGTCTCTTGCTGTGTTGTAAGTTCATGGCCAGATAGATCGTTCTCCTCATGTGGCTTCTAAACTGACACAGTCCAGGGTCGTTCTGGGGCAAAAGCCTCCCGAGAGTGCGGGGGGTGGGGCCGGGCTCACCCACTCACCTTCCACTCCCAAACCCACCCCCCCCACCGAATATTTGACTGTGACATGATGAGCTGGGGTGAAATGTTTTCTTCTTGTGAAATCGGGAATAACCCTAGAAGAGCATCGCTGAGCACTTCCAGTTTGCAGGGACAATTCATTGTATCCTTTCCACTCCGGTATGCGGCTGCAGCCCAACCCCAAGGGAGTAGACGCGGGAGAGCGAAGGTGGGGAATGTTGCAGGGAGCGGGAGGTCAGCGCCACGGGAAGAGGGCGGCCTTGCACGCAGCCCAGTTGTGTAGACGGTGGCTCTGGAGTGAGGCCTCACTTCTGCCTGAACTCACACGGGGACTGGGTGACGCTGTGGGTCACAGGGGACAGCAGGTTGCACAGGCCAGGGACGATGCCGGCTTCCAAAGTGAAGAAGTCCCAGGAGCCAGGAGAAAGCCGGAGCTGGAAGGTGAGGAGGACGGACCCCTTGTGTCCACCGTGGTCACGTCCCAGCAGGGCTGACGCTCCTATAGGATGGGAATGTGTTCAGTCAATGCACCTGCCCTGACGGTGCAGGGGACAGTGGACTGGGCCTTACCAAGAGGTGGGTCGGCAAGGATGGAGAGGAGGGTCTGTAAAATGTGGAATCGTGCCTTTCCGGACACGGAGAAGCTTGTATTCCGTGACCTAAGTTGATTCTTGGGACAGGTTAGGCAAGTGGGGGGTAAAGACGACTTGATACTCCTTCAGAAGTGATCCCCATGGGTAGGAGGCTCTTGGGAACTGGAACAGAGTGCCAGGAGCCCCAGGCTTGACAGCAACAGAAACTTCTTCTCTCACAGACCTGAAGACAGAAGTCTGCAATCCGGGTGTCGGCAGAGCAACGCCGCGAACTCCAACGGAGTCTCCCTCATGCCTCTTCCGGCTTCTGGTGATCAGTGCTGTTCTCCGGGGGACGCCGCTTTGGGACAGCATATCTGCCCATCTCTGCCTCTGTCACCACTGAGCCTCATCTTGTGCGTCTGCGCCCACATTGCCCTTGCCTTGCAGGACCCTAGTCACCGGACCATGGCGTCGTCTGAGCTAGATCACATCCACAAAGACCTGATTCCCAGTTAAGGTCACGTGCGCAGGTCCTGGAGTTAAGGCCTCCGCACATCTCTCTGGGGACACAAGTCCACCAGTGCCACGGTATTCTACTGATGAGGAGAGACTCAGGAAAGGCCCGCTTGCTTCCCTAAGATAAGCAGTTACTGCTCTAAACCCCCCGCTGCAGCCCTGCTCCAACTTCTTCTCCCAGATTTTCATTCTCTATTTTTGGGTGCATTCTCTTGAGATTTCCTCTTGATCCACCGAACACTGAGAAGCATGTTAATTTCCAAACGGCAGACTTCTGGAACGGCGGCCGTAAGGGCGACCCCGTTCCCGAGGGACAAACCACTAGCCCCACACCCTCCTGTGTCAGGTCGAGGACACGGCTGGGAATATCCGGGCAGTCGTTCCCTTAGCGCGATGGCACCCGGTGCTAACGGCCATCGGTGGGGTTTACACTACCTTGTCCAGGAGGAGACAGGCTGGTTCGAACTGGGGAGACTTCCCCTCTGAGAGCCGGGATAGAAGCTGAAGGACCCAGGCTTCCCGGCTCCCTTCTGGTCCTAAGTGTTCAGGACACCTTCCTCTGGTGGCTTATTTGTAAAAGCTCCCATAGCCTGTGGTCACTTTATCCTGGACAACCACCATCTACACAGAACAGACCCTTTCAAACATAATTAAGGTGCCAGTGCCCATTCTTTCATGTTGGTTAGATTCTTTTGTCTTTTCTTGCCAATATAATCATTCACCCAGTAATGGAAACCTCCTGACTGTTCCTGTGGTGGGTTAATCAGGTGAGTCAAGTATGTTAAGAAACAAAACGATAATACAGCCCCACTTTCCAAACTCAGTCGGTCTCCAGGACATCAAGATAAGAAAACATCCTGAACAATAATGTTTTATTGTGACACAATGAGAAAGCTTTCAGTGCCAAATCAAGCAATGATCTTAGCATTGCCAACTTTTTATCCCTACCAACAACAAAAATAGAGAGCACTTTTATAACATGAAGTCGCCCATTGTTCCACTAGTCTGTCCCTGACAAGAGTTAACTAATCATCCAAAGCAGACAATAATTTCCTCTTACATGCATTTTTAATATTGTTTTTGTCAAGGGACCTTCCAGTAATAAGGCCCGTCACATGTAATGTTGCTACTTTTAAAAGAGAATTAAGACTATCTGGGGGAAATGCTGTCTTAGAAGCATCCTTGTTCCTTCCTTCCCCATGCGCAGAGCGACTGTGTACGCCAAGCTTAGAACAAAGCACTGTGGGGGAAGCCTGAATTATAGAGTCCATAGGCTCCGGTGCTCAGAGGATTCATCGTCCCCAAGCGTCACAGAAGATTGTCCATAGGGCAAGGCAGAAGTCACAAATGCTGCCTGAGGGATGTGTCTGCTCAGGGGCAGTCAGAAGAGGAGCAAAGTGCTTCTAACGTCAGATCAAGGAAAGCATGAGAAGATCAGTGCTGGGGCCAGACGTTGGCCGTGTGTCCTCCGAACAACAGACGGACGGAGCAGACAGAGCAGGACATGGACGTCCGAAGCAGGGCATGGAGCACGCGAGCTAGTGAGCGCCCCCTCGTGTTCTCGGCACCACTGCCCCGGGCGCCAGGACAGATGCGGAGACGGCCAATGCCCAGGGGCCGGGGCTAGGGTCAGAGCAGGGTAGGGCTGGGATCTGGAACCACAGACCTTCCTCAGAACACCACTGATGTTTTCTTAAGTAAGCCCGTTCTGGATTGTTTTGGTTTGAGTGTTAGTGCTGTTTTCACTGTATGTCCGTCCTTTATTTGTCCGCGCCTCGCTGTTGTTCGAGAAAAGAATAAAGAGAGAATACACGTGGAAGCGAGAATAAAGTGAAGAGTCCTTTGCCAAAACTTCTGGGACACTTGCCGTGAACCTGAGCAAGACCTCCGGCCATAGACGTGACTTTCTGGCTGAGGAGCATGGACCCGGGGCGCACGCTTACACGCGGGTATGGACGGATCGTGGCGGTCACACTGGAGGGAAGCCCCGGCCCGGAGCCCGAGGCCAGCACCGAGGGCCACACTTGTGGGCTGCTCGCGGGGGGGCTGACATGACCGAGATTTAATGTAAGAAGAAGGGGCTGGCATTGCCTCAAGTTGTTTCCTTTTCAAGAAGTAAGTCTGTACCTTCGGTCGTTTCTCTGTACAATCCTCTTTCCCACTGTGGAGTTTCTTCAACAGGTCACACCACTTAAGTCGAGTTTCTCATATCACGTTACGTGAGGCTGCCCGTTTGCCAACGTCCGCCCGATCCCCGTGTCAGAAATTACAACTCGGACATCTTAGTTCTTCCTGAGTCTTGAAGCAGTAGTACCCGTAACAAGAGCTTCTAGCAAAGTGAACACGCACTAATGGCCTCTCAGCCTACGTCACTTTGATATAAAAGAAGATATTTGATCCGTAGTTGACCTGCTCAAATCCAGAATTAAAATAAGATTATGCATGTGAAATTATCTTTCTTCGTGCGCAGAGAAATCCCAGTGCTCACTGGGATTACAGTGTCTCACCCAAATTACAGAAATATCAAAACAGATCAGAAGCTACTCCATGAGATCCATCAGCTGGACACGCTATTTCGCTTCTTTATCGTCTAGTTAGGACTTTTAACAATTTTGCTAACAGTATTTCACAATTGTCAAATAGAGGTTTTTCGGTCCGTTGTGCTTTCAGTTTTGATTTTTTTGTCTCTCCCTGATGGGACTCAGAAGTCTTCAAATCAAGTGTCGCAGAACAAACAATGCACTGTCTTTATCAAAGGCAAGCCTGTTGGGGAGGAGTTGTAGACTTCAGTGAGGAAGTGTTGTTGAATTTCTGTATGACAGAAGAATCATGAGATTTAAATATGCTGCCCTAAATTCAGAATGAACTTGACTTAGAATTGAGCAGTTTGAAGGAAGAATGCCCCACGCTTCACACAGGTCCTCCTGTGTTCCCAGTCTGGTTCTTGTCTTAGCCTCACTGCTGCATTAACTCTACAGAGGTTTAAACAAAACACGGTTTGGGGCTGGGTGGGGAGACCTGTCCGTTCCACCGGGAAACGCCTGGATTTGTGTCCTGTGAGTGTCCACTATCTAATGCAGAAAGAGGATCCCACAAATTGGAAGATTCTTTTTTTCCTTATGTGAAATTCATGTGTCCATATTAAACTGGGGGCTCAGTCAGTGGAGAAGCACCTGACTCTACATTTCAGGGTTGTGAGTTTGAGCCCCATGTCCGGCATAAGGTTTACTTAAAAAAATAAGAAATGGGGCGCCTGGGTGGCTCGGTGGGTTAGGCCTCTGCCTTCGGCTCAGGTCACGGTCTCAGGGTCCTGGGATTGGGCCCCGCATAGGGTTCTCTGCTCGGTGGGGAGCCTGCTTCCCTTCCTCTCTCTCTCTGCCTGCTTCTCTGCCTACTTGTGACCTCTCTCTGTCAAATAAATAAATAAAATCTTAAAAAAAATAAGAAGTAAAACAAAATTAAAAAGTGGCTTTTGTTGTTGATGTTTTGTTTGTTTTGTTTTTCTGTGGCACATGGCCCTCAGGAAGAAAGGGCACATGCCGTCTGCTCATGGTCATTAGCCAACTTAGCTTAACAGAGAGAGTTCTGGAAAGGGTGCGTGGAATAACCAGCCCATTGCAGACTGGGCTGTGACGCCAGAGAAGCTGCGTTTGTTCTAACGGTGAGTCTGCCTTCTCTACATTCATTACCTGGGGCACATCCCAGCATCTCTGAGGTATCTGCCCCCACCTGCAAAAGGAGGACGGCAGGGCCTGGCCCATTCGCTGTAAGAAGAGAGGGAACGAGGCGTGGGAAGTGCTGAGACACAGCGAAGGTTCCAGACTCACAAAGGGAGGCCGTGGGAGGTACCGGCTGTCTGCGCGCATGACTTCCACAAGGGAAGGCCAGAAGGACCAGCTCTGCCCTGAACGTGGAAGAACAAGGGATGTGTCAAACCTGGATGCGAGAGAGGGAAGCCAATGACCCGCCTCTTCAAACAGTGCCTCAGAGTGGATCAAAGTTTTCTTCTCTTGGAAGCTGGAGGCTTTCCCCCCTTCATCTTTGGGGGCTTTCCTGTTCGAATAGCTCACCCTACCCACATGAAGGGAAGCCGGCTCCGAGGTATGCAAACATGCTTGTAGGGTTGTGTCATCTACATTGGCCATATGTTAATGGTGGGTTACACATCAATGGTTCTGGAAAACATATAAGGAACTAGGGTTTTCAAAGGGTATGCTTCAGTGAATGTGCATGAATGTGCATTCCTGGGGCCCTTCTATAAAAAGATGTGCAGGCATGCACTCAGCACTTGGTCTTAATTTTCTGTTGATTTCTAAGCTCTACCAAACCACAAGCAGCTCTGCGGTCTTCTCCACCAAGCTGGTTTCACAGATGGAGATGCAGCAGCAGATCTTACCCAAATCAGAATTACATGCAACAAAGGGAGAATAAAGGGAACAGAGCCCCAAGGCTTTACACATTACGCTAATAAGCCCTTTTGGAACAGTGGTCATCAACTATCCTAAGCACTAGAGTACACATCCCCGGAGACATTTTGATATTTTTATGCATTTCTTAGAATTATTTTTTTCTCAATACATTCCTTTCTTTGAGAAAATTTATTCTATGTCCAATAATAATAATAATAATAATAATAAAAGAGTTATGTTTTTTCAATAGTGCACCATAAGTATAAAGTACAGCTCGTTCCTTTATTAATTTTTTTAATGTGACTTGTATCCTGCATGCATCTTGGATGAGAGATTGTGTGACAGACACACTATGGACCCTGTCAGAGCAGCAAGAGGGTTTCCAGCTCGCCGAGTCCTCAGCCCTGGGCCTCCGCAAGCCTGTAGCTTGCTTGTGTGCAAGTCACCAAGACTTCCTGTGTTCAGAATGTGACCCTGCGCTAGCTGCTGATCCGCTACAGCAAATGGACAAGGAGTCAGGTCCTAAGATGTTTTTAAACACAAGAAAAATACATGGGACTATCTCAGTAAGTGAATGAGTGAAGTACTATACCTCCCTTAACCACCGTGTCCTCTGCCGTGCAGGGTTGCTGGTCTTAGGCAGGATGCAGCTGTCTTGGGAAAGAGTTGTGTGGGACCCCGTGGTCTTCCACTACACCTGGGGTGATCTGGCCTTAAAGAAAGCATTCCCGTGTCATGGAAGTCAATATTTTTTTTCACAGACATTATTCATATCATAAATGAAAAAAAAAAAATTAAATCCATCCTTGGCCAAAACCAAGGGGGGGCAGTGGGGAGCTCACTAGTAGTGTATTTTTTTTTTTATAAAAAGTGAAGAGCTTGCCTTATCTTCACTGTGTTTTGTAAAATATGATTTCAGTTGTAATATCAGATTTTCCTCAAGGGAGATACGCCCTCATTTCTCAGGATCACACTGGACCCCTCTAATTCCCAAAGAACACACAGGAGAATCAGGTCGCTACCCCTTCAGATGGAAGCACATCTACAAGACCGATCATTATTCTGTGATAGCAGAAGACACATTGTCCCTAGGCTTTTGTCTCTCTCTTCCAACCCTCTCCACTCCGTCAGGCTGGAGTCGGCCAAAAGGAGCCTAGAGAGGAAAAAGAGATCAGTGTTCGTGTCCGACTGTGGTTGGAAAGGCCAGTCGTATTACAGCAAATAAATGCTGACTGCCAAGGTTCACCCCACCTAATTGTCCGCCTTCTCATCTAAAACATGTCCAGTTGAAGAAATGCTTTTTTTTCTCTATTATATTAGATATCTTTCTGGGCCAAGAGGTGGCAAAAGTCAACATTGTGTTTGGAAAGACAAGAATATTGTTTACATATGGTGTATTTTCATAGAGTAAATGTTTTTTCTTCTCTTCCCAAGAAAATATGTGACCATCATAGTTATCAGTCCCAGGACTTTGCCCTTATGTAGGGCAAAAGTTGAAATGATGCTAGAGTTGAAGTTACAGCAAAGGGTAGGGGGATTGAGGTCTTAACAGCGGTTAGTCACATAGTCAGAGAAGGAAAAGCAGCCACTACCAGCTGCGTCTCTGATTTATTTACTGAAAGAACAACCTTTAAGAATAAAGTTTTCATTTATCTTTTGTGTCTTACCGTTAATTAATTTAATTTAAATTTCTTACCTCATTTTCCTGCCAGACATCTCGTTTTCTGCACCATGACGGCCAAGAGGCATCACCATTTCTGCAATTTGCTCTAGCTATTGGCTATTCTGGTAACAGTCTGTGATGTTAGTAAATAAGGACAGTTTTATTTAGTCATATGGATTTTAAGGCCTTCTTAATCTTTCTGCCTTTCTCTTTCTCGGTTCTCATCAGTCAAAGAAAGCACCAGGTGTAACTCTTATCAGATACTCTATAATTTCACTGACACCTCAAAGACTAAAATGTCTTGAAGTATCCTGGGATGTGTAAATCTCTGTGTTTTATCTTCCACATTTTACTTTTCCTCTGCTACTTTTTGATGTGTTAAAATTCAATGTAAATATGAGCTCCAGCTACCGGTCTACACATCATACCTGCTTGTAACAGCAACTAGCAGATGATCTATTACGACTCTGTACTTCTGTGGTCAAATAGATGTGTGTGTTTATGTGTGTGCATGCACGCACGTGTGAGTGTGAGTGCACGTGTGAGTGTGTGTATGTGCACTGTGAGTGGTGTATGCATGCGTGAGTGTGAGTGTGTATGCATGGGAGAGTGTATATGTGTGTGCGTGTGTGTGTGTGTGCATGTGTAGGGTGTGTGTGCGTGTGTGTGTGTGTTAAAAGTAGAGAATCCCATTTCTTTATTACTTTCAAGAAACCACTGATGGATTTCACAGCTCTTAGGTTGCAGAAAACTAATACCCCGATTTGGTTAGTATACTAGAAAATCATTAAATACTAATGGTTAGGATCTGACCTGATGGGAATCCATAAGCTTTGCACAATTCACATATGTTGAACACAATAGAGCAAGAAAATTAAGGAAAAGTTTTGGCTCATATAGTTTGGCACTAATGGAAGACATACAGTAGATTGGAAGAAATGAGATTCAAAAATCCATGTTTCATAATGCCTTTTAGTTGATATACATATATGAAGGGCCTTTCCTCATTTCTCATCAATCAAAGAGATCTAGAGCAATTTGAAATAGAAAGGAAATACATACATTCTATAAGTTCATAAGGCAATTTGCACACAGAGAATTAAGATTCCAATACCTACTCATGCTCATTTTCTTAAAAAAGAAGTCCTTGCTCTCTGAAGACGGGCATGTCCAACGCACGCATTCTCAGGATTTCCTGACTGAGCATCCCCAGAAAGGAAAGGAGAGGTTGGTGCCGGCAAAAGTGCCCCTGAGAAGGTACATCCGAGCCCAGGTCACTCTCGGCAGGACTACCCCTCCTCATTTCCCTTTCTTTCAGAGTGTCTTCTGCTCTGAAACAACTGGCTCTTTTTCTGTTAAACTAAGTGAATTTTACAAGAAATGACGCTGACAAAAATGTCTTAGACCCACCCATTGCCATCCCCAACACTCGGTCAGTGTCCAGGGGCGCGGACTGGCCGCCAGCTCGCCCTCAAAGCCCCACAGACGTCACCGTCGTGAGTAAGTCACACCAAAGGGTATGTTCCGTCCATCTTCACTACAACCGTGATCCCGCTAAATGGACAACTATTATTTCAGAATAATTAGAGCATTGACATGTTTTTAATGGGTAAACTCCTGAATAAATTATCTTCTACTGGGGGTGCCTGGGTGGCTCAGTTGGTTAAGCGCCCAACTCTTGATTTCAGCTCAGGCCATGGATTCAGGGTTGTGAGATCGAGTTCCACGTCTGGCTCTAGCCTCGGTGTGGAGCCTCTCCCTCTCCATCTGCCCTTCCCCCCCTTAAAAAAATCTTCTTCCAGATTCACGCACAATCCTTCTTCAAAGCCATGAAAAGGGTATCAAATTAAAAAAAAAAAAAAGATCATGAATCAACATAAAAGCATGAAGTTCCATGCTTTTATAACTTTAAATCCTTCTTCTAGCAGAAGGTTAGCCTGTTGCTCTGGTAAGAAGTGTGGGGTTGAGTTCTAGATAAAATGAGAAATTTTCCAAGGTAAAGACTCCTATAGCAAAGGTATCAGAAATATCTCAGCATTGTAAGAATTCTTTTGTTTTTCTATTGTAGGCTTTTAAAAAATATTTCCTACCTTTAATAATATTGATAATCATTGTGCTTAATTTAACTTTATTGCTCTTTGGCTAATCACCATCCTACACAATGATGATTAAATCCAAATGAAATATTGGGTTTATTTTACAAATGTATTATTACAAGTTTGGTTCTGGCACAGATCCACAGTAACCCCTACAAATAATTAAAACATTATTTACCTTGTTTTCTGTATCCAATTTATCTATGAGTACTTCTGTTCCCCAAGAAGGACTCATGATTGCTAATAGCATGGTTTGAGGTCCGCTGAGCACCACGCAGGTGACTCTTCCGTGATCACCGCCGCTTCCCAGTCACATCTTTTAAAAACGCCCTGGTTCAAGGTGTTCAGATGCATATGCATGAAGAATGACCTCTGCAAAGAGGGTACGATCATTTGTCATAGATAGCCAAGAGATATTTAGTGTGCTCGGAGGTCCAAATGAGGACACCAGGAAAACAAACAAACAAAACACCGGGTAAGATCTTATTATTCAACTGATGGTTTTAGTGTTGAATCTTACTTTGTTTTTTATTTAAATTCAATGAGCCAACATACGTTTCATCATTCGTTTCGGAGGTAGAGCTCAGTAACTCATCAGTGGCGTAGAACACCCAGTGCTCATCACATCCCGAGCCCTCCGTCATGGCCGTCACCCAGTTGGGTGATTGAGTGATGGGCTTTTTTTTTTTTTTTCCCCTCAAAGTTTTAAACTTTGTTTCTAGTTGCTAATGCCAAGATGCATTCGGCTGGGATCAGCTGCTCTCACTAGCTCCCAGGGTAGGTATCTAGCTATGTATTTAGAAGCTAAAACTCACAGCTCCAGGAAGACCTCAGTGTGCAGGTTGGCCTTCTCTATCGACCCCACCTTCCTGCACTTTACTCAAATATCCTGGATTTGTGTGTTCACCAGTATCCCTTACCTTTCACATTCAAGCCCTTCAGGATGTCCCCTGTGTTGTCCCTGCTCTCTTTCCCAGTGAACCCTCCTACAAACCACTGCTACGTCCTGCCAGAGATGGCCAAGATCTCACCTGCCCTGCTCCTACCTTTAGAATGCTCTCTTCAAAATAGAAACCCTGTGTCTTCATCGTAGGCTGCAAGGTGTCCAACAGATTCCCACTGGGGTCACTGGACTGGGAACTCTTGAGACAACCCATTGGCTGAGCTGAAAATGGGCCTCCCTGACTTACTGTCCTTTCCTCTTTTTCCTCAGTTCCTCTTGTTACGTGGCCTTTCTGAAAGTTTTCCCCAACTGGAAAGCTGTTCCCCCAAGTTTTTCAGCGTCTTCCTCCTCATCGTCCAGGTTTCTGCTTAATATGTCTTCCTCAGACGGGCGCCCGATCACGCCTAGGCACTGTGGTCAGGAGAAACCGCTGTAATTGGGTTTGAAGGCTACTTTCCAGACTCTTATCATACATTTACACACAAATTGGTATACTGATGAAAGGACATAGACTTCTTTTCTTTTTTTTTTTTTAATTTTTAAAATATTTTATTTATTCATTTGACAAGAGAGAGACATAGCAAGAGAGGGAACACCAAGCAATGGGAGTGGGAGAGGGAGAAGCAGGCTTCCTGAGGAGCGAGAAGCCTGATGTGGGGCTCGATCTCAGGATCCTGAGATCATGACCTGAACTTAAGGCAGACGCTTAACGACTAAGCCACTCAGGCGCCCCCCATAGACTTCTTTTCAACTCAGTAATTATCATTTTACAAAACCATTGGCCGCCCCCCTTTCCTGATTGGAGAGGTTCTGGTGGGGACGTTCTGGTGGGGACGTCCGTGTCCACGCTGGCTCACGCATGCACTGCGTCTCTTTCTTTTAGAAAAAAGTTTTTTTTTGTTTGTTTGTTTTGGTTTGTTTTGGTTTGGTTTGGTTTGTTTGTTTGTTTGTTTGTTAGCTGGAACATAGAATTCTTCAGGTTTCTTTTTATTAGTTTCTTTTTGTTTACCTGCATGTCTTAAAAGACTTGCCGATGTACTGACAATGAAAGTGGAGAGAAATGAATGAACCCGGGACAACACAACACCGGGCTATCCCCCGTGAGCCAGCCCATCAGTTCTTCCTTCTAGAACACTCTCCGGCATGACTTTTCCTCCCCTGGGCAGTTTGGCCCTAAGACAGGCCACCACCCATGGAGCTCTTCTCCCTCGGATGCGTGTGTTTTAGTTTCTAGGATATACTGCCAAGCTCAGTTCCAAAATAGCTGCACTGACGTTATCCACACTCTCTGTATCTACACTCGCTAAACCCGTCCACACTAGCCACAGCCAAGCATGAGATGCTTCGGCTGACTCTAGGAGTTGAAATTTTCTAAACTGAACCTATTTCATAGAGCATATGGCCCTTTTCTACAATACTGGGATCGTGAACAGAAAGTTTTACTTGAAAATTCTCAATCTGACATGATGGAATTAGGAGTGTAGGGAGCTGCTCGGGAGGAAATGGCCGTGTAGCCTCTGCTCCCTTAAGCAGAACAACTCAGCACAGAGGAGCCAGCCACGAGTCGGGGCCTGCTCTCGATCGAGCCAGAGCCGTGGACCAGAGAACGTTTCGTCTTCTCCGATTCTGCCCTTCCTCCAACAAGTCAGTTCCTGTGGTAGAGACCCAGCATTATCTGTTCATACACCACGGAAGCCAGCGTTCCCCAGGGTGACCTGTCGGACACGTAGCTTGTATTTACGGGAAGACTTTCCAATCCTGTGATTTTGACCAGACCCTAAAATAAAGATTATTGATTATTGAGTACATCAAGACCTTTCTTTCCTTCTGTATTTTTCTTTATTTGATTTCTCTAAGATCTATCTATTGCCTTAAGGCTTTTGGAAATATACACATAAAAATTCATCATTTAAAGTAAATGTGGCAAATACAATAATCTCTGAATATAAAGCTCAGAAGGGCTCACCAGGGAGTCTCAGTCATGAAGGCCAAGAACATAGAAATCTCTCTGAGGAGGGATAAAATTCCAAAGAAGATACTTTTTCAAAATGAATATCAGGAGAACAGTTTTCTTAAATAGAACCCAATGTAGAATAGTCAGAGTTGAGACATCATTCATTTAAAATTGCCTCTGTGTGGTCAAAAAGATGCCCTAAGAACTGAAGCCCGGAGAACCCTCCCAAGAAACTCAGTGTGGGCCAGCCTGTGGAGGCTCTTTTATTCTAGGAAAATATGGGAAAACACTTACATAAATGTACCAATGGGGTCAGAGACTGCCGTGTGGATTATCTGTGGGCTATTGGCTGTGGAGCCCAGGGTCAGCTGGACGTCCTGAGCACCGGCTCTCTGCCATCCTGGTTTCCAGATGTGGCCCCACAGTGGCAGTGGGAAGTATGTCAGGAGGTGGATCGCGTGTGTAGGATACGGGAGGGGTCTGTCGGGTAATGGGAGGCACATCTTGTCCCTCAGTTCTTCTGGGAGAACAGATCTGGGGCCCAAACCCAGACCTTCTGCCTAGTGTTGACCCATCGAAACAGTCAACGGCCTTTTCAGAACCAGTCCTCTGGTGCTTGTTTCATTCCTACACTTTGGAGGAGGAATCCAGACTGGTGAGGATGTGGAGAAAGGGGAGCCCTCTTTCACTGTTGGTGGGAGTGCAAGCTGGTGCAGTCACTCTGGAAGACAGCGTGGACAATCCCCAAAAAGTTGAAAATAGAGCTACTCGGCAACCCAGCAATTTCCCTAGTAGTCCTCATGGCAGAGACACAGATGAAGTGATCCGAAGGGCACCTGCGTCTCGTGTTCATGGCAGCCATGTCCCCAGTGGTCCAAATACAGAAGGAGCCGCACGGTCCCCTGGCAGAGGAATAGATAAAGAAGACGTGGTCCATACACACAATGAAACATTACTCACCCACCAGAAGGAATAAATACTTACCATTTGCACTAAGGTGGATGGAACTAGAAGGTATTAGGCTGAGTGAAATAAGTTGATCGCCATATGGCTCTATTTATATGCGGAGCACAGGTAATGGGGTCCTTAGGGATGGGAGTGAGAACTGGGGAAGGAGACACACCGCGGCCGCTGGAGGGGAGGGGGACGGGGCGTGGGGTAACTGGGTGAGGGGCATTGAGGAGGGCGTGAGATGTGATGAGTCCTGGGTGTTCTGTGCAACTAATATGTCCCTGAACTCTACCTCTGAAACTAATAATACCCTGTATGTTAATTAATTGAATTTAAATAACATAAAACTAATAAATAAATAGACAGATAAATAAATAAATAAGACACCTCTCTAAAGGACACCAGATAAACCTTAGAGCATTAACAGGTAGAGCATCAGATAGCACAGTGCAAAGGAACTAAAGGACCCAATCAAGCTTGGTACTGTTAACACCTTGGGCCACGTAATTCTTTTTGTGAACGCTGTCCTATTTATTGTATGATGGTAAGCAGCATTTCTGACCAAAGATGCTATTCATACTCCCTGTGCTGTGACAAACAGAAGTGTTCCCAAACATTGTCAAATATCCAGGGTGGGGGTCAAAATTACCTGTACTGAGACCCATTGATATAGACAATTAATGCTTAACTGAATTCTGTCTCTGAAGTCACAATTCAGCAATCACATCTCAAAAAGTACAACTTGAGGATTTTTTTCAGGAACTTCAAGAAATGCTTGAAATTAAATATATTACACATTGGTTCTATAAAACCCCCAATCATAGTGTCCATTTTATTATTAAGTGTTACAACGACAAATATGTGTGTCATTTCTAGGTCTAGATAAAACAGCTACCTAGATTAGAGGACATGAAGTGCAGGAGTATCCCCCAAATGATCCCTAAATAAGATGCAATTTATATCAGAAAAAAAAAAATCTTCTGAAAGTTTAAAAGAAATACGATTTTTCAATAAAAGTCCTCCTAACAGATTTTTTTTTTTCCCGCTTAGTTTCTGGGTCTTGTGAACACCCGAGCCGGAGTGCCACATTGTGTCTGCTCACTGCTAAAGATGACAGCCCAGGTGAACATAAGGGCTTCTGCCTTTTTTTTTTCCCCTGTTGCTTATTATTTTAATTTATGTTGGTTTAACAAACTTGTTGGGGGAAATTACGACTGTTATTTTAGTAATTGCATGCACTAACCACATTTAGAACGAAGTTCTCTTCCACAGGGAGGGCAAGCAAATCTAAAGACCTGAAGAAACCCACATGGAGGGAGAAAAAGGGAGTCGCTCATCACAAGAATGGGCAAGGGGCAAAAGGGATGTTTGTGTCAAAAGTCAAAGACTAAGAAATGGGACTTCTAGGTAAGAGTGAAATGTGGTTAATCTCAGCCAAGGACGAATTCGAGTTTCAAGAGGAAAATAATGAGTCATTGTTCACTGTCCACACAATATGGTTCATTCTGTTCCTTAAAACAAAAGCTTTTCAAATTCATTCACGAAAACATTCACAGAAAGAAAACTCTGAATGTTGTTTTTGGGATGGGAAAGAATATTCCCTCAGGTTCCTTAAATCATCGGTACTGGACTCCATGAACTGGGGGAGAGAAACAGGAGGCTCTTGTCACCAGCTTCCAAACACCTGACAGGCCAGTGTCCAAAGCGAGGTGTGCAGCCAGCAGAGCACAGAAGAGCATCCGCTCCCCCCCCTTCCCCTCTTCCTTTTCTTCTCCTTCACATTCTCCTTCTTCTCCTTCCTCTTCTCCTCCTCCTTCTCATTCGCTTTTCTTTTCTTTTTTTTTTTTAAGATTTTATTTATTTATTTGACAGAGAGAGATCACAAGTAGGCAGAGAGGCAGGCAGAGAGAGAGGAGGAAACAGGCTCCCCGCCGAGCAGAGGGCCCGATGCGGGGCTCGATCCCAGGACCCTGAGATCATGACCTGAGCCGAAGGCAGAGGCTCAACCCACTGAGCCACCCAGGCACCCCTCATTCGCTTTTCTCTCCCCTCTCCTTCTCCTTCTTCTCCTTCCTGCCCCTCTTTCTTCTTCTCCTGCCCCTGCCCCTCCTCTTCCTTCACTTGGTCCTTCTTCTCCTCTTCCTGCTCCACTTTCCTCCCCTGCCCTCTCCTCTTCTCTTTCATTCCAATTCACTTTCTCCATAGTGACAAATGTGTACAATGATTATTTTCATTTAAATTTTTGTTTCATTTACATTTATTAAGTGTATGAAACCCCTTATTGAAGCATGATAGTACAAGCTGGTCAGCTTGATTCCACCCCAACCTTCCTTCCCAGCCCCACTGGGCTAGGGTATAGCTAGTGTGAGGGAGGGCATAGGACATCGGCTAGCACATTCACGACTGGTTCCCTGCTCTTGCAAGGAATGGTCAGATGTCTTCTGTATATCTCAACCCCCTTTTTATTCTCCTATCCATAAACAGAAATACAATCATTGTTTCATAGTTACCTTCCTTGGCCAGTAGAGAATTTGTTTTCTGAGTTTCTGAGGTTGAAGGTAAAGATCTATGTGTTTTTTTTTTTTTTAAGATTTTATTTATTTGACAGAGAGAGATCACAAGTAGGCAGAGAGGCAAGCAGAGAGAGAGAAGAGGAAGCAGGCTCCCCACCGAGCAGAGGGCCCGATGCAGGGCTCAATCCCAGGACCCGGAGATCATGACCTGAGCTGAAGGCAGAGGCTTTAACCCACTGAGCCACCCAGGTGCCCCAGATCTATGCTATTATTATCAGAATGACAGATTTAACTATTTACTTGTTTGAAAATGTCCTGTAAGTAATCATAGGAAGGATATCATGGTTTTCATTTTTGAAAGCTGGTACAAGCTAAACATTAATGTTTTTCATCAAATGTCATGCTAACAAATGATATTTAAAAATAATACCATGCTTAAAGCCTCTGCCTTCAGCTCGGGTCATGATCCCAGGGTCCTGGGATCGAGCCCCGCATCGGGCTCTCTGCTCAGCAGGGAGCCTGCTTCCTCCTCCCTCTCTGCCTGCCTCTCTGCCTATTTGTAATCTCTGTCTGTCAAATAAATAAATAAAATCTTTAAAAAAAATAATACCATGCTAATAAATATTTTATTTAATATTTTACTTATTTTTTTAATAATCAAGCCAATATATTATCTGTTTAAAATTGAATTCAGCCTTAGATGATTTTCAGAAGGTCGTAAGGTAAAGTAGTCACAAAGAATGAAAATTCTGGAGTCGATTTGCTTGACTTCACACCCTGTTTCTGATGCATATTTTCTGTGCAGGACAACTAGTTTCCCCATTCAGTTTTCTAATCTCCCAATTGGTAATAAAGATAATAATTATTCACCTGTTTCGTGTGAGAATTAATTTGAAACAATATGTCTGAGACGTTTGGGCCATTGCCTGACACACAGATGTTCAACGCATGTCATCTCCAATTTTTACTAATGGGCTTCCTCTTGGATTCAGGTATAGGGACAAGAGGGCGAGGACATGGCATTCAGGCAGTCTGGTGTCTCCGTTAGCACTAACTAGTGCATATTCCAGTGCCCGCTGTATGCAGCGGACCCTAAGCAAGCAACATGTTTTATTTCTAGGTCTTTAAACCCAAGAACAAATCCAAGAACAGATGACGTCAACATTTAGTTCTTTCCCACTCAGACCGAAATGCCACACTAGTCTTTGTGTGCTTCTGAAACCTTTCAATCTAAAGAGCACTTTGAAGTTTTCCTTAAAACCATCTACCGTACAATTTGAGTTACCTTGAGCTACTGTCAGGGACTCCACGGAGAAGCCCACTTCGCAGACATTCCTCCCAACCACGGTTCCCCAGGAGCCCATCTTTCCCACGGCGACAAAAGGGGCGGCTGTCAGGCACGACCTCAGCATCCGTGGCCGAGGGGTCTCTTACTAGAGGGAAAGTGTGGGACAAACCATAATCTCACGAAGCAGTAACAGAGATGGATGGTTTTTACAGACAGCGCAGTGGGTCTGACCTGCTTGCTCCGCGTGCTCTGACCCGACCCGCGCCTCTCTGTTACCTGCACTCCTTGGGCAATAGTTCCGCAGGCCAGACCTCACTTACTTCGATAAAGTGAAGCTGGTTTTCCAGTGGAGGGTTCCACAGAAGTGGGATTTCCAGAATCCGGCGTCCTGCACACAACCCAGGAACTTCTGTGCGTCCCTCCCGGTGCCTGCGAGATGGGCTTCTTGGGAGTCTGGCCCGGTGACCCTCGGAGCCCACCGGTGCGGGGCTCACCCGTGAGGTGGGTACATATTCCAGCCCTGCCGCGGCAGGTCCTGGCCTGTCGTGATCGTAGGACCTCTGCTCCTCCACGAGATGACACGCCAAATGCAGATCAATTCTCCACTTGGTAAGTGAATTAATCACCTTGAACTTTTGACTGCAGCGGGGTGGTAAAAGCTGCTTTTCTGAGGAGAACAGCATTGCACTGCGGAGGGAATTACGGGAACATCACGTGTGGACGGGCTCTCTGGCTCCTGTGAGTCAGATTCGGGGAACCTTTTGATCTTTCTGTCGTTAACACCAGGACTCCCACTGCAACATGAGAGACAGGATTATAAAAATGAACAAAAGGTTATATGTGACTAGAATATTTCATTTCAGAGAGAAAAGGACAGAACTCTTCTACTCTCTCCTACTTTCTCGTACATTTTGTTTTGCTTTGTTTTCACTGTAAAATGAAACACACACACACACACACACACACACACACACACACATAGCATCTTTCATTTTATTTTTCTTACTGCAGATTTAGGACACTTAGATTCTATCGCTTATTAATGTTCAAAGGTTCCATTTGGCGTAACATTTTTAATGTTTTAGGACCACAGCCTTTTTACTGCTGTTCTATGAAAGACAAACATCAGTAGAACGCCAAGCCTGTCAAAATTAATAATACTTCACAAAGCACATTTCTAATTAGCATTGAAGTGGCCTCCACATCGTCGCTCCAGAACATATCACCAAATGGACGGAGACACAGTGGGCATGTGGGATCATGTTTTCAAGAGTCCTCTAGAGAAGAGTTGGGTTAGTTTTCACCCATTCCAGAGCCCCAGACAACTGCGCCCATGAGGGGTCATGAGTCAGGGGGCCTGTGTCCCAACTGAGAGGTCTGCAGGCATCGCAAGTGACCCCTGCTCAACCCTGCAAATGCAGCCCAGGAAGAGGAGGGGCTCTGGGTCTGCGCGCTTAGTAAGACCTTATGAAACAATGGTTTGGGAAGTTTATGCACAGGAAGTGTGGGGGCTGAAAGGCATTTGTTTGGATTAGATACCACAGATTTTTAATTTGCCCTAAGAAAAATTACACTGGAAGGAGAAGATTTGGAACGGTTCCTTTAATAGATCTAAAGGATAACATTCATTTTTTTTTTTTTTTAAGGCTGAAGAGTACAGAAAGAACATTCTTCTACCTTATTTATTTTTAATTGAAGATGCTATACAAGCATTTGCCAAATTATTCAAGTGAGATCCATAATTAAGCAATGCACGTGGGGAGAGTAGAATGGTAAGTGCCGACAATGAAGCATCTATTTATGGATATTACCACACATAATGAAAGCAAAACTGTTGTAGCTGTGCATTAAATTTAGAGTATCCTTCCTAATAATACTCTGCATGTGTGAAACAGTTGGCAGGAAGTATCAACATAAGGACAAGTTCATGATGGTTGGACGGTTAAGAAACCAGTGCAAATAATTAAGGATTAAATAAACAAAAGAATGGAATGTGAACCCCCCCCAAAAAAAGATAGCATAAGCTAAAGACTTTGTGTACAAAGTGAAGTAGTTCTGTTCCGAATTATCGTTTTTCTATTGCTTTAAAAAATGTTAACCACATAATTGTCAGATCACTCCTTTGCAGACAAAGCCAGATTTTTTTTTCTTTATTAAACCCAATGAAAATAGATGAGTTTAAAAGCAGGTTTTGTTGCTCAAGCAGATGCAGAGTCGTAGGCTAAATTTGTTAAAAAAACAATTACTTGCAAATGTAAACATTGTCATGCCACAGACTTCTCCAATATAAATGGAATGTTTATCTCTTTTCTGGATCCTAACTGGAATGTAAGCTCACAGACGTACCACATGGACATACCTGTTGGATACTGGGTCCCGAGTTAATGTCACTTCTGTCTGTAAGCCAATGCATTCAAGGGAGAAAAATTGCTCAAGACAAGAATTGCACTGCACTCAAGAAAGAAACGGCACTGTAGGAGATCTATCTATGTTAAGATTTGTATTTTCTTGTTTGTATAGGTAGAGTCTTCACAAGGTAAGAGCAGCGCATCCCTCAGAAAATACCCATGTGCTCCGAGGCCAGTGTAGGGAATGATACCAGTGGTCTCACCAACAGGGTCATCCCCGCACTGTGAAAATCCAGGGAGAAGCTCCCAAGAAGGCCCTGGGTTTCCATGTCACGTGTGACACACTCACGAGAATGGAGAAGAGCCAAAAAGAACATCATGTGACCAGAGACAATCAACTAAACATCTGAAGAATCAGAATGGATGTTTCCCAGGGTGTGGGGCGGCAAGGACCTGGCAAGGCTTCCTCTCTCTGGAGCACTCATGGTTATTTCTCATGTCTTCCAGCTCTCCTCAAGGAGAGCTTTTTAGGCACACATGTTTTGGGGTGTTTTTCACCCCAAGTTCAAACTGTCTTCTAAAATAAAACAGAAAGTAATCCAGGAAAGTTTTTTGTTTGTTTTGATTTGTTTTCATTTTTGCTTTTTTGCCAGCTATTTAAACACAACAAAAGTTTGGAAATACATTTTCTATCACATCCTTACAAAGAAAATAAAATAAAAATCTCCAGGCTCCATTGTCCGGATTTCGTTCATTTTCTCCACGTTCAGGAGTGAAGGCTGAGAAGGGTCTGCAAGCACTTTGCAGGAAGTGCAGACCGCGTTTCAGTTCATGCAGCAGCGAAGTTCTCCGAAGGAGCGTCTTCACGATTGGTCCCCTTCATCCTTCTCTGCAGAAGCTGAGCAATTGCTTTGCAGCCCAAATCACGTGGCCATGGCCCTGCTTGGGATGCTCCAAAATGGCTTCCCTTTTCCCTCTGCACACGGTCTTCGCAGAACAGAAACCCCTGGTGACCTGGTCCCGGCCTAGAGACATGAAAGCACATTGTGCCCCAGTTGCCGAGGGACTGGATCTTCCTCCCAGGTGCACAGGAGACACACCCCAGCCTGTAGACCTGGCTCCTTCTCTCCCATCCCTCGCTGTACCTACATCTCAGCTCACAGTGTGTTTTCCCCAAAGGGCCTCCTGGGGCTCCTGATCTCTGGAAACCTCCCACTCACTGTCTGCACGCCACTCTGCGAACCATCTGCACAGTGATATTGGCTACGATCCCCTTAGACTGATGTCTTTCTATTGCCTGTGCAAGGCTCACAAGAGCAGAGCTTCTCGGCAGCCCCTTCACCTGGCACGTGAGGGGTGCTCAGTGGGGGCTTATAAAGCCTTTGATGAGAGGACGGGTGGATGTAAAGTGAATGAAGGAGGCAATACAGGGGCGGTGGTGGCAGAGAGGACCATGAGGGAATCCAGCCAGTGGGAGGACATGGGCTGCAAGCGTGGACTCTGTGGGGATGGGCGAGCCCAGTTAGATGACCTGGTCCAGGCTCGGACACAGGCTCAGGAGGAGTCTGAGAAAGTGGACACTGGAGCTCCTGACCTCAGTGATGGAAGAGGACCATCCTGCACCTCTGTTGGCCACAGAGGAATGCGCATCTGGGCCGAGGGTCTGTTCCCTGCCAGGGACAGCTTCTGTGTTAAAGTGGCCGTGCGCCACAGCTGCTTAACGTGGTTTTACCCACGAGACGCCACAGCTGCTTAACGTGGTTTTACCCACGAGACGGCACGTCCTGGTGCGGCGGACGAGTCTCCCCCCAGATCTCTCTTTTTCTAAAAGAAAAACTCAAATACCCAGAACGCACCATCCCAAGAGCTCTGCAAAAGATTTCTGCCGTGCTTCACTTTTTATACCCACATGAATAGCCGCTCATTATACCCCAGCTGTGTCAACACCTCCTCCCTCACAAAGTCCCCTTTTCAATTGTCTGTTTGCTGTTTGCTTTGCTTTGTTTTCCTTGTCGTTTTCTTTGACAAGATTCAGCGTGGGCGAGTAAAGAAGGGACTAGCCCATTGCTCCCAAGAAAGCAAAAAAGGAACTAAGATCCCAACACCCTTTAACATGTAGCTATTCATCCTGTAAAGGATCTTTGGCAGCTAAAGATTATGCCAAGACAGATGGTTAAATGGAGGAGGTTTACAATAGCCTTATTATTTTACAAGTTAAAAAAAGAAATGAGTGTACTCAATAGCATGGCTGTTGAAATCCTTGCAAAACTTGCTTCCATAATATACTCCCACAGTATCTTCTAGCTCAAGCTGACATTGTTGACATGTGACACTAATGTGATACCTTGGAACATCCTAGATGGTGTTCTATTATTTAAGTATATTTGATATGGGAGTACTATTAGGGAAATTGCTCAGGGGTTGGCAGTATGTTACGGAATAGTATTTAGTTAATCCTGACACAGGAAGAGCATGTTAGCAAAGAAACAGAACAATGTTGTTTTTTACGTTATTATTATGATTTTCAGAGATGACATGATCCAGACCACAGAACTGTAGTAGGCATTGTTTAGGGACCTTCCGGAAAACACAAGACAAAATGAAACTGCTGTGTCCTTCTGTATCTGGTAAGTGGAAGCACCTGCCGTCTTTAGCCTGGAGTTCTCATTCCTGATTTTAATCTCAGATATGTATTTTTATTATCATTCAAAGGAAAGAATAGGATGATTGTGGATGTGGAATATGTGGAAATTTGGGCATATCTAATTTTGATCATCAGTTTTTAATGCAAGCTTATACTTCAGTAGATAAATCTAGATTAATATGGCAAAAAATAGAGTGCTTTTTTGGGGGTGGAGGAGTGTTCGCTGTGTGCGCATTGTGTGGCGTTATCCATGTTCAACAAACTTGGCCTCATGTTGCAGACTTTACGGGCGGTATATAATCAGACGGAGAGCCTCTGTGCAGATTCCTGAACGGGATGCTACTATCCAGCTCCAAATTGCCTTTTAAAAACACTAGAAGGAAAGAACTTATTGTGAATTGGGCAGAGTATCCCATCAGTCCCCTTTAAAGACACCTGAAGTGACCTCAACAGGCCAGGGCACTTACAGAATCTTCATGGAAACAGGCAGAGTTTGGCCAAATAAAAAAGCATACCCAAAGAACTCAAAACAGCATTATACCTTAAATTAACTTTAAAAGGGTAACCTAAATCAGATATGATCAAATAAGCTTCTTCTGAAGCCTGAGCACCAGGTCCACAAGGATGTGAGAGATGCACATCAGGCCTCACGCCACCTAGAAGCAGATGGTCTTCTGTTCCCAGGGCAAGTTTGAGAAACTGTGCTTTGTAGAAAGCATGCTGAGTAACCGTAGTTTAAAAGATGAAAAGTTGAAGTGATGAGCATATGAAATGTCTTGATTTTTAACGACATCTTAAAAACGACCCGTAAAATAAGAAGAAATAATGATTTGCAAATGTGAAGACAATCCTGTTGGACTTGGGTGGGTCTTCACAGGGACTCATCCACATCTTTGAGGCGTGACTATGTTTGTCAGTCTTTAATCTAGATCTTCCCTCAAAGCAAAATGGCCAACTGGAAATTATGGAGTCTTAGAAACAGAGAGGAGTAAATGCAAAGGTTGTTTATTGGGCAAGAACTGGACCTTCAGCTCAAGTGTGCAGCCAGCGAAATAAAGGTCTCATCTCACTAGGTTCTCTTCTAGTCTCTGTCTCTGCCTCTGTCTCTCTGTCTCTCTTTTTCTCTGTCTTTCTCATCTTCCTGAGCTTCCCATTGACCAACTCCAAAAACCGATGGATGGTGAACTCCCCCAGAGATCAACTCCTGGGGCACAGAACATAGAGAAGGATGGATGGTGGAGGTTAAGGTAAGTGAAGAAAGCTCATGTTCACCCGCCAACACCCCAGCAACTTCACTGGTAGCTCATGGGGTCCCTCCACCTGCACGGGAATCCAGGATGGAGCGTATGCTGCCAAGACACAGTGCCACCAATAATTAAATCTGATTCTGTTAAATTATGAGAAAGAGAAAGGTATTAGAAAATCAAGTAACATTGTCTGCACAACACAGTTTTATCCAGAAAGCTGTAGAAGACAGAGAAGACAGGAGCAGAAATGAATATGGACAGAAAGTATTTAGCCCCATATCACCTAAGGTATTGAAAGCCAATGGAGATAAAAGTTACAGAGCAATAAATTGAACACATAATGTGCCAATTATAATTCAATCAGCCAAGTAAACACATTTTCAGCTTTGCCTAAACTTGGATATAAATAAAGTATGAATGAGAAAAATTAATAACTCTGTGAATAAATTATCCACCGATGGGAGAAACAATAGCTCACACAACAAAACTAGGCACATGCAGAGGGCGTGATCACTCTGTTGTTTTAAGTTCGCATGATTGAATATAAACCATCTCATCCTGATAGCCGTAGGAAAGAGTCATGAGCACCACTGCTGGACTAAGAATTGTAGTCAGCAGGATGTGTGATTGGGGTCAGAAGGAAGTGAGGCATGGAGGATGGGATGGGGACACTGGGAGATGCTGGGTAGGGGTCAGTGCCTTGGGCAAAAATAGCTTGTTAGCTGGCCAGTCCCTGGGAGGGAGGAATGGAGAGGACTTGGTCTAGTTGGCTGTTTCTTCCTCAGGAATCCCCTTGTTCAGTGTTTGTTCCATAAGGGAGCTAACTCTGCCACAGTCCTGGGCCGCCTGGTCTGGAGTCTTTAGCAGTCACTCAGAAGGCGAGTGAGAGACTCAGCACACTGTCGGGCAATCAGCCCCACGCTGATGGACATAGTTGGGCAAGCATGAAGGGCTGAGCAGACTTTTGAGGCCAAAAATATTGGAGAGGGCATATCAAATGTGCCCAACATATAAAGTCTTAGAACACAATGATTCCAATGAAAATTCTGAATAAAAAAGAGTCCCACTTGTTAAAGTCTAAACTCTGACCTCATTTTACTAGCAGCAATTTATTTCTTATCCTCACTTTTTTTTAGAATGTTCTTATTATCTTATAATTTGTTTGCAAGTGCATAAATAACATGTGTTACTCAAAGACAATACATTTGTCTTGGTAAGTAATAACTTAGAAAAATTCTATTACGCAAAGTTTGGATTTTAAAACCTTACATGGTTTTATTCATAAATATGTTTGAGGGGTTATATAGACAGATTTAATTATGTCCCTAATTGACCACTTCTCATCATGTCATTTATACTATAAATTTTAGTATTACTGCAAATGAGAGCTAAATTCCCATATCCCCGATCAATTTCCTCCATGATCGTCCTAATCATTGTGGTTTGTATCTTTATTCCCTTATGAATGTGGATGAAAACTAAGACTATGTGATTTATAAGATCTTTTCCAGCAGCATTTTGGTCTAAGACAAACCACAAACTTTATTTAAGCCTTTACTAAATTTCCATGGCTCAAAAATCTGAAATATTACTCAGCCTGGATAAACCATTCCACACCGGAAAAATGAGTTTGCTTCGTGGTTACCTTAGAGATCAATGATTCAGAAATATCACCCTTCGAAATCATCCCTCACACAGCCACTGGAAGGAATGATGATATTTCAGGAAATCAAGTAAAATGAAGGAATTTTTAAGCCTCTATAGGGGAAGAAAAGAAAGAAAGAAAGAAAAAGAAAAAAGAAAAAGGTCCTTACTGCCACAATGACCTTGGTATAGGGCATTTTCTGGGGAATTGATGATCCCCCTGGACGGTCAGCTCCCCCAGATGACCATGAATCCCCAGGCAATGCCCCTGCCGGCATCGCTCTTCCTTAATTCAATTATTTGTGGTTGCGGGCTCTCCTTTGTGAATATTTTATCGTGCAGTCAGGCTCCCTGACTTCCCTGTCTCCCTGCTCAATTCCATTTTTCTGATATGAACCAGCCCAGGTTCACACTCATCTCTCACAGCCCAAACCATATCTGATTCACAGAGGGAAAAATAAAATGTGTCTCCACAGATGCAGATGTAGTTGTGTGGGTCTTCCGGGCAGGGGGATTTATAAACAAATTCAAACAGACTATCAATGGCCATGCATACCAGCGTCATAAGAGTGAGTTTTTATACCCAAATGGCACAACACCTGTGATTTTCATTACAAGGCAAAATTTGAAAATCACAATTTAGATAAGGTTGGATTTTGGGAGTGGGATAAACATTTATAGTCTTTTCACCTACGACTGGGCTTTCAACATTAGAAGCAAGGACAGAAAAAAGAAAAAAAACGAAACAAAGCAAAACATTGTGGCTGTGGATGGCTGTGCATGCACATGTGTGTCTGTGTGTCTGTGTATTTGGGCCAGTGTCCATAATGGTTCAAGACCACGTCCATTTAGATGTAGAGGCAGACAAGCCCGGTAGCTAACACTTAGGCTTTGTGGTCAGAGAGATCAGATTCAAATCTCAGCTCCATCCCAAGGCCAGCACGCTTTGAATTAATCATCTCTCTCCCCTGTTGGGAACCTGGGAAGGAGGACCTACATTCTCAGTGTTCTTGGGAGGGTGAACAGAAGGCCGTCACGTGGCTCGTCCTTGTGGCCGGTTCTCAGGCATATTATAAGGGGATGTATAACTCTCAATTGTGGATAAATATGGATATGCAGGGAATGGCTTATAATCACACTATTCCACTTGAAACGTTTGTTTCTGTGTAAGATGTTGTTCTAATAGTAAAATGGTTTATTGAATTATAAACTTCTAACCTCATTAAAATAATAACTGAATTGAAGCACTTTAAAATTAATTAGACATTTAAATGTAACATTTTGAAATTTATTAATTTTATTATATTTTATACACGTTGCCTATGCTTTATTTGTGTATAAATTTTATATAATCTAATTTTTATAAGCATGACCATATTCCTACACTTAGAGAATGCAGACTCTCAATAAGTGTATAATTCATAGATGAACAACTCGGTTTTTCCCTATTGTGTTTCTGTGTCCTACCAATATTAAAACACTATTTTTGGACTTTTTTTCCCTTTCAGTGTAACTTCCTCAATAATGATATACATACATTAGCACACATTCCAAAACAATTGATCTATTTCTTTATAGATCTATTACTTTAAACAACTAATATCAGACACGCAGATAAGCCTTCCTGTAGAATCTATGGAAGGAGGATTCTGAGAGCCCTTCGCGTTTAGTCCATTGCTTCCATGCATGAGAACAGCCTCTTTCCCCTCCCCAGGAGAGAAATGCAGTTGCCTCCATGCACATTAAGCACAAAAACTAATAAAATCCAACTGAATGATAAATGCAAGAAATACATTTCCATTGAGATATACAATTAAGATATTTCATGTACATGGGATATTGCCATCAATGCACACATCTTATAATCAGCATGTAATATAGAACTTTGTGGAAGTGATGAGGTTTTAGTATGTATATGTTAATCAAATGTATGAAATGGGTTAATGCAGATGTCATTCAGTTGTAAGATCCAGACCTCATTGAGACAATCGAGGCATCATCACATGCCGACAGAAAGACCTGAGCCTTCTCTTGCTGGTAAAATTTGAAACTTAAAGAATTTCTGTTAAGGTTCTGAGAGTCCGGGAAACAAAGTGTTACTTCTGCCTTTTTATTGAATCTCAGTTTAACTTACTGAGGTTTTGTTCATACTGAGATGTTTTCTCAATTTGGGGATTTATTAAAGAATTTATCATCTAGATTGTAGACGGAGTCATTACATTAATGCTTAAGCAGGAGGAACACTAACCTGGGAAGACTGGGGGCTGTCCTCCATCTCGGCACCCAGTGAACTTTCTTCTTTCTTGAATTAGATCTGAGACAGTAAATCAAGCATGAACCTTAGATTAGGACCTGCAAAACCGTACATGCGGGCCCTTCCGTAACCTGGTAAACAAGACTTGGCTATACCACTATACCACCTTTGGGTTCTCCAAAGGCCAGTGAGACATGAATGCTTGTTTAGTCTAATGAGATCCGTGGCATCTTAAGGGCTCAACTGCAACACGGCACTCACAGAACATGACTGTCTTTTTTTTTTTTTTAAGATTTTATTTGTTTATTTGACAGACAGAGATCACAAGTAGGCAGAGAGGCAGGCAGAGAGAGAGGAGGAAGCAGGCTCCCTGCTGAGCAGAGAGCCCGATGCGGGACTCGATCCCAGGACCCTGAGACCATGACCTGAGCCGAAGGCAGCGGCTTAACCCACTGAGCCACCCAGGCGCCCAGAATGTGACTGTCTTGACCGTGCCTTGTGCCACACGAGGAGAGGGGCTCCTAGCCTCATTCCCAGATGAAAGATAGGGTCCTTGATTAAGGAGTAGGATGCCCCTAGAGCCTGCACTCCTAAACACTACAACAATTTGCTGCAAGAGAAAAGCTGAAGTCTCCCATATTCAAACTAAGAGTAGGATTTAGGTCCCACAGAACAGAGGTTCTGTTGAACTAAAAATTTTAGAGAAACCTGGTGTCCAACACATGGCAAAGCATGCGTAGCATTTGGATTATTAGATAGAAAAGCAGAATCACGTTCGTGAGAAGTAGGTAAGATAAATAAATCATGCTTAGATGGCCATCTTCATTTGAACATCCCAAAAGGGATAGAGAATTCTCTTCTGTGTTGGCGCAGCGGGTGCTTGGAATAACAGAGAAAACATTGAAGGCGATTTTGATATATTTGTTTATAGTTTCACACATTCAAATTTTTAAACTCCTAAATACTCTCTTTTGTGGATAGCATGAGTGCATATAATAGTGTGTCAAGGTTTCCACTATAAATATTATTTCTCAGGGATTTATAACTTTCTCCATAAAATGTGACCCCAGGCATTAACTATCTTTTCTCAACACAGAGACTGACGTTTTTATGTGTGACTTTTCATACGCATGCTGGGATAAAGCTAGCAGTTGAGCTGTTTCTAAGCCACGTGTAATGACTGAAAACATACTAGTATTGTAGTTCAAGATGTCTACCTGAACCACATTTGCTGCAAGTTAAGAGCATTCGTAAAACGGCAGTTAATTAGTCCGTAATAGGGTCTAATCATATTTTATTTGAAAACACTTACGTGAGCCCTGCAATGGTCTGGGTGTTACTTTTTCTGAGAGATATGAGCCCTCGCTCCCGGCTCTATCTATCCCCCCTCTAGCCTCCTCTCCTTCCTTCACACGGGACTTAGCTCATTATGCACAAAAGTGCTTTGTGGCATTACCGGTTTATGAGAAAGGAAAATATAGGCATCGAGTACTTCCTATGAGAAATGAACATTGACTTTCTCTGAAGAAAATATAAATGGATTGACTTAATTGGACTTCGGGCATTGGAGCAATTAATAATAGATTGTGTCATAGTGAGGGCTTTGTTTGTATTTAAAGCAATAAATTACAAGTATTAAATGTATATTTATTTCAAGTTAAACTCATTTCTAATTGACATGTTACTTAGCCTAAGGCTTTTAAGATCTTTTAGTATAATTAAATTAATAGAAAGCTATAGATCACAGTATGATAAACAAACAGCCCAGACTTTAATATGACAGATATACAGAACAGGCTGTGTAAGTAGATCATTATTATCGGTTTAGGTTCAGCAAAAAAATGCCACCAGAATGAAAAGAAAAGAAGGGGAGAAGCTGTGGCTGACACAAGTGACATCCGTGCCCGTGATCTGACTGGCCGGCCTCAGAAATCCCAGGCTGCGGAGCAACTTCATTATGAAAATTTCTTGGTCGGATCGATGCCTTCTACCAGAAGCTCTTAAAACCCCACATCAAACATTTAAAGGTTATTATGATCACCCCAGGCTTTGGGCAGCCAAATAGCATAATAATGTTTCATGGATCAAGTGCAGCCTCCTCTAGCTCTTATTGTTTTCAAAATCTTCATATTTTAAGTATAGTCCTTAGTCCGAAATGCATATTGTTAATACTATTGCCCAAGAGGAACAAGGCTTCAAGTTTTACAATCTCATGCAAACAAAGCACTCAGCATGTTTCATGACGTCTGGCTTGCTTTGTTGTTGCCGTTGTTTTGACAATATGTTGGGAAAGAGAGCTACCTGTCTCTTCTCTAGTGTGAGGAAAAATTGAGATTTAGCTCATGTCTATAGCCCGAAGTGTTTTATTTCAAATTGGAATGGTTTACTGCTGCCCATGATGTGGACCCCGGTGCGTTTTCTTGGCAAGAGGGTAACTCATCTCTGAATGTGTCCTAATGGCACATCCTAGGTCTCCTGCTGCACTGAGATCTGTCAGGTTCTTTGTCTGTCTTGCACACCGGACTGTCTGCCCCATGAGGCTAGGAGGCTTCTTACTAATCTTTGTATTCCCAGACTTCATGTTGCCTTGTATAGAGTAGGGGTGTGATGAGCACCTGTCTAATGAAGGAACACACTACTCTTCTGGATTTTCCTACCAGTACCATGGCTCTTCCCCATGGAGCAGATGGGGCCTAGGGAGGAACAAGGCCCTCTTTGGGATAAAGCACTCTGCATGGTTGTGGATCCTTGGCGACATTCTACTGTGGCGGGTTCTAAACTGGTTAATTACTTCTCAGCTAAAATCAAATGTATGGACCCTAATGACTAAACCAGCATGTGGGCTTGTCAAAACCGAAGGTGAGTATTTAGGGAATGCTCATTTACATTTCTGAGTTTATGGATATCACCATTTTTAGTCCCCCAATGTTGTAGAGACAATGTTTTATGGGATGGACAACATTGAGTTTTGTTGCTTCCGGTTTTTGATACACTAGCTGCTTCAGCGGAGGTTCAGTCCTAACGTATAACTGTAGTTACGTTTTTATGTATCCTCTGGGAGAGGATTTTGGACAGCTCTGTTCAGTCCCACCATCTCCCTGTGTGGCAGCCTGAAGAGTGTGGTGTGCTCTGTGCATTACCTATACCATGACAACTTCCTGGGCTTGTTTTCTTGAGTAAACTCTTTCTTTTGGAATAATTTTATATTCACAGAAAAGTTGTGAAGTTGGTATAGAGAGTTCCCGCATGCTGTGTACACAATGTCCCCCATCGTTAGCCTTCTACTTTATCAGGGAACATTTGTCACAACTGGGGGACCGACAGGGATGCATTAATCTGAATTAAATTCCCAGAATGTGTTCAGGTGTCACTAATTTGGCCACTAATCTCCCTTGGTTTTACCAGTATCCTCTCCAAGGCAATGCTGTGTTTTAAGGTGCTTGACCTTCTGAATGTTCATGGAGATGATCTCCGGGACTTCCTGACAAAGCATGGGTACCTCCCTTCTTCCTTTGATCATCAGCCACCCAGCGCAGGGCAGGAGAGGTCCATCTGGGTGTTCTCAGAGCACTCGCTCCAACGATCTGTAGCACTTCCACCAAAATTCGACAAGGCTCTTGTGACAGGCAAGTTAATAGGGATGGATGCTGCTTCTAACAGTTTTTCTAACTTTGTACCAGCACAGAAGGAAAACCCACCTGGAAGCAGCTTAAACGATTCTAATCAAGCTATTTGTAAGGCACCATAAGGCTACTTCCGTGATTCTAATATAATGACTTTGCTTTGCTTTCTTTTTTATGCTCTGTCTCAACAGGAAAGAACGAGGGTGCAGCCTCTCTGAACTGTAAATGCTTCTCACCAGGAGGAGCCAATTAAACACATAGGTACTGGCTTAAGTCGGGGGTTTCACATGATGGACCAAAAAGAGGGTCCATAAGAAACATACTCTGTGAAAAGTCTTATACAAGGGCCTTATTTCCATAGACCCAAGTTATCGTAATTTTATAACATGAATAATTAAAAAGAACTTAAATATCTGTTTGCGAAGGTTTATGCCATTCATTGGAACATATTCTTCAGTGTGAGAGTGTGAAGTCCCTCATCACAGAGGTGGCCCTGGTTCAGCCAACACGAAGTCTCACTCAATGCGGGGGAAGGGGGCTAGGAGTGATAGACATCTACTCTTCTAACGAAATGGGCCATTAAAATTTAACTGCAAATATAGGACACAATCTTGGTTTCTAAAACCGTACTCAACAATCAGGAAAGTATTCAATTTACATCTGAGACTTTAGAAAGAGAAACAGAAAAATATGAAAGAGTATCAGATCCATCAGTTATGCAATGTATATGAATCCTTATTTTCTTGGTCTATTTAATTTTGTGCCTAAGGGCTTTGAAACCCGCTCTTCTAGAGAATAAGGCCTTTATCTGGGAGTTAAATAGGTCATTAAAGTTACTGTTATTCTGCACAATGATTCTAAATCCAATAATCTCTGGTAAAATCCTCAAAATACATGTCTAAGTCCAATCACTTAATTATGAATTAAAAATCACACAGAAAAGTTTAATCTCTACAATTATAGTACTTCCTGGATGCTATTTTTTTAAGTTATAAATCAATTAGAATTTCAAAATTGCTGAATATTATAATCTACTTGCATTTATTTATTTTTATTTTTTTTTAACTTGACCAATTTAAGTGTGTCTAACTACTGGTGGGAATTAAACTGGAACAGCCTCAGTGAAAACCTATATGGAGATTCTTCAAAAACTTAAAAATAAAAATGTTACATGAACCAGCAATCCCCTTCTGGGTATATATCTAAAGGAAATGAGAACAGGATATAAAAGAGATACTCACCCCCGCCCCCGCGCGTTCACTGGAACATTGTTTTCAACCGTCAACATATGGAAACATGGAAAAGCGCCTCAGTGAATGAAGAAGTGACGTGTGCGCGTGCGCGCACACACACACACACACACACACACACACACACACACTGGAATATTATTCAGCTATGAGAAATAAGGAAATCCTGTCATTTGTGACCACACAGATGGACCTTGAAGGCATTATGCTGAGTGAGGTAAGTCAGATAAGGAAAAATACTGAATGATCTCACATCATGTGAAATCTTAAAGAAAATTAATCTAGAAACAGTGACTAAAAAAGTGGTTTCTTGTGGCTGGCATGTGGGAGAAGCAGGAAAAGGTTGGTAAAAGTTATGAACTTCCCGCTCTCAGACGACACGTTTCTGAGGACCTACTGGAAGATATGGCGCCTGTTGTGGTGACACTGTATTGTATCACTGGACTTTCCAAGAGTGGTAGAACTTCAATGTTCTCATCAAGGAAAAACGAAAGGTAAATCTGTGAGGTGATCATTGTGTTAACTAACTAAATGATGAGGATCTTTTTCAAAACATATATATTTATTAAATTACTATGACTTACACTTCAAATACCATAAAATTTCATGTATCAATTATATTTCACTAAAACTAAAAAAAAAAAAAGTGAAAAAAATGTGACTAAAGCAATGTAATTATAGATGTTCTTCCTGATGTTTACTATCTGATATAATTGTAAGGGCTTGGCGATGAGTGGTTTACAGCACACATGGCTTCGTGTTGACTGTCCCTCACGATATAGAACTTAGAGTCAATGACACATTTTAACTGTTTTTATTTAAGAAAAGCACCGCCTTTAAGGCAGCACCCTTGAGCTTTGACCTGCTCCATAGCATGAGGACGTTGTGATGCTCAATCCAAAGAGATTCAAGGGATACTAAACCGTACCGTACGATTGTAATTGAACGCAAACCATACGTAGACCTCAGTTAATAAAGTCGGTTCAGGCACCAAAATAGATTTTCCTTGGGTTCCAAACAAAATAATGGTTTGGATTTTTGGATTGGAATAGCTGGGTTATGTGGGCTGCTGCTTAAATTTCCCTGTTGGTCCAGGATGCCATCTGGAAAGCTGCCTAATGGACGGCCGTTGGCCACAGGTATTAGAGCTTTTCAGTGAGAACCATACATGACTGAAGCAGTGGATAAAAGACAAGTACGGAGAAAATATGTGAATGAACTCTGTGTTCAATGGATTAATTGTCTCATTTATGTAATTTGTGGTTAACCTCAGTCGGGATTCTTAACATTGTTGGGTTTGTGCTTAATTCTGCAGTCTCCCGCAGATCCCCACGAAACAGCACAAGAGAATGAAAGCATCAACCCCCCAGATCTTTCATCAAACACAGAACACAGGTCCTTTGCCCTCTCACCGACATAGTAAAACCAAACGGCTAGAATCCTTTCAGGAAGGTGTGTCTGGAGGCCCAACATCAAAAGTTTTTCTTTGTGTTAATCTCTAAACTAAACATATATTGTTCAAATTTACTATTAAAAAAAACAACTCTTTAAGTACTAAATACGTAACTAAAACTGGTTTAAATGAGACAAGGCTGTTAGAAAGAGTTTTGTATTTTTTCTAAAACAAATGTTGGATTTTTACTCATCATTCCAATTAGTATAAGCAACTAAGATGACATGACATTTTTTAAAGTTCTTATAATGGAATAATTTTGAATTTTGAAAGAAGTTGCAAAGCTAGTACGAAGAGCCCCATTTACCATTCTTTCAGATTCTCCCAATGATAACTTTTTATATAACAATGCCAGAGCTATCAAAAGGAAGCAAATAATATTTATATAATACTCCTAACTAACAATGAACTATATTTGGGTTTTACTTTATTTATTTATTTTTTTACTAATGTGCTTTTTTTCCTGTTCCAAAATCCAATCTAGGTTTCTATACTGTCTTATTCAGCATGCTCATCAGCTTAGGTATGTCTGATGTTTTCCAGTCACTAGAATAGAGTTGTACATTTGGGGGAAGAAGACCATAAGGCTGAGGTGCCTTTTCATGACTTCCCATCAGGGGGTTCACGGTGGTCCCATGGCACTGCTGGTTGTGTCTGCCTCGGCCACCTGGTCCAGGACATGTGCCAAGGTTTCTCCCCTGCAAGCCACTCTGTTTCCCTTTCCAGATTCCTGTTTGGGAGAAAGTCAGCGAGTCTGGTCCACCACAGTCCATTAAGTCTACCTTCTACAGGGGATGTATTTACACATTTTGGAATTCTTCTGTAAGAAAGATTGTGACACGTTATTTTAAAAAGAATGAACACTTTTAATATTTTTAAAGACTTTATCTTTTTATTTGTCTGAGAGAGAAAGGGAGAGAACCCAAGCAGGGGGAGCAGCAGGTGGAGGGAAAGGGACAAGGAGGCTCTCCGCTGAGCAGGGACCCTGATGCTGGACTTGATCCCAGGACCCCAAGATCATGATCTGAGCCGTAGGCAGATGCTTCACCTACTGAGCCTCCCCGGGGACCCAAGAATTAACAATTTTTATGTAGAAAGGATTTTGATGGTTTGCCAGCGGGCACTGCACCACACACTTCCCAAACTCCGCTCTTAAAACCCTTGCAGGTGTCCTCCTTGTCACACTGAATAACACAGGAAAGCCAGCTAGTGACAAATCTTTCAGAGATAAAAATAGGATTCCTTTATTTTCTCTTCCATGTACGTTGTCAGCATAAACCAAGATAACTGAGTAGAAACATCATTCTGAGGGAAACAGAGGCAACATGAAAATCCCTTCTGGTAGAATGAGAGCCGAGTATGGGCTTAGGCTCTCCATCAACTAACTGAAGCAGCCTGCTGTTCGCCTGATTCCAATACAATAATTCTACAAACCTTCCAATTCCAATACAATAATTCTACAAATCAAATTCTACAAAATTTTCTCTGGGAAAATGTGATATTTGTGAAGCCAATGTTGGCTAGTGATATTAAATCACTAAGATTTTTTTCCCAATTTATTTATTTTCAGAAAAACAGTATTCATTATTTTTTCACCACACCCAGTGCTCCATGCAAGCTGTGCCCTCTATAATACCCACCACCTGGTACCCCAACCTCCCACCCCCCCGCCACTTCAAACCCCTCAGACTGTTTTTCAGAGTCCATAGTCTCTCATGGTTCACCTCCCCTTCCAATTTACCCAAATTCCCTACTCCTCTCTAACGCCCCTTGTCCTCCATGCTATTGGTTATGCTCCACAAATGAGTGAAACCAAATTATCATATGGTTTCATTAAGATTTTTTAATTCAGAGTAGTCAGAATAAACATTGCCATATGGTATAATTTGATAAAATTTTGCCTAAAATCTCTACTAGTCTTTGAAGGGCACTACATTTTGTGAATTGTTTCTATAAAAAAATAATAATTGATTTTAAATGAAGCTAAGATAAAAATATGGTATTGTATTAGTTATCTATGGCTGCATAGCAAACGATCACAAAATTATGCAGCTTAAACAACATGTATCCATGTCAGCCTTTTGTAGGTCAAGGGTATGGGCATGCTTCCTCTGGTTGACCTGCCTCATGTCCTCTCAAGGTGGTCGTCAGGACTCAGACCTCATCGGCACTCACCTGGAGAAGAGATTGCTTCCAAGCTGATATGCACAGTTGTCGGCCATATTTATTGTCTCGTGAGATGTTTGAAGACAAAAGTCTAAGTTCCTATCTTGCTGGTGGCCAGAGACCCATCCCAGTTCCTCAGCTTGTAGGTCCTTTCAACAGACCAGCTTGAGAGAGAGTCTGCTAAAAAGATGGATGTCACAAAATTTGTAGCCCAGTAGGGAAAAAAAAAAAAAAAAATACAGACCGCCAAGTCTGCGAACATCAGGAGGTAGCGGTCACTGAAGACCATGCTAGAGCTGCTTCCAACACGTGGTTTCATAAGAAGTGAGTTCTCTGCTTCGTGAGCTACCAAGTTCTGCGTTACAATTATGCATAGCTCTTGTTCTGAATAAACTCGATATTTAAAATAAAACTTGCAAACTTAGTAAAGAAGAACAGTGATTTATTAAGGTTTATCAGGGAGGCTACACATGAATTATTATGGAGGAAGTCCATTATAAACAGAACAGCAGTAACCTTGTTTCGTTGGATATTGTAAGTCGCTCCCTGAAGAAAGAAGGGGGCGGCCAGAAGAAGTTTCGATGACATGGTCCAACGAAATCCAGCCAGGAGGGAAATGCCTATGACTCAATAAAGCAAAGGATAAGGCAGAAAAAGGTCTAATTGAGAGAGGAGAGAAAAGAGGGAAAAGCATCTTCTAGTAGAGAAAACAAACTCGCCAGCAGCGATTCCCTTGCATCCCACCCATTCCTGCAGCTGCCCCAAGACTCCCCTCTAAGGAAGAGCGGGGTTTGTCCTGTTGGGCCCTGAAGTCATGTGAGACACTTCCCGTATTTCTTCCATGCAAGCTCCGCTTACCAGGACCTCAGAGTCTGCATCTAACGGATGAAGAGAATGGGTGCATTTTCTTTGTAGCCTCTGAGCCTGCCCACCATGGAAGGTCTATCAGAGCTTCCAGAGAAAGAAGATCCTTGGGGAGGGGCCTGGGAAGACGAAGGGCAGCTATTCTATGAGTGTTCAAGAAGTTGCTGTTGGCTCGATTTAGCGTAGCTGATTCCTCTGACGCTACCACGTGCCCCTCCTGAGAAACACTGTTCTTTATTGAGGTTTGGTTTGCACGCAGGTCCTGGCCCTCCTCACGAGACTACACCAGAGAGCGCTCTCGTGATCCCATCGATGTGTCGACTTCCAGGATGTGGTTGAGAACACGCCGGCATCGTGGGCTCCTTTAAGAAATCTGGATTCATCCTCGACCCAGAATCAGTCGTGGGCCTCCTGAGCACCCTGCACGTACCGCGGTTTGTTTTCTATGGCACAGACACTGTGGAGGACTGAGCAGGCTCTTCTCATTCTCCTGGCTATGGAAAACATCAGAATAAATCCATGCCCATCCCTCGCAAGTTTATGGACATTTATGAAATGCATTTTTATATTTGCTTTCTTCTTAACTCTTAAATGTATCTTTCCAGTTTCATCTCCTTCCATGTTATATAAATCGCCTTGCTTTAGAGTATGGTGCCCTTATAAACTATATTAATGTATTTTGGCAGTCTATTGAGAAAACAAGATTATTTAGTTTTAATTTTGAAGTCAGCGGATCTCCAGCTGGGATTAATAAGATGACACAGTGAGCATATAAACAAAAATAGTATCAATTTATATCTGTTTTTGTGTAACAAGTTATATCCATATTATTTATAAAACTAAAAAACACAATCTTTAGAAAAAGGACCCTTGGGGCGCCTGGGTGGCTCAGTGGGTTAAGCCTCTGCCTTTGGCTCAGGTCGTGATCCCAAGGTCCTGGGATTGAGACCCGCATCCGGCTCTCTGCTCAACAGGGATCCTGTTTCCTCCTCTCTCTCTACCTGCCTCTCTGCCTACTTGTGATCTCTCTCTTTGTCAAATAAATACATAAAATCTTAAAGAAAAAGAAGAGAAAAGAAAAGAAAAAAGGACTTTTACTAAGCCGTGGGATCCAGTACCCTCATTCTCTCCATAGTGTCTAGAGGGCATAACCATGTGGTATAGCAAGGAAGATCCGTATGTGCAGATTGGGCGGGCTTAATACATCTCAAAAATTATTAAAAATACACGCAGGCTTGCATGGAGCACTGGGTGTGGTGAAAAAATAATGAATACTGTTTTTCTGAAAATAAATAAATTGGGGAAAAAAAAAACTAATGATGCCTATACATTGACTAATTGAACTTAATAAAAAAAATTCCTAGATATTTTACTTTTTAGTGTTATTGTAAATGGGATTGTTTTCTTCATTTCTTTTTCAGTAGTTTGTTGTTAGTGTATAAAAACACAACTGTTTTTAAAGTGTTTATTTTACATCCTATGAGTTTTACTGAATTTATTTAGAACTAATAAAGATTTTTATTTTTAGTTAAAAAAAAAATACACGCAGGCTTTTTTGTGCTGTCTTTGGATTTCAAAGATTAAAATATACTAGAAACATCCATTTAACAAAATAAATTAAACAGATACTGACATGTTCCGTCTGCAGACTTCTCCACAGAGGAAAACGCAAAGAAAACATAAAGACAATGCACGGAGTTTGTAAGTAAACATTACACGTTTATATTCTGTCAGGTGTGAAGACAAGAGAAATATGTTTTAAGGCATGAGCAACCTGAGAATACAGCTCTCCTGTGTAATCTTCTTGAAAAGAGTTTCTCATTCTTCCAACTATTTTTAAAAATCTCCTGATTAACAATTCTTCCACATGACCCAGACTTCCTCAGCTCTGATCCCTTGATGTCGTCTCTATCAGAGATGATCCCATGGTCCAAAATTATAATCCTTAAGGTCACACACAGCTCTGCTTCTTCTTCCTGGGTCAGCTCACAGACTCTGGGTAAGTCCACAGCTCTATCCTCTCTGCTTGTGCTTTCCCATGAGAAATGCTTGACAAACTATCACACGGCCAACTTGATGAGGCTTTCATGCCAAGCGGGGTGAGGAGAGAGCGCGGCACGGTCTAGGTGGAGAATGTGGGGACCGTAGCCGGTATCCAGGGTAGTGGATCCTGTGTATCAGGGAATGCAAAGTCAAACCACAATGAGGTGCCGCTACACAGCCACTGGAACGGCTACAATGAAAATACTGGGCCACACCGAGTGTTGGCAAGGGTGTGGTGGGGTCTGGACTCTCACTCACACCTGGTGAAATGTAAAGTAGCACCACTAATGTAGAAAACAGATTGACAGTTTCTTCATGAGTGAGAAATACCTCTCTTATACCCTGCACCCCGCTCCTTGCTCTCTACCCAAGGGAAGAGGCAATAGAGCCCACACAAAAATCTACTTGTGCGGGCATGTTCCTAGCAGCTCTATCTGTGAGAGCCAAAACATGGAAGAAACTTGAATGCCCTCCAAAGGGCATACATAAGTTGTGGTATGTCTATGCAACAGACAATGGCTCAGCAAGATAGAGATGAATCAACTAGGGACACATCCAGACTGTGGGTAAATTGCAAGATTTACCCATGTGAGTGAACAGAGCCAGCAACAAAGACCAATGCATTCTCATTCCATTTATGAAACCCTGGGGAGGCAACCTGATTCACACTGACAGAAAGGAAATTAGAGGTTGCTGTGGGAGAGTGTGGGGATGGACAGAGGAAGGAGTAAGTAAGCACGAGGAAGGCTAGGAAGTGCTGCATGTGTTCACAGCTTGGAGTCTGGTGAAGCTGTGATGGCATCGACATACACTGGAACGCATCCGGTTGAGGGCTTTAAATGTGTGCAGTCACACCTACGTGAGGTGTTTAAAAAACTGGGCAGCCTATAGTTTCTAACCACAACCTAAAATTGTTAGGATTTCAAAACAAAGCATTAAAATTTTAAATGGTGGGAAATAAAATGCTGTCCAGAAATTGTTATCAAAACAAGTCACTACCCCTTGATCACTAAAAAGCGAATTATTTCAAAGTTTCAAGCCACATAAACAGTAAGTTCCCAACCAGTGACACGCCTTCAGAACCATCAATAAACAGACCATATGCTGCCTGATCCCAGTGTCTGGAAGCTAGAGAAACAAGGCTTGGCCACGGAAGAGAAGCAGCCGGCCACAGTTATGAGGGACGGTGCAGACTGGACACAATACTATGAGGTCGAAGATAGACATCGACACTTGCAAACACCCTCAAAACCAACCACTGTATTTTTCAGAAATGAAAGCACCACTGACTTCAAAAAGTGACTGCTCGGGGCCCCTGGGTGGCTCAGTCCTTGAGCGTCTGCCTTTGGCTCAGGTCATGATCCCAGGGTCCTAGGATTGAACCCCACATTGAGCTCCCTGCTCAGCAAGCCTGCTTCTCCCTCTCCCTCTGCCTGCTGTTCCCCCTTCTGTTTTCTCTCTCTCAAATAAATAAATAAAATCTTTTTTTAAAAAGGTGACTGGTTATGTTAACATTCAAGTCGACTAAATGAGAACCCTGACCAGGATCACAAAGTCCTGAGATTAAATCCCAAAAATGTAACTTCTACTTCTGTCTCAAAATCAAAATCAATCTCTTAAAACAGCATAGTACAATGTAATGCAATGCAAATAATAATTTTAAAAATATGACAAGGAGTATCTTTCTTAAACCAGAAGCTATTAGACACTTAAAGATAAATGTTCAGGTGTTCTTATTACAAATATTATCTAAAATGATTTTGAATGTTTCAGTTTATACTATGAGAAAAATATAAAAAATGTTCAAATGTTACTCATAAAAATAAATTATTACTTATGAATAATTTAAATATGTGTTTGAAAAATTCAAGAGGATCAACTGGTAGGATTAAGATTCCTGGCTGCCAGATAACTATTTAATATTATGCAAAAAAAGCCCATTCCCAATAGTGACAAAAACATGTACACATAGAAACCAACTTAACCACAGGAGTGAAGGACCTATAGAAACAAGACGGGGCACTCCAGCAAATTACAGGAAAGGGGGTGAATCCACATAAGAAGCTAAAATGAATATTTCTAAATGTCAATTATTCCCACATGAATCTTTACTGTAATACAAACACAATACAACGTTGAACAGGATTTTACGTGAAACCTGGCAAAATAAACATCCAACTATTTCTGCAAGAGAGGCGAGGAATCCATACGGCAGACACAGCGACTGTTTTCAGTATCCCCTACCTCCTTAAAGTAGCACCGGAATCAGAGAATTTGGAGAAATGGTAAAAACAAAAAATCTCTGGGCCAAGTAATCTTTCATTTTCAGCTGTTGTAAAAAGAATGAGTTCTCTTTTTGAAGCCAGTGTAACAAGAATCTCAGTCATCGTCAAAGAAAAGCACAGACCATGCTTTTATATAAATATAAATTTGATGGAGCACTGGGTGCGGTGCAAAAACAAAGAATACTGTTACGCTGAAAAGAAATAAAAACAAAAACAAACAAAAAAATAAATACAAATTTGATAGTTGTCTTTCTCCGCTTGACTTATTTCGCTAAGCATGATACACTCTAGTTCCATCCATGTTGTTGCAAATGGCAAGATTTCGTTTCTTTTGATGGCTGCATAGTATTCCATTGTGTATATATACCACATCTTCTTGATCCATTCATCTGTTGATGGACATCTAGGTTCTTTCCATAGTTTGGCTATTGTGGACATTGCTGCTATAAACATTCGGGTGCACGTGCCCCTTTGGATCACTACGTTTGTATCTTTAGGGTAAATTCCCAGTAGTGCAATTGCTGGGTCATAGGGCAGTTCTATTTTCAACATTTTGAGGAACCTCCATGCTGTTTTCCAGAGTGGTTGCACCAGCTTGCATTCCCACCAACAGTGTAGGAGGGTTCCCCTTTCTCCGCATCCTCGCCAGCATCTGTCATTTCCTGACTTGTTGATTTTAGCCATTCTGACTGGTGTGAGGTGATATCTCATTGTGGTTTTGATTTGTATTTCCCTGATGCCGAGTGATATGGAGCACTTTTTCATGTGTCTGTTGGCCATCTGGATGTCTTCTTGGCAGAAATGTCTGTTCATGTCCTCTGCCCATTTCTTGATTGGATTATTTGTTCTTTGGGTGTTGAGTTTGTTAAGTTCTTTATAGATTTTGGACACTAGTCCTTTATCTGATATGTCGTTTGCAAATATCTTCTTCCATTCTGTCAGTTGTCTTTTGGTTTTGTTAACTGTTTCCTTTTCTGTGCAAAAGCTTTTGATTTTGATGAAATCCCAAAAGTTCATTTTTGCCCTTGCTTCCCTTGCCTTTGGCGATGTTCGTAGGAAGATGTTGCTGCGGCTGAGGTCGAAGAGGTTGCTGCCTGTGTTCTCCTCAAGGATTTTGATGGATTCCTTTCTCACATTGAGGTCCTTAATCCATTTTGAATCTATTTTTGTGTGTGGTGTAAGGAAATGGTCCAATTTCATTTTTCTGCACGTGGCTGTCCAATTGGGAGTGGTGATGCAACATGGGGGCTTAAGTGGGTAGGAGAAGAATCCATGAAACAAGATGGGATAGGGAGGGAGACAAACCATAAGTGACTCTTAATCTCACGAAACAAACTGTGGGTTGCTGGGGGGAGGGGGGTTGGGAGAAGGGGGGAAGGTTATGGACATTGGGGAGGGTATGTGCTTTTGGGTAAATTGGAAGGGGAGATGAACCATGAGAGACTATGGACTCTGAAAAACAGTCTGAGGGGTTTGAAGTGGCGGGGGGGTGGGAGGTTGGGGTACCAGGTGGTGGGTATTATAGAGGGCACAGCTTGCATGGAGCACTGGGTGTGGTGAAAAAATAATGAATACTGTTTTTCTGAAAATAAATAAATTGGGAAAAAAAAATAAATACAAATTTGAAAACATCAGCAACAGATCAGTAAGTTAAATACAAACACACTATGAACAAGTAAAGGCTATTTCAGGAAAATATTTTACTATCCTAAGAGCTGACACGGGTTGGAGTTTCTTGATCTTGCTAAAAGATGAAAAGAAATACTTGATAAATTACAGTATTTCTTTCTGATAACAAAGACTAGAGCAGAAAGAATCTTTTATTACAATAACAGGTGAGCACATTGAAATTCAGCATGAACCATACTCAACAAGGAAAAACCATGACATTCAAATTCAAGTAAAGGGCAAGAAAACAATGCTTATTTCCAGGCAACACTTTTTGGTGGGTGTGGGGGGGTGGGGGGTGTCTTAGCCACTGCAGTGCAGCGGAAAAGCAAAGAAATCACCTGCATGAATTGGAGGAAAAAAAGCTTCGGGATGGTCATCATTCTTGTGGGATCACCAGGTGGAATTCTGAAGACACTCTTCAACAGCTTTTGGAAATGAGAGAGCTTAGTTGCGTGCCTGACAAAGATAACTCCCAACAGGGTGTGTGGATCTGGAGAGCTGGGCCGGTGGGAAGGTGAAGCCCTTGCTCAACCAAAAATAATAAGCAGACTGAGGGAAAAACAACACAAATCAAAACGAGAAAGTGTGGACAAGAAGCAAGAGGGAACCATGCCAAGGGAGTGTAGGCAGAGAAGAACGGGGCTGTAGAAAAGTCGGCAAGAGGTCGAGAGAACATTTCCGTTTGCAGAGGCCGTGAGAAAGCTCCTCGCCGAGTCCGGGGCCGGCGGGGCTGCAGGGGGTCCCTGAGATCCGGGGCCTGTGGTCCCACGGCTGGCACGCCCAGCCAGACCCTTCCTGGTGGCGAGGGTTTGCACACAGGGCAGCACCCAGGGACGCCGCAGCGGGTGTTCCCACTGCCGCGGGCTCTAGCGGGACTGACGGCCCGGCGCCCGCTCACCCCGTCTAACTCGCTCTCACACTCCGTCTAACGGAGCCTCCCTCGTCCGCCCCGCTCGGGATCTGCCTCTCAAAGGACTGGGCTCGCACACAACTACCATGATCTGTTCATATTCCAATCTGACAAAAAGGGTTCGTGTTTCCAGGCAGCTATGAAGGTGCCTGAAAGTCACCTGTGGTCGGTCCTCTGAGCTGCGCACTGCAGCAGCGGGTGCCGTCGGGGGACCTGTTGAGGGGCTAACTGCGCCACTGCTAGGCGGACCTCGCCAGGTCGCTGGCCACGGGGAGCCCCGGAGGGAATGCGTCCTGTCCTGGGGGACTCTGGGTGGTTTTCCGTCCTGAGTCACTGAGGCCCATGGGCTTAAGGGCCTCACCATCCGCATGGCGCAGCGCAGGTGCCGGTGGAGGGGAACGCAGGTGCTCTGGGCCGGGGGTCTGGCCGGAGCAGTGGAGGCTGTGGGCGGAGCCACTTCAGAGGAGGACGCTGCCCATGGTAGGGAGAGCAAGGCCTGCGTGGGTGACAGCCACGAGGGACAGACAAGAGATGACGCAGGGCTTTGCGGAAGACCCAAGGCAGTGAGGGGTTGGCAGGAGAAGGCTATGAGGGAGTCTTGCGGGCTGGATCCCCTCCTTCCCCGAGTCCTGGCACGCGGGCCCTTCTGGGTGTGTGCAGGGAGCGCAGGGACCGGAGGCAGGGCCCGTCTGGCCAGTGTCCAGGGCTCAGGTTCGCGCGCCGCCGCCGCAGCCACCGCGCGGGTACCCTCAGCCGCGTCGTTTCATGCTCAGGGAAGATAGTGGCTGCTGACGATTCTGAGAAAATTTAACTCTATGAACTCCGATCGCACCTTGTCCTAAATGGGTATCTGGCTTCTTTGTATGGCGGAATCTAGGGCAGAATCTTCATGTAGGCACAAACCACCAGTCTTGGAGACATGTCTGAAAGGCGCATAAAGGAAAAACACACTTTGGTAGCACCACACTTGGATTCATGAGGTTTTTGTATAAATAAATACATACATACATACTTATTGATATATAAACAAACTAGAGTCTTCAACAAAATATATATTTTTTATTTTTTTTAAAAAAATTATTTATTTATTTGTCAGAGAGAGAGAGCACAAGAGCGAGCACAGGCAGACACAGTGGCAGGCAGAGACAGAGAGAGAAGCAGGCTCAAGGAGCCCGATGTGGGACTCGATCCCAGGATGCTGGGATCATGACCTGAGCGGAAGGCAGCTGCTTAACCAACTGAGCCACCCAGGCGTCCCAACAAAATATTTTAAAATCCAACAAAATAATCCTTTGGATTCCCTTCCAGAAGTATCTAATTATTTTTAAAACAATAGACTCTATGAAAATTTGACGATATTTTGCTTTTTTAAAAATTCCATTAATATAACTATTTATATTATAGTTTTCCTGAGTCTTTGAGTCAGAAGCAAATGCCCTCCTGCTTCCTGAATGCAAATACAATAATTAATTTCAACTAAAATTTATACAACATAGAAATGCAGGGCAGTCCAATTCCCTGCTGAAGGAAGAGGCTGCCAGAAGGAAACATTAGAAGTCCCTGACCTAAAGCACTGTTAAAAACATTTATTTATGCACCTAAAGATTTCACTGGCCTTATAATTGCTTACAATCTCATGAAAGGGAGTGAAGCTATCCTATGCAGATGGCAGGGTTTTGCCCCATTTTTCACAAGATAAATGCCTCTGAGAGTCACCTTACTGAGTTTTAGAACATCCATGAATCAGGAGCAGCTGATGCTGGACAGGCAAGCTGACTTCTGTCACCTTCCGATAAATGGATCGAGAGGGAATGCTGCGTCTTGGAGATGTTCCTCTCCTCCAGGTGGAAGCCAGCTCAGGGGTCGCTCAGTGTTTCATGCAGACCGAACCCCTGTGCTGTCTTTCCTTTGGCTCTGCAGAGGCTGGACCCGGTCCCGCAGGTCACACTGCATGGGATGGCACCAAGTCTTCTTCACCTTGTTCTTCCATCTCAAAGGCAAAGTGTGGTTTGGCAGGAAGGGTCAGACGGCCAACGGAGCTGAGTCAGCAAGCGCAGTGGGCCAGCCTGTGCCTTGAGGGGGTCTGAGAAGGACATAATAGCAAAAGCCTCCTTAGGGCTAGCAGCTATTTTTAGGAGTGACATGGCTCCCTGGAATCACAGAAAGAGGGAATTTTCACCAAAAGGACACATGGAGGACAATGTCTTGATTTCCAAGAGCCACTTGCTGTCAGAGGTTTAGGCTTCATGGCTTGAGGCGGAAAGGTGATCTTGAGTCTTGCTTGGCAGGATGCTACCTGCCGACCAGTGGTCCGGGAGAGAGCTGGGCCTTGGCTGCCGTGTGTTGCCAGGATAACAGATGGATCCATATGAGGAGGAGAGCCATGAAACGGCACCAGATCGCTGTCCTGTCTCTCCACCTTCTTCCCAGGAGCTGCTATGAAAAGGAAAGCCCACAGGAGCCAGAGCTGGGTCTCCACAGAGCTGACAGGTGAAGCTAGCTGGAGACTGAATGGTGTGGGCAAAGGGTCATCTCATCTAAAGCAACCCGGAGTGCCGCTGCCCGCGCCACAGGGCTGCGTAGTCCCACACCTTTCCTTCCAACTCTGTTTTCATTTCCCCTTTGATTGCTAATATACACAGCCTTACAGCATCTAATGTGCTTTTGTTTTGTTTTGTTCCGTGTGAAAGGTATCTTGTGCTTTCTCCTGGGAAGGCAGGAACACGCATATTGCACCTTCCCACGACCCCGCTGGCTCCCGACTATCTTCTGGACTGAGGGCTGCCTGGTCCATTCAACTGACCACGTCCCTCTTCGGTCGGCCGCCTCCGCAGCGTTATCGTCATGGTCCAACACGAACCATTTTTCTGTCTAAAGCGAGGGCAGGTGTGGTGACTGTGCCCCTTTGAAAGTCCCATCCCCCATGCCCTCTGCCCCACAGGTACTTCATTGTAGCAAAGTCATATTCTCCAGTCCAGCTTGGGAGGAAGGAGCTCCCCTTGAATTTGCAGGGTATTTGACCGCCCTTTCTTCTGGGCCTCAGCCTATCAGGAAGTCCCCTACTCCTGCTTGAATCATCTGCTCCATTATCTGGTCTTTCTGGATTTGATTACACAAAGAATTACTAAAAACACGTTTTAGACGCTCCTTTGAGTCACAGTTGAACTTGTGAATATAGTTGTTTCAGAAACAGGGCCTTGCAGCAATTTGCTAGATAGTCATCTCGACTGATGTTGATCCACTAATATTCTTTGAGAACAGTTTTGTAACTAGCAACAAATTCTTCTAATGAAATTCTAATTATGACTCTTATTCCTTATTCATTTCCAAATGATGTCATGGGACTATGTCACATGTTTTGTAGAAGTCGGCTCAGTTGTGTCCATAATATCCACCAATCTATGCTGTAATGACCTCATGGAAACACAGGCTGGACAGGACTCACTCGTGCAGAATTCACACCAGTCTTTGGAGACTTCTGCCAGTTTTCTACTTGCCCTGAAGTGATCTACCCAACAATTTGTTCTAGAAATTTGCTGTGAATCAGTGACGAGAATACCAGTCTACAAATACTGTGAATCACTTATTTGAAATGGACACACTTGCCCATCTTAATTTCTTTTGGCACGTCTGTGTTTGAAGGGGGAATTCACGATATGAGTTAAGCCGGTCCTTTGCAGTAATTTTAAGCAGCTAAGCGGTCTCTTGTGATCTTTTCACTGCAGATTAGGATGCAGACTTATGCTTTCCCTAAATTCTTTCTATTTTTATTTCTAGGAAAAAAAATACAGGAGATCACATCTTATTTTTCTGACTTACATTAACAACAAACCATATTCCTGTTTATTCTTCCTCTTCTTCCACATTTAGATGAAAACTCAGCTAATTCTGTCCGCTTGAATTTGAACTTGCGAGGGGTATGACCCATGCTTTATACTGAACCTGACGCTGGCGAGGGTTATGACCCATGCTTTATACTGTTGCCCAGATAAATGACTGTGCGATGTGCTCCCGGGTGATCAGTGGTCTCTGTCCGTCAAGTCAGACTTTGATTTTGCTCCAAATCTTTCAAAATCTTACTAATTGTTTTATCTGTTGGATGGATCTTCATTCCCTGCTTCACCCAGCAGGTCTGTTCTTAAAGGAAACGAAACAAAACAAAGCCAATTGGGAGCAAAGTTTGAGGAAAATGCAGCTGAAGAGAAAAATGGTAATCCGTAAATTGCATTTTTTATAAGTAGAACCGGAGGGTTCGGGGATTCCCAGGGCCAGGCTCTGCGGTCGGGCCCTGCGTTGGGCAGCACACCTCTGCTTTCTCAGTCTTTGTTTTCATGTGGCGCCGCTTTCCGGGGGCGGGCAGGGATGCTCTTTCCAGGGGTCACCCTGTGCGCCCTGCCTCTGTCCTTCCGGGGGCGGGCAGGGATGCTCTTTCCAGGGGTCACCCTGTGCGCCCTGCTTCTGTCCTTCCGCCTCTTCCTCTCCCACAACCTGTCGCCTCTGTCTTGCTCCCTTCGCCCCTGTTGCTCACAGAGGTCCTAATTCATCTCACACATGGCCTGCCTCCCCGCGGCGGCGTCTGTGTCGCTAGTCGCTGCTTCCCCAGACCTCAAAGAGTATCAGGCACCGGGGGGATGCTCACAGCTTAGCGGTGTCTCAGCCCGGCCTCCCGCCCAGGCCCGCATGCCGCGCGCTCCCGGCGTCCTCACGCACACTGCGCAGGCGCACGCTCCCGCCTGCGGGTGCACCTGCCGCGCTGCACCTGCCCGCGCCTGCCCCCCACGGAGGAAAACAAGGGACCGCCCCCCGCCGAGCGGCTACAGGCCCGTGGTCTTCTGTGCCCCCGACCCTAAAGGTGCTCTACTCAGCAAGCGGAGTGCTTGTAGGCACCAGCGTTTAGGTAGCTGGACTCTCCAGCCTCCCCTCCAGGTCTGGAGTCCACGGAACTCAGCAAACCATGATCTCAGTTGAGCCCCTCTTGTGCAGGGGCAGCCGTTACACACCCTGGAGCTGACGGCCTCCTCGGCTGCGTCATTCGTGAACACGCAAGGCTGTTCTCGCCACAGCCGCCATCACATTATATGGGAGCTTGGAGGCTGGTTTAATTAAAGTTATCTGAATAGCATACAGTATGCCAGATGCTCATAATAAATATAATGTAGCTTATGTAATGTTATGCCATCATGGAATATATTGGAATGGTTGTGATTATCCATTATTACCCATAATAAATCTAAATTTATTTCACTGTTTTTAGGCATTAAGCTTTTCTCAACCACTATAAATTAGCTAAGTATTTGAACTTTGCCTTTTGCTGAAGTTTTTCCAATAGAGATAATTAAAGAGCTCTTTTGGCAAAATTAGTTCACATTATTTCCATTAGAATTAAACACACACACGGGAGACTATACTCCATGATACTGATGTTTATGATTGACATTTTAAAGTGCAAATGTCAATTAAATATTTTTTCCTCCTTATATTTTTTGTAGGGTTCAAAGATAAAAATTCTTAATTTATTTCTGCATACTCTTTATCTTCATAATCAAATGTTATTTTAACACTTTTTGAAAATAGTTAGCTGCCTAATATTTCCTGAAGTACAAGTGCTTGGCTTAATCACAACTGAGCATCTGGAGAGCAGTCACCTTTCCTCCCACAACTGTGACCAGCACCTGCCACGGATGTCTGGGTGGGGAACACTCACACGGAAGGACGGAGTTTCCTCATGAGAAGAACCGAAAAGTAGAAGTATCATTGGTAGAGTGCATGCGGAGGGCAGTTGGCTTTTCTTAAAGATGTAATTTCATAGGAAGCACACATGTTTCTAGGTTTGTTTTGGTGTTTGGAGAATTATGGCTGTTAAGGGATGAGGACAGAAATCCTCTGTGCCTGTATGAATTCAGACTCCTCTGTCTCTTCAGTAGACTCACTGATTGCTCACCCACAGGGCCTTGCTTCCCAAACTTGGTGCAGACCAGGTCAAAATCTCCTTCTTTAGCATTAGCTTCATATTAGGTGGCTTTTTGTTAAGTTTGAGATGCCAATGAGATTTTGGAGTGTACATATGAAGGTGTTTTGGTTAAAGAGTTTGGAATTCAGGGATATGGATTTCCCCAGAGGTGGTTTTTGTGCTGTGAACCAGGATGCGGTCCTCAGGGCAGTGAGCATTTGGGGAGATCAGGTTGTGGTCAGTGAGGGGAGAGATGGTATGCGGAGAGAGACTGAGACAGGGGCACTAAAAGACACTTACTCACATCTAGGAGCAAAAGGTGGGGCCCAAGTGAGGTCTTCACCAGGTGTGCAAACATCACAGGTGTGCGTTGACCCAGGTATCACCAAGCCAAATTTCTACGACACCCCCTAACTGTCCAACCCCAGGGAAAGGAGTTTGCAGACATGGTGTGTTTTTCTCTTCTTGAAGCATGTTCCTTACCATCTACTGTACTTCTTAGTGACTTTATTTTTTAAACACCCAGATTAATTAGCTGGAATATGTTTTCCCTGGATTGTTCAGCTGGAATATTTCACTATCAGAAATTATCGATCATCAAGGCATGCTTCATATTCACTTTTTTTTTTTAAGATTTTATTCATTTATTTGACAGACAGAGATCACAAGCAGGCAGAGAGGCGGGCAGAGAGAGAAGGAGGAGGAAGCAGGCTCCCTGCTGAGCAGAGAGCCCGATGCGGGACTCGATCCCAGGACCCTGAGATCATGACCTGAGCCGAAGGCAGCGGCTTAACCCACTGAGCCACCCAGGCGCCCTTCATATTCACTTTTAATTCAGTGACATTTTTAGTAGTTTCCTAGTCATTTTCTAGGTGAACACATCGCCCAGCAGCTAAATCTTCTTGGGATTACCTGGAAAGAACCCAGCTTGTACCTGGTGGGTTTCCAGGGAGGCATGTTTGGCTGGAGACCGGCCAGTGTTTCTGGCCCTCCATGAAGAAAATGAGTGACACCATGAAAGATGGACAGAGGAAATGGAATTGTGAGCTTAGTTTGATACACGTCATTTGGCCATGGTGAGACAGCACTTCTGATGGGAAGAATACGTAACAGGAACGTCTGCTGGAATCTGATACCGATGCCGGTTTGAGGAGGCCTTCGTTAGATGAGATAGAAGGGCTGCAGGACACCCCTCGCCTTGCAGCCCAAGCACGCCAGCCTCTTCATCTGCTCTATGACGCTCCTACTTGTTTCTTACAAGGAGCCCCATGATTGCATATTAATCATTACATATTGTATAATATATATTATGTATTCAACACGTATTTAATCAATAAAGTAATAAGTTACTATATTGTGATTACGAAGACCATCCAGGATGATCTTCTCATCTCAGCCTATTTTACTTAATCCTATCTGCAAATTTCTGTTTGTGATGAAATGTAACATAGTCCCATTATTTTGGTCTGTTAAAATTCCCTTAAATTATTTTCTTCCTTGTAATTTTAAGCTTAAAATTCAATGTAACTCTTGGGATCTTTATTCCACTGAAGCTGACATATTTAGATATGTGGGGCATGGCTACCTTCTAGAGATAGTACAATCTTGGATATGGGGTTTTTTATTCCATCTAGGACTTGACTACTACTGAGCTGGTGGAGAATGTGCTGTGGAACCTTGACTGTGCACTAAGGAGGAGTCTAAGTCCTTGTAATCATCACGTGTTCACTCAGCATATCCTGATGGAGGGTCCCTACTCCGAAATGGGCTGTGCTCCAAGCACTCAGACCCATCCCCAGAATAACATCCTAGTGTGTGGAGGCTGTTGACAAACAATCAACATAACTGATAAGAACTACATTTTGGGTGATATTTCAAGGATTGATGAGAGCTCTGGAAAAGAGAAAAGTAGAATGAAAGTCGATCAAAAGAAAGAGAGGAGGGTGATGTGCACTTTTCACAGAGTGGGCGAGATGTTCTCATTGAGAAACTCACACCTGGGCAACTGTGAAGCCCTGAAGACATCAGGAGGAAGCCTGAGCAGACCCAGGAATCGGACAGTGCAAAGGCCCAGGAGCTGAAATCCTCCTCAAATATTCTGAGTGTGGCCTCAATGTCCTGCCAGCACCTCGGTGAGACAGCAGATGAGTCACATTACGGGACTTGGACTTTCCTTTGTGGGACTGGGGGCCATGTCCCCTACCTGAGCGCTGTCTGAGGTGGAGATCCTGGGGTCAGGGCAGGCAGAAGGTGGTGGCAGAGGATGGGGTCAGCAGCCAGGGGTGGTCCCACTCTGAGTGTTCTCAGAAGGCTAGCCAACAGGGTTTCCACTGGATTTAGGTGGGAGGCACAAGAAACAGGAAGCTGGGCCCAGACTTTGGACATGGGCGGCCAGACGGACAGACTCGCCACGGATAGGTGTGGGAAGGCAGGTGCGTGGAGCAGCTTTGAGTGGGGAAGACTGCATGGTGCGAGCTCAGGCAAGGCTGACATATGCTTCACCAGACTGGGCGCACTGTACCTGCAGCGCCCCCACCGCCTCACCGCTGCACAGCCCCGCACACCTGCTCCGCACAGACACGCCCCCTCTTGGCCTCGCTGAGCCCGCCCCTGCATCCCACGCTGGGCTTCGGAGTTCTGCTCAAAGGGCACCTTGTCACTTACCTTTTCAGCCTTTTCAACACTGCCTTCTCCTTTCAGACCTCTCAGGTCTCACCCCTGCTGACATTTTCCTGTAACTCACCCCTGCGTAAGACGGGGCATATATTTTACTGTTTCCCTGTGCTTGTTCTCTCTCTCTGTGTTCTAGAAGGTGAACTGCATGACGACAGGACTTTCTGTGTTTTGTTTTGTTTTGTGGCACTTTTCTTCATAGCTTGATCCTTAATGCCTGGACAAATGGCCAGACACATAGTAGATGTTGAGTGAATTCTAGCTGAAGAAAAGAGCAAGGGCTGTGGCTTTCTCGTTTGCAGCCTCTGGACGTGTAGACACTGGTGAATCAGGGACGAGTCCCACGCGTGCCCCCCAGGCTCCGGAAAGTAAACAAGATGTGGATTCTCGCTCACAGATCTTGTGCTCAGTCTAAACATGCTCAAGAAAAGGCGTCCAGTGAGACTGCCTTTAATTTTTGTACGTCCCTTTGATTCCTCCAGGCTTCATCTGCCTGCTAATATTGAAGCCATGTGCCTTCAGGAGAGAGCTAAAACTCTCCCCAGATGTTCTTGTCAATTTTGGCGGCAATCGTATTTTTACCCGATTTGAACATATTTTTCTTGATTAATACAAGAAGCCCCAAGTAGAGGTTCTTCAGATTCACTTAACAGCTGCACAGTCTTGTCAGAGAAGATCATGAGCTGAATCTGCTTCTTTCAAGCGGGAAGATGACATACGCTTCTTTCCCACTCACCTCCTGTATCATGTCAGTTGAGGTTCAAAGCTTTGGGTTTTAAATTCTTAGCTGCTCCCATTACTGGTATGACTAGAATGTGGTCAGAAATGTACCAAATGTGCTTGCCAATCTCAGATGTTCGGAGAACAAAACTTTTGCTTGGTGATTGTGTGTTGGGGTTTGCATCAGTGAAAGAGGTCGTTGGCCTCGACTGGGAGGCCCGCTGCAGGAGAGAGGGCAGCCGCCCCCCCAGCGAAGGGGGTTGAGCTTGAATTTGAACCATTCCCAAGCATCACTGTGTGACGCTCACTAAGTAAGGAAAATGTGGATATTGCCTTCCCCCAAAAGTTTCCAGGGAATAAATAAATATTTGCAGGTATATATAAAAAATAACCAAAATTATTTAAACTGTCATCTTTCTGCTTTACCGTCCAAAAACCAAGAATCACACATTTATTTACCAGTGAATTTAGGTTCTTCTGCTTCCTTCTGGGCATGACTTACAGCAGAAATGACAGTGAGGACACCACATACAGCCATACTGGGGGCTGAGTTACTCATTGGCAGTCCCATTTCACAGCCAGAGGAACTGGGCAAACTTCTCAGAACGTATTGACAAAAAAACAAGGCTATTTGAGCTGGACCTCCTGCACTCCTCCATTCTTTGAGAAGTGAGCATGCTAGGAGACTCTAATACATTTTTCCTCAACTGTAGTGTCATTTGTGAATATCTTCTCCCATTCTGAGGGTTGCCTCTTTGTTTTGTTGACTGTTTCTTTTGCTGTAGTAGCTGCATTTACCCTATAAGATTAATGAGGTGAGTTCAAGCAAAGGTTATGTATTCAGAAAAAACCTGGAAGGGAAATCGGGAACACGTTTAACATTATTTGTCATTAAAAAATTACACCCTGTCTGATTTTCTGATTTCTGAGTTCTGACTGTTGAGTTGCTTGCCAATGAACAGAACTCAAACACTGAGAAAAAAGAAAAAAAATGAAGAAAAAAGTCTGTTCCATTTGGATGGGCAGAAAGGGGAATGTAGAAACAGAACACCTTTAGTAACTATTTCATATAAAAAAGTTGTGAAGACAGCTATGATATGGAACTATCATTGCAATGGAGAGAGCCGATCCATGAAAATGGGTTACCGCACCAGTGGCTGGCAGCTGATACAAGAACCACATGGCAAAGTGTCTGTTGTCATGCAAAATTATTTTAATGCGAGTGACACATATTTATGTTTTCAATTTTGCAGTTAAACCATTTAAAAAAATACAAAACCGCTGAAACTTGAGCTGAGAGGAAAACTAAGACATTGGCATGAATGGCTGAGGTCCCCGTTGTCAGGGGCCATGCAGTGAGAATGATGACAAGAATCCAAGAAACAAACATGGGGAAAAGACCAGAGTGCACCATGGCTGTGAGCTCCCCTCCAGCTCCTGCTGCGGGACAAGAGACAGGCTTGGCCACCATTTGCGGAAAGTGCAGGAATCCGTGTTCTCCATTATTCTGAAGTGCTGTCTAGGGCAGACCCAATGCAGCCCATCACAGGGTATATGTTACAGATAACCTACAAAGGCTCCGCATCAGTTTCAAAATGCACATTTTGCTGGTGTCCAGAGAACATTATTGATCTAAATATATAACGAATATCCTGCTATGCTTTTTAATACTTACTTGAAAATAATGCTTGTTCTTTATGAAACCAAAGTAGAGGAAGAGCAACACCTGAGGGACGGGACCTTTAAGCTGCATTTCCCAGGTTAATACTTTATCACGCATTAGGTTACTTCCCACAGCTTCACGGGCAGATGAGCAGAGACAAGCTTTGCTTTTGGAGATAACTGTATTTCCAGCTCCCCTCCCGAAGCCCAACTCTCTGAGCCCCTTGTAGCTTCTTACACATTCTCCGGTGACGGAGCCTGCTTGGCCTTGTGGGACTGCTGAACAAACATGAACCTCAGTCAGAGGTGACGTCTGCTTCCTTTCCTCTCAGGCACCCCTGATTCCGCGGAGACGTCAGCTGATTTTCCTTCCAAATGGGCCTTCTGGTCTCATTCTTTTGTTGTGGGTTGAAGGGTGCCTCAAAAAGGAATATGTCGAAGTTCGATTTTCTGATCCCTGTGAATGGGATCGTGTTTGGAAAAACGGCCATCGCAGATGTGATCAGGTTAAGATGAGGTCGTAAAGGATCAGGTAGGCCCTGAACTGGAAGCCTTGTGTCCTTCTAACAAGGATAGGTGTGGAGACAACAGGCACACCGGAAGATCTCCATGGATGACGGAAGCAGAAATTAGAGGGGACGCAAGCCCCACACCATGGAAGGCCAAGGGCTGTGGGCACTTCTAGAAACTGGGAGAGGCACCGGGCATTTTCTCCCTCAGAGCCCACCAGAGGAGCCCACCCCCGAACTCCTCGATTTCAGACTTCTTGTCTCTCACACGGGGAGAGAAGGGTGCTGCTGTGCTCCCAGACGGTCCTCCGTCCCCCCCTTCACTGCCCCCAAAGCCACACCTGACACCAGGAGGGGCTCCGTGGTGGCCCGGCGTCCCAAGTGCGTCCCCCCAGGCTGAAGGGGGCAGACCGAGATGCCAGGATGGAAGTCTGGGGAGGAAAGGAGCAAACTGTTCCCTGGCCCACAGCAAAGGGGAACGGCGTCATCCAGACATGTTTGCCAGTGGGAAGACATTGCCCGTGACATAGAAGGGAGGACAAATTGACAAAAGGAAAGCAGACTTTCTTTTTAAGTTGAAAAATAAGTTTAAAAACAGATGTCACGTAACTCCCATAAAATTTTAATTTTTTTAGAATCTAATTAATTATATAATTATTAAATTATATAGTATATATAATTATATAATTATATTATATAATTAATTAATTATATAATAATTAATTAATTTTTTATAATCTAACAAGCAAAGGAGAAAATGGGGGACATCAGGATTCTTCTTGGATTAAAATCATGGGTGTTTCCTAATTTCCACATTTTTTACTATTATAGACGGGTAAAACTTTCTAGGAATTGTGTATGGTGGATTAGCTTCTATAGCTCTGTCACAGTGAGACACAGCGAACCCAAACCTGAGATTGGAACTCGAAAACTCAAGCACATGTCGAATATCATTGGAAAATAAGGCAGATTTTGTCCCTCAAATTCCCCTTGTTAAAACATCCAATATGGTGCTTGCCTCTGAGTATTTCACAATGTGTTTTTTACAAATTAACATAAACAAAAACAATATTAACGACCCTCTCTTTGCCTGTGCTTGCCATCAGAAATCTCTTTTCTAATTCTGATGTCCCCGTGATTAATGGGCGAAGTGCAGAAATTCGCAAGCGTCTCCTTTCCTCAAATCCCATCTCTGGCAAAGAGGGAAACCCAAGCCTCCCAGTGGTATTTGCATCCTGCTTCTGCTTGGCCAGAGCTCCTGAGAGAATGAAGTGATCGCACGTGCGAAATTCCTGCCGCTCCTCAGAAGTAATCTAATTTGCCTACTTAGCAGCTTTATTGAGAGGATAAAGGGAGCTCAAATTCCTGTGAAGTGTTGTGAGTGTCTCCAAAGAAAGAAGCTTGTATGCTTGGCTACTCTCATCCTGTGTGTTAAAATGCAGGCGAGTTCAAGTCCAGTGAATTTATCTTTATTTTGAAGCGATGAGAAAAGTTCTTCCCCTCTAAGATAGTACTTGGTCTTGTGTGCTTGTGCCAAATAAGTTAATCCTCTGTTACTGATATCATTAAATTTCCATTTGACATAGAGGTGGAGAGGCTGGCTGGCGTTCGCTGTAGATCTGACAGCACGGCTATCGGAGTTTGTTCACCATAGCCAACTAAAAATAGACACCAAAGCAGAAGCTTTTTTTTTTTTTCAACATTGTTGTCAAAAAAATCTGCAGTGTGCCCTGCAGTTCCTTGTCTGGGTTTTTAAGTTGGAAAAAAAATATTTAAAAACAGATGTCAGGTAACTCCTGTAAAATTTGTATTTTTTAATTAAAGCCTTGGACTTTTCATGGTCATCTGCCCAGGAGGAAGACAGCCCTCATGTCCACTTCTGGGGCACATCCCATCCTGAATCCGTCCTGACCTTAGTCCTAGACTGCTTCTAGATCAATCCCAGCCTGATGGCCACAACTCTGCCAGTCTGTTCCCTTTCTCGTTTCATTCGACCAACTTGAGAAAGTCTTGGCACATGTCTCTCCTTGTACGTATTGTCCGAAGTCCTACCCAGCCTCTGAGCACAGCAGGAAGTACTCAGTCTCTCTCCTGGAAGGGTGATGGGCCTCCAGTCAGTCCATTCCAGGGTTTCTGCCTGGGAGCCGACTTGAGCCCAGCCCCAGCGGAGGTGATCATTCAGGCGACCCTGAGCTGCCTGTCCAAGCTCTCTGCCCCCAGGCAGCATCCTGGTGGGCACACCCCACCCTCCTGGGCCATACCCCTTGGCCTCTATCTCATTTCAGTCAAATTCTGGTTTTACATAGTTCGGGAAATTCGTTATCAAGATAAGAGCATGGGGAGGTCATAAAGAATGGGACCCTGTGGGTTTGAAGGCAAGGGGTTGTCTTCCCTTCATGCCACGGAACCCAGGCGTGGGCTTTTCTTCACCAGAGTTTTGGTCATAGGAATCCATACCTCATAACATGGAAGAGCACTTTCCGGACTCTTAGCAAGTTCCTGGTATAAATTGTACCCATCAGGCTTTACGTTCTATTGCAAGGGACGTGGAATGGATGACAAAACATGCAAAATAATCACTAAGGGAGCAAATGATTGAATAGACACAGCACTTACCTATAAATCTAGAAAATGAAATTCCACTTTCCCAGTGAATTTCTTTCTTAGTGTTACCATACTTAACGTATTCCTGAACAAAGTATAAGTTGAAACTCATTTTTTTTCAATTAATAGGGGTATGCACACACACACACACACACACACACACACATAATCAACCTTTGTGAGGAACACTGAAAAATACTGAACTTGGAAAGCACGACTTGGAGCGGACAGAGACCCCTAGTCTGTGGTGCGTGCTGCTTGGTAGGGACGTCGGGGCTGGTCTGAGGGAAGGGTGTGAAAAAGAAAATCAAAACTGACTTTTGACACTTGCCACCTTTCTAGTCAAAATCTCCCTCTTTCCCCGGGCAGGTCCTGCGCCTTTATTTCTTCCTTCAGCTATTCTGAGGAAACTCTTTCTAATGAACCTGCATCATGGGTCTCCTCCTCTTTCTATCTCTGTTCGTCAGATTTTAGGCCAGGCTCCTGGGATAATCCTCATGGGTCATTGGTTACAGAGTTTTGTTGCACTCACCTCCCCGAGATAATATCTTGCTTCCTTCTCAGCTCTACTGTGTCTAACAAGAGAATCTCAGAGGTAGCCCAGCATAATGGTTAAAACAGGCCCTTTGTGGTCAGGCTGATCATGGGCAAAATTCACATGCGCACCTGACACACACACACACCCTTGCCCCAGTGAGATGTACCACTGTCTTGAACCATGTGTGCTTTTATATTCCCACTTGTAAACTGCATATAACAGTGTCAAGTTTAGACAGATTTTATCACAATTATGTGAGGAAGGATGTATGAAACATTGAAGGTGTTCCCTGATACATGGTGAGTCCTCAGAAATGATCTTATCATTATTGTCATTATTGTCGTATATATTTCTCATGCAAACCATAATTAATTGTTTCTCTATTCAGATCATTTTTAATGGACTATAAAAAATCTTTGAAAACAAGGCCCCGGGTTTGCTTTTTTTGTTTGTTTTGTTCTGCCTAAGAATGCAGTCGTTGCCTTTTGACAAGACAGATATATGTGTAACATGGTATAAAATGAGGATAAGAGAATGTCCCTAGTGAAGAAGTTGGTAAATCAAAATCGACACCTGACCATCCACCTCCAAGAAGCTTTTGTTCCCGATTTAGAACCATGAAGTGTGAACATTCCAAGCATGTCCCAAAGGTTCCCTATTGAGAAGGACAAGTCTTATCTGCCTATAGACTATACAAACTTTATTACTCTAGCCAACACTGAACAAAAATGAAGCTAATTCAAACTTTGGCATCCTAAATGGGTTCAAATATCCACCCCCCCCCTTTTTTTTCCTGGAAGTTACATTGTTTGTTCCAGACTTGTCATTCAGAATCCCTAATTCAGTCCTCCCCCCACACCACTGCCACCTCCGTCACATCCGTCCCACCCACGAATAAGGGATAACCTAAGGAGGGTTTGTAATGAGATGATGGACAGTGGAGACCTGGTATCATCAAGCTAGAGCAGCTGGTCATTGGTGCATCATGCCGTTTCAATGAGCTATTTCTCTGTAACCACCCATCTCTCCCCAAAACTCATTGGTTAAACAATAATCATTGTTTGTGGTTCATGAGTTTGAGAGTCACTGACACAGACCGGACTCAGCTCACTGGATCTTCTGTGGGCCAGGAGGGTGTGGTGTGCCCCTGTACGTTTGGCTGAAGTGAGCTCCAAGCCAATCTTGGGCACAGGCTGAAAGGGTGGTAAAAATCCAGGGGTGATTTTCTTGCCTGACCTTTGGTAACATCCCAGTGACCCAACCAAGTTATTTGGCTAGGCGCCAAGTCACGGAGAAGGGAAGCATCCTCTGTCACCGTACCAGCCCTTTGTGTTAAACCAACACACATGGCAAAACCCAATAGAAACTGAATGTAAGAGTTGGAAGGGGTAGAAAGTGTGGCTGTTTCTGAACATTCTAACCTTCCACAGGTCTGAAGATTCTAGCGAACTGTGCAAAGGCTCAGTCCTATCAGCTTTGAGCACTGGGACATGCTAGAAAGCTTCCTGTCAACCAGAGGGCTACTTTCATTAGCAAGAGAAAGAATGACTTTGACAAATGTATACCCTAATCTTACTTCTTCGGTTTATTTATTTTTTTTTCAACTCTTGAAGTTCTGAATTCTACTGTTCATAATATAAAGAGGCTATAATTCCATACTATCTCTTTCCTTTTCCATTTAGGTTTCTACCTCTTTTTTTTTTTTTTTAATTCAAAAAGAAGTTAATGTTCAATGGACTTGAGTTTTAAGTAAGGAGATTAAGTTCTTTTGCAGTTAAATATTGAGGCAAATTCATTTGAATCTTGATTGAGACATTTTGAAGGAGAGTGGGGAGTTGTATACCGCAAGGTTGGATTAATGTAAATTGATTTGCCCAAGGTTATTTGTTTAGATAATGGAGGTAATAGAAGGAGGGCCGCAGGTCTCAGGGAATGGATGCTCTGAGACGTCCTATCCTGTCATCATGTTCAAAGCAAGTTCACATCAGGGCAACTCCATTTAGGCAGGGAAAATTCAATTAGGATCATTCTGTGGACTGAAAATTCCCAGTGGGATCTGGGTAGAATATGGAGATCTCGTTGTCTTAACAAACTCTTACACTAACAAATGACATTTTTGGCCCTACCTTGGTCTCCCTCCCCGATGTGTGTGTGTACGTGTGTGTGTGCGTGTGTGTGTGTGTGTGTGTGTGTGCATGTGCGTACATGCATTTGTGCTTTCTGGAATATTGCCACGGTACTGTTCATGAATCAAAGTGAAATGTATTTTCATCATCTGTTTTATTCATATTTTTGCATGCTTCTTTGCATTTAGAAAATATAAGGAACTAGGTCTCCACTGTAGGTCTCTCCTTCAGCATATGTTAGTGTACGATCCTTGCTTCATGGACTGAGATAACCAGGTTGAGTTGTGCGGTCCCAGACTTCATGATGTACAGAAGTGTCTACTATCATCATGTGATTCTGACATGGGTAACAAGCTTGCTCTGTAATTTGATCATTTTGAAGTTACTTTATTGCACATGTGTACACACACAGACATACACAGCATCAATCCTAAAACAAAATCAAATTTTAAAATACATGCATGTATTTTCCAATATGGGTGGGTGGGTCCTTGTGAGGGAAAACAAACAGCTATACTTTATCATCGTTTATGAAAACAGGTGAAAGAAAACAGTAAACCAGCAAGAATGAAGTATATTCTTCCGCCAGTAATCTTTGGTTTTAGAGACCACAGAAGGTTATTTTTTTTTTTCTCACTCTTTAGAGGAACAAATAGAATCATTGATTAAAACTTCACAAATAAATAAAACCTCTAACAAATAGTATTCTGGAGACTTTTCATTTTGTTACTTTGACTCACTATAAGTCACAATGAAATAATACTAAGTGACGATTGGGGACTTACTCTACGGGAAATAAATAACACAGAAAATCAAAATGCTTTCAACATGATTACTGAAGTGTGCCCTAATTTCGCGATGGAGGGACGTGGCGGGCCTGGTTTGACTGGGGCATACACAGCCTCAGTGCAGGGAGCTTGTCCGGCCGCCCCAAGTGGGTTTCTACCACCCCAAGCACCACCTGCCGTTCAGGGGCTCGGACCCCAAACTCAGATGGCGAGGCTCAAAGCCCACCACCCATCTTGAATATTTATAAACTATCTCCCAGGTCCAGAATTGTCAAAATCCAAATGATGCCAAGACTAAAATTACAGAAAGTTACAAGAATAATCAGTCATCAACAGCACTGGTCCTGAGAGTTTCTTGGTAAACTTGGTCTTGGGCCAGATGGGTCTTTCTTTCTAGGTCCTTCTTTGACTGGAAGAAAGAGGCATGGGCGCTGCACATTCTAGGGCAGCAGTGGGACATGGCCACATACCTGCCACAGCAGTGTAAAAAAAAAAAAAAAATGTCCATATATCCTTCAGCCACTTACCACGTGCTACAGTTTACTGCCAACTGTCAAATACAAGCAGTGATGGATTCCTCCTAAAATATTGGTCGTATCCAACCCTCCAGGCCGTGCTGCCCAGAGCATGCATTCCGACTCCACGTTCCCGTGTGCGAATATGCATGCACACATATGTGCTTGCATACATGTGTGTGTTTGCAAGGCTTTGTCTCCGCTCAGCTCCTGAGCTGCACAGGTACCCCCAGCCCCCGCGCAGAGGGAGCACCCCTGACACTTGCTGCTGTTTCTCTAGGCAAGGCACTGCTGGTGACCTTGGACTCCTGCCTCTGCCTCTTCCTGACAGAGAGGAGAAGCAATTGAAAAGGACACCTTTTCTCTAAACATCTCCCTTAAACCCCCACAGCACCACCTATCAGGGATTATGGATGATGAGAATTTGCTCAAGTCCTGAGTGTAACTGGCAGAAGTTACTCCGTCTGTTTAAAAGGATTTTGGAATGTAAAACTCTTGACAGGCACGATTGCTTTTATGCTGCAAGCATGACAAGTCACCTGGTTTCCAGTCTTTTCTTGACTTTAACCTCTTCCTTCAAACCTGCACAGCGTGAGTTTTCATCTTTCTTTAGGGAGGGGGCTTGGGCTTAGACTTTGATCTGCTCTAGCTCTGCTGCTGAGGATCCCTAGGAACAAATTATTCCAGTGGATAAATGTGTATTCGATAACATATCGTGTCAGTGGGCTAAGAGGACATGGTCATGGACTGGAGGAGGAGGGAGTCAGGAGCAGAATGGAAGAGAACCACAGAAGACCCACTTGAGGAGCGGAGTGGGTGTTAGTAGCATTTACTGAGATGAGGAAGAACACAGCACGGTTTGTCCTAACGTGCACTAGCCAAGGGTGGGATAAAACCAGAGTGAGCTGTGGGGAGAGGATTCCGACTGGGGTCCGAACATCTGGGTGTAGCACACTATTCAGATCAGGAAGTAGAATTCTCAGCAAAGGTTCTGCCTCTTTCTCGATCGTGTAAGTTCAAGAATAAAGATGTTCGGGTAGGGAGCTTGTGCACATACTCACATGATCCAAGGATCAAAGTCAATCATTAGAAAGTGTACGTTGCAGTTTCCTACTAAGGAAGACAAGTTTTTCTCTTGTTGGCCATTCTTAGCTACAGAAAGGGCAAATCTTAAAACGGCAGCTTTGTGTGTGTGTGTCCTAAGCCAGATAACGTTCTTGTTAAGTGTTCTGTTCCCATAATTCTCTCAGTACGCAGTTAAGGCCAAACAAACAAACAAACAAACAAAACAAACGCATTTTCCTTATTTTCATACAATCCCCAGGGGTCAGTGATGGGACAGGGCTGTTTCAATTGTGCTCCTACTTAGCAAAAGAGCCACACAGGTGCTCTCGAGGGTCTCCTGCTAAGAAGTCTCCAGAACTCAGGTACTGGCCGAGGAACTTGGATTCCTGCGCTCCACAGACGCAGCAACTGTGCGAGTGCCCGAGAGGAGCTTCTTAGGGAACAGAGCCGGAACCTTCGAAACATGCCAAGCTCCCTTGTTTCAAAGCCAGTAAGTCATGGTGTGTAAGACAGTCATGACTCACGTAGGGAAAACAAAATTCACTCCAGGTATGACATGGGGGAGAACCACCTGGACACCAGGTACCCGACTGTCATGCACGTTACAGGGCTGTGGGGGCCCCAAGCCCCAAGAGCACTGCTCGGATGGAGCAATTTCAAATGACACAGTGTTGCAGACATTCTTTAAGCGTCCTTTCCTGTATTTACGGCGTGAGTATTTATCTCTTTAAATGGCTGCAAACCAAAGCATGTCATGCTTGACTTGTTAGGTAAGTAACAGCACAAACCTTTATTTGGAAGGGGGTTTTTGTCTTTCTCCACTGTGTTCTTACAGCATGAAACATTGTGGTAAGGGATGCCAGTATCTAACAATCTGATCTTATTGTTAATGACTTAATGGGTGAACTTTGGCTGTTTTAACTGTTAATAGAAAAATTGAGTCCTTTACTTGAATTCTCTGATGTGAGTGTATTGCCTTGAAAAGGGTTTGCTTTTCTGTATTGCTTGCCCGTGGGTGTAGAATTTCCCTTTCTCCTTATTAAAACACAGTAACAATAACCATATGCATTAATTGTAGTAAACTAGTACCTGTCTTTTCCTTTTTTTTTTTTTTTACAAGTATGACTATACTCTAGAGATAATGTCACCTGGGTTTTCAAACAAATTGGGAACATTGCCCTACATTATCCCCACGCTTCTAATACAGAAAGGTTTGCAACGTGTCATAAAATGTTCATTCCGTTGACTTGTTCATCCCATCTGATGTGGTGAACTTTGAAATGCAACCTGGATTACTTCCGCAGACTTTCATTTCCAGTGATAATTCTGTATTGTAAAACTAAATGACCCTAGAATACATTTCATGTAGCTTTGAAGGCAAAATGCATAAGCAATTAGAAGATCTAAATATAAGAACATTAGGTCCCATTCTACTTTCCAGCCCTCTCGAGTCACCCCTTCTCCTCCTGCTTGTTTCACCGCACTTAGGAAAAGTTCGGTGCTCATTTCCTATAGGAGCAGTTGTCAATAAAATGGTATGAGCAGGGCAAAACTCCAGCGCTACAGGGATGGTTGCTAAACATTCAGTTATTACGGGCTTTCTTACCCATCTTCTGGAGGCCAAAGGAAGCAAAACGGAGGCTATAAGTAATCGGGCCACGGACTACAGCAGTGGCTGAGGCAGCCTGTGGAAAGCATCAGTGCAGTCCTTGAGCAAGGCACCCAATTCCCCGAAGCCCTGCTCATCTTATCCCTGGGAGGGAGCCCTCAATCCTCAGATACCAAGAGAGATGTCCGCAGTATGAAATTCAGATAACTAGAACTTTAAGTTTAAAATAGGTAATGCTTTCTCTGAGATTGTGATGTTTTATGCTGCTAGAGATAATTTTTAGAGATAATTTTTAAATTGTATTTATTGCTTTACTGAAATAGAACTCAAATAAAATTATATATGTATATGTACAGTGCAGTTGTACAATTTTTTGATACAGACTGTGAAATCACCACAGTCTCGCTAATTTATTAGCATACCTGTTACCTCACAGAGTTAGGTTTCGTGTGTGTGTATGTGGCAGGAGCACTTATGATCTGCTCTCTTAGCAAATTTCAGGACACAATGCACTGTTGTTAACTAGACGCACCACACTGTACATTAGATCGTCAGAATATATTCATCTTACAATGGAAACCTGGTACCCTACGACTAACATTCTCCCCATTTTCCTCAACTTCTACCCTCAACCATCTTTCGGCTTCCTGGTTCCATGAGTTCAGCTATGAAGAGTCCACATATTAGGGCGTCATGCAACGTTGTCTTTCTGTGTCTGGATTATTTTGCTTGGCGTAATGTCCTCTAAGCGTGTCAGTGTGGTTGCAGACAGCAGACTTTCCTTCTTTTTAAAAAGCTGAATAATATCATATATATATATATATGTATTTTTTTTAACCACATTTTCCATTTTTTCATCCCCCATGGACACTGAAGTTGTTTTCACATCTTGGCGGTCGTACATGATGCTGCAATGAGCATGGAAGGGCAGATCCCTCTTAAAGATACTGATTTCGTTTCCTTAGGAAATAGACCCAGAAGTTGCGTTACTGTATCATGTGAGGTATCTATGTTTAAACTTTTGAGGACTCCCCGTACTGTCTCCCATAGTGCTTGCATCAGTTTATATTCCCACTAATGGTACACACAGGTTGCCTTTTCTCCACATCCTTACTGACACTTGTTATCATTTGTCCATTAGGTAGTAACTGTTACAGCAAGTGTGCGGTGCTGCTACATCACTGATACTACAACTTGCATTTCTCTGATGATCTGTGCTCTTGGACATCTTCTCTTCTATCTTCTGGCCATTGTACGTCTTTCACTGAGAAATGTCTATTCGGGTCCTTAGCTCATTTTTTTTTTGTTTTAAACCAGGTTATTTGTTTTGATGCTTTTGCTATTGAATTACTGAGTTCCTTACATATTTTGGATATTAACTTTTTATTATACATATATATATTGACATATTGTGCAAATAATCCCCCATTCTATAAGTCACTTTTTCACTCTGTTGATTATTTACATGGCTACACAGAAGCTCTGTATTTTTCCGCAACTCCACTTAACTATTTTTGCTTTTATTGACTGTGATCTTGGTGTCATGGCCAAAATATAATTGCTCAAGCCCATGTCAAAAACAGTTTTCCTAATTTTGTTCACAATAGCAACTAAGAGAATAAAGCAGTTAGGAGTAAACTTAACTAAAGAGGTCAAAGATTTGTACACTAAATGTTATAAATCATTAAGAAAATTTTAAAAGGCACAGATAAATGAAAACACATGCTGTACTCATGGAATGAAAGAATTAATATTGTTAAAATTTCCATACTGCTCCCAAAGGATCTATAGATTACGTGCAATCCCTCCCAAAATTCCAGTAGCATTCTTACAGAAATAGAAAAAAAATCCTAGAATTCATACAGAGCTACAAATACTCCATGTGAAGCTAAGTGGTCCTGAAGGAAAGAACAAAGCTGGCTCCATCAGGCTCCCTGATTTCATAAGGTAGTTTTGCATGGTACTAACTAACGTAAAGCAGGCATATAGAAAAATGGGACAGAACAGAGTCCAGAAATAAATCCATAAATCCAGAGTTAACTGACCTTTGACAAGAGTGTCAAGCACACACAACGGGGAAAGATAGTCTATTTAGTAATAGACTAGTAACTGGTGTTGGGAAAGCCGGATATCTACATGCATGGGAATGCAATTGGACCCTTTCCCGACACCATATACAAAAATCAACTTAAAGTGAATTAAAGACCTAAGGGACACACCTGAAACAGAAAACTACTAGAGATACTGATCTTAAAGCTTTACACAGGCTGACACATTCAAGGTCCACGCCAGCTCTGCGAGCTTCATGCTGTTTCCACGGCCACTGTACCAAAGAGGAAACCGAAGTGCAGAGGGTTGGGTGATTGGCCCAAGATGTGCAGCGCGCATTGAAGTGACGATTTGAACTGGGGTGATCTGGGGACAGAATCTGGGTACCTGTGCTCCTAAGTATAGGCATGAAAAGAATAAAGGTTTCAAAAGTTGCCAATGAACTGGCAATGAACGCACTTTGCAGCTTGAAATATAATTGTCTTAATATTCGACATGAGACAATAATACAAAATTGACTTTTACACAAGAGTAAGATTATGCTCTCGCCATACGGTAGTCAATGCAAACATAAATATTTGAAGCTGTGTGTTGCTAGCATGCAGACTTCACACACACACCCTGATTATGATTGATTAGAGTAACACGAGACATTTGAATGTGACCTTCAGTCCACATAAGCATGTAAGGGGTTGGTCAGCAGCCAAGATATCTTCCAAATTTTAGAACTTGTTGAACAAGCAAGTATGAGCTGTAGTAAGAAGACTTTCTAGGTCATTCCATCAATACTTGTTTGGAAAATTATGGAAGGGTAGAGAATAGTTAAAATTCAGTAGATTATTAGGTTTAATAAGAAGTATGGTCAATGGATATTAGACCTATGAAATCAGCATTAAAAACCCAAAAATGAATAATTCTGACCATACAATGCTGGTGTTAATATTCTGTGATTTGAAGAATGTCATGATGGTTCTTCGTTTAGAATCAGAATGTCCAGGTAATGAAACAATGTGATGGTCATCAAGTGTGAAGGTTAAGATGATTGGACTTCTGGTGTGTAGGTTGATTTAACAGGTTTCATTAGCATTTCCCAGGAGTGGCACTAATTTGAGCTAAAATCTTTTCACCAGCTGTCAGAATATTTCCTTGCAAATTGTTGTGTAGGGCGACCTCCCTACATGCCTTTTGTAACTTTCTTATTTATTTTTATTTATTTATTTTTATTTTTGGTAATAACTGTCACTCTGGTTGAGCCCAAGTTCTACCAATCCCAGTGCTCCGTCTCCGTGGCTGGCACCAGGCACGCGTGTGGGAGAACACCCTGGTACCAGTCAGCGTCCAACATTTATGAGGACAGTCCCAACCAGAGAGTGTCTTGTGGCAACTGCGCGTCTGTTTATCCAAAACAAGCTCATTCCTTCCTCACTGCGGACCTAGCATGGGATAAGCAGGCAGGGGCAAGGAATGCAAGCAAATTACATGATCTGATTAAATACAACTATTTAAATATTCTAATCTCTTCATAGTCAAAAAGGCAACAAGGTGAGCTAATAAAGGAAGGGCTCCCACGCATCCGTGTCCCCATAGTCACGCATCTGGAGGAGCACAGAGGGCTGTCCTGTTCTGCTCCTTTACTCTCTGAACACCCTGGGACTCTGTGGAGGCCCCATAATTGAGTTATAGCCGCCATCCATATATTAGATTCCAGCCCGAGCCATGGCAAGTCTAAGTAATAGATTGAAAAATACAATTATTGCTTACCTACAGAATTCCTTTGCTCAAGAAGTAAGGCATATATATCAGAAAAAGTTGTTGTGTTTTTTTCCCCAGGCCTATTCAATAAATGAACATTACACCAGGATTCTTACACAGACTATCTCTGAAATGGGTTTTGTATTGATTTTTGTAACTACCCTGTTAGATGACGTTATCCCTTACTGTGTCAGGTTTAGACCGGTCCGCCCGGAGCAGGTCATTGAGGTGATAACTGTCATTTGGAGGGACAGAAAAGCAATCATAGCTTTTTCATTACTTACTGTTTTCCCCGTGCGAGTGTGGGATCATTTGACATATTATGGCTTCTGTGATTTAAGCTGCATTCTGAAATTAAGTGCTAGAATATCACGCTGTGGGTTTAGAAAAATCAACTCGATGTCAAAGAACTGCAGGCCCTGTGGGTCGCGCATACCCATGGCCCCTCCCGGGTGGTTATCACAGACTTTAGGAAAGAGAGGGGGTTAACTATGCAAATGATACAGACCTCCATCTGGGTAGCCCTGCATGTAAAGCAGAACCAATCCAGCACATTCTAGTTTTCTCAGGGCTTCTGTTGTTATTTTATAAGTATGGCTGGAGAAATGCTGGAGATTACAAAGCCAGTTTTATCGCAAACACTGATTAAATACGGATGCATTGTTAAAATGTAATGGTAGTGATTTTTGAATTGCATACATTTCATGAAAGACACATGTTTTCCCTCACGATCAGAGTTGGACAGTCCCACCGAAAGACATGAGGGCAGCGAGAAACAATGAAGAAATAAATGTGGGACAGACCGAACAACTGTATCTAAGAGCAAGCAAAGTCAACCAAGGGGTTAGAAAAGCAGAATATAAAGTAAGATGAAATCAGAGAGGGAGATAAACCATGAGGCTCTTAACCCTAGGAAAGAAACTGAGGGTTACTGGAGGGATGGTGGTGGGGGCTGGGTAACTGAGGGACGGGTGTTAAGAAGGGCACGTGATGTGATGAGCGCCGGGTGTTCTATGCGCCTGAGGAGTCGCTGAACTCTACCTGTGAAACAAACCAACAAACTACAACGACAAAATAGGCAAATATACCAGAGCACGTCCACAGAGAGGGGCACCAGCCTGTTCTTTGACTGAGTGTCAGCCCCTCCCAGCCCCACTGTCCTGAGCTGCAGGAAGTAGCCTGAAGGACCAGAGACACTCCTGGGGTGTGGGGTTCCTCATAGGGGCACATGGACATGCTCGGGACTCAAGTGCCATTTCTTTAGCACTGATTGTGATTCATTTGCCAGAGAGCCCTGCATGACTTTCCTTCCACTCTGCCCTCTGGGTCTACTCCAACAATTGTGGGGGATATCTATATCTATATATCTATATAAATTGATGTTTTCAAACTCATACCGGTAATGCTCTCACACTAGGACTTCCAACAGTGCTCTTGACTAAGTACGCTCAAGTCATTCCCAACTGGACATCGCCCAAACAACTCCCTCTCTCAATCCTAATTCATCCCCAATAGTAGCTCTCATGCATTTTCCCCTTTTCTGTTTTTCACACGCTGTTCTTTTGCCTATTCCTTGTTTCACCACCATCTTCCTCTTCCTTTAACTAAGAACACCACCCCCTGAACTTGAAAGCAAGTAAAAACACCCTCCCTATTAGACTGAAGCTCCTCCTTGGTGAAATTTCTGTTCTCACTCAGTTGACTTTTCTCTAGCATCCTGCCCATTCCTTTGTCCTTGAACTTTCCTCTTTTAACACGTCATAAAGAGCATGTTGTCTTTTTCTCTTCCCCCTTCTTGGGTCACTCTTTCAAAATGTATTATATGTGTTCTTTCTCTAGTGTGGCCTCAGTTATTGAATGATGCCTAACAAATTGCCCTAACTTTAGCAGCCTGAAATACCACAGATCTAATACCTTACATTTTAGTGGGTCAGGCGTCTGGCCATGACTTCACCAGACCCTCTCTCTCAGTTCCCCACAGGCTGGAGTCAGGAGTTGGCTGAACCTGAGGTCTCATGTGAACATGTACGTGCGGAAAGGTCTGTTTCCAAGCTGGGGTATCTGTCAGTAGAACTCAAACCTTTGATGGCTGTTGGACTGAGGATTGAATTTTGGTTTAGTTTAGTTTAATTTAGTTTCTTGGACTCCCAACATGGTGTCTTGCTTCATCAAAGTATGCGACCCAAGAGGACAATATGGCCAGCCTGCTAGCAAGGAGATAGGGACAGTATTTTGTTACTTGATTAAAATGCGGCATCCCTCAGCCTCACCGTCTCCTGCTGGTGAGGAGCAAGTGCACATGAAGAGGACATTACACAAGGCCCTGAATACCAGGGGGCAGACATGGCTGGAGCCAGTTTAGAGAACAGCTACTGGATCAGCAACCCGGGGATTCTAATTCAAACCTCCCAACTCCTTCCCCCATCAGTATTCCCTTCGGCTGGTCACACCGTGTTTTGCAATTTCTACTCAGATATTGTCCTGCCTTGTCTCCAGTTTCCTTGTGTCACTGTGTCAACTCCCGTGTTACCAGCATGTTACCGTCCCACTGAAGAACCCTTCAGGAGCACCACATTATCCATAGGCTGAAGCCCAGAAGCCTGAATTAAGTGTTAAGAGCACATCCCTGTCCACAGTGTACTTGCCTCTCTGGACTCTCTCCCCCCAACTCCCATCTCCAGCTAAGAGAAACCACTTGAAATTTCCCAAAAGGTGAGGTCATTTAGTGCATGCACACGTGCACGCACACACACACACACACATTTTTTTTTTTTTTAACCGCTGGCACCACCTGCCCCTCCCTAACTGCCTTTCCGCACCTCCCAGGCCACTCTTTCCCCAGGACCCTGCCACACACTCCTTCCCTTTGTATCCTGGGCTTGTCCTTACCCAGGTACTTACAGAACAGTTCACACACCACAAAACTGTTTTGTTTTTTGGGGGGGGTTCTTTTGTTTTATTTTTGTTTTTGCTTGCCACACTTTGATACACTTATGAGTAGGTTTCACCTTCCCCTTATTTCTCTACCCTGAACACTGAGCACCGTGAATCCATCTAACGGCAGTAAAACACAGGCATCCGGGGGGGTTTAAACAAGTGACTCGCACGCGGCTTGTTTACCCCACACGCTCTCAAATGCTGCAATCTCCCCTTACCTCGTGGAGAGAATTATTCTGACAAGTTTGTCAGATGAATTGTTTACTGAAATTGACATGTGTGTGAATGAAATAATACTCAGAAATTAGGACAAAACTTAGAGGAATTAAATATAATGCAAATGCCGAATTTGGTTATTTATAGGCGTTTCCTCTTAGACAACCATATGGTTTACACTTACCGTATTTTAAAAAGCAAAATAAAGTGCACCTCTCTCCTGTTCAAGAGGCAGAAAATATCCCAAAGGGGGAAAACTACCGAAATATCAGTTAAACATCGGTAGTTGAGAGTTTAGACAATATTCCATGAGTGATTCCAGTAAAATGACCTTGGACTCTCCACCATTCAAGAACTGAGTTTGATAAAATAATTGTTAGCAAGATTTTCAGGTGAAAAATCTTTGAAAAGATTAGCTCTTAACAGAAATTTTGAGAGACAGAAATTTTATTTTATTTAGTGATTATCTGGTAGAGAATTTGAATATTCTGTTCTTTTGGAAGATGTAATTGTGAAGAGATACAGAATTATTTTTAGTTGGGATAAAATATCTTATCAGCAATGCTTAATTGATGCCTATTTTTAAAGCTTGAACTGATAATAGAGACACAGAAAGCCAATGTCACAAACATTTGTTTCAGGGGAGTATTGGGGTCTTTATATTAGAAAATGTTCTCTGTTCTCTCGGGAATTTGTTGAAGCTTCCCTATGCCTTCCAACAGATGAACTCAGCTGTGAAGTTATATATAAAGAGATGATATCTGAAGCTTTGACATTCCAAATAAGGTTCATAAGGAAATTATTATCTTTTTCTTGTGAGCATATTGTATGATATGACTTCTATGTGGTGAATGTACACCACAGATGTTTCCATTGAATTAACAAAAGTATGTCTTTTAGCATAATAATATCTCCTTGAGAACTTGATTTCAAAAGTATACCTAAATAACTTAAAATCTGTATTTATTATCTTGAATAGAAACACAGAGGATTAGCTTTCACAAATTTTAAAATATGCCCTGATCCATAGTGTGCCTGTAGTTTGGGATGGACCTTTCAGTAGAGATTGTCCTTCCAGAAACAGACCCTGGTCCCACATGGAACCGGAGAGGTGGGCTTCTCTGTAAGGCTCCATGCATGTGGGCTTCCAACACTCACACAAGACAGCGGTGTGACTCTCCCCACGGATTTTCTTAATCAGTTCATCTCCATTCAGGAATGTAAAAGGACTTTAAAGTAGCTTTACTTGGACTGCGAAACTGGGCAAGAAAAGATTATAGCAAATGTTCTCAGCACCTCTATTATATTTCAATTGGTCCTTTTAAAAAATGGCAGTGGGGGGGGCGTGGAGGAAACTTTAAGCAACACTTAGGAAATCTTTCAAATGTATAAATTTCAAACTTTGAGAGGCAGGATATATATTTTTGTTTTAGCCACAGATGTGATTAAAAAGTCAACCAGTAAGTTTCCCTTAATCTTTGAAAAGTGTTGGGGCGCCATGGAAACCGATTTCCTGCAGTGCATTGGGAAGGAGAAGTGATGTGACGAAACTGTAATTGTTAATGGCGTCAGGTCATCCAGAACGGGGCAGTGAGATGTTGAGCACATCCTCTGCCTCAGTCAATAATCGTCCTGGACAAAATTGTCAAAATCCATCATTTTAGAACTCTAGATATTGGCCAATGATATTCAGACTTAATAAGCATTTATTCAGGAAATAATATCCAAGTTGGAGTGAGAATGGCAGCTCCTCGCTCCGGCATTTCGTTGTCCCGAGAGCCTCCCAGACCACCCTCCGTCCATGAGTCGCTCTTGTGCAAGCTGTGAGTGCGGCGGCTGCTCTGCAGGGAACTGCCTTGACCGGGAAGAGAACCCAAAAGCCCCAGGTGCTCGGCGGCTGCCGGAAGCCATAGCTGAGAGTCAGGAGAATGTGGACACTGAAGCTACGGGTTGTCTGCCCGTGTGGTCCTGATTGGGAGATGGAACACTCCAGAGGACCAGCCAGGATGTGGGCAGGAAGATGCAGGAATGAGACAGACACGGTGTGTGTGGGCGTGGGGGAGCCGTTACCAGTGCACACGCGTCGTAAGCGCCCATGTAACTGCGGCCTGGAAGGGCAGGGGTTGCAAACCAGGGAAGCCTTTCGCAAACCTGGTCTGGACGTGCCCTCCTAGGCACACGCAGATCTGGCCCACGTCCCGTAAGTGCTCTTGAGGCGAGGTGCTTGAACAAACACTCTGACAAGCTGATGGGCCGGACATCAGGCGGCGCTGACGTAAGGCGACCCCGAATTAAATTAGAGTCAAAATTAAACACAAGAACAAGAATTAAACAGTAAAAACTAAACAGTAAAAATCCAGCAGAGACAGGAGCGGCTGCTCGTGCTGGAGAGACAGGCTTTGCAGTATGAGTCCAGGTACGTCATTAATTAGTCAAAAACCCAGCAACAGCGACAATTCCAAGAGGATAAAAGAGGATTTCAGGGAGAGTCCAGAATCTAGAATCATGACACCCTTACCTAAGTTGTGTGATCATCAAATACTGTAAGACAAGCAAAGGAACAGGAAAAGCATTACAGTCAATAGGAAGTTTCTCGGAGGGGATCCCGATGTTGGACTTAGGAAAAGAATTGAAACCATATTATAAACATTTATTTTAATTTTAATAGCCATGTTGAAGGAATTAAAAAAATTATATATGACCCTAACTCATCAAATAGAAAATGTCAATAAAGGAAGGATAGATATAGATATATAGATAGATACATCTATCTATAGATAGGTATAGATATAGATAAGTTTCAATATAGATCTATCTATCTATCTATATCTATATCTAGAAATAGATATAGATATATAGTGGCATTCACATTGCGGAGTGAAGAGTACTTTTAGGATGTCCCAAGAAAAACTTGATGAAATTCATGGTGTATCGGTAGGAATTCTCTAACTTGAAGAACAGAAAGAAAAAACGAGAAGGGAAGTGAATTGTCCTAGGAGTCCACGTGGCACGGGCCCAGAGCACGGTGCAGACTGTGGGACTCCCAGGGGGAGCGAGGAGAGGCAGAAACGATGCTTCTGAAGGGGAAAAGGCAAGGAAAGCATCTCGCCACCCAGCAGGCAGGACCCACACCTGCACACTCCCGCTCTCACCGCCATAAACTCAAACCCAAGAGAAGCTCTTGAGCTCAGCGTGAGAAAAACGACTCCCGCAGAGGAGAAGTGAGCAGCGAACTTCTCAGAAGCCACAGAGACCGGCAGGCAGCGGGAGGGCGTATCCCAAGTGCTAGAAGGGGAGACAAATGGCGTCAAATACAGTCTGTATCCACAAGATCCTCCTCCAGAAATCAAGGTGAGGATTCCAGGTTCAGCTCTGACATGCCACGACTTGCCCCAGTAGAGACTTGAGCAGAGTGAGTACAGAACGGGACCGAGGGGGTGGCAGGGCAGCCCCGCTGTGAGCTCTGCCGGCGAGCAGGCCCAAGACCGTCCAGCTGCACCTGCTTCGCCTGTGGCGACAAAGCTGCCTCGTCCCCTGGGAGGACACTGAAATGCTAATTCTGGGGAATTGCTGAGGCCCAGGAAGTAAGGGGTTGAGGAAGTCCTGGTGGCCCCAGTCCGAGGAGGACTCCTACGTCACCAGGTTCTCGCCATGATGGTCACTGTCAAACCCCATAGAACTTGACAGCAGAAAAGCCAGTCTGTGTGCATAGAAATGAAAGAAACAACCACTGAAGGGATCCTGGGCCCCCAGCGCAGGCGTGACAAAGCAGGCTGGGTGCAGCACGCCCTGGAGGGCTGCCTGGAAGGGACAGCCTCTGTGACTGACAATGAGGCAAGTATGTGAGCCACGCCAGACTTTGCATGGGTGTCGCTGTCTCTGGGGGCTAGCCGTGGTGACAGCGCCTACACACACTGGCATGGAAGAAATGAGCAGTGGATGGCAGGTGCTGGCTTCTCGGGGCTAGGGGTGCAGAGGGTTACGGCAAGGAAGGGAGGCGATCTGAGAACCCCATGTGCCAGCCGGGAAACACTGAGTGTGGGCAGGAACTCTCGCTTGGCCTAGCATAGGTTCAGACGGTTCCATGTAGAAACCTCGGATGTGGGAGTACACATGTCAGAGTGAACACACACACGTCCTGGGGGTGGGGAGTAAGCTGGGAGGGCCTGGGAGCAGTAGCACCGCAACTTCCCGGTCTCAGAGGCTAGCACGCTCCATGATGGGGAGAACCAGGGCTCCTTAGGGAAATGGCTGATTTGAGGCTGTGGCGTGGAAGGACACACACACACACACACACACACACACACACACAAGCATCTTCTATGCCAGAAAGCAAGGCAGTGCTCAGAACTAACAGACAAAACCGGTGATGATGGGTATATGTTGAAAGGAGGCAGGAGCCGCAGGAAAGATGCCCAACCACAACAGTGAAACAATTTTTGTGACAAAATAACTAGGGTAGTTGGGCTCTAACCGCACCCCTACAGCTGGAGCGACAGCCCCCGTTTCCCTGGAGCCTGGCCGCCCAAGATCAGGGTGCCGGCGTGGGGGTCCGGGTGAGGGCCCTGGTCCGGGTGTCAAACGGCCCACTTCTCCTCTAGACTCAGAGGGCAGAGAGCCTGGAGGGGAGGCAAGCTGCTCCCCACTCAGAAGAGCCCAGGACCCGTCGCTGAGGCCCTCACAACCCTCCCTGAACCTACGTGCCTCCAATGACCCACCTCCCACGGCTCTCACGTTGGAGGGTGGGGCCACAACGTACGGAGGCGGGGGACACAAGCAATCCATAATGGGTTCATGCTGATGGGATTAAATGAAGAAACAAATAAGCGCACGTGGGAGAACAGATGACGGTCCTGGGTGGAAGATTCTACGTCACATCACCCTCAAAGAGATGGCCCTGTTACCACGGTACTTAAGCCTGGGTTTGGCCTAGTACTCTTCCCATTCATGGAACACAATCCACAGTTTTGCCATGGAGACACCTGAAAACATTAGCTAAGCAAGATCATCAAAATGTACTTCAGCAGTGGCAAGCAGGCTGATCACATGTGCCTCTGGTCCTTTGGGGTGAAATAGTTCTCGCCTTTCCAGCCTTTCTCCCAAAACACATGACCCCAGGCTAGAGGAGAGTAAAACATCGACTGATCCAACCGAGGGACACCCTGTCACAGACTTGGCCAGGACTCCTCAGTCTGTGATCAAAAGCAAGGACAGTCCAGGAGACCATCAGAGCCAAGAGGAGCCTAAGGAGAAAGAACCATCAGTGTGATGGCGTCGTGAGTGGAACCCTGGCACAGATCCCAGTCACTCTGCCATCAGTGGTAGAGGGTTATGGGACATGTACGTGTCACAAGGAGAGAGGGGAGTTCCTCTTGGCATGCTGGGCATTGGAAAATAAAAACAACCCTGCGTGAAATTAATTGAGTCCAACGGGCATGTTCCTTAAGTGATCGCGTCTGCCTCTTGGCTGCTCTGGGTCTCTGCGCACAGCCCAGGCTGGAGCCCTCTCTCTTTGTCACGGTTGTGAAAACCACATCTCTGGACATCTCGGCTCGGCTCGTATGGGGTGAATAATTCATATGTTGTCAAGTCAAAGGGGTTTGCCATTATGTTCTGACCTTTTCACTCTAGCTCTTGTTCTTTTCTGACAAAAGACAAAGAGAAAAAGTTTGAGGGATATAAAAGTGCATCTAAACCCGTCTACCCAGATGTGACCAGCCACAGCTTTATTTTCATGCCGACACCCTCTCTGTGCTTACCATCCCTTTCAATAACGAGGTCCATTCAGTGCATAGAGGCAAGTCACGATGGCCGCCGCTGGCTTATTTACCATTCACTGAGGAGAGCACCCTGTTTTCCATTTTCAGGGAATCAAGTTTAGTGAAATAGCACAGCGCTCTGGAAACATGCATCAGGCCCTTCCTGTGTCGGGTTCTGTGCCAGACCCAGGGAGTTCAGAGAGACCACAGTGGGCCCCTTATGAAGGTGTGCCTGAGCAGAGGTACACGTGAGGCCTGGGGTGGGGGAGGAGGTTGGGCGGGGAGACAGAGACACATGTGAGTCCAGGAGACATGTGGAACTTTGGACAGATCAGGGATCTGGACTCGTTCCTGTTGACAGTGGGAGAAGCTGGCAGAATTCAGACCTGTGTATGACTTCATCAAGGTTTTACTTTAGTTATAGCATTTTGGTCATGAAGTGAGGAAGGAGATGTGTTTGCTCCACTAGGAGTAGGAGGGGAGATAAGAAACAGGATATCGGTTAAAAGGTCATTTTCACTGGCCAAGTGAACAGTGAAGATGTGTGGCACAATGGGGCAAAATTTGGGGAGAAAGCAGAATCCTTTGACCTCAGTGAGGTAAAAGCAGCGGCTCTAAATTTTAGGTTATGAGGTTGAAAGTGAAGGCAAGGGTGTGATCTGGGTCAAGGGGAGGGAGGCAGCATGGAGCTCCAGACCCATGGCGCTGTCAGGTGCTGAAAGAAAGGCAGCTCTCTGGGCTCTCTACCAACAGAACTGAGATGAGCTTGTGTGACCATAGGGGTGCCATGGTGTGCTTCTCTAGGGTCACATTTGAACCTACAAAACAATTTTTAGTAAATAAAATTTGAAGAAAATATAAACATGAAGATGACAAATTCTAGGTTCAGCAAAAACCGGGTGGCCGGGACTCAGGCTGGGCTCCCCGAGCGCCATTACCATGATGGGGTCTATGCGTCAAGCTGGAGGGTCTTCCAGGAGGCCTCAGGCTCAGGCCGTGACACCCGTAATCAGACACCGCACAGGTAGCTTGATGAATGTAAGAGCGTTCCATCGAAATCCTTAAATATGTGTCTCTATCTAAGCATACAGAGATCCCCCTATATAAAGTGATAGGCATACTTCCCTTTTTATAAACAACCCCTCACGGAGGATTCCTCCCACTTCAATAAAGGGAATTTCTACCAGGGGCACAGGTGGTGACAGTTCAGATGAATTCTCCCTTCAGTCCTTGGCATCCTCCAACCCTCTTCCCACTATCAACCTAAAAAAACAAAAACAAATGTAAAGTTTGTTGTGTTCTGCTTGCTGGGATGTTGCTTCCTTGCACCTCTTTGTTCCATTCAGTGAGTATCGATCCCCCCCCCCAGATAGCCAGTGGATGCAGCGTGCAGCATCGCACTATTACAAAGCAAGGTTGTCCATGCACGTGGTCACAGACATAGGACTGCTTAATGCTGAGGTTATTGATTTTTATAAATCAAAGAAGCCTGAAAAGTTTATTGAGGATATTCATTTAAAGTAGTGTTGGTTGATCGATGCCAATATTTCAATTTTTTGCTATCAAGCCCTGGGTAGTGAGGTCAGTCACAACATCTTCTGTTTCGTGCTTCTTCTGAACAGCCCTAGAAAAACCACAAAAGGTCTGATATCACCTCCCCATGACCTTTCAGGGGCCAGCCACACCAACGAACGTGTCACTTGGAGGAAGGGCAGAAGGCCTGCAGCAGGGCCACAAACCCATATGGCACAGTTCTTGAGGAAATCCGTTTTCCTTCAAACAGCCCTACTTTATTTTTAGGCTAAATAACAAAAAACATGGAAGATGCTTGCTGAAGCCGAGTATAAAAAGAAAAGCAGAAAGAAGCCAAGCCTAGAATCTGAGCTTCAGGGACCAGACATCAGGAACCCCCAGACCCTGTTTTCTTGGATGTTTTCCAGATTCTTTGGGCAGACACCTGTCCAGTGAAGACGCATGTAGGGTAAACATCCCCTTGAGAAGACACTCTCTGTTATTAACCATCAGTGATGTGTGCATTATCAATACAGTATGTGTAACCGCCCCCAGATGCAAACAACCCATATGACGTCTGCGGGTACATCGACAAATGAAATTTGGTGTGTTCGTATGATAGGACGCCCTTCCCGACAAAAACAAAATGCACAACGGACAGATGCAACATCATGGCAGAATTCCAAAAATTGTTCTTGAGAAAAATATTCAAAAACTGCTAGTTTCCATTTACATAAAATTGTGAAGCAGGGAAAATGGAGCCTTGGTAATGGAAATCTTGTCACTGATGGCCTAGGCCCAGGAGTGGGGGTTGGGACTGATTTCAAAGGGGGACAAGAGAACCTTGAGGGTGGGAATCCCACTACTTCTTGTTGTGGACCTTACATGAATGGACACAATCTTCAAAAGTCGATGAACTCTCTGTGAAAATGGGAATAAACGTATGCTTCAATAGCCTGATGAACTTAAACTTAAGGAGCCAGTACGCTTTCATACACCAGAAGAGAGCTTACCAAAGAGGCATTGGAATACCACTGCCATTATTCTGGAAGCTACAGAAGCTGGTAGAAGATTGAAATACAAAGCTGGAAAATACAGCTCCCTGGCCTGCCACACACAGGGGTCCAGTGTTGATTAGCAAACTACCAACTATCTCAACTTCTTATTTATTTATTTATTTATTTATTTATTTATTTATTTATTTTTGACACAGACAAAGATAGAGAGAGCAAGCACAAGCAGGGGGACAGGCAGGCAGGGGAGAAGCAGGCTCCCGGCTGAGCAAGGAGCCCCATGTGGGGCTTGTTTCTAGGACTCTGGGACCATGACCAGAGCTGAATGCAGCTGTGTAACTGCATGAGCTACCCAGGGTCCCCTCAATCTCTCATTCCTGAGCCCTTGTCCCCCTAAGTAAATCTAGTGTGACAGGCCACTGTTTTCTAGAAGTTCCAAGATCTTCCTGCGGGGGCAAAACCAATTTTCCTATGGAATCTCTTGTTCCTACGCTCAGTGTGCTTAACAATTTTGGCTTCCTTATACTATTAGTTCTCCTGTGAGGGGTCTCATTTATGGACAATTGGTCTGCCTCTCCCTATATCTAACTACATCCCTTTGGTATGGCTGATGTCCCTGCATCACAGTCTTTTTCCTGCTACATATGCCTCTGCACTCAGAATTTCCTCAGGGAGCACGGGTCTGACTTGGGAGAACATGTAGGCTTTATTCAAGGCAGAAAGGGGAGCTAAACACATTATTTCTTAAATACATTCCATAAAATTCTGCTCTTTCAAGGTCAGAATCCGAGTAGCTGTTCAGGTGTGTGTAGATAAGTCTAGCCACATGCACAGAGGTGCAGAGACTCAAGGGCCCCCCCTGAATCGTGTGCTGAAGCTGACACTCCTGTGTCCAGTGATGATACATGAGGGAGCCCTTCAGCTGAGGTACATTGGTTCTGAAAATGGAAACAAACCTTTAGACAAAGCATTAAACAGAAAAAAAAATGCATAGTTTGTTAGGAAGGACAGGACGTCGCTGTCAAAATCTTGCATATAGAGTTTTGGTCTTGTAATGGCTGTTTGCGTGTTCCTCCCCTACCTCTGCCCTCCTTCGCTCCCACACGGAGTAGTGTTTCCTTTTTCATTTTGAGCACAGTTCTACCATTTTGGTCTTATCCCAGATTTATGAGTGAGACGAAATACATAAGCGATGTGCACAGTAACTAACAGAGCTCTACAATTGTGAGCTATGTCTCTATCACCCCTAAATTGGAAAACAAGCAAATAAAATAAAGTAAGACAAAAAACAAGCCCCAAATCCCCCTTTCAGTGACACTTATGTATTTTCCCCACTCTATCTTGTCACATTTCTTGTCTTTTCATCCTTCAGGGAAATCTTTTGGAAGTACTAATTATTCCACATTTTTAAGTGTTTATCTTTTCCTTTTTATAACACATTACCTCAGGTAAGAATATATTTCTTTAGCAGTAAACAGAAAGGAATCGCAATGACAGAAAACTGCTCTTCAGTTAACGGCTCCCTGATGCTCCCGTGTCGCTCTGATGGCCAACATTTCAGGGTTCTGAAAGTCCTTTCAGAAATAGTTTCCCCACCTCCCTCTCAATATAGTCTCCAAAGTCCCATTTCAGAGATCAGATTTATTTTTTCATATTCATATTATTCATAATAAAGCACATTCTAGCCCTGAAGACTGTTCAAAGGAGAAAACTGACATCTATGTACTACCTAACTAGAAACAAATTGATAAACTTCTGAAACACTCTTTGAAAATGAATGCCAGCAGAGTCGATTTCCAGGGCAGCTTTTATGCCTCATCGTGGTACCCTAGAAACTGCTGTCAAGCTCCATTTTATTCCATGTGTGGCCTGACAGTTCTAAGGGGAAAGTGTATCCTAATTCTTCCAAATAAATTAGATTCCAGCCATTTTAAAATGAAAACACAGCCTCCGCTGAAGTTATAAACAGATCCTATTGAATAACGTACTAACAGAGTCTCACACTGTTATCTCTGGCTGAGGTTCAGCACCAAGAGACAGCAACACGCTAATCATGTCTTTGTAGTCCCAGTAATGCAAATCAGTCAGCACCTCACACAATGGAGAGCGGATGCTCCCATCACAGTGTATTGCACTTTTCCACCAAGAAGAGAAAAAGGGAAGAGAGGGAGGGAGAGGAGAAAGTGTAGAGGGATGGAGAAGGAGGACAACTTGAGGCAGTAAAGAATCAAGTGTATTGGGGGGTGGGAGGTTGAGGTACCAGGTGGTGGGTATTATAGAGGGCACGGATTGCATGGAGCACTGGGTGTGGTGCAAAAATAATGAATACTGTTATGCTGAAAATAAATAAATTTAATTAAAAAAAAAGAATTAAGTGTATTTTTAATTCAGATTTAAGACATGAAGCAAATAGTTAACAAACCCACTTGAGGGTGTTATCCAATCACATTATTTCCTGGTAAATGCATGTAAATTCTAACTCTTAATTAAAGTCTATATTTTAATGCATATAACATGTGAGATTACTGGAATTTGGAAATATATTAGAAAAATAATAGAGAAAGAGATATTTTCCTAATAGGATGAGGGAATAAATAGATAGTTGAAGAAAATTAAGTTAGATTTAATGAAAAAAGATAAATAATAATTCAAAATGATATTAGGGAAAATAATAATAATTAAAGGATATCCTAATTAGAAAGGGAGAAGTAAGACCGTCTTTATTTACAGACAACATGATCTCAAATGTAGACAATCTTAGGAACTCATCAAAAAAAAAACCCTATCATGGGGCGCCTGGGTGGCTCAGTGGGTTAAGCCGCTGCCTTCGGCTCAGGTCATGATCTCGGGGTCCTGGGATCGAGTCCCACATAGGGCTCTCTGCTCAGCAGGGAGCCTGCTTCCTTCTCTCTCTCTGCCTGCCTCTCCATCTACTTGTGATTTCTCTCTGTCAAATAAATAAATAAAATCTTTAAAAAAAAAAAACCCTATCAGAACTAAGAATCAAATATAGTAAGATTGCAGGATATAAGATCAACATTTAAAAATGCATTTTGGTATATAAGCAATGAAAAATCTGAAAATAAACCTAGGGATATATTTCCATTAACAATATTATTAAAATAATGTAACACTTAGGAAACTCTTTAAAGATGCAAATATTGTACACTGTAAATTACTGAGGAAAACTAAAACAGATCTAAATAAAATAGAAAAGAATCCCACATCTATGGACTGGAAGAATTAATGTCATTAAGATGGGATTTCTTCTCAAATTGCTCTTTACAATCAATAGAACAAATATAATCTCTATCCAATTCTTGGCAGGATTTTTTGCAGAAATTGACAAGCATATATTAAAGTATATATGAAATTCAAGTTCATCTGGAAAAGCCAAAATATTTGAAAGAAAAATATCTTAATTACAAAGATTGTGTTTACTGATTTCAGATTTTACTATAAAGCTACATTGAGACATTGTAGTTAACGATAGGCATGGAGATCAAGGACATAGAATTGAGAGTCCAGAAATAAATCCTTGTATTTACAGCCAACTACCAGCAATACAGTCAATTCACAATCAATTACAGACACAAAAGTGCCAAGGCAATTCCTTGAGGACAAAAAGTCTTGTTAACAAATGGCCCTGGGGCAATTGTATATCTACATGCAAAAAGATGAACTTATGCCCTCACCTTATGTGATACAAACAGATTAAATCAAAAAGGATCATAGACTTAAATGTATGTGATAAAACAAATCTTTTAGAAGAAAACAAAGGAGAAAAATCAAGATTTATGGTTTAGGAAAATGTCCCATAAATGTGATAACAAAAGTATGGTCCATGAAAGAAAAAAAAGGGGGGGGTTACATCAAAATTCAGAACATTTCTCTTCAAAAGATACCATTAAGAATATGAAAAGACCAGCCTTGAAGTAAATATTTTCAAAACTATTATTCATTAGGGCGCCTGGGTGGCTCAGTGGGTTAAGCCGCTGCCTTCGGCTCAGGTCATGATCTCGGGGTCCTGGGATCGAGTCCCGCATCGGGCTCTCTGCTCAGCAGGGAGCCTGCTTCCTCCTCTCTCTCTCTGCCTGCCTCTCTGCCTACTTGTCATCTCTGTCTGTCAAATAAATAAATAAAATCTTTAAAAAAAAAAAACTATTATTCATTAAATAACTAGTATCCAGATTTTACAGAAAATCCTTACAATTCAATAATAAGACATTCAGTGAAATAACAGGCAACAGAAATAAAGAAATGGTTCAACAAAGAACATATTTGACCATGGTCAGGTAACAGTTTGCTCTTACTAGAACGGCTGTAATAAATAAGACAGATAGTAACAAACGCCGAGGACAATGTGGAGAAAGGAAAACGTGCATACGTCTCTGGTGGGGATGTAGAATGGTGCCGCCATTTTGCAAAAGAGTTTGACAGTTTCTCAAAAAAAAAGGTATGTATAATATTACCCTACTTCCCAACAACAGCATTCCCGGACATCTATCCTAGAGACATAAAAACATACCCTCACACAAAAACTTGCATGTCAATGTTCATAGCAGCATCATTCATCACAGCCAGAACCTGGAAAGGGTCTAATGCCCGTTTTGGATAACCAAAAGGAGGTAGAGCCGTCCAACTGAGTACTACCCAGCACTAAGAAGGAATCAAGGACTAACACCTGTTATGCCATGAGTAAACCTCAAAAACATTAATTTAAAAATATATATATATCAGACACATATGGGATAATTCACTGATATGAAGTATTAAGAAAAGACGAATTTATAAGACTAGAAAGTAAATTGGCAGTTGCCTGGGGTTGCAGTGGACACGCAGATTCGCTGAATGGGCAAGAAGTTCTCATGAGGGGAGAGGATGTTCAAAGTGATTTATGGTAAAAAAAAAAAAAAAAGTGATTTATGGTAATGATAGCACCACCTGGTATAGGTACTAAAAATCATTGATTTGTATACTTTAAGTTGGTGAATTTTTTAATGTGTAGATATACCTTCATATAGCTGTTAAAATAAAAACAAGGTAACAAAAGTGACTTCTATTTTTGACCAAGATGAAGGGACTTATCTTCCTCTCTCTAGTTAAAAAAGGACAAAACTCAAGAAGTAATGGTCTTTAAGACAAAAATCATCAGGCAATGAAGGACAGTCATTTCTGAGAGATGGGAAATAAAAAAGAACAAAAATAAAAACCTGCAGTTCTTCTCAAAAGCCTCGAGAAAATTTTGAGGCTAAGTCACAGGGAGGAAGAACCTAGAAAAGTGTGATAGATGCCCTCAGATGGAAACAAAGCCAAGAATAAAAGACCAAACCCATGACTTTGCTGTTTGGAGTAGTAGACAGGAGAGAGATGCCCAGAAAGAGAACCCTGGAGATCTGAAAAGCGTTACTCTTGGGTACTTTGTTGAGTACTTACCTGCTCATGTCTGTGAGGGAATTACCCATGGCCAGAGAAAGAGCCACTATAAAGGATTATAGACCAGTACTCTCGTTCATACAGGACCAGGGAGAGTGCCTACTGCCATCAACCAAATAGAAACTGTCATGTTTCCTGGGGCATTGGGCCAAGTATGCAGAGTGGTATATGCCTCAATAGAGGGGAATAATTAGCCTAGACTGAGCACTGCACCAGTTCCACCTAACGAGTCTTAAAAGCAACATGCCAAAGGATCAAACTCTTGCCACGTAAAGTGCCTGAGAATAAATCTCAATAATATTTATAAAAATACAAAAAGTAGCTAGCCTCCAACAACTCCTGCCATCCAATCAAAGATTACCAGGCACACAATCAAGCAGGGAAATATGAGCCATTATGAAGAGAAAAACGAATAAATTAAAAATGCACATAAAACTGACACAGCAGAGGATTTACAATTTTCAGATGAGGGCATTAAAACATTAAACATTGTAACTGCACCCATGCATTCAAAAGTTAAGTAGAGACAGAAAAGATCCAACAAAAGATCAACTCTGATATTTTGAGATGAAAACGAAAATGTGTGAGATAAAATACATATTAAATTGGATTAATGGGACATTAGATATTGCAAAATAAAAACTTAGTAGACATGAAGACATGGGAAAAGTTATCATAATTGAAAGGAGAAATGAAAGAATTTAAAACAAGTGGTATTAGTGGACCATGAGGCTTCAAGTAGCCTCTTATATATGTGATTTGTGTGAGCGAAGGAAAGGTATAGAAATAATATGAAATTATAAGGGGTGTACGTTCTAACATCTGATGAAAATAATAAACCTAAGGGTTCAACAGGTCAACAACTCCCAAGCACAAGAAAAAGGAAGAAAATTATACCCGGGGTACACCACATTCAAATTGCTCAAAACCATTGATAACAAGGAATCTTTTTTTTTTTTAAGATTTTATTTATTTATTTGAGAGAGAGGAAAGTGAGAAAGAGTGTGCACAAGTCAGGTAAAGGACAGAGGGAGAAGCAGACCCCCGGCTGAGCAGGGAGCCCAATATGGGGCCCGATCCTGGGACTCTGGGATCATGACCTGAGCCAAAAGCAGATGCTTAACCAAGTGAGCCACCCAGGTACCCTGATGACAAGAAATCTTAAGGCCAGCCAGAGAAAAGGCAGGTTATACAGAAAGAAATACAAATAAGGATGACAATATTTTTCTCACTAGAAATAGTGCAAAGAGGAAGGCAGTAGAGCAACATTTTAATATTACTGATAAAAAAATAAAGACAAAATGAAACAAAAAATACATAAACCTAGAAGTTTTTAGCAGAAGAAAACAGGCCTGAAAAATGTTTTCCAATATTCAAACCTTAACAAATTTGTCACCGACATACCTGCACTGCAAAGATAAGGCAAACAACATTCAAGCAAAAGAAAATGAAACCAGATGGGTTTATGAAGAAAAATACAGGCCTGGAGATCTGTGGGAATAATAACTATACACATAAACAAAAATGAGAACAGTGCAAGTTTTTATCTACAATAGGTAAAGGCAAATGTGTTACCAATAGCATGAAGGGCAGAGAAGTGGAAAATGAATTATTGCTGGTATAAGATTCTTATTCCCTTTGTGGAGTGCTGTAATATAACTTGATGGTACATGGTCCTCAGTTAATGCAGTCGGAAGATAAGACGCCAGTGAGTTATAGTCAATAAATTACAAAAGAGATAACATGGAATCATATAAAAATAAATTCAAAATAATGGCAGGTCTCTCATCGTGACTTTCATTCAATACCATGCTGGAGGTTGTAGCCAGTGCAATAAAACAAGAATAAAGAAATGCAAACATTAAGTTTGGAATGAAGTAAAATTGTGTCTACTTATAGACAACATGCTCATGTGTGGAAATAATCTCATGAAATTTACTGGAAAAGCTACTAAGACTAATCAGTGAGTTTAGAAGAGGTGCAGAATATAAGATCAATGTACAAAAATCAGCTTTATCTTTTTATATAAGCAGTGAACAATCACAAACTCAAACAAGCAAGACCACATACAGTATCAACAATAAATATGAAATACCTCTTTCCTAATAATAAAGATGAAATGCAAGACCTAGACACTGAAAATTACAGAAAACAGCTGAGAGTAATTAAAGAGGTCTAAACAAATGGAGAGATGTAAATTTTTCCGAACTAATCTTTAAATTTAATAAAATTTGCATTTTTTCATAAACTTTTCAAACTGATTCTGAAATTCACACTGAAATGCCAAAGACTTAATGACAGCAAGAGTGGAAAAAAGAAATATGAAAGCATAAGACTGCCTAATTTCAAAATTTATTATAAATGCATATTAATCAAAATGTGAAAAAAAGTGATATTGGCTTCAAGTTGACAAAGAGATCAATGGAACATAACAAAAAATCTATAAATATACCCAAAGTAATTACAGTTAAATGATTCTTAATAGAAAGGCAAGAGTAATTCAGTGGAGAGAGTACAGACTTTTTAATAGATAGTGGTGTAGTTGGCTATCTATGTTCACACACACATAAAAATGCAGTGCAATCCATATCAAGAATCACATATAAAATGTAACTCAAAGTAGATCATAGACCTACATGCAGAATCTGAAACCCTGAAACTTTCAGAAGTAAACACAGGCACAAATTATAACCTGGGTTTGGTAGAGAGTTCCTATGTTCAAAACCAAAAACATCATCCATGAAAGAATATACCAACAAATTAGATTTCCGTCCGAGAATCGCAGAGATGACACCGTGCCTAAAGCTGGCAAACAGCCAGGCTTCATTCCATCTGTAAGAACTGAAGAACCACTGGGAAGACAGGCACCAGAAACCAGATGCGAGATGTTATGTAATGGGACAACTACCTGCATCTATGGCCTGCACTTCAGAGATTGATCTAGCCACAGAAACACCACAGGGAAGGATACCTCAACCTTGCTATCTGATGTCCCTCCAAATCTGTGTTGGTTCTCCCTCCCGGCAAGACTCACAAGAAGCTACAGAGTAAAGGACCTCCTTGATGAAGTCCAAACTGCTCTGCATGTCACATCCCAGAACAAGCTAGCAGGGCACAGAGAGCAGGTGGGAGCAACGACAGGAAGACACACAGAGGTCACGTGACTATGTCTTATATAGGCAAAGATGGATCAAGGCTAGATGACATTGGAATGGGGGAAATGTAAAAGGCAAAAGAAAAACAATGGGAAAAGGATCTACTTAGAAGAGCAGTACTGAAGATCCCACTTGCTGTATGAGCTTTGGACTTCCCAAGAGATATGGTTGTGAAATCCCAGGGGATTGAGACAGAGAGGTGCCCAAACATGGAAGCAGAATATTTTTAGGACTTGTATCCAGCTCTGGATTCCCAAACTCATTCTGGGTGTAGTGCATACAATGAGATTTGCTGCTTTGTGGGAAAGTGGAAGGCTTGAGATGTCTGCAGAGATGCTTGGAACAGTAGCCCTGTGCTTCATACCGTGTGCAAGGAAACCAGAGGTAGAAGGAGATCCTCTGTCAATTGCAGGTCAGGCTCTCCTAAGACTTGACCACATCTCTCCCAGAGACTGGAAGACTCTGGAGCACAAGTCAGGGACCAGCTATAGGCAGATTATGAGCCAAAGGCAAACCCAGAATGGACACATGGAAGGAATTCAGGACCCTAGATGTTTCTGTGTCACACAGACCAACTTTCCCACTACCCACCCATAGATGAAAGTGTGACCACTTACCTGATTGTCCAGGTTCCAGTAGAGGGTGCCTCTCTGAAATGGTTGTAAAACATAAGTATTCAACGTTTAGAATTAGAAGGTTAGGTACAAAGCTAAACATAAATTAGAACACCAGGAAAGAGAAAAACAAGACTGAAATCAAGCACCGTAAAACAGCCTTCAATCTGGAATGTAGCTGTTACTTCTTTAAAGCTTGGAAATTCTGTCTCCTCAAGAAAAGTTATGGTGCCTCTTTATGCTAAATATTTCGAAGAGATTAGGTATGAGAACATATTCTCACTGGATTTCAAGAGAGTGCCCAAAACAATTAAATAAGAACCACACTACATGTATAACGTTCTGTGTAGCTGAAAATGACATCTGTACATTAAAGAGCAATATTTTTAAAGTTACAGATAAATTGAGAAAAAATGTGCAATCCTTCTATTAGCATTGATATGAGGGTGTTTCTTTATCTCTTCTCTTCCCTTCTTTAATGCGTGTGCATTAAAACTTCCTTGTCCATAGCACATAGCCCCACAAACATGCAGAGACAAAAGCACATGGACAAAAGCCAGTCTAGCATGGACCCGGACATGGAGCAAGTTGGCCCTGTCCTAGGGAGGACTCGCTTGCTACACAAAAATCAGACTTCTGTTATTTAACAAACGTTTGAATGTCCAGCATCCAATACCTAGCAAACATTTATTTTGTCACCATGGGGTGAGTGCTAATCCTTGCAATGACTCTCAGTTCTGTGTTGCCATATATAGAGATATTGATGGTGAATGCAATGTGGGTGTTTAGCTATCTTTCAAAAACTCTATGACCAAATTTTATCACATTCTTGTAAAGTCTGACCATGAGCTCCTTGTAATACCTTCCTAGCTCAGAAGTAGAAGAGTAGATTTGTGAGGAAAGGAGGAAGGGGTTACACTGCCCCTACTATGAACACATTAAAAAAAAAGGGAAACTTATGTGAAATCCTGACATAACTCATTATGTTGATGGAGATTATGATCTCAATGACATTGTATAGATACACTTATGCATATGGATCTGTACATACACAGAGGTAAATGATATGGATGCAAATTACATCTATGTAGGAAAGAGTTGGATGTACACACATGTGTGTTTTCCTACTTTGGAGACATGGGTTAGATAAGGAAGTAGACACAGATGTAGATGCTGTTGCTAATGTCATTGTCACAGAAGCAGATATAAAGGCATAGACTCTAGACAGACATAGAGACCAGCTATAGACATACAACAGACAGAGATGGTTGTAGATGCAGGAGTGGATTTCCACATACTTACAGATATCAGTATATGTCAACATCATTGTTAATATAGACATAGTTCAGATATAAATGTTGATGCAGGTGCCCATGTCATTGTTGATGCTGACAATGACATTATATAGATACATAGTCAGGGACAAAAACTTTAACACAGATGAGATGTAGATATAGAATGTTGTATAGAGATGCAGATGTAGAAATGACCATAGACATAGGAATGAATCAGATACAGAGGTTGATGTGGATCCTGACATCCATGCTGACGTTGACACAGGCATGAACATAGTCACAGACATAGATCAGATACAGGAAAACAGAGATGGGTAGAGATGTAGGTAGTGATATAGTTGCCAACACTAATGGCAATGTCCTAAGAAAGACACACATTCATAAAGACAAAGAATTAGGGTGATTACAGATACCAATATTGATGCCAATATCTATAGTTAAATGTACAAACACATATGTAATTACAAATATAGACAAAGACACATGTTCCACATAGATGTAGATGCAGGTGATGATACAATGTTGGTGGAGATATGTGTTAGAGTTGTGTAGACATGGAGTGTTGATTTTTCTGCCAAGACTGATGTAGAGATGAGGCCTATGGACTTACGTTAGGTATGGATGCATATATACATAGATATTAATAGCTATGTCCATGCAGGGAGAAACAGAGTTATTGATTAGGTACAGAAATAAACACAGAAGTTTACACACATGTTGATGTTGGCATCGATACAGACATACACAGACTTAGACAAGTTACAAAAGTAGATTACAATGTCGGTGTTAGATGCTGATGCTGATGTCAATATAGGTGGGAGACAGACACAAGCCAATATCAACATCTGTATCAATATTGGTATTGACATAGAGAGAGAGATGAGATGTAGGTGCAGAGGTAGATGTTGGTTGTCCTATAGACACAGGTGTGGAAGTAGACAAAGATATGTTCCAGAGGAAACACTGATGTTGTCAAGGTCTGTACATAGATATGCAGGTCCCACAGAAAGAGCCAACTTGGAAGATGACAGCCTTGACCTCCCACTTCCGGGCCCTCCATTTAAAGATAGTGCCTCATTTTCCTAAATTGCTCCTGTTCTACACAGGTAGGTGTTGTGCACGAATATAGCCACAAATGACCCCGCCTTTAGCTTATTCTCTTCTCATGAACAAAGGTGTGATGGTGGGAGGGCAGTCTAGTCCCTTCCCCAGAATCATTCCATGAAGGTACTTATTTCTATGAGTTGAGTGATATAATGCACTGAGACTGTTAGCACCCAGGACCAAGCATGTGTTCAGTATGCACAAGTTAGAACGTGTTCCTTGTTCCTACAGATTTCTGACCATTCCCTCCAACCCCGCCAAGGTTGTGTCTTAGTAGTCCGGATGCCTTAATAAGGCTGAGAAGCACAGAAATTTCTCTCCAATCTTTAATTTGACAGCTATGGTATCTTTGTTCCTGAAAGAGCATAAAACTTGCTAAGAATCTCATGGCCTTGAGAGTCAAAATGAGCCAGGTCAAAACCTCTTGCTTATTCTTATTCATTAATTCCCTTTCTTAAATTACACAGAGGAGCCCCACTTGGATCCCAGAACCAAATTAAACATTCCTTCAGAGTTTTCAAGAGAAGGATGGGATGAGGCCAGAACTGACCAACATACATGGTCAGCATGGCTAACGTCCCAACTGGCAGAAACAAGGGACACCAGGACCGTTTTCAGAATGATGATGTTAGAAAGAGAGGCCAGGCTTCCAAGGTCGCACTATCTCAGGCTGATCGATTATTATAGCTACATATTTAAAAACCATCATGCAAGAACTGACAAGTGTATGCACACACACTAATGGGTGCTTGAAAATGAAGGTTTGGCATTATCTTACGAGTTTCCTTGAACGTGGAAGGAACAGAGCCACGCAAGGGCAATACAGACACATGTGAAGAAGCATTAATGAGGCAGGCTTGCCTAAGTATTTACACGTGCCAAGCACATAGGCTTGCCCCCCCCATTGATATTTTCAAACTGGAAAAACCCTAAAACACAGAGATACTGTGGTTGATAAAGATACTTTTCTCAAAGTGTTCACAATTTGAAAAAAGACGTTTTTTAGGAGATGATTAGTAGAAGTCACTAAAGGAAAGAAATGTGTGTAATAGAAACCTCAGTCGCCAAACTGTGGAAAGAACCAAGACGCCCTCCAACGGACAAATGGATAAGGAAGATGTGGTCCATATACACTATGGAGTATTATGCCTCCATCAGAAAGGACGAATACCCAACTTTTGTAGCAACATGGACGGGACTGGAAGAGATTATGCTGAGTGAAATCAGTCAAGCAGAGAGAGTCAGTTATCATATAGTTTCACTTATTTGTGGAGCATAACCAATAGCATGGAGGACAAGGGCGTTAGAGAGGAGAAGGGAATTTGGGTAAATTGGAAGGGGAGGTGAACCACGAGAGACTATGGACTCTGAAAAACAGTCTGAGGGGTTTGAAGTGGCGGGGGGGTGGGAGGTTGGGGTACCAGGTGGTGGGTATTATAGAGGGCACGGCTTGCATGGAGCACTGGGTGTGGTGAAAAAATAATGAATACTGTTTTTCTGAAAATAAATAAATTTAAAAAAAAAAGAAACTATGGAAATACAACTCCGTATTCAATACAACCCTTTCAAGTGTCTCTACGTTTGATGTCAGCAGTGGTCCTGAGGTCCATAGCTTGCAAACTAGGAAACCTTAAAATACGGCACATCTGTAATTTCCCATGACATGGACCCTTCTTTGTGTCTACTGGGGCACTCGGCAGCTGCGACCGGCCAGCCCACAACCAGCTTTGGAGGAAGCGGCCTTTTCTACTTTTCCGTGCTGCTTGCATTATTGTTTCAAGAATAAACAGGAGGGCAAGGACTACACTCCGTCCTTGCTTCTTCTCTCGCGTCCTTCACATCGCTGTCCTGATTCTGTTGGCTTCCTGCAGTCATTGTGTTCATTACCTTCCTCACGTGGAGATTAACCAGAACACTAGAGATCTGTTTTAAAGAGTCTTCCAAGGTTGTCCAAGCACTTGATACAGGCTGATGGGTTGTGAGGGCAGCAGGGAAACTATGGATTTTCTCCATTTTTAAAGATGATGAATCTTCAGCTACAAAACATTGATTATCTTGTCCATGGTGGCATAGCCGAGAGCAGGGAACCTAACGATTCAGATTTTGAGTCCCCAAAAGACCTTGCAATTACTCATAGTTTTTGCTGGTTGTTGTTGTTGTTGTTGTTGTTGTTTTTCCTTCCTTCTACTCCTGTTCCTTCTCCTTGTGATTATTTCTTTTGTATCAACGTTAGAACTGCCAAAGAGATCACTATGTAGAGTTTAAAGATCTGATGAAAATCCATGTAAATAATCCTTTTAAGCTCATCAAACCTTTATTAATACATAATATTTTGATGAGTTTCTAATAATGTCCTAACACATTTCAAAAATCAGAAATATCAAAAAATGGGTGATTGTAAACAAATCCTAAACATGCCCTCAATTAGAATTTTGACCAAATATCATGTCCCTTATAGCTGTAGGTTCAGCTCACTGGAGCAAACACAGGTGACATTTGCCCTGCCTTGACACCATGTGGAAGACAAGTTGAACAGTTATGGCTAACACCGAGTAAAGCAGCTTTTTGACTGAATCAATGTCTGTGTGAACACTTCACTAGCTACTAACCTACTGCCTCGGGCCCTGTTCCCAAGGACCTTGAATTACATGGACCAAGGAGATTGGACCAGTGAGTTAAGCAATTTCCTTTGCCTCAAAAATTAATGCTCTTTTTCTTTGGACAATGTTTTCTCTGCTTTCAAGAAACCAGGCACTGAAATATACACTGCATATAAATGCATGCTCAGTGTGGACCCAGCCTTTCACAGGGAGTTTGGGGTTTAGTTATAGAAGACGAAACAAAGAAGGACCTTTGCCTTCCCAATGCAGTGTTGCAACAGTCATATCAGCAAATGCAGGGAAGTGTTAGTGGCTCCCTCCTGCTCTCTGAGAATCTGATGTTGTCCTGATCAGTTTCCCCGGTCACCGGTCCTAAAAGGTTCAGTGCCACCATCCAGCACTTCTCGCCCTCTGATTCACCACCCACCACCCCACCAGCTCTTGCGGAAAAAGATGCAAAAGTAGTCTTATTGCTTCCTTCTGTCTACCTCCTACTTAATCCTCATGCGCATGGCAGATTGCTTCACCTCGGGCTCTGACCGGGTGAGAACATCATTTGACTGATGATGATTTATGTGAAAGAATGGATTAGCATGGAAAGAGTTCAACAGAGAAGCATCAGGGAGGGACTTTACTAAGATGAGATCATTTGAACCAGTGGAGACAGTTCAGTTTCTCTCTTTCTCTCTCATACTCATAAACATATGCGTACATGGTAGGCCAGTTTCCTGATCTGTAACCACACGTTTACTAATGCATTGATATGTACATCTGATTTTTTCATACTATTCCCAACCAACGTTATGAGTGTCAGAGCTTTGATTGATTAGTTCGAACAGGCATTTAGTCTAGTGGAAAGTGATGATTTTATCATGCTAGCTCCATGTCCATGAGGTTGATTGGTTGAATATAGAGCAAATGAAGATTTCGGTGTCCTGAAGGTAAATAAACAAGGCTTCAGGTTAATCTAAAATTCGTTCAGAAAACTTAACAGAAAAATTTCCTTAACTAAGTGCAAATACCAGGGTATTCTAAAATTTTCTTACTATTATGAAATGCTTTCCTAAATGCAAGTAATATTTCATATTTAAAATAACTTTCCTCCAGTGATCATCTAGAAGTAATATTAATAATTTTACTAATAAATAGTATTTGAGAGCCTATGCTTGGGATGTTCCTGTTTCAGTATTATAACTAAACAAGACAGTCAAGCCAAGTTTTGTCTCTGGGCATTGTAACCCAGGGGAAGGAAATCAGTTAAGAAAATCCCACACTGGGGCACCCGGGTGGCTCAGTGGGTTAAGCCTCTGCCTTCGGCTCAGGTCATGATCTCAGGGTCCTGGGATCCAGCCCCGCATCGGGCTCTCTGCTCAGCGGGGAGCCTGCTTCCCCCTCTCTCTCTGCCTGCCTCTCTGCCTACTTGTGATAGATCTCTGCCCATCAAATAAAAAAATAAAATTTATTAAAAAAAAGAAAAAAGAAAATCTCACACCGCACAATAGTGTCACAAATCTCAAGAGATTTAGCTCAGCTGCATGAGGGGACTCCTGTCGACACGCACACGCCTCCACAGCCGGGCTCTGGACCTTAGTACGTATACTATGGGCAGTTTAGTTCCACTCCTAGTTTATAACTGAGGAAAATATATTCCTTCTGATGTGGTAAAAAATTATTTATTTTGAATATTGTATTTTAATGATTGCTACACACAGATGCACATTTATTCAATACAAAAACAATATCCCCAATGCCGTCTGTAAGTTCCTACTCTTTCCTTAACAATGTTAGCTAACATTTCCTGGTATTAACAAGTTCTTGGAACAGATTATATTAATCTGTGATTTAATATTTGACCAGGAGTTCTCTACTCATCATTCATTGTAATTAGAAGCATTTTCCTCTGGGACATCTGGGAGGTGTAGGACTCCTGACTTCAGCGCAGGTCGTGATCTCTGGGTTGTGAGATGGAGCCTCAAATTGATCTCCATGCTGGGCATGGAGCCTGCTCTAGACTGTCTCACTCCCTCTGCCCCTCTCCACTCTCTCTCTAAAATAAATTAATTAATTAATTAATTAATAAGTAAACAATTAGATGAATAAATAAAACTAAATAAAAAGGAAAAAGAAGAAACCTTCTTTAAATTGGAAAGGACTCTTACGGAATCAAACTGTTAAAAAAACTAATATAATTAAAGGCAAGAAAAGAACCAAAGGTGCTGTTATTTAGCTATTCTATGCTAGAAAGGCATAGAGAAATATTAAATGTTAATCTATAGTTTTATATTTGGATTGGATTTCATGTTTCATAGTTTTATATTTGGATTTGGATTTCAAGTATAGAATCTTCTGTACTGAATTAGAAATAGTGGAAAAAATCAGTTGTGCCTATTAATAAAATCACTGTACATGTGATCACAGATCAGGAATCTCAGTTATCGTGGGTGCATGTGCGTACGAGTATGTATGTGTGTGAGAGAGAAGGACCCTGGATCTTTGTTTCCTTGTCTTGTATTTACAGATAAAGGTATGATCCCCAAGGATACCTTTTCTCCCCCCATGACCACACCACTCACTGCATCCTGGGCAACTCTTACCCATGACTCCCCTTGTCCTCATCAGGGCTCACTTTGACCTTCCCTTGAGCTGGGTCCCTGGGTTTCAGTCTTAACACATTACTGTTTGGGGGACTTTGCTTGTTTGCTGTTTCCCCCCCTTGCTTTCTATTTGCAAAGCACGAAAACTATGGCTTGTCCTGTGTCTCTCCCCAGTGCCCAGCACAGAGCCTGGATCAGCAGGGCCACTCAGTGAACAAGAGTACTTTCTATGAATCATTAGTTCTCTGAAACTGTTAGTGTTGGGACGATATTAATAATGCCAGCAGCATTTGAAAATCACAAATTCCACTTCAGGCCCAGGTGTATGAGGATCAATAATCTTTCCTTTCCTTTCCTTTTCTACTTTTCTTATTCCTCTAAGTAATAAAGATGGTAATATTTTAGGTTACCTTCTTGGTTTGTTAGTGTCACTTTATTTTTTGTCCTTTGACCATCAAGTATATTTCTAAACTTTACAAGTCATGCCATTCATCAAAAGAGAAAAGGAACAAATGTGTAGTTATATTTTCACTATTCCAAAAACCAGCCTGAAGGATGTGATGTGGTGGTTTCTTGTACTTTAAACACACACACACAGACACACACAAACACAGTCTGTGACAGTAATATTAAAGTAGTTCACCGATTCGGGTGATGGCTCTTTTTATATGCACCGCAGTCACAGTCTACACTGCAGCACACGTTTTCTGGAATCAGCAAAGGTAATGGATATGATTCATAGTTATTTGAATTGTATAGTTCAGAAACGTTAGCCATTGCTAATGTAAGTCACCTAGACTTTAAAAACCATCTCCAGCATTTATTTTTGACATTATGTATATCGACATTTATTTGCATATCTTTCAAATCAAAGGACAAGAAACAAAGGGCGTCCCTCCGGCTTGGAGCCCAGGCCGCCCCAGAAACCTTGCAGGAGGGAGATTTGCATACCGACGCGTCACCAGATGGCATCAAATCGAGAGACTCCTGAGAGCATTCTGGGAGGGCTGTGCGGACCAGATGACCTGGAAGCAGAAATGCTTGTGAGATGTGATCGTACAGAATCACAGAGTTATCTTCCGAGAAATATTTCTGTGGTTTTTCTTCACACCAAAAGGGCTCAAGCCACGTCTAGGCCTGTTTTTCTGAATAAGGTGTGTGCTTGTTCTACCAAGGATATACTGATAATTCAAGGTAATCAACAGAGTGCATTACAGGGGAAAACCTGAACCAACAAGCTGTACAAACAGAATAGCAATCAGAAGATGTAATGCATTTCTGATGTACATTTAAGGCACTGACACTGGGCCACAGATGTACATGTGTTGTGTTTTATATTGCTGAGATATGGCCTAGGAGAACCTATTATAGCATATCATCACCCACACTGGAGGGGTTGCGGGAGGAAAAATTCCATCACACATTACTCCTTCGGATGTATTAGAGAAACAAATTGTACTCGGAATTGAAAAGTCACAGGCTTATTCTGTCTTAATAAATTCCTGCCAAAAGGCTAAGTGTAAGACTAGAAATACTTCCCAAATGCTGTTACTGTATTATCATCTTTGACATCTCAAGGGCTGTTCCAAGAATCATCAGATATCAGTTCAGGGTTCTTACAATAAATTCCTTTCTCTCTTCCTTCTTTTCTCTTTTCAAACAGTTCTTGGGTTCAGGTAGCCATTTTGAGTTGTCTGCACCTGAGATATAAACCTCCTTTTGACTAAAAGAAAGGATTCGTTGAACGATGTTTGTCACTGTTGCCATTGGTTAATCTAGATAGTTTCAAAATTTAAGGTGCTAATCCTCCCCCTTAAAATTCCCATCAGACTTATCAGAAGATTTTTCTGTTCTGTTGGAACAGCTTAAAAAATGGTACAGCCAAAGGATGAACTGTGCTCTCCTTGAAAGTAGATTCTGGGTCCTAATTATCTCCATGGCTGGAGAGTCTAACTTTTAGTGGATATTTTGCAAATATCTATCGAATGAATGGAAGAATGACCGTATGACTAACCATAATCATGATACTTTAACACATCCTAATGACATTAACGTAGTAATATATTATAAACCACCGTAAGTGATATCAGTTTTATCAAGCTAAGATGATGACTTAAATAGTTTACTTTACATGAGTCTTCTAAGACTTCATTTCTTGAGAGTGGACAATTCTAATCTTTGTCATCCAGCACTGTATTTGAAATGTAGCCTTAATTCTAAAATGAAAAAAAAAAAAAATAATTGCAAACACCCTACAGAAAGAAATGGTCATCCAACCCATAGGTCTGTACTTTTCTATAGACGTGTTTACTCGTTAATTAGTGCTCTATAACCAATGACCCTAACAGGTGCTATGCCCTAAATACCAAAGATTTATTATCTGACAGTGTCTGTGTGTCTGGACACTGGGTATAGCTTACTGGGGTCCTTTGCTTGGGATCCCACGTGAGGCTGCAGTCAAGCTGCTATCCATGTGGTTGCCAGGGCTCTCCCAGGACTGGACAATTGACTTCCCAGCCCCTCCAAAGTGGTTCCAAGTCCTCGGGGCACAGTAGCAGGTGGTATAAAACAGAGTTCCGAAGAGGACCTAAGATAGAAGCCATCACCTTCTTGTGTCTGATCTCTGAAGTAACATCCATCAATTCTGTATATGTTTTCATAAGAAGTGAGTCACTAAGATCTCCATAATTTAGGGAGTGGAGATTGCACACAAGCATGGACACAGGAGCTGGGGTATGTACCACAAAGAGGGTCAGCAACTGATTTCACTTTCAAGAATCAAACCACGTTGTAAAATGATTTGTCACAGTTCATGACAACTTCTAGAGTAAGATTAGGAAGACTCTCAAACCAAGAGTACTCTCCCTTACTGCCCCCACGGCCGCCATCAGTTACAATCTGGAATGAACAGATGGGCCAATTAGATTCGCGCATTTGAGTGAGAAGGAGGGAATGAAAGGCAGCATTTACACATCTCAAGTGCTGTGCTGGTCTCCTGGTAGACCTTGACCTACTTAATCCTCCCTGCAATCTTGCAAGGCCAATATTGTCACCAGACAAGCCATCGGGACTTAGAGAGCAAACATGCTGGTCACTCTGGACCTGGCAGCTTAAGAGTAGCTTGCTAGACTGTCACTTCTAGTTGATACCCTGCAGCCTGAGGCAAAGCAGATAGTCCTTGTAAGCCTCAGATTCTTGAACTGAAAAGCAGTGGACTTCCAGACTGGAACGTCTTTGTTTCAGGATCTCCACACATTTGAAGAGGTCAAGGGGCCTTGAGCTATTTTATTGTCTCCCAGCTGCCAGATGGTCAAAGATGGCCCTGAGAACATAGTCTGTTGACTCTTACGCAGCATTTTCTAGCCCCCTCTGCATTTATACAAACTCAGTACTATATCCAGGAGTACCCACACCAAGTAGACTCTCCACCTACGCACTGGAGTCACTCTGCTTGGCACAAAATACAGCAGTGGTGTGAAGATGAATGTGAATCCTGCTCCCACAGATTACAATGAGAAGATCATAAACACTAGAGCCTAAAAGAGGAGTTGGGCTTAGCCAAAAAGGTTTCAGTAGAGTTGTCATATATATATGGCAATATGCCATATATATATATGGCAATCCCCTTCTGAGAAAAGGACTTCACTCTACATTAAACATATTTTACTAAGAAAAGGTCTTAGTCTGCATTGATCAAGCTTCACCTTTGCCGATAACATTTTAAGGAAAATGATCACTGGAGGATACTGATTCTATAAATGACTGACAAAGAAAAAATAAACAGTTTTGATTTAAAATATAAAGCTATTAGTATAATAAAATCTCTTAAAACTAAGAATGAAGAAGTCTCAGAGTTGAAGGTAAGATGATATATTAGGTATTTTTAGAGACAGCACCGACCCAAAATTTGTGAATGTGTGTTAGTGACTGAAACGTCCCATAGGAAGGAGCCATATGCAATGGGGTCATATTGTGAAACGTATTTTCAGAGAGCAGAAGGGCAGAGAAATAGATTACCCTAGAGCAACAGGTTCAAGGGCAGCCGTAGTATTCTCGGATGCCAACAACATCATTGCTGCAGCTGCAGGACACACGCCCACGCCTGCAGGATAAACCAGGACATGTGGTGGCAAAGGCATCTTAAGGCACCTGTTTATGTGCTCACACTGGCCTTTGGCAGCCTGTCCCGTGAACCTGTGGTCCCATCGGAAGCGAGCCATCTTGAGTGGTTTCTCACAGGAGTGCCAAGAATGACCTCTTTCTTCCCACCTTAATGCAAAGGTAGCATTTGCTTTGAGCTTTCCCTACAAAAAGACTTGAGAAGAAATCAGAAATGAAGAGTTAGTTTCTCTACCCTCTACCTCCTTACGGACTGGTTCTGAGGACTCTTTTTAGGGAAGCCTATCATTGGCTTTGGCAAAACCCTTTATTTCTTTATTTTTTCAGCTTTATTAGCATATAATTAACAAATAAAATTAAAGACACTAAAGTACACAGCGTGATGATTTGATATCCAATATCCATTGTGCAAGTGTGTCCCCATTAATTTGTCCCTCCGGTCCTATACAGAGCTTCCCTTGGTGTGTGTGTGAAAACACTTAAATTCTACTCTCTTAGAAAATTTTAAGGGCACCTGGGTTCAGTGGGTTAAGCCTCTGCCTTCAGCTCAGGTTATGATCTCAGGGTCCTGGGATTGAGCCCCGCATCGGGTTTTCTGCTTGGCGGGGAGCGTGCTTCCCCTCTCTCTCTGCCTGCTGCTCAGCCTACTTGTGATCGATCTCTCTCGCTCGCTCTCTCTCTCCCTCTCTGTCAAATAAATAAATAATAAAAATCTTTAAAACAGAAAAATCTAATTATACAATACAGTGGTATCAACTATAGTCTCCACATACTTCTGTTTGATTATTTTGGTTTTTTTTTAGAGAATGAACAAGTAGCTCATTCTCTTTTTAAAAATTAATTAATTAATTTGAGAATGAAAGAGAGCATGAGCGGGGAAGGAAGGGGCAGAAGGAGAGGGAGAAGCTCCGCTGAGCAGGGAGCCTGACGCGGGGCTCCAGACCAGGACCCTGGGATCATGACCTGAGCACAAATCAGAGACTCAATCAAAGGAACCACCCGGGTGACCCCTCCACCACGTAAGTTTAACATGAGAGCCTCAGACCTTCTTCATCGTATCATTAAAAGTGTAGGAGTGCCTGGCTGGCTCAAAAGGAAGAGCATGTGAGTCTCACCTCGGGGCTACAAGTTCAAACCCCACGTTGGATGTAAAGATGACTTAAAAGTAAAGACATAAAAAAGAAAGTTTTAAGACCTTTTCTTTCTTTAGAGCTGGTGGCTGCCTAATCTGAAAGGATTGCCAATTCTTTATAATCTTACTAATATGCTGGCATATCCTGTAGACCACTTGCAAAGTTAGAAAATGTAAGTCCTTATCCATGAGGATTTTTCTCAATTATGTAATTTCATAATGTCTTGCTGAATGCAGGCAATATGTAATGTCCGTGGGGGGAAAAAATGAGATCTTCTCCTTGATTTCCCCATTATTTATATTTGTGCAGAATTCATTAGCTCAAAGGTCCTCAGAGGTAAACACAGATGTAAAGAATTACTAATGATCAAGCCCATTACTTAGTGTTCATAATAAACAGAGCCTTCTTTCAATTCTATGAAACAGTACTACAGACTATTACTCCCCACTTCGAATGTGTCTCCTCATATATAAAGACGACAGAAAAGTAATTAGGAATTAATTGAAACTACTGTAAGCTAATGTTGACTTCCCAGGATGCATGGAGTTGACAATAGACCTGAGGCTTTTTGTTCCCTCTCTCAAATAAATTTCACACTTACCATTCCTGGCAGAGTGGATTTGTTTTCATGGCTTTGAGGGGAAAAGAATGTTCCCACAAAACTGAAGTAGGTTCACGTTAGTTGATCATAAGAGAATAATGATCATGAGAAGAGAATAGGAAGACAAAAAGGGAGTTATCTTGATTTTTTCCATTTTAAAAAGGGATGTTGGGAAGAACATCAAAAAGTCATGTTAGGAAGAACACTAATTTCTTCGCTAGAGAAAGAAGAATGCTCTTATCCACACTCACTCATTTAACGCATGGTTATTGCTCCGTACGTTCTTCCGCTGGAGACCTGGTTAGTGCGACACAGTCAGAAAGTTGTTGCATCAGTAAGGATGGGTTCGGCTCGACTCACAGAACATGGACACAGAGCTAACTGAAGGGCCGGCTCAGTGTGGACCTGAGAGCTAAAAATAAAGATTTTTATTATTTATTTATTTGACAGAGAGGGGGAGAGAGAGAGATCAAGTAGGCAGAGCAGCAGGCAGAGAGAGAGAGAGGGGAAGCACGCTACCCGCCAAGTGAGCTCTACGTCAGAGCTCACTTCCAAGCAGGGGCTCATGGGCTCAGGCTATCACAAATAGAAACCTCATATTTGGAGTTATTTCTTCCAGCCTGGAGGGCCGGGGTGGGGGTTGCAGGGGGCAAGTGTCAGTCAGCCACACATACTCTCAACTGCATTGACCTGGAATGACCCATCATTTCCATGCTAGGCCCGTAGGCAAGAATTAAGCGTATCACCCCTCCCAATGCGTAGGGGCATGAAGAGAGAGACAACCACTTGGCTATTGAATGGGACTATTGCTTCTGCCATAGTAACGGAATCTGGAAAATTCTGTTGTTTGTGGGGGATGCCAGTGATAAGTTCAGGGAGATGAACATTTGTCCATCGCCTCCTCTCCCCACCTATCATGGACCGTTGGTGTCTGGAGCCCTCAGGTGAGAAGAATGCACGTGGCACTATGAGAAGGTGAAGGACTGGACCCTTCAGAGTTCTCTGCCTATGGAAGTGGCAGCATCTCTTGGACAAGGACAGGTACAAGGAGAGTATGCTTGTCCCTGTTTCCTCCAGGAAAAATATAACAGAAAGCGTGGGTGCCAACTCCATGGCCTTCGCACATTACTAATACCATGGAAACATCCTGTGTGTAGGGCTTAGGCTGGCAATTGCTCTGTTCCTCCACACGTGAGTGAACGGAATCATTGAAGGGGTGCCCAACAGGAAGCAAAACCCTGGGAAAGCTTTTAGCAGTTCCCATTTGCAATTCATGTGATGCTGGGCATGCCTGGAGGACTAGCGTCTTCAGGTCCTATTTGGTTTAAAATGTAACTCTCAGGGCCGAGGAGGTGGAGCAGTCAGTTCCCAGCTGGGTTTCTCTTGAATCCATTAACTTTCGACGGAAACACACTTCAAGTCGTTTCTACGTCTCATGCGTCTCGCGCACCATCCACTGTCTTCTCTAGAAGCAGCGCCACCCTTTGGGCTGGAACCTGGAGAGCCCCTGCCTTCTCTGCACTTGGCTTCTCAGGGCACCCCCTGCCTGCCCCTTCTGCCACCGGTCCTTTGACAACAGGGCTCTGAGTCCTTACTGTCTCTCTGTCCACATTTCAACTCCCACTCCTAAGCACTCCGTAACTCCACATTACTCTTCTCCTCAATGATAAGTAGAGACAATACAAGCAGCTTGGTTATGCCATTATGTTTTCTTCCCGAGTTTAGGACGATCTGAGATCAGCTAGGGGAAGACATTGGAACAAATCCTCCTACAGACCCTCCCAACAGAAGCAGAGCTTGACATGGGCTGGCCGAATTGCAGGAGCTGTACGACCGGCCCCAATCAGAGCAGGAGATTCAGAAAAGAATTTCAGAACGTGGCGTGGAATGTGCGCCGTCCTGATGGGTCGCCAGCTGCTTCAGAGCGCAGGCATTCCCCCGAGAATCTGTGCACACCCCGGTCACCTCGATCCTTACCTTGTCCTTACAATTACCTCCAACCCCTGCACTCAAGGGCAGAGACTATTTGCCCCAGGGTCATGACTGTTTGTTTTTTATTAATCCTTTTGTATCTTTTCTAAGATCAAAGAAAGAGGTGATACCTAGTCAATGAAAGACGATTTCAGGGACCTTTCCAGTTAAAATCAACACACACCAGCGAGTTCCCCTATGTTAAAATAAATAAATAAATAAATAAAATAAAAAAATAAAAAAGAAACATAATACAAAGGTGGTAATATGAACACATATGCGTCCCCCCCACAAGGCTCTGCAATAGACACTAGGGGAGAAAATATTTTATGGCCAGTGGCTGGTCACAGGGCAGCTGAGTCTACAAGTTGTCAACATCATAGCAGGAGTAGGGGAATGAAAAGTAAATTGATTGTTAAGTACTCTGATAAGCCTTCTTAAAACTCATAGACCTTCTGCCCACAAAGGTACAAGTCTAGAGTCATATGATTACAGCATACACCTGCAAACCCCATTGTGCTGCTCAATCTGTAGATTTTACTGTAGGTCAAGGCAGTTAATCACCAGAAGGCCTCAGGGCAGCCACATAGAAGCTTATTTATGGGCAAATCAAGAAACCGAAATACTGAACCGTGCCTGATTAGCTGCGCTAATATGCTACTTGTGGCTAATTTCTGAGCTGGTTAACCCACAGGTGTTTGCCCTCACCCATAAATCATGTGCCTGCCTCCTCTCTGTGCTCCTGGTCCTACCATGCATATAGATAGCCTGTTTAAATGACAGGCAGGGAATAATGGATGACGCACTAAATCATTCAGTGCTTAGTCAACTGTCTCTCCTCAGAAACTGGTCCCACCACGTTCCCACTGCCCAGCTCATTTCAGATGTTTTTGTAACCCAAGTCCCAGGGGCTGCTGCATGCAACCTTTCAAAGGTACAAAGTGTACATTTCCCCATTTTTATTTGTTTTACTTGTAGAGCACACCCTTTGCATAAGACAGCGCCATTAAAATTTCCACAACAGCCGGCAGTGCAATGAAGCAGAACAGAATTCCAATGACTTAGGTGCTGAAAGAAAATCCTCGCTGGGAATTTAGCAACTATGGCTCTCCATTTACCTTTAATTTATTTTTTTTAATTAAAGATGTTAATTAAATGGATCACAAACCAAACGACCTAAACACTAAATATTATGGGCAGGAAGTGCTTGGTTTGCATATAATTTGATTCTCTAGAGTAGTTCCTTATTTTAAATCAACTTATCAGTCAATATAAAAACCAGTAGCTGGGAAAATACTGATTTCAATATATTTACAATGTATGTCTATGTTTTGAATAGAGGAAAATGGAGGACTTGGTAGAAGTCCCCCCACCCAAAGCTCTGGCTAAGAAAACTGTTAGGAGGAAGGGAAAAAAAGAGAGAGAGAGAGAAAGGAAGGACAGAAGGAAGGAAGGAAATTGTTAGGAGGAAATATCAGTGAATGGATACTAAATTAAATTTAATCTATAAATAGGATAGATGACAAAATAGTAATGAAAAACAATGGTGTGGCTTCTCCCTATTAGAACAAGTATAAGGATACCTGGCTGGCTCCGCTGGTAGACCATGAAACCCTAGAGCTCAGAGTTGGGAGATGGGTGTAGGGATCGTTTAAAAAAAATAAAACCTGGGGGCACCTGGGTGGCTTGGCCAGTTAAGAGTCTGCCTTCGGCTCAGGTCATGATCCCAGGCTCCTGGGATCGAGCCCCATCTCAGGCTTCCTGCTCAGCGGGGAGCTGCTTCTCCCTCTTCCTACTCTCCCTGCTTATGTTCCTGCTCTCGCTGTCTCTCTCTCTCTCTCTCTTTGTCAAATAAACAAATAAAATATTTGGAACTTTAAAAAAAAGTAGAAGTACAGTAATAGTTTCGATGTAATAGACTTACAATATAAGATCTCTTCAATTCTACTGGTCTCTGAAGGATGAATATTTGAAATTTCCAATTACTTTTACAAATTTGACATTCCCCATCCCTAGAATAGATTACATTATAGGAAACAAAACAAATTATTTGTTATTTTTAACCCTTTCTAATTGAGCTCAAAGAGCAGAATAGAATAGGATTATGGTCGTTAAAATATATGTGTTGCAGGACATACCCCCTCAAACCACGCTGGAGTACCAAGGAGCCACATTAACTTGAAACAACTTAAAACAGACAAACTATATGATATATGGTTTTCAAGGCACTGGACAACAGGCAGTGAAGATACTTAAGATATGGGAAATAAACCTGGCTAGCTCTGTAATGTCTTACAGTCACCTTAACTTAAAGCTTGCAGCCTTGAGAGAAGGTCAAGACCAGAATGCCGGGAGGCAGAACTTGATGGGTCCTGGTGGACTCCTCTGGGGAATTTCGTAAGATTCTTCAGAGAATTTAGCTCAACTTAATCAAAATATATAAGGGAAAAAACTCCTAAGGCTGAGAAAGAGCTTCCTGAAAGGATGAAAGGCAACAATGTTGAGCATTCATCCAGGTCATCGAAGTGTACCTCTTTTAACCAAACAGACCAGAAGAATTCATGATCCATGAGCTTTGGGTTGTATGCTCAGGTGGGTCTCATGTGAGCAGGGAGAAATAACTAGCCACGGACTGAGCATAGCTCCCATCATACCCAGCAAACTCTAAAAGCAGGACCTGAGAGTATCAAACTGACTTCAAGTAACATAACTGTGCCAAGAACAAAAGGGTCACTATATTTATATAAATACAAAAATGTCTAACAGCCAGAAAAGTAAAACTCACAATGTCCATTATCCAATTAAACATTACTAGACATACAAGGAAGCAGAAAAACATGACCCATGATGAAGAGAAAAACTACTTGACCAAAAATTACAGGTGTCAGAATTAGCAGATAAGAACAATTAAAAATTTCTCGGGACGCCTGGGTGGCGCAGTTGGTTGGACGACTGCCTTCGGCTCAGGGCGTGATCCTGGAGTCCCGGGATCGAGTCCCACATCAGGCTCCCAGCTCCATGGGGAGTCTGCTTCGCTCTCTGACCTTCTCCTCGCTCATGCTCTCTCTCACACTCTCTCTCTCTCAAATAAATAAATAAAATCTTAAAAAAAAAGAACAATTAAAAATTTCTCAAATTGTAATCTGTATGTTCAGAAGGTATATAGAAACATAAACATGAAGATGATAGTAATTGAAATTTGACAGCAAAAAATTCTATTGATGAAATGAAAAATTTATTGAACTCGATTAATTTTGGTTTAGACATTACAGGAGAAAACATTTGCAATCTTGACAACATAGCAAAAGACACGACATAACATGAAAGACAGAAAAGAGAACTTAATAAAAATGAATAGAACATCAGTGGTCTGTGGGGAAACTGGAAATGTATCAATATACATGTACTTAGATGCTCTGAGACCAGGGGAGAAAAAACAAGATCACCGAAGAAATAATGGTAAAATGTTTACAAGTTTCATTAATATTACCAAGTAGAGATTTGAAGAAATTCAACATTCCAAGGATAAGAAACATGAAAAAAGAGAATCCACACCACGTCACATCATAATTAGATTATTCAAAAAAAAATCTTATAAGCAAAGAAAAAAGACACATTATGTAAAAAGGAACAAAGACAAGAATGCTTGTCCATTTCTTATTGAAAATAATTCAAAAACACCAAAAAGAAAGGAAAGAATCACAAATGTTTAAATTACTGAGAGAAAAACTAAACTGTCAACATAGAATATCAGAAGAAAATATCTTTCAAAATCACAGGTGAAATAGACTTTTGATACATTCAAATATGGAAATAATTTATCACCAGTGGATCTACACTAAAAAACAATGTTAATAGAACTCTTTGGGGCAGAAGGAAAATTATAACCCCCAAAATGGGATTATATACAATAGAACCAAAAGCACTGGAAATAGAAAGTGCATGGTAGGTTTTCTTTCTTTCTCTCTTTTCCTTCCTTCCTTCCTTCCTTCCTTCCTTCCTTCATTTTCTTTCTGTATAGTAATTCAACTTCTTTTGAAATAAGTCTGTTATTTGTATAACAATAACAACACTGTACTACAGCATTTATAAGTAAACCTCCTATGTATGGCAATAATAGCATATTTGAGAAATGATAAGAAATGAAAATTTATGATTATGAGATTATTATTCTGTTATAAAGTGATTCAATGTCACTTAGAGTGAAACTGTGATTAAGTCCCAAAAAGGTGTCACTGTTTGTCAACTATATTTCAATTTAAAAAAAATAATAAGTAAAATTAAAAATGTGTGCTATCAATCCTAATACAACCATTAACATAGCAAAACAAAGGGGGTGCCTGGGTGACTCAATGGATTAAGCCTCTGTCTTGAGCTCAGGTCATGATCCCAGGGTCCTGGGATCAAGCCCCACATTAGGCTCTCTGCTCAACAGGGAACCTGCTTCCTTCTCTCTCTCTGCCTTCCCCTCTGCCTACTTGTGATTTTTGTCTGTCAAATAAATAAATAAAATCTTAAAAAAAAAAAAAGAATGTTAACAAATAAGCCAAAAAGATGATAAAATGAAATCATAAGAAATAATTGATTATTTCAAAGAAGTCAGAAAAAGATGGTAAAAGGAACAAAGAACAGAGTGGACAGTTAGAAAGCAACTAGCAAGATGCTAGACTTAAGCCTGACAACATCAAAGATTACTTTAAGTGTAAATGATTCAAACACCCAAATTAAGAAGCAGAGATGATCAAATTTAAAAACATTGGGAGAGACATACCAAGCTACCCTCTGTCTGTAATAAATACACTTAAATATCAAGACAGAAATTGGTTAGAAAAAAAGAAAAAAATGGAAAATGTTATCTGTCATGCTGACAGTTTAAAAAAAAAAGTATCTATCAGAGAAAATCATATTACCATATATAAAGAAAGTCATTCCAAAATCACAGAGGAGTCTATATATTCGAAGAACCAAAAATCTTTAAGTTCTATCAATTTAATAACAGAGCTTCAAAATATATGAAGCAAAAAATGATAGAACTATAAGGAGAAATAGGAAAATCAATAATTATATTTAAAGATTTTAATACCTTTCTCTTAATAATTGATAAGCCAAGTGGAGGGAAAATCAATATAGACACAGAATATTTAAACAATACTATCACCTAATTTTACCTGAGTGACATTTCTAGAGCACCCTACCCAGCAAGCAGAGAATACAATTGGTTTTCCAATGCACAGAAAATATTTAACAAAAGAGAACATATTTTGGGCCATAAAACATGTCTCAGTAAATATAAAATAATTTTATTCATACACAGTGGATTCAATTAGAAATCAGTAATAAAAAAACCTCTAGAAAATTTAAATATTTGGGATTTGAGCTAACTTGCTTCTAAAAACCCCACATATCAAAGAATATATCACAAATTAAGATATAATAAGATGACAAGATATTAAATAAGATATTAAGATATTGGAAAGAATTGAGTCTAAATAGAAAAGAAAATGAAATGTACCCTAATTTGTGGGAGGTAGCTTACTCGGTACTCAGTAAAAAACAGAGTAAAATGTAGAGCAATAAACTTCCAGACCAGAAAAGAAGAAGAATCTCATGATCAATGGCTTCAGCTTCCCCACTGAAAGAGCAGGAGTAGAAGGGGAAAAAATACTGTAATAGAAAGGTAAATGATAGAGAACAGCAAATAAAAATGGAATAACACCAGAAAAAATAAAAGAGAAAATCACTGAAATCAAAAGCTGGTCTTGAGAAGAGTTGTAGAAATTATATAGACAAAATGAATGAATATCATGTGTGAGGGAGGTGAGATTACTATAGATTCAACTAGGATAATTCTCTTGCCTCAAAAAACATCCCCATTACACTGTTGGTGGGAATGCAAGTTGGTGCAGCCTCTTTGGAGAACAGTGTGGAGATTCCTCAAGAAATTAAAAATAGAGCTTCCCTACGACCCTGCAATTGCACTCCTGGGTACTTACCCCAAAGATACAGATGTAGTGAAAAGAAGGGCCATCTGTACCCCAATGTTTATAGCAGCAATGGCCACGGTTGCCAAACTATGGAAAGAACCAGGATGCCCTTCAACGGATGAATGGATAAGGAAGATGTGGTCCATATACACTATGGAGTATTATGCCTCCATCAGAAAGGATGAATCCCCAACTTTTGTAGCAACATGGACAGGACTGGAAGAGATTATGCTGAGTGAAATCAGTCAAGCAGAGAGAGTCAGTTATCATATAGTTTCACTCATTTGTGGAGCATAACCAATAGCATGGAGGACAAGGGGCGTTAGAGAGTAGTAGGGAATTTGGGTAAATTGGAAGGGGAGGTGAACCATGAGAGACTATGGACTCTGAAAAGCAGTCTGAGGGGTTTGAAGTGGCGGGGGGGGTGGGAGGTTGGGGTACCAGGTGGTGGGTATTACAGAGGGCACGGCTTGCATGGAGCACTGGGTGTGGTGAAAAAATAATGAATACTGTTTTTCTGAAAATAAATAAATTGGGGAAAAAAAAAAAAACATCCCCAGACAATTCTGAGATAGAACAAAATTGAAAGATTAAAGTTACCTGCTATTAATATTTGCTATAAAGTTACGGTCATCGAGACAGTACAATATTGATCAAAAAAGAAAAAAAAAAAAAAAACGTGGAACAGAATACTGTCCAAAAGTCGGTTCATATGTATGTGGGACAGGACTGAGCTCTGACAAAGGTACAAGACGAATCAATGAGGAGGCATCATTTCTTTCTTTCTTTTCTTTCTTTCTTTCTTTCTTTCTTTCTTTCTTTCTTTCTTTCTTTTTTTTTTTTTTCAACAAATGGTGCTGGACTGAGTGCATATCTAGGCACAAAAATGCAAACAAAAACACACACATGAAATCACTAGCAAAACCAGCATAAATAGTTTGCCGCATAGACACAAAATAATTCTTAAGGGAACATAGATCTAAATGTCAGATTTAAACTATAAAAGTCTAAAGTTGTGTCCTCTTCAATTTCATGAATGCCATCCGTGGAAGGGCTTTTCACTTTCCCTGAGCATCACCACCTTTTCCCAGACATCTAGGTCTAGCACCACATGCCAGCCTCTGACCGCAGGGGGAGAGCAGACCATCTCTGTGAAAAATATGAGATGCGTCTAAATGTACAACTTGAGACACGGAACACCTAGACTCCCATCCCTCCATGACACTACGTATAATCACATCCAAGCTTCATTTTCTAAAATTTAATTTTATTGTTTCAGTGCTCCAAGATTCATTGTTTGTGCACCACCCCCAGTGCTCCATGCAATCCGTGCCCTCCTTAACACCTACCCCCAGGCTCTCCCAACCCCCAGCCCCCTCCCCTCTAATACCCTCCGTTTGTTCAGAGTCCACAGTCTCTCCAAGCTTCTGAAACCCTGGAAACGCTAACTCCGCTCTAGCGTGAAACATCCGTGGTGCTTCTTAACCGTGATCACATCTCTGCCTTCAGGGTACGATCGCAGAGTCTGCTTAAATCTCCTCGCATGGAGCACTGGGTGTGGTGCATACACGACAAATCTTGGAACACTGAAAAAATAAAATTAAATTAAAAGAAAATATCCTTGCATAATGCAGTTTTAGGGACTCATGTAGGATTCTGTAAATATGCCAAATTCTGTATCAATCTGCTAACCCTTGTGTCAAGGAATTTTATTTTATTTGTTTATTTTCACATCTTTCAAAGCCCAAGCAATTTCCCGAAATTGTTGTATTCCAGGATTTTTAGCACAAATTGGTATCGCATTGTTCTTTTCTTTATGTCTGTAAAAACTTTGGGTTCTTTCATTATTTTTCCATAGGGAAGGCTGCCTTTCAGTTAGGAACTCTTCTTATCTCAAAGATACTTGAGATGACAAGTGGAAGAGTCTTCTCCAGTACACTAAATCATAGATCATTGCTTAGAACCAGAATGTGTTTGGCTGTTAAATGATCCACACTGACCCTGCTGTGGTCCATGCGCTGGTGAAACAGAACCGGTCAATGAGCCATCGCGTCCACGGGCCATCGCAGGTGGAATGTGACCATGCACCTAAAACCCATATCTTAGGGGCGCCGGTTAAGCATCTCACTGTTGATTTCAGCTCAGACCGTGATCTCAAGGTTGTGGGATCGAGTCCTGAGTGGGACTCCATGCTCAGGGGAAGTCTGCTGGAGAGTCTCTCTCTCCCTCTCCTGCTGCCGCTTCACGCTGCATTCTCTGTCTCTCTCAAATAAATACATCTTAAACAAAGAAAGCAAAACCCCACAGATCTTGAGAGTAGTCTTCAGGGATGTGACGTCTTTCCCACTGCCGTAGGAGAGGCAGGGAGAAGAGTTGGAATCCTCTTGGTATGTGACCAAATCCTGATCCGTTTGGCCAAAATGGACTCACTTCCTCCTTTCAACATTTTGACATTAATGTAAACGGAGCCTTTGGTGGCAAACCGTGTTAGCACAGGCAAGTCGGTCTATGGAACTCTCTTGGCATAGCCAGCTTGTGTCGTGCAACCTGTGGAAGTTCTACATCTTGCGTTTTTCTCCAGATTTCTCTCCTCCCTCTGCTCTCCGTCATTATGCGCACCTGACGCACCCCCTCTGTTTTACGTTAATTCTAAACAATAATCTCAAAAACACGATTGTCACTGTATCCCTATCTACCTACTGTTCACCGACAACGTCTCATTCCGTCACCGGTGGGGCTCCACCCGCTTAAATTAGCTCTGTGTTCTGAGTAAGCCCGACCTGCTGGACTTGGGCACGTCCCTGTTCCCATGGAGTCCAATCCGGCCACCAACAATATCCACATCCCAGCCTCCAGATTGTAGGAGCATCTTAAGCTACATTAAAACCAGGAATTGTGTTGCAGATGGAATTGATGCTGCTGGTCAGCTGAATTTAAAATGGGGAGATCGTCCTGGAGGATCCCAGTGGGCCCGGGGCCATCACAAGGGTCTAAAACTGGAGGAAGGGTATAGGAGAGGAGGAGATGACCAGTGCGCTCCTCCTGCTGTTGTTGGCTCTAAGGGGTGGGGGGTGGGGGGAGCCACAGGGCAAAGGACATGAGCAGCCTTTGGAAGCTGGACAAAGGAGAAAACAGTTTCTCCTCTAGAGCCTCAGAAAAAGAACCCAGCCATCGTGACAGCCTGATTTTGGCACAGGGAATCCTGTGTCAGGGTTCTTCTGACGTACAGAGCCGTGAGATAAAAAGGGTATTGCACTTCGCCGCTGAACGTGTTGTGGCAGCCATAGAAATTAGTGCACGCGGCTGTGCCTTCCTCTTCGCTACGGGTTCGGTGGCTGGGCTGCTCTTCTGATGAGCCTGTGCTTTCCGTGAGGCCAGAAACCCGGTCTGTCCTGTTGACCGCCGTCTCCTGCATTCCCAGAACACAGCGCCTGGTGAAGGCCACCGGGAGCTGGGAGCAAGTGGTGCAACTGTAGATGGAAGTGTTACTTCTCGGAGGTTTTTTTTGGTGGTGGTGTTTGTTTTTTGTTTTTTTTTGTTTTGTTTTGTTTTGTTTTTGAGATCATATTTCCTATTCTTTGAAATAGCAGAAAGTAAAAACTTGTGTTCCTTTATATTTGATATCAGGAGACCTTCCAAGGGGTATCAGATCAGTGTGGATTCGAAGGGGCTTGAAGGGACCCAGGAGAAGGGGCGCCGTCTCTGCGCTATGAGAACAGCTTTGTTCTTCCGTGACACCAGAATAGGTTCCCGTTTGCCTGTCTTTATCTACAGCTTTTTCCCTCACTAGAATCCTATTTCTTCCCAAATGGTCCACTCACCAGGTTGCCCCCCTGCCTTCTGATCACTTCCCTGTGGGGCTTCTCTTAACCCTCCAGAAGGAAGCAGCCAGCTCCTTCTCTGCTGCCCCGCTCCTGCCTCACTTCTGTGTTACAGCCACAAAGCTACCTCCCCCAGTAGCTGTCCATTGGTTTAAATTATGGGCGCTGTGAAAACAAGTTCCTGGGAAATGAGAGGCACTCAATGTACATTTAGACCGATCTCTCTCTTTCTATCTATGTGTGTGTGTGTGTGTGTGTGTGTGTTTTACTCGAAAAGCAACTTCACACTTGTATTGGTAGTGTATGTGCTAGATCTACTCCCATGAGCTGACATTTCAAGGAAGAATTAATTATATATGCCATCTTCGAGGACCCAGGGAGTAGAATAAAGTAAAAGAACCCTAGTTCTCTAGGAAATGTAAAATCATCTTCAAGAAACAATGGGTTTTTCGTCTTTCTATAATTGCCATTCTGCGATGAATCCAGAGCCCTGAGATGCATCAGCAACACGGTGGGGACCGAAGGCTCACTCAGTCTTTCAGTGAGTGTTTACGGAGTGACTGCTCTGCCCTGTGCTTCTGTAACTGCTAGGACTAAACAGTGCGCAGAAAGGACTCCTGTCCAGGGGCGGACACGCTAGCAGAGGAGCCCGTGTGCTGGGCGAAGGGCTGAGAAGGAAGACAGGGTGAAACGGGGATCAGAGCCCCACGTGCTCACAGAAGAAAGGGAGCGTAGAGAAGGTGCTTGACACCAGTGAGTTCTAGAACGCACACGATGATAGAACTGTGCTCAGGATACAGAAAAACCCGTGACTGCTGTGAATACGAAGAACAAAAGAGATTTTCCCGAGGATTTTAACTTGACACCTAAAGAATGCAGACTAAGTTCGTAGGCGGACACAGATGAGAACTCCATTATTCTCAGAAAGAAGGGCTTAGAGGAAGAAGGCAGGGAGCGTCTTGGCGTGTTGCCCCTGGGTCCAGCTTCGCTCTTGATCCATTTTCAAGGTCAGCGGGTTCCTGTCAAGTGTGTGGCAACGCCTTCATGGAGGTCTGCCCAGCCCAGGAGCCCGTCTCTTCTCTGAGAACAGTTTCTGACTAATAAGGATGGCCTTGGGGCAGGTTACTCATGTTCCCTGACTCCATTCCCTGCCTGCAGCTTATTAGGCTGGAAGTGGACGCAGGGCGTGTGAGTAACCACGCCCTGCCCGTGGATGCCCATGGACAGAGAGGCAGGACGAGAAGTGAATGACCCCGACTGGCAAGGGAAGCAGGAGGAATGCAGAAAGATAGTCTGTGTCCTTCAGGGGTGCCGAGTTTCAGTGCTAGCCTCTTCCACGGGACCCGCTATATTCCTGTCCCTCCTGCCCTACGGTAAAGCCTCCACTCTTACTTAGTTAAAAAAAAGAAAAAATGGTTTCTGCAAATGGAAACTAGATTCTAAGTGAATGCATGGTTTAGCAAGTCTCGAACCTATTTTTTCAGTGTCTTCTTTTTTTGCTCTTAAGATCCCGACAGACCTATGCCAGCCTCCGCCCTGTGAGTCCAACAAGCACGACCCGTGTTTTTCTCAGCTTTACTCTGTGTCGGGTTAAACTCACCGCCTTGCTGCCTACACTTCATCCTTGCATTCTGTCTTCCCCTGTAAACTGAATCACCACCTGCACCAGCAAACAAAATAAACAGCCCTGCAGCCGTCCGTGACCCTCCCACTCGCCGCCCACGAGGCCCACACACCCGGGGTGCTGGTCCCATGCTCTCACTGGCTGCGCTTCCCTCGGTGTGGACATTCTCTGGTCTGGGTCCCCTCGACAGCCTTCACTCTCCCCCGTGGGTCCACACTCATCTTCGACAATAAGGTTCAAGAATCCGCTCCTCCACAAACACTCAATTTCTATGAGTCACATTTACGACTCTCTAGTGAAATGACTTTAAAACATTTTGCTGCAATGTCCCCACGTGGTGGTGTGAGAGAAGAGGCAGGCTAGGGCCCTGACGATCAGAAAGGCATGTTTGCAGAAGGTTGAAGAGAATTCCAGGCCGGGATGGGGGCATGATGACAATGACTGACTGGGCATCTGTGGGGAACGGGAAGGTCAGCTTCTCTGGCTCAGGGAAGGGATCCTGGAAACACCAGAAGGACTAAGTATAGACTGAGTACAAAAGGAAGGCGAGGAGAGAAGGAAACGTGTGTTAATTGGGACGGAGGTACAGGAGAGATGACAGTTGTGGTCAGGGGTCGAGGTTTGAGCTTCCGGAAAGCTTAAAGCAGTTTCCAGCCATGATGGCGATGATGGCACCGGGGGAAAGGGACAGGAAAATTGTCGCAGTGGGAGACGTCAAGTAACCCTGCCACTAGGACTCTGCCAGCTGGCATCCAGGGACGGGCATGGCCGCGGAGGGAACTCGAGAAGTCTGAAGGCAGGCTGCCCCGAGAGCCGCCTGTATCCTCCCCAAGGTCAACGCGGAAAGTCACTTTGTTTATACCCATTTTCAGAGCTGGAAGAAATTTATTCATTTATTCCATTTGAATAAAACACTCTCCACATCATCTCAACAGGATTACCATAATCAAACACCTAATTCTGTCACCCTCCAGGCTAGCATTAGGCTCCTGCCCAGGAGTGTTTTCTGGTTGCGGTGGAGAGCTTCTCCGTAAGCTCTCCTCAGCCCTGCCAGTGTGCACCAGCAGGCGTGCCCGCCTCGCCCATTCCCGGGCTTCACCAGGATTTCCCGGTGTTAACCAAGGGGTTCTTTCGCACACTGTGTCAGTTAAAGCTGCCCGTCATGCGGGTGTGACATGCCCACTTGAAAGAAAAACCGAGCATCTTGCAGAATGGACTTCATCACAGAATTCCTTTTGTTAAAGCCAAGGCGCTCATGTGAATGTGGCTTTGCTAACAATAATGCTAGGGACTTTACAGGCTCTTATTTATTAAACAATTTACTCTAAGTTATTGAAAACATGAACAGGGCAGCCTAGGCTACAGCGTGAGACTCTGGAAAAGGGACAATATTAGCTCCGGGGTGGGGGGCGGGGGGAGGCAGCCCTCAAGGGGATTCTGTCATTCTTTGGGCCTGGGTTCTGGACACAGAGGTTTTTAACCCACTGACGGCGGATGGAGGAGGTTCCCCGCTCAGATCACCCAGTACAGCAGGACAGAGTTGTCATTCCCTTAAAGAATGGGTTACAACTTGAGACAGCCTTAGCGGAGTAATAGTGTGGTCCCCAGTCCGTCGCAGGCCCTTCCCACGAGTCCAGGCAGGACTTTGAAAGTGAGAGAGAGGAACCCCATACCCACCAAAGAGGAGAAGGGGCGTTAGGTCCTTGGATGTGGCCCTAAAACTGTAGGCTTCCGAGGGAGGTTCACAGGACATCCATCAACCCAGCCTGTGCAGAGGGGGCTCCAGGAGGACATCTCTATGTTTCCATTACACTGACTTTAGATTTCTTTAGGCAAATAGCTATGAAAAAGTCAACTGACAATTTCACAAAGAAAAATGTGTGAGAAAGCAAGGGAGTGGCACACGTAAGAGTTATTGAACTGTCTTGGACTGAAGAAGACGTGAAAACAACGGGGTTGGCAGAAAGTATATCCAGGCAGGCAAGGTGGTTCCACTCTGGGAATTAAAAGGGCACCCGCTAAATCTGTCAGAAGGCACTTTCAAGATGTAGCACCGAAGAATTATATCACAAAGGTCACTCAGAGAAATACGAGTGTCACAAAGTTAAGTACATCTAGAGAAGATCAGATAATAGGAAATATCTTTTTTCAAAGCTGAAATGATAGATTGCAAAAGTGGTGAACTGAAGCACACGGCAGATATAAAGGGAAATCAAGACGATGGGAAAGAAATAAAATGGAAGGGTAATACAATAGAAGTGACGCCGTAGAAATCATAAAAGGAATGCTTGGAAACAACAGTGAAACTTATTGAATAAAGTGAAATTTATTCAGAACATTCAGATGGCAAGATTCAGAAAAATAACCCATGGAGTGGCATTCTGGCTGATTGCAAGATGCTGTGAAGAATACATTTCAAAAAATTGTCATATGTTCTCATAGAACACCATATGAATAATTTAACAGGAAAGCCAAGATTTATGAAAAGAGTATTAGCAGTGAAATGTTAATGCCAGCCCCAAGTATCTGGTTTGTTGTTGTTGTTGTTTGTTTTGTTTTGTTTTGTTTTGCTTTGTTTTGTTTTGTTTATTAGGTGATAGTCTGGTCCTAATCTACATTATTATTTATATTTGCCTGCCCCACACCAAAAATGGAATAGAAAAAAAATTAAGGAGAACCTTAAAACACGAGATGCAGTTTAAGCTTATTATCTTGATTGCTTAGAACCTGTCTTAGCTGCTAATTGAACTTTTCTTGCGATGTTATCGGATTGACCTGCCTCCCGCTTGGCTGTCTGCACTCCTCTCCAAGGCCGTCACTAACAGGATTTCCTGGTGTTAACCAAGGGGTTTTTTGGCACACTGTGTCAGTGGGAACACCTTCGTTACCAGGCAAGGCATTACCAGGAGGAGACTTTCTTGGAGGAGGAAGATGTAAATAACTGAACACAACTGGCATGTCCTGTAGCCAAATACAAGGAGGGCAGCGCAGGGATGCTTACTGGCCAGAAGCTCGCCAAGCCACTGACCACGTGGTGAGGGAGCACAATGGGTCACCTCTTACCTTCTGCGTTAACGGCACTAGAATATGCATAGATGGTCATTGCCATGCACTTATCCTGGAAAGTTACTCAAAATCGCCAGAGCAGAAATGCAAACTGGGTATAGAACATCACAAAGAGAAGGTCAAAATCAGCTGTTTCATTTGTACGTCAAAGAGTTTGTCTTCACAACCCTTTGAGAATTGCAGTAAGTGCTTCATGTTCTGTCGCATTTCAGAGAAGTCCTACTCAGGACAAAGCGTTCACTCCTGGCGCATGTGGCATAAAGCACTCGGCGATTGGATTCATTCTTGGGCCACCTTCTGCCCTAAGCTAATCTGTGCTTTATGCACTGATGCAAAGATAATTCAATTTATGGAATGTTATGCAAACACTCATTGAACTTTATGGGACTCTTAAAAATCACTGTACTTACAACGGAAGCCAAGACAATGGGAGAATTGCTCTTGACATTGACTAGCTGACATTTTACTTTCAAAAACATATGAGTAGATAAGCTTTCTATTTCTACCACTGCATAGAGGCTGGACATGTTGCCTCAGATAAGACCAATTTTTTTCTATCTCTTAAAGAAAGAAAAACAAACAAACAAAGAACGCCCAAAGATTGCTGAAGGAGACAGGGACTGACCATTCCGGTCCATGGAGACACGTGCTCTAAAACTAATGGACAGCGGTGCATTTCTCCCAAACTTCCTTCCACTGTGCTCTAGGATGATTTTCAGATGGAATTGTTAGTGCTTTGGAAATAAATGTCTCATAAACTTTACTGAATTTAATTAATAATGCTTGAAACATGTGCTTCATGGTCTACCATAAAACTACAATGGGTTGGATAGAATTAAATCGTGTATATACAAGCAGTAATGAATAAATTAAATGTATAATTCTCAATAAAATTCCAAGTTTATTATGACTCAGAAACTTGTGTTGATTACGAGTGAAGCGTCCGTTCGTGCTTCCAGCATGTCTTTCCTCAGGACGTCAGTGGCGACGTTCCAGGGACACGTTGCAGCATGTTGGCAAAAGCATAGACAGTTTATCCTTCCAGAAGAAACACGGTATGTCAGCAGATAAGAAAACATTGAAAAATAAATTACGTATCTTTTTATGTCTGCTATGGTACAAAATAATTATACATTTTTTAATCACAGATGTAGCTCACGCTGAAACTGGAAGAAATCCTTCCTTCATATACAAATGACTTGTTGGTCATGTTGGGGAGTGCTCTCTCCTTTCCTTCTTCACTAAAATCAGCCGTGTGGCCATCCGAAGGCTCCGGTCACTTACGCTGTGAAGAGACTTGCTACCCCACCTAGGGCACCTCAGTTTCTGTCCCCATGGGGGGAAACGAGAAAGGACTGAGCCACGGAGAGCACTTCCACTGCGACGAGAAAAGAGACCCTCTTTCACGCTCCCATTCGTTCTGAACTGTATGAGGTCCACCCTCTGCCCGGTGCAGGCACGGCAGCGGCGGCCCAGCAGCTCGGCCCCACCGCAGCCAGCACGGACACGTCCCCTCCGTGTGTCCTACAGAGCCCCGGGGTCAGCCAGCTGCCCCCGTCCTCTGTGCAAGGCCCTGAGCAGCCAAGGACAGGGCGGCACACGGCAAGTGCTACAGTGGGTTGTGGGGACGCTACCATCCTGTCCCAAAGACCCTCAAGGGCAGCTCCATCAACCGGGCACCTCCTTCCTCCCGTCAGCCCAGCGCCAGGCCCCCTCCTCCAACAGCAGTGTCCCTCTCCTACTGGCCTGCCAGCGACCCCTCTGTCACTGGGATCCCTCTCTCTACAGTCGCCCGCAGGCCCGTGGTCCCTCCCCTATCATCCTTACAGGTGTGAGATGACATCTCATTACAGTTCGGTTTGTATTTCCATAATGACGGGCAAGTTGGCTGTCTTTTTATAGGCTCCTTGGTCATTTGTATGTATTTGGAGAAATATCAAAGTTCTTTGCTAATTTTTTTTTTTAATCAGGTTGTTTTGTGTGTTGTTGGGTTGTAGGAGTTTTGTGTGTTTTATTTTGTATATATTCTGGATGCTAATTCCTTGTCAAATATATCATTTGCAAATTTGTCTGCCTTTCTGTAAATTGCTTTCCATTCTGTTGATTATTTTCTTTTTTTTATTATTATTTCCTTTCATGTGCAGAAGTTTTTAAAGTTTGTAGCTCCACCTGTCTAGTTTTGCACTTGTTGCCTGTTTTTGGAGTCATGTCTAAGAAATCATTGCCAAGTCCAGTGTCATAAAGACTTCCCCTGTTTTCTTCTAGGATTTTTTGTATTTTGGGGTCTCCTTTTTAAATCTTTCATCTATGGGGTGCCAGGGTGGCTTAGTCAGTTAAGCAGCTGATGGACATGGAACCTGCGGAAGATTCTCTCTCTCTTTCTCCCCCTCTACCACTCCCCCCCAAAATATCTCTCAACTGTTTTTGGTTAATTTCTGTGTACAATGTTGGGTGAGGGTGTAGCTTCACTCTTTCCCCGTGGCTCTGCAGTTTTTCCAACATTATTTATTAAAGAAGCTCTTCTTTCCCCACTAGAGGGAGAGGGAGAATCTCAAGCAGATGCCATGCGGACTGTGGAGCCTTACTGAAGTGATGCAGTTGGGATTTCAATAGAGATTGTTTTGAATTTGTAGATTAATTTGGATAATATGGACATTTAAACAAAATTAAGTCTTCTGATTTCAATTTTTTGTGTTCTTTTGCTTCATTTTGTTATGGAGTGTCCTTTTGTATGTACATACTGACTCATGTAGTTAGTGACTTAATGAGTCTGTTCAATTTTGTTTTTAGAATTAGTGCCATGATAAATAACTACACACACACATGGTTTTTCGGTTATGGAAGCATAAATTCCCGAAGCTGCTGCTGCTGGGTCAAAACATTAAGGCATTTGGATTTCAGATGGAAAATGCCTCCTCCTTTCTAGAGGAGGTATAATTCACACTCCTAATCACCGTGGATAAGAACACTTCCTTCCTCACTACTTCAACAAGAAAGAGTAAGCTCAAAGTTTCAGATGTTTCTGATGCGGTGGACAGAACTTGGTATCATTTTAATGTGGATTTCCCTTAATATGGGTGAAGTTAAATATCTTTCCTTCTGTTTTTATTTTCTCTCCATTGAAATATATGGTTATGTATTTTTTGTTTAATTTTTCTGTGGGGTTGTTGACGTTTTTCTCCTCAGCTTGCGGGGCTCTGCATTTGGGACAGTAGTGTTTGACTTGTGATATGAAATGCAGGAAAGTCTTTCTAGTTTTATATTTCCCTCAGACTTTGAGTTTTTAGTTTTTCTTTCTTTCTTTCTTTTTTTTTTTTTGGTTTATACATAAAATTTTGACTTTTACAGTCAACTTAAGAATATTTCTTATGGCTTTTTGATTTTTATTTGAGTCTTCCTTTCTCTAAGATTATTGAGGAATCTGGCCATTTCTCTGGTCCTTTAATAGTTTACACTTCATAATTAAATCTCCAAACCACAGGAATGCATTCTGGAGTATGGTATATAGAACACATCCAACACTAATATTTTCTTAAGTCAAATTAGTTGTCCCAGGACCACTTATGGAAAAGTCCATCTTTATCAATCTTTATCCCTCATATTTTAATTGCCACAAAAATAATATTCCAAAGTCCCAGTGCATTTCAGTTTATTTTCTTTGTCTGTCTTTTTATGTGGCAGCAACACACTATTTTCATAATGGAGATTTTATCATGTGTTTTAAGATCTGGTAGTGCTAGCCTTCACCACGTTTTCTCTCCTGCTATTTCTGAATCTTATCTTTCCGCATGAGCTTTGGAATCATCTGGTCTTATTCCTCCCAAATATCTGTTGACATTTTTGTATTGGCTTTATGTGAAATTTGTAAATGAAATTATTAGCATTTTATATAACCTTGATTTTGACTATTCTTGTTCAAGAACTTGGTGTATCTTTTCCCAAGTTCAGTTCTTTTCCTGTTCTTCCATAATGTTACAAAGTTTGCTCCAGGGAGATACCACCATTTTCCTCTTAACTTTTTTCCTCTTTATGTTTTGTGTTTCTTTTTTTTAAAGAGGACTTTTTTCCTTCATAGATGTTATTTATGGGTATTATTACTTAATTTTCTACATTGCACAATTTCTAAATTCTGATATTGTTTCCAACAATATTTCAGCTGATTCTGCCATAGTTTTTTTTCACATTATGCATCATCATATAGTGAGAGTTGTCTCATTTTTTTCCCCAATTATTCCATCTCTGTTTGTTTTCCTTTTATCTGGTTGCATTGGCTAATGCTTCCCACACATTTTTAAGTGAGGTTGATGATCACAAGTGTAATGTTAAATGAATGATTTCACACGCAAAAAAATGTTCAGCAATCTCAATAAATACTAGTGCAAAATCCTAAGTGAAAAGTGAGCAAATGTAATCAAAGAGCGATTTATAAACATAATCGCTTAATAATTAGGTGAACCTGATTCCAGATAAAGAGATGGTTGAATTTTAGAAAAACTATTGATTCCATCCATAATTTTAAAAGATCTAAGGAAAAAAATATGCTCATCTCTGTAGATGATGACAGGCATCTGGAAACATTCAACAACCGTTCATAATTTTAGAAAAATTAATAGATCAAGAACATATGCCCACTTCCTCATTGGCACAATGTTTCTACCTTTGTCTAAAAGCGAGACACATGAAGAATCACAAGTTCTGCTCTTTTCTGTGCCCCAGTGTCTGTGCAATTTTAGTGAACATTCCACGATCACGTATCAAGAAGACGTTCTCTCCATTTTTAGGATGCAGTATTTGATATAAAAGGCAGATCTCCTCTGGTAAGTATGGTGTTCGATTTCTACATACTCTTACTTGAAAACGCCCACACGAGTGTTTCTCCTCTTCCCTCTTACACTTGTACTTCCTGCCCTATCGGTCCAGCCGCCCTCCCACCGCTGGCGTGCGTTCCCAGGGCCGCTGCACTCCGCTCGCCCGCAGTTAATCTTTGTGCTACGGTTTCTTCATTTTTCATGTCTTGTTCAAAGGTCTCACCTAAACTCCTTCGTTTGTATGACATTAAGATCATGTATCTTACTTTCGGCCCCTCTCTCTTGCATGACTTTGCCTACCTTTTTTTTTTTTTTTAAGGTTCTTAAGTCACATTGTTTTAAGAATATAGAATATTTCACTAGACAGCATGAATTTGGGCCTTACTTTGTAAATTAACTGTATTTAAAAGTGTGTTCCTTGACATTTATTGAAATAAGAAATAGGTTTGATTTTGGTTTTTCCATATTATTTTGTGTATTTTTCTATGTTTATAGAATTTTAAGTCTTTAATTTGTGTTTAACTTCTTTGTACTTTTTCTATATGAATAGAATTTCTGATATTTAGGAAGTTTAATATTTTTGTTTGTTTTAGTGGTTATCTCTGTAATTATAACATCACACAATATCTCCATCATTCAATTACTCAGGCTTTATACATTTGTCCCCTCTTATAAGCAGTGATAAAGATAACACCTTTTAGGACATCTGGGTGGCTCCGTTGGTTAAGCAGCTTCCTTGAGCTCAGATCATGATCCCAGGGTTCTGGGAGCCTGATGTGGGAACATGCTTCTCCCTTTGCCTGTCCCGCCCCCTGCTTCTGTTCTCTCTCTCTCTCTGACAAATAAGTAAAATCTTAATAAATAAATAAATAAATAAATAAAAAGATTAGATCTGGAAAGTCTCTTTTGTTTTAAAGAAATTTTTCTTCTGTTTCATTTTTGTATTTTATACTTTCAGAGTTTCCTGTGGTGGATATATATATATATATTATATTTCCACATGAACTTTAAACCAGCTGTTGATCTCAACAAATTACCTGCAGAGATGTGGAGTAGGATTGCTTTGAATCTATAAATCCATTAGGAGAAGATGAATTAGGACTTTCAATTTATAAAGGCTATCTTTTTTTTTAAGTCCCTCTTTGATTTCTTTCTTTCAAGTTTATAATTTTTGTTGTACAATTTCAAACAAATTTTCAGTAGATCTATCCCTAAGGATTTCAAGATCTGTTTGGTCTTACCAAAAATTTTTAAACTTTTTAATTTCCAGTTTCCAGTTTTTCATTTCTGTTATATAAAAGTACCATTGCTATTTGCATGTTGACTTTCTGTAGAGCAACATTGCTGTGCTAAAACATCATACCCAGTAGTGTTTTCTAAGTGCTTTGGCATTTTTCACATAGGCATTTATATAATCTATGAATAAAGATCATTTTAGCTCTTTCCTTCCAGTTCTTGTAATGTCACTTTTTCCTTTTCTTCTCATATTGTGCTAGAGAGTTCTTCCACTATGATATTGTAGTAGGCAGAATAATACCCATCCCTCACCAAAAAGAAAACAAAAAAGATATCCACACCCTAAACTCCAGAATTTGTGAGTCTGTTGCATTAAGTAGAAAAAAAGGACTTTGCAAATGTGATTAAGAGTGTAGACCTAGATCTCAGTCTTACATCACAAGAAAATGCCACACTTCCAGTAATTAGGACGTGGATCCTCTCCTATGGCTTCCGGGAAGGAAAGATGCTCCACCGACACCTTGACTTTCACGTCATGGGTCTGTGTCAGATTTCTGACTCACAGGTATGTAAAGTAATAGATATAGGTTGTTTTAAGCCACTCTGTTTTTGGTAATTGGAATATTAATAAGGTATTGAATAGGAATGGTGATGGGAAACATCCTTACTTATTCATCTCAGTCTTAGGGACAAGCCTTTCACCATTAAGTAGGATCCAAGTAGGATAAACTTCTCAGTTTAAGAAAGTTTTTATCAGGAGTGGCTATTGAAATTCATTATTTATTTTTCTGCATTTATAAAGATGATGACATGGTTTTTCCTCTAAAACGTATTTATATAATAGATGGCATTGATCAGTTTATGAAATTTGAACCAGCCTTGCATCACTGGTATAAACTCTATTTAATCATGATCTATTATCCAGGATTTGATTTGGTTATATTTTGTTAAATACTTGTGTGACTATATTCATTAGACTTTTTAATCTGTATTTTCTTTTTCTGATGTATCTTTGATTTTGATATCAGTATAAGATTAGACTAATAAATAAATTAGGGAGTTTTCCCCTCTTGTATGGAAGAGGTTGTAGTACTGGTATTATAGTTGGGGTTAGAGTTTTGAATGATGCAAAGGTTTGGGGGACCCACCTCCTGAAGAGTTGAAAATCCATATGTAATTTTTGACTCCCCGAAAACTTATCTATAAATTCTCTACTGTTGGTGAGAAGTCTCACTGATAATATAAAGAGTCGAATAACAGACATTTTGCCTGTTATATGTAGCATTACAGTAAAGTAAGCTGGAGAAAAGAAAAAGTCATTCAGAAAGTCATAAAGAAGAAAAAGTACATTTACAATAAAATCTGCATGTAAGTGGACCCACACAGTTTAAACCCATGTTGTTCAAGGGGGAACGACATGACTTCTACAAAGATGTGGTACAGCTGCCAGTAAACAACTGGGCCCAGGGTCTTTGTTTTGTTTTGTGATTTTGTGGGAATAATTTTATCTAAAAATTTAATTTCCTTAGTAGGTATTACAGTATTCAGGTATTTATTTCTTCTGAATGAGCTTCACAGTTTGTATCATGCAACAAATCTATTTAATCTATGACATGTTTTGGGTTATCTTTAGTAATATCACAATATTATCCCTTCAACATCTGCAGAACTCCAGAATTCTTTTATTTCTAATATCAATAAGTTGTTTCCTCTCTCTCTTATTTCTAATCAGCCTGGCGAAAGTTTTATCAATTACATTGATCTTTTAAAATTTACCTGCTTTGGTTCCATTGATTTTGCTAGGCTTTCCTTTTTTTTTTTCCTTCTATTTTTAATTCCATTGATTTCTGCTGTTAATTTTTTTATTTTCCTTTTTCATGATCCATTTAGGTTTAATTTTTCCTCTTCTCTAATTTCTTAATTTGGAAGTTTTAACAATTGATTTGTAACATTTGTTTTTGGTTTTGTTTTTTTTTTAAGATTTTATTTATTTATTTGACAGACAGAGATCACAAGTAGGCAGAGAGGCAGGCAGAGAGAGGAGGAAGCAGGTTCCCTGATGAGCAGAAAGCCCGATGAGGGGCTCAATCCCAGGACCCTGGGATCATGACCTGAGCAGAAGGCAGAGGTTTTAACCCACTGAGCCACCCAGGCGCCCCTAACATTTCTTGTTTTAATTTAAGCCTTAGTGCTATAAATTTCCCTCAAAGAAATTTATCTTCTTTATCTATATCCCACAATTCTTTATCTATATCCCACAATTTCTTTTTTCTTTTTCTTTTCTTTTCTTTTCTTTTCTTTTCTTTCTTTCTTTCTTTCTTTCTTTTTTTTTTTTCTTTATGTAGGTTCCAGTGTGGAGCCTGATGTGGGGCCATAACTCATGACCCTGAGATCAAGACCTGAGCTGAGATCAAGAGTCAGATGCTGAACAGACTGAGCCACCGAGGCACCCCCATATCCCACAAATTTTTATATAGCATGTTTTAGTTGTAACTCACTTAAAATATATTCCTGCTGGTGGGTATTAAGGAGGGCATGTATTGCATGGAGCACTGGGTGTGGTTCATGAACAATGAATATTGGAATATGAAAAAATAAAATAAAGTTAAAAAGTTCTACAGTGTCTACAAAAATATGTTAGAACTAATAAAGAAATTTCACAATAACATAAAATAAATAAAGTAAGATAAAATAAAATAAAATAAAATCTAAATCTCCATGTGATTGCTTCTTTGGATCACAGGTTATTCAGAAGTGTGATATTTATTTTCCAAATTTGGAAGTGGGAAGGGTGATTGTCCCATTGCCTGATACTGATTTCTAGTTTATTTTGTTGTAGTCAAAGAATACATTCTGCATATTTCAAGTATTTTATGCTTTTTGAGGTTGAATTAGTATATTTTTATTTAGTAACTCAGTTTTCTCAAATGCTGTTTTATGAACATTCTATTTTTTTCCACTAATTTAAAATGTGAATATTGCCATATTTGTTAATTTCATACATTTTTGCCAAATTAAAAATATTGCAAGGGTGCCTGAGTGGCTCAATCAGTTAAGTGTCTGCCTTTGGCTCAGGGCATGATCCTGGGGTCCTGGGATCGAGCTCCGCATCCAGATTTTGAACAGGAAGACTGTTTCTCCCTCTCGCACTTCCCTTGCTTGTGTTCCCCCTCTCACTGTCTCTCTCTCTGTGTCAAATAATTTTCTTAAAAAAATTTAAAAAAAATTGCAGTGCTTAATGTTGCTCTGAAAAAATATGTGATTTGTATCTTAGCTTTTGCATGTGAATTATGTTCCAATGAAAATCCATTATGGCGCAAAACTGTGAGAAATTCTATGGATCGCTTTTTTTCCCATTTTCTTTTAAATAAAGCTTAAGAATTTTTTGGAATCTAGTCCTATCCTTGGAAATAATCATTTTATCTTTGCCAAGTTCACTTTTCTAACACACTTTCAGATATTCTGGGCTCTTTCTAGCCGTATGAATTCAAAAACCCCTTTATGTAATTAAAGGAGGGTATTGTCTTCGATCTTGGCTTGACTTGCAGAATTATGAATGTCAAGATCATGAAGATACTGCTGATTTAAGACCGCACATGTTACTGTAATTCGTGCTATACTCAGAAAGAATGTTCAAGTAATACTTCCCGTTCCAAGGACAAAGGTGAAGATGTTTTTCAAAAATTTCTGGTAATTTATTTTTTAAAGCAGTTGACAAGGGTAGTCAGCGATGCACAAAAAGCACAAGACTGCTTCGCGCCCTCGGGGACGAGCAAGACAAGAGGCAGGCGTGCACATCAGAAGGTGACGCGGAGAGCAGAAGCCCGCATTTCTGTACCTGCATCTGAATCTGCCCCATCTCTATCTAGATCCCCGTCTGTCTCTATTTATACACAAAGGGTACAAAGCCACCCTCTGAAATAAATTCTCACTGTGAAAGACTGAGAAAAAGCTTTCCTGAGCAAGTGCTTTCAAATTCGCAGTAGCTCAGGGGGCCTTAGAGAATCCGCCTTAAGAGAGAAATCTGAGCTCCTGACAGAATGAAGAAATGAGGCTGTGAGCTAAAAATCACATTATTGTAAATTGAAATGCTCCTTCTAGAACATAGGTGTACAAAGGAAGAAGCTTTTCACAGGCAGGAGTGTCCTTCTCCTAACTATTTTTTTCTTTTTTCTTTTTTTTTCTTTTTCTTTTTTTTTTTTTTTTAATAGAGGTCCACTTAAGGAAGTGGATAAATTGAAAGGGAACAAAAAGAGAGCATACGTTCCTGGAAGACAATTCTCAGTAAAAGATCCCCAAGTAATGTCTCCACCCTTCCAGTTCTTCTCTAGAAAATCGCATTTATTTTTTGAAGACTCTTTCTCAGAGCTTTCCCCATCATTCTCACATGGCTTTGAAAATGTAAACGCATGTATATAGACGCCTATACATGATTCCTTCTCTCTCCCTCTCTCTCTTTTTACCCTCTCTCTCTTTTTATATCAGGGAAACATCTTTGCCCCTCGATGACATGTCGTACTGGCAGTACCTTCCAGAATATCTGCTTATTGATGATCAGGACCCCACATTTATGGAAGGAACATTTTCTATACGTACCTCACGGCATGACTATCTTGCATCTTTGCAAACTGCCCAGGGCAGAGTACTCTGGCGCTATCTGTTCATACCAGAAGGTTCTGCATTACATATTTTATGTTAAGATGCAAAACAGTGTCACCTAGGGGCCTCAGATCTTTGAGGAAAAATTATATTTTTGTAATGAGTGTGTGCCTTTCCTTCATCAAGTCACTTTTCCAAGCATGAAGAGATGTTAATTTTTGACCCTTCCTCCGTGGTCATATTAGGAGGAATTTCCCATAAAGGATTTATTGGCTGTAGTTAAAGTGAAATAATGCATGAATTAAATGCTGAGAAAATGGAAAGCCCAAGCTGTGAGTTTCTTGAGTTTATGGTTAATATTTAAATATATTCTAGGGAGCATGGGTCCACTTTATCTGTTATTTTGACATAAACTGGAAATGCTGGTGACTAGCCTCCTAACTGGGTTTGACCTTCTTCCTCCTGAAGGGTGACAGAGGAGAAAAAATCGCTGCTGCTTTTATACAAAGCAGGCATCTACCAACCACCAAAGAGTCACAATTTCACTATTTTATTCTAAATACAATATCAGCTGTGCAAAAACTGTGTGTGTGTGTGTGTGTGTGTGTGTGTGTGTACCTCACTGGGTAGGGGGACTTTAAGGAAGCCACAAATGACAGTTAGTTCTGACTGTCAATCGACACGTTTAATGAGAAACTCTGCCTGATTTAATGAGTCCTAGTGCTTCACTCTGCCGTCACTTGAAACAGAATGCGCATCTACAACTCCGCCGTGTCAGTGTTCTGCCCTCCACCTGGCAGTGCGCGGTACTTCTCATGGCAGAGTTTTATTAAGCACATAGAAGCAATCACTACTAATCTACCAGGACGGGACGGAGAGGGCAAGGAGATGCACGTGTGTGTGTGTGCACGTGTGTACGTGTGTGCAGGTGTGGGGGGCGGGGAGGGAATGAGCACGTGGCTGCGTTGTGCAGGCAGAGTAAGATGAGTCATCGGGCCTGGAGATGGTGCTGTGTGAGCTAGTGCAGGGAACAGAAACAATGAGGGGACTAAAAATAGCATTTCATGTCAGGAGCGCAGTGCGAAATCAAAGGCTAATTGAGCTCCAGAAGGGAAAGTCCGCATGCCCCCTGCGGCCTCGAGGGTCCAAGGTCCTTGTTACCGACAGGTGAGTGTGAATTGGGTGTGTGCATGTGCCCTCATTCTGCTGTCGCCTGTTTGCCACTCCTATCCCACGGTCTCGGCTGCTGGGGTCGTCCGGGGAGAGGAAAATGACGTTTTCCTCTTCCCTGGGAAACTGCTTGGCTGGAACATGCTGGGTCACGCCTGTGCTTCCCCCAACTGTGTGACATGCGACTCAGCTGTCCTTTCCAGCAGGGCCCAGACTCCGAGAAAGATCGGCCAACTGCCTCTCATCTCCACCCCCGCGGGAAGAAAGGCAGGAGAAAACCTTTCTAACGACCCGGGGTTACCCCATCTTCAACATTCATGTAAGGTTTTATTCCCACTACTGATGCCATTTGTTTCTGCTTCAGTTTTGTTTTTCTTTAGCATGAGAGAAGTCGGTGTTGTCTCTCCAAGACCACAGTCTGGCAAATTCCAGGTGAAGGAATTCAGGTTGGTGTCAGGCTAGAAAAACAGCGAGTGGAAGGAATAGTTCAGATCAGTCAACTCCAAGTGCCCGGTGACTAATTACCAGACGCGGTCACAGGCAAGCACCAGAGCAGTCAGGAGGCGACAATAAATTCTTGAAAGGTCGAAGTCCTCCCCCCCACGTAAAACTTCCTGCAGGACCCCAAGTGTCCCCGCCCGCCCGCCTGGCCGCCAGGCCTTTGACAATGCTGCCACCTGCTGCTGCTTGGCTCCACGGGTGCCTGCCGCAGGGGAGCACCTTCCGCCTGGAGCCGGTGCTGGGAGGGCAGGCCTTTGTTCGGTCTGCTGCCCGAGTTTCCCTCTCCCTGCCCTTCTCCCAGCCGGACTCAGAGCTCACAGGCTGGCGGGCGGGCCCTGGAGGAGATGAGCCCTGCTCCCCGCAGGTGCACCGGCTCAGGTGAGAACCGGACATGGAGAAGGAGCCGAGCTGGCGTGCATCCCTTAGATCCCTTGCATCCTTCCCAAAGTTACCGGAGTGTGGGCACCTCTGGTCCAATAAGCATGCCGTGCTGTGTGTGCTTCTGCACTAACCACAGCTTCCGCTCTGCCTCGGAACAGGTCCGCAAAGTGCTGGAAACAAAACCCCGGGCGCTGCCATTCCTTTTCTCTGCAAGGTGGCCAGCCTCCTGGGAGAGTCTCCCTGGTCCTGTCGCGAAGGAGAAATATGGCTGTCCGTACTGTCCCAGGTGTGCTGTCGGGCAGAATGTGCCCCACGGATGAGCATGGAATCCCCAAAGCCCAGAAGTCAGCCTCCCCCTGCTGCCGGCCTCCCACGCTCTTCTCCCTCTCGGGGAGAGCCAGCGCCCCTTCTCCCACCGGCCACCCAGTCCCTCCCCACGCTCAGTCCCCGCCTCGTTTTCGGATCGCTCCCTGACGCGCAGGTTTGCCACCAGCAAAGTCAGAGCCCTCTGATGGAAGAGGCACTTCCGTTACTTTTTATAATAATAATAATTATTATTATTTAGAATCCTATTTGGAAAAGATTCTCAAATATTTTCTTACCGTTCTCTGGTCAAGAAGAAATAAAGTTGGTACCCTTCGCACTTCGTGAATGGAAGACAGGGCTTGAGTACTCTTGCAAATTTACTAAAGTTGACTTAAGGACTTAATGTCAGGGCTGTAGGCCAGGGAGGAAAACAGCAAGTGTGTGGACAGGGAGAAGCAGGAGCCCGTGAGCAGCAGTGAGGGGAGAACATTCGGGAATGGGCAGAAGACGGGCGGCTCCCCACCTGACTTAGAATCTAAGGAGACCCCAGTCAAGTCAATGGAAGAGTGGAGCAGGTGTTTGTAATCACTTTTGTAAAATTAAATAGGGGAAAAGAAGAGATAGAAAAACACCAGGACCCAAGTAAAGCAATTGCTACAAAACCTTATCATCCACTTCTAAGGACAGTGGGAATGAGCGTGTCTCAACAGCTCCGAGGCTGCCCCCAGCCAGCTCAGCTGCGCTTCCGGGGAAAAAAAGACTCCAAGGAATTCCTGGGAAACTGGCTTCCGGAAAACACTTCAAAGTGTGAAATCTTATTTTGGTTCCTGGGGAAAATGAGTGCTCTGGAATAAGTTACTTAATGAAATATGTGTTTATCATACAAAGAGGACGCTTGATACTAATAGAAAGAACCTCATTTTCATTGTATTTCTCCTAAATCAAACATGTAATTATTACCTGAAAAAAAAAAAACAAAACCTGATTGGAGTGTATTGACAGTATTTGTTAACCATGAGAACAAAACACACTTTCCTAAGTCTTCTTCATCACGCTCTGGTATTTTGCACCAGGTAGTAGGTTTTGATTTTATTAGGAGTCAAAATATCATGAATTTCTGAAAATCAGGCCTGTCTTCAGTCTCAGACTCACAGCACAGCCTCTAACGTGCTCTGTATTCTCATGTCTTAAACAAAGGTGACGACCCCCAACTCATGCTTTCGCACACTGCTAATCATGCAGTTGAACTATAAAACACATGAAATCTAATGCAATGATAACCACATTTGAGGCATTTAGCTGGAAATCGATTGCTCTGTGTTGGTGCGGGATCAGTACACAAACACCTTCTCATTTGCTGTTAGGAAACTGGTCATTGCCTGAGTCACCATTAGAAGCAGTGAGTACTTGTCCCCGGGGGGAAAAAAGATGTGCACCCAACTCAGCTCCTAGGAAGGGCTCTGGGAAGATGGTGAAGGCACAGCTGTTTGGAGGAAAATCATAATAAATTGTTGCAAAGCATCATAAACTTTTCGTTTAATATAAACACTTATGCTCGCGTGGCATTTCACTTCCATAGGTAAATAGGGGTTTTCTTTGTTCTCTGATGCCAGCAGATCTCAAGCCTGATTGATATTGACTTTATTCCCAGGGGTCAGACTGTCAAATAGTTATCCTCTAGAATAAAGTATGGAGCCAAGTGTATGGGAAAGGAAAACGCTGCTGACGGTCCCTCCCGGGTTGTGGCGTCTCCCTCCCCTCCTGGCCCGTCTGTTCCGAGCTCCTCTATCAGAGTTAGTGTGTGAAGATTTAACCCCTCAGGTAATTCACACTCCAACATGTGCCAGCATTTACATAAACCGTGCATTTATTTTTGAGTTGGCTTTTGCAATGTCCACATACAGCGTTCACTGGTTTTAACATAAATTCTTTCAGCGTGTCTTATTTTCTCAATCAGGGAACCCAACAAAGTCTCCCTCTTTTAGCCAAACAAACGATACTTTGCTTAATTTGCCTCTTTCCAGTTTCTTCCCAGTCTTCGCACTTTTATCGTTTTCTGGATAGGTTTCCTCTGAGTTCATCTGCCAACATATTCCTGTTTAGAATTCCCCCAAAGTGCTCCACGAGGAAGACAAAACACGACTCACTATGATCTGTGGTTCTTTTCATTCTTCCTCATAAATGAGTCTTCTCAGCTGCTTTAGCACTTGTGCTGCTCTCCGTGGTGCTTCTTAGTTCGTCAACATCATTTTGGTAACGAGGCACATGGACGCAGTGTGGGTCTAGCGCGGTGATAAATACCAGGGCCTCGCAACCTCACAGCACGGTGCGTGCTCCCATGCACCCATGCCAGCAGATCAATTTAAGAGCCTGTCTTGTTGTAACTCTCAGTAGAGAGGCCTCTCCACTGCAGCTTCCTGCCGGAGGGTTTACACACAGACCTGCTTGGCTTGGAAATCAAAGAGAGAGGAGAGGAGGTCAGGTGTTCTCATGCTGAGGGACGAGGCTCGCCAAGAGACAAGACTGGACTAATAAGGTCTGAAACCGGCTTTATCTAGTTAATAGCAGCCTTTGACATCCCAGGACAAGATGCTATTTCCTTGTGTTTATGTCCTTGAGCACTGACACGGTGAAAGCAAACATGGGAGATTTTAATCTGTGCACTAATGCACCCAAGAAAACTGCGGAGAGAAAGGAAGACATTTTACACCTGTTCCCTGCACTCCCGTTGCGGAGCTGGTTAGTCAGTGATCCTGAGTAACACTCCTCAGGGATGATTTTCCAGTTTTGTCCTCTACATTTTCTTAGGATTTCCTTTTCATCCCTGAAGTCACAAATGGCCCTTCAAAGTTTATCCCTTCTGTCTTCTTTTTTTTTTCTCTCCTCTTTTTTTGTATTGTTTTTTGTTTATCCCTTCCTTTCGTTTTGTTTTGTTTATCCCTTCTTTCTGAAACGTGGCCCACCCCACGTGGTGTGACCCTGATAGATCAACCACACGCTTCTGCAACAGCTACCCGCTCTTTCTCTGCCTGTGGGCACCTGGCCAGTGCCAGCCAGGGACCTCCAGCTGGGGTTGCCTGTTCCTCCCCTATAGAAACGGCACTTGGACAAAATGCAGTTTGGACACGAATGTAACTGATCATAACACCTAGGTCAGAAATCTGGTCGCTATGAAGCCTGCAAAGCTTGTCTTCCCTTCACTGCACACCTTCAAACTGACAGAGCATTACAGTGTCCTGGAGTAAAAGTAAACTCAACTGATTCAGCCAATATTCATTTCATGCCCTCTATGTGCATGTATAAAACCTGGCAAGTCACGATCCCAGAACTAAATAATCTTATGCTTTGATAGAGGAGGAAGGGACAATCACTTTACAAGTAACAGCAGGAAAAGTCATAATACATGAGATAGAGTGAAAAAGGATTAAAATTAATTTCCAAAAACACTTTTAAAAACACTTAACATTTGCTTACATGCATACATTATGCATACATTTATTTCTTCTCCCTGCATTTATGGTACTTCTAAGGGATGGAAGATACAGTTCTAGGATCAGAAACAGAGAAGCAACACATACTCACATGTACACACATGTGTGTGTGTACAGTTCCTCCCCTTCCTGCAAACTGGCCAAGGAATTTGACAAAAAATAATTGCCTCATTTAATTAATTCCCACAACAACCTGGTATTATAATCCCCTACCTACGTATGAGATCACTCAGGGTAACCCCGGGGAGGTGGCCTTCCCACAGCTGCTCTTAGAGTCAGGAAAAACCCCAGGTGTCAGTGGTTAAGATTTGGCTACACCAGCTCTAATGTCTGAATTTCCACCCCGGGCTCCACGCCTGATGAAGGTCACTGTGTGACCTTGGGCAAGTTGCTCAACCTCTCTGTTTCAGCTTCCTCCTGCTGCAGAGGTTTGTTGTGAGAATTAAGTAAGTTAATCCCAGTCCACATAGCTCAGTAGCTATTTCTTGTTGCTCCAGCTGTCCCCTTCCTCTTCTTTCTTTTGAACTGTCAATGAACAGAATTGTTCACTTCTTACAGCCACAGAATTGACTGGCAGGTATGCTCTTTCCTTTCACTGACTCCCACTTAATTCATTAATACGCCTTCCGGGAGAGGAAAAAACAACAAAACAAAACAAAACAAAAACAAAACAAAAAAACCCTCACACCATGTTAAGATCAAAATGATCCAAAAAGGGATCATATTGTAATATTTAACATTTTGGGGAAACTTTTTTTCTCATCCAGAGATTCAGTGAGGCAGTCAAAATTTTCAAAGGGCAGCTAGTCTAGGCTTTAACAAAAGTGACAAAGTAATTGATTTCTGATACCCTCGTGTTACTTCTTTTAACAAGCCTTGAATGACTCTAATTGTTTTTAAAATAGTTTTTTGTTTTGAAGAAAATCTGATTTTTCTATGATGAATGAAAACAGACCAATAAAAACATTTGTTCTGAAAAATGCTCAGAGTAAGTTCCTGACGTGGGCACAATACAGAGGAGCGTCCCGACGGGCTCGTCACTCAGAGCTCTCGGGCCGCATCAGCACGAGGTGGGGATACGTGCGTCTCAACAGAGCCTGATCTCCAAGACATTCCTTACCCGTGAATTTGCCAACAACGTCCCCAAAATCTTACATTTGCAAACAGGAAAGCAGTGAACACTTCCCTGTCATTCATAAATAATACCCAGTTGCTTGTGACTGTATGAAGCAGACAAATGTTCCAAATCACACCATTGGAAACATTATCATTATGCATCTATGTATCTAAAAATCTTTGGTTTGGGTAATCAACTTATGTAAAATATACAACGTTATCAGTTAAAAGTAACACTAGAGCAACTATAAAGGCAATCTAGTAGTATCAATGAGAAACAATCTTTAACAGTTATTTGAAGAATTTAGGGACCTAACTCTTCTCCCTGTACATTTTACTTGTAATGTATGAGGTGATCTTAGTATCTCACATCAAAGCTGGAAGATTAATTAGGATAGTTCAAGTCAGGGAGAGAATTCTCTGTTAATGAAACTGCTTAAATTCAACAATGGTAATTTATTTAAGGACCTACAGAAATTATCAATAAGAGTAATATGAAGATTATTTGATTTTATCATTTAAGAATATTTTAGAGATATGATTCCTGATGAAAAGGAATAATTTGTTAAAACACAAGTCAAAAAAATAAAGTCTGCCAAGTCAAGAGCAGCCTAATTAACATCAGTCGTTTCAATACAATGTATTATAAAAGGAGTTGATTATATTAAATAATACATGTTATATGTGAGATGGCATAATTCGACAGCTTGTAGCATAATGTTATTTACTCAAAAACCTGATAGTCTTCATGTATATTCAAAACAGAGGTAGCTACCTGATTTTCATAAGTAATTTAAATACAGTTTATGAAATATGTACTAAATTATCTGATTTCTAAATGGATGCTGAGAAGAGGAAACTTTTTTTTTCCCTTGTACCAGCAAATACCAAATCATAGCAGAGTTAATAACTCCCATTCAATTTATATAATCTGAATATTTTATCTCTGTAAAATTTGTGATCATTTCTTACTAAGAATGTTTTATTTACCAGATGAAGATACTACTGCATGAAATAAAAATTTTCAAATCAATGTCAGTTCTTTTTGGTGTTGAATTTTAAAACTGCACTAAGGAATTTAAATAAAACCCAAACAATTCCTATTCGTGTTGTTCCATTAGGAATTGCCTTAATTTTTAAACTTGCAAGAGTAATAGTTTGGAATAAAGTCACCGCCAACAATAACAGTAGAAACTACGAAATTGAAATGAGCCTGTAAAGATCCTTCTATTACGCCAAACGTTGCGGAGCTCCCTTCAACAGTTCTTCCTAGCTAGCCCAACCATCACCATTCTAAGACCTCGTCTAGCTATGGTACACACTTGCATTTAAAGGTTATTTGAATAACCTCCTAATTAAAAAGCACAAATCAGACTCCTACACAAACGCAAGTGGGTCAGGGTTCCGCTACTGTAAGCCTCTTCCAAATGGGTCTGGGAACCCTGGAGCACACAGATTGCATTTTAAATGGTGCCATTAGGCTGGCCCAAGGTGGCCCTGTGGTGGTCATATGGGGGGCGGCATTCCTAGCCACAGTCCCAGGACACGAGCTTGGAACTGCAGCCGGCAGGAGAAGATACAGGGGCGATCGGACCCTGTTGTCACTGATTCCTGAATTCCAACACTGACACATCTGGCAAACGGTCCAAAAGAGCATTTTTCCCAGCCCTCTGAACAGGAATGAGAGTGGAACAAAACTGGTGCGCTGAAGACGGAGATGAAGGAAGGGTGCTTTCAACTCCAAAGGACGAGCCCCCACCCTTGGAGAAAGTGATGTGCCTGGGAAGCGACAGGTCATAATGAGGCAAGAAAAGGCGCCTGGCATTTGCATGGCCCCGACATGGAGCCCTGACTTGCAGAGGGTGTAATTGGAGCTCTCTGTGCAGGAACAAAGGCCTGTCATGATGAAGAAAAGCTCCAAGCTAAGCAGAACCCGGCCACCTGCATCTTTCAGTTCCCTCTCCGCGCCTTGAAAAAGAGAAATGTAAGAAACCAGGTATGGGGGGGGGGTGTCTCCTAATATTAGGGAGGGAAGGCACCCTCTGGGCTGGTAGGATTGTGGGGTTAATTACGTGGTTCTGAGGCGAGGGACCATCACCATTCCCGGGGACAGTTTGCTTCGCGAAGAACTGGCGAGGCTCACACACAACGCGCAGACTCCCTTGCGTTGGCTCGTTCCTTCCCCATGCGGTGGTTTGGGTTCCTTCCCCGTGCGGGGGGCTCGTTCCTTCCCCGTGCGGGGGGCTGGTCTGACCGTCCGCCTCCGGGACTTGGGCTGGGCTCGGCCCTTCCTCGGCCCTTCAGCGCGCGCCAAGGGGAGACGCCCCGAGCGACAGAGGGCAGCAGGGGGCCCTCTGGCGCCCTTCCTTTCAGGGCCTCGGCCTGCCGGGCCGGGAGACGGTGCTGCAGCTGGGAGAGGCTGAGTTTTCAAAATGAAGTTGTGTTTCCGTGCTCCGTGAAGTTTACGCAGGGGCGCCCTGCGCTTCGCGGCGAACTCCGCTCCCCGGCCTGGGCGCGCTCGCTGCCTCCCCAAACGCGCGGCGGCTCTTGGGTCCCTCCGGGCAGAAGCCCCTCTTCGCTGAGTAGCAGATAGAGCTATTAAGCTTGAATATTTAGATTCCTCACTTCAGTAAATGTCATCAGGAAAAGCTTATTTTCGGGGGATTAGAAAAGGTTGTTAGGCATCGTCAAAGGACAGCCATAGGAAGCCAAGTTTGGATGATGGATTTCCATTGCCGTCTGTCCTACGAAGGACTGGGTCGGGCAGACCGTACGTTTATGCTCTGGTACAGCTCCACGGGCCACCTCCACAGCAGCGGACACCTGGCCGTGTCCCAGGTAGAGATTGGTCTCCCAAGCACACAGCACGGTTACAAATGGGGAGTGATAAAATAGAGTGTGGAGGGGCGCCTGGGTGGCTCAGTGGCTTAAAGCCTCTGCCTTCGGCTCAGGTCATGATCCCAGGGTCCTGGGATCGAGCCCCGCGTGGGGCTCTCTGCTCAGCGGGGAGCCTGCTTCCTCCTCTCTCTCTGCCTGCCTCTCTGCCTACTTGTGATCTCTGTCTGTCAAATAAATAAATAAAATAAAATAAAAAAATAGAGTGTGGAGGGCTTGGGAAACACGGATGCTGGTTACCGGCCCATGATGTACCAACCCGACATCTTTATTGTGTCAACTTGCACATTTCCACAGTCCTGGAAGACGATGGCCGAAGGAGAGGGGATCTCATTCATTTCCATTGTGCTATCTTTATATGGTTTTCACAACAGATTATTTTGGAGGAGATAACGCACAAAATCATAAGGTGGATGCTATTTTATTAGTGACAGAATTTAGTGACCAAATTATTTATAGTAGTAACAGAATTTTTATATCTTGGCCAACATACCGTACCTCTCTTTACTGTGCATATATAAATTTCCATGGCAATACCCCTAGGTGGCAGGGTAATATTATGATACTTTAGTTCTGAAGATGCTCTACATTCTAACCTTAAAAAGAGAGAGAGAGCGAGAATTAGAAATAATTTCTTGACTCCTTAACCTTGAATGTAGATATCTCTGAAAATAGAAAGTCTAAAAAATTGGTTGGTAGCCTGCCCTGAGCAGGTTTTATCATCAATATGGAACCATATCTGCTTGCATATTCCAAAACTTGTCTGAATAAAAATAAGTGTTTTGGGGCACCTGGGTGGCTCAGTGAGTTAAGCCTCTGTCTTCGGCTTAGGTCATGGTCTCAGGGTCCTGGGGTCAAGCCCCGCATTGGGTTCTCCGCTCAGCGGGGAGCCTGTTTCCCATTCTCTCTGCCTGCCTCTCTGCCTGCTTGTGATCTCTCTCTCTCTGTGTCAAATAAGTAAATAAAATCTTTAAAAAAATTAGTTTTTCTTTTATATTAGGAAAGAGGAGGGAGAGGAGAGGCCTCAGAGCCCATTGCCTCATACCAGGTCATCAGAAGCTCATGTTCTATATTATAAATCCTTTCTAAAATATCTCATATCATTTATTAAGACTGATTAAACAAAGCAAAACAAAACAAAAACTAAGCAATAACCAGGACACAGGGCATCAGAGATAGTTAACCTGTGTTCTATTTTGCCAAAATAATATTTTAGAACATACAAAATATTTTCCATTGAAGGCATGGCTTAAGAGTCCTCTGGCACCTACTCATATAAATGGTTACAATTACGTAGGGAAGTCATTGGACATCTGAACAAAAAACCTCAAAATACTTAAGAACTTTGACCTCATGCTTCTGCTTCATAAATTGATCCCAAGGAACTGAAATACAATAGCAACAATAACTCTTATGAGCGTTGGTGCACATTTAAAATGATACAGAATTAGTGAATCAAAATAACCAGGTATTTGTGCTATGAAATAGTATATAATCATCAAAATTAGATTTACACATAAGATACTGGGAAACGTTTATTATAGTATTAAGTGAAAGATCAAGATTCAAATTGCAAAATCCAATCATAATAAGATATTCAAAATAAAAGGATTGCATAAAAAATCCCAAAGTAGGTACAGGAGTTTCCTCTAGATGATAGTATTGTAGGTGAATTTTTTTTTCATTAAATTTTTCTATAATTTTTAAATTTTCTCCAATGTGTTACATATTTTATATTTTGTTATATAATAACAAAACAATTTTAGTTCATGTGTTTCTGTGACTTTGTGCAAACACAAAACACATTTAGATCGAGAACTTAGATGTGTGTATATAGGGGTCTATGTGCATGTGTGTGTATGTGTGTCTAGTGAGAAAAGTGTTCTGGGTATTTCTATATGAATATTGAGTCTGAAGTAGATCATTGATCTTATCCGAGTATATTATTTGATTTTTAAAAATCTTAATAGAATGGCAGTCAGTCAAAATAATCATTAGAATTTTAGAATTCTAAATTTAAGGATTAACAATATATTATATTATAAATCTATAACAGAAGTGCCAATTCTTAAAGCCTGAATTCTTGTTCATGAGAATTAAAAATTCATAAATGTGGTGTTTTACATTGTTCTTTTTCATAATGTTACTGAGCTATATACTTCTGCTTTGCCATATCATGTGCATTTTCATGGCTTATCAATAAACAAAAAATATTCTTAAATGTTCATACATTTGCAAAATGTCAAAAAATATATTCCCTGTGTTGACGGAGACCCTTTTTTTCTTTCTAGTGTTTTCTTTAAATAATATTTTTCAAAGATTTTAAGTCTCCACACCCAGCTTGGGGCTCAAACTTAAAACCCTGAAATCAAGAGTTGCACACTCCATTGACTGAGCCAGCCAGAGGCCCGTTTTTCTGAAATATTTAGAAGATACCACAAGGGTCAGATCTTGAGGAACCTCGGGGGAAGCCCTCGCTGTGGGAAGCTGATGTCATCTGTCTGCAGTAACTGAGGCTCTCATGTCAGCTCCCCGTCCCTGTTTCCCTTACCACCTGCATCTGTAGAAACTCACAGTTCGCTTGTGTCACTGATGTCTGTCCCTCCTACCTACAGCCTACGCAGTAATCATGAAACTTGGCTCACATTTCTCTTTCACTCCCATTTTGGCTTGTATTTCTACCTAGGTAGATAATGTTCTTCAGTGCTTATTACCTTATTTGTTTTAATCTTAGATTTATGATTAAACTCATTAATTCTCATTATCTCTTCTTTTGCCAAAATTTTCCAGTCATCTCTTAGTTGGATGAAGCTTGACCCCTAGGAGAATGCTCAGAAAAAAAATATTGAATACAAAATTTCTCAAGTTCTAGGAAGTTTAAATCGGAAATCCTTGGGGCGTCTGGGTGGCTCTGCATGTTGAGCGTCTGACTCTTGTCTTCAGCTCAGGTCCTGATCTCAGGGTGGTGGGATCAAGTCCCACACCATCTCCCTGCTCAGAGAGCAGTCTGCTTGAGATTCTCTCCCTCCTTCTCCCTCTGCCCCTCCCCCTCATTCACAGGCACTCTCTCTCTCTCTCTCAAATAAATAAATAAATCTTTAAAAAACAACCTGAAATCCTTAACTCACGCTTTTATTTTATTGAGATACAAGTGACATTCAGCATTACATTAGCTTCAGTGTGCAATGTAATGGTTGAGAAAAGATCACGGCCACCCTTACCAGCCAACTCCGGGACTGTGATGGAGCTGCGTGCGGAGTGTAAGGAAGCAGCAGGAAAGGGAGAGAAGAGGGGAGCAGATCCTGCGTGTCTGGCTTGGACAGCTGCCCGTGTCAGGAAAGGCAAGGAAGCCCCGGTGGTGAAATTCAGAGAAGAGGATAGCTTCGGTTTTGGACATGGGATGCGTCGGTTAGCAGGTCAGGCTGTCATCCATGAGGACAGTGCAGGGTGTGGCCATATGGGGACGGCCGAGGGTAGTGACAGAGGTTGGTGATGAAACATCAGAGGAAGGAAGTTGAACCCACAGAGGTGCGTGGACACACTCAGAGTGGGGAGTGGAAAACAGGAGCCACACCGGGCAGGGTCTGAGGGACATTGGCCTTCACAGGAGCATTGGGGGAGCAGCTACCTGGGTCGACCTAGCCTGGTGACAGAGAAAAATTCACAGAGAGAAAGAGAAGAAGACACTTGAAGAAGAAGGGAATGGCTGACCCTATCAAAGGTGACTGAGAAGCCAGCTGAGGAGTGAAGAAGCCAGAAGAGGTCTTGGAGTAGAAGACGATAGAACCATCCACACACTCGTGGAGGTGGACACGTGGGTGGGAGATGAAAACATTTCTAATCTTCACCTAAGTCTAGGCCTGTGTTGCAATCATACCTACGTCACCAATGTCTGTCCATATCAGTATCATGTGTACATGCCTTGATCGAGATGTACATCTACCTGTGTGTATCAGCAACACACGTGGCTACATTTGCATCTACATATCCTCTACATGCGCACACATTATCTACATGTATATGTGCATCTACATACCATGAATACATCTGCATCTACATACCATCTACATGCCACCCACATGTACATATCGTCTACATGTGCATCTACATATCATCTACATGTACACCTACACATCATCTACGTGTCCATATCATCTACATGTGCATCTACATATCATCTAGGCATACACCTTCACATCATCTACGTGTCCATATCATCTACATGTGCATCTATATATCATCTATGCGTACACCTACACATCATCTACATGGACATGGACATCTAGATTGGTATTTTCATTGCAAGTGGATTACTAATTGGCTCCACCACGTGGATAAATGCTTCAGTCTGAATGGCAGAAAGAACACTGTCATTGGCATTACTAACACTTGTGTTTCTCCTGAGTCATGTATTCTGTTTCTTTTCCTTTTTTTCCAGTTTCTGCCCTAGAACCAAACTTGTCCTTTGAGACAAAGGAAGGGATTTCATATTCTGCATATTGAGAATCAGCCCCATTCCTGGCTCTGCCCCATTTTCTAACTTTATCCTCTCGATAGTTACTCAATTATTTGAAATTTATTTGAACATGAAACAAGGATGTATATATTAACCATATTAGTAGGACTTGTTAAGTGAATTACTAACACTAGATGATTTAGTAAGCTCAAAATGTATACTGGGCCAAACACAATAAAAGCAATATGTTTCTTTTTCAATTCAAGTCCAAGAAGGTGATCCTGCCTGGCAACAGCTGTGTTCTAAGCAGTGATCCGAGGACAGCCCATCTCCCATGCATGATGCCCAAGCTTGTGTGCTTTCCCATCAGTTGGCAGAAAAGAAAATATTATAGACTATGTGGTGAGAAGTTACATGGGGGCTCCTGGGTTCTACCACATGGGTTTGCTCCCAGGCTCTGTTGAGGATCGTGTGGGATGGGACCTGGGTTATTTACCTGCCTCAAGTCTTCCTTTGTAAGAGGCAGACAGTGGCACTTAAAGCTGCTGGTCCACAGGAGAATCAAAATGGTAAGGCTGTATATGAGTTCCACCTAAATATATTAGGCATCTTTTATATTAAATGTAAAGACTGAGGCATGATACCATCAAAGCTCCACAATGATGATGCTAAGAGACAAAAGGATAAAGGGAGGGACGTCAGTGAACAAGGGTAGCCCTTGAAGCAAGAAAGACTATTTTCCACCAAATGAAAAGAAACACCACTGTGACCAGCAGGCAATCCGTGGATTAAACTCCAGGCTTCCCAAGAGGTTTTTCAGGGTTCCAAACTCTCAAGATCAGAAAATGTGGCAATTCATTCCATTAATTTGTAAATGATGGATTAAACTGGAATGTTCTTAAGAGAAAAGAAGGGAGTCTCTGAGTCCTTTGTTTGATTTTACAACTTAATGTTCCAGGAAATGCAGAGAGGTTCCTGCCTGGGCTGAGAGTTGAATGACCTTATTTTTCTATTGGTGGAAAATACATTTACATATCATGTTTATTATGCTATATTTTAATAAAATAGAATTTAAAGTTATGTTACATACATAAACATATGATGTGTATATTTACCAACATGCTTGCTTCTTGGACACACAGCTTACGTTTCAGGAAGATATCAAGTCTTCTCAATCTGAGTCACACGTGTTATGGCATCCTAAGAGAATGCCACTGGAATTTTAGGAATGCAGTAGAAATAATTCCAAAGTGAATCCTGATAATGAATATGTACATTTAAGGCTGAGAATTATGAAAGGAGCTGCAAGCACACCACCCAACTTCCCAGGTAATAAATGCATTTTTCAGATAAATAATTAAAATGTGAAGGGATAGTATGGGTGTAGGCATTGATGGGTGAGATTAGAGAAAGAGAATGGAGAGTCTAAAAATAGATCCAGGGGCGCCTGGGTGGCTCAGTGGGTTAAGCCGCTGCCTTCGGCTCAGGTCATGATCTCAGGGTCCTGGGATCGAGTCCCGCATCGGGCTCTCTGCTCAGCAGGGAGCCTGCTTCCCTCTCTCTCTCTCTCTGCCTGCCTCTCCATCTACTTGTGATTTCTCTCTGTCAAATAAATAAATAAATAAAATCTTTAAAAAAAAAAATAAAAAATAAAAATAGATCCAGTCTTATATGCAAATCTAATGTTTGACAGAGATGGCCTTTCAACTCTGAGGAGAAGTTGAACCTTCAATGAATGATGTTCATTCAACTGACAAGTATTTAAAAAAGAAAGAAATTTAGAAAGCTCCTCATCCCTTCATGGAAAATAAATTCCAGATGAAAACACACAAATTTTGTATATTTTATTCTAAAACATCATGTTCTATGTTCTAAAAAGAACATGGACAAAAATTATGAGTTAGGCACACATTATAGCTCAATCAATATTTGCTGGAATAATTGAATGGCAAAAACGACTCAACTGAAGTTGAGATAAGCAGGTAACAGAAAAAGAGATTTGAGGCACCACCAACAAGACTTGCTGACTAGTTTCTGAATTACTCTCATTGATGTCAATGAGAAGAAACCAATGTGTCAACAACATCAGAAGAAAATGAGAAAGGACACCAGGAAGTAATTCACAGGAGAACGAGAAAACACACCAACAGACCAGGCGGTCATGGAAATACACTTAGCCCCAGAGATAATCAAACAAATGCAAATTAAAACAAAGAACTATGTTTTACATCTCAAGTAAGAGAAAGTTTAAAATGGCAAAAACCACAAGAGTAAAGTAATGTTAAGGATAAGTTTATTCATCCAAAAAAATTTATTGAATGCCCATATGTGTCGGGCCCTGCTAAAGATACCTGAGGATAACGCGTCTTCTGCCAGAAAAGAGCACAGGTGCATTCCCTACAGGGAACACGTCTATGAGTTTCTGGAATCCAGTTTCAGAGACCTCAACTGTGGACAACCTAGCACTGAGGAAGTGACCTTTTGGGAATGTATTCTAACAAAATATGCACAAGAAATTTCATCACAACTTTGGTTAAAATAAGAAGACTAAAAGAAGAAAGTTAAAAAAAAAAAAGGAAGAACGGTAATCAAAATGACTATGTGTCTACAAGTGATTGCTAACAAAATTGAATTATGGAACGCCCTTAAAATGCAACTGTATACAGCCAGGAAAAGGAGCCAAAGTGTGGTTTGTTGGTTGGTTTTTAACCATTGAAAGATGCACATGCTACACTATTAAAGAAAGGAATTTGTTAGGAAGAAACATGCATGGTGCAGCCTGTTAGTGGGGGTCGGAGTCTATGAACTGGTAAGTGTGACATGTGACAGACCTTAAAGCAGACACTGCAGACTTCTCTTCACCCTGAGCAGGGACACAGGGATGTTGCCACTAGGAACAACATGGTTTCATTTAGAAGACACAAAATAAACATGATAGAGAGTAAAATTTTCCGTTCAGTCCCTTGACTTTGTCACAATAAGCGAGTTATGATCAGATGAGTGTGGACCCCATGCTCCTGAGGGTCTGTAGGTGGGACCAACATGACCTCCCTGCACTTCTGATTCCAGCCTTGTCAAGGGGAACAGAACTCCATTCTGATTGAAATTCCCTTCCTCTGATTTTTTGAAGGTAAGTTTTCAAATCTGGGAGAAAAAAAAAAATGTCACGAACCCTAGGAGGCAGAGTACAGCCACATGAAAGTCTTGACGTACAAGTTTTGAGGTCAGAAAGAATATACTTCTCCACCGGGGAGGAATCTTCCAGTCCCCCAAATTGACCGTAAGGCATATCATAAGCAATGCCTTGGGTGCACCTGTCCTAATCGTAGAATCCCATTCAGGAGTCAAGGTGAGTGTGCGAGAGTCCTGGAAAGAACGTCTTCTGAGAGGGTTCTGCACGGCTCCTGATCTCAGCCCCATGGGCTCACACACTCACCAGCTCACTGTACTGAATCTTCTCTGGTGAACAAGACGGAAAGGTGCTAAAGCCACTGAGCAGGGGCAGAAGGGAACCTGAGACCCCTGGTAAACCTGAAACAGGAGTTGCCTGCCTGCAGTCCCGGAGGAAGCCTGTCCTTAACACACAGGCTACGGCTCTCACAAAGGGTGCCATGACCCTGGGAAAAGCCGCGGAGCATCTTACATACTTTGCAAGTACCCTCAAGTTAGACTCCTGCTTTAAACTGGTGTTCTTTTTACTATAACATTTCTATATTGTAAATTTGTTTGCGATTATATTCAAGTTCATTTAAATAACTTGTAGTATTTTTAAAATAAGAGTTAGCCTCATGGAATGGATGCCTTGGGGATCCCAGACTTCAGTGCAGAGATCCCAGGGTCCTTGAAAGCCGTCTGGGTTCTAGTGTTCCAGACACGAGGCAGGAGTGAGTGTGTACAGCCTACCTCACACACCCAAAATTGTTTGAAGCAAGTTACTTAACCTCTCTGTTCTTCAGTTTTTCTTATCAGGAAAACAATAGTAGTAGGAGTCATCACAGTAAAGTCACTCTCATTGTTATTCTTGTTACTATCATTGTCATCCCGTTTACCGGAAGGACACTGGTGACAGCTCAAGAGTTCAAAGTCTCATAAGCTTCCTTAAGTGGTAGCTATTATTATAGGTCAAAGAATGTTGTCATTTAAAGTGCCATGAACTTTCTTTAAAAAGATTATTACTGGGGCACCTGGGTGGCTCAGTGGGTTAAAGCCTCGGCCTTCAGCTCAGGTCATGATCCCAGTATCCTGGGATCGAGCCCCACATCGGGCTCTCTGATCAGCAGGGAGCCTGCTATCCCCCTCTTTCTCTGCCTGCCTCTCTGCCTACTTGTGATCTCTATCTGAAAAATAAATAAATAAATAAATAATTCTTAAAAAAAATTAAATTAAAAAGATTCTTACTAAAACACAGGTCTTGATTACCTTGCTCCAAAATATTAGCCACAGGCAAGATTCTAGTAAAATCATAATGGCCTTCCCAGTGGCAATTTTCCAGATTTAGGGGCACAGAGCAGGAAAAGCATCTGCTGGAGCCTCCCAGGTGACCGCTGGACTTTGATAGAGAGCCACACACTTCCCATATCCCAGGTTGTGTTTCCGTGCTTGTCCTTCATGGCTTTTGTGCTTTGTGACCTTTACGTGATGTTCCCAAATTTATCAAAAGTTTGGGGGGGGGTGGGGACCAAAATCAAAAAGTGGAACCAATCAAAAGGAGTTGATGAAAAACCAGACCCAAGGTAGATGTTTAAGTGTACTAGGGCTTTTCTTTCCCTTTAAGATGTTTGTTCTATTATCAAAGAACCACTTAGGTACTTCTCCTAAGTGCTTTCATCATAGTATTGACTATTGCTAATAAAACAGTTACTACCAACAGGCCGTTGGTGGGCAGTTACCCTCATCATTCATTACACTCTTGACACAACTTTGTGAGATCAATGCCACCTCCAGGGTCCCAGGATGCTGAGTGTTAGGGAAGTCCATACGCTAGGCTGCCCCACCACAGTCTGGTCAAAGGAGGTGGCCTCCGCCAGCATGCCATTCCCCATTACGTCCTGAAAGGCTCTTTCTTGTTTTGGCTTCAAGTATTCTGAGTGTTTTCATTTCAACCCACTCATCGTTGATGATTTTCCTTTAATCTTCTGTAAGTTTTGTTATTTTCACATAGGAATAGGGGTTTTGTAGAAGTAGGCAAAATACTGACACTCTGAGCTATAATTCTCCTGATTTTTATAAAACTACTGTTCAACAGACAACACATTTTAAACTATGTTAGATAGTTTATAATGTCATAAGGCTAGCTTACCTGTGAGGATATGGTAGGAAAAATCAAGGGTTCAGTTACAGGTCTTCCCAGGCCAGGTGATCACCAAGGTGTATTTTTCTATAAAGGAAAAGGACATCTTGGCAGTTCTGAGCTGTTAGCCTTCCCGGATGTTTGAGAAAATCTGGGTGTCGGCGGGGTGTCAAATGTAAACCCTCAGATTAAAGCTTTAAGTGGTGGTGAGCTTCAGGGGATTGAAGAGAAGAAAGGAGAACACAGTGTTTTGATATTTTGTTAAATATTAAATCAAACAAGGCAGAGTTCTGGTGTGATTGTGTCTCACTTAGCATTACGCACCTGTACGACATCACTCTGTTGAGAAGACTGGGCTCTGGGATGCGTGCGGGCTTCCCTGGGTTTCAGAAGAGGTCTGAGTGAAGGTGCCGTCAAATCAGTGCGGCAGACGGAGGACGGGGTGTTGTTTACTCCTCTTGACACTCCCGCTTACCCAACAATGTGTGAGTGGGTCGAAATTTCACAGCCTCTTTGGAAAGAAAAATAATACAGAGCATCTAAAGGCATGCTCCTTCACAGAGAGGGTAACATGCCCCGACACAGACCCAGGAGAAGGTGTGCACTATAGGCTTACTTGCCTTTTACCGGTGACCTTGAAACGCTGAGGGAAAGCTGGAGAGAAAAGCAATTTCATCTTTGAAATTACACACCACTGTTCTCATTCATCTTGATAAGCACTTTTAAGGAATAAAAAAAAAAGGGCAGAGGAATATTGCTTCTATAAGGGTTATGGAGACCTTCCTTCTGCAGAGTCAGTGTAAAGTAAATGTAGATGTTCAGAGATGCGTTTGATTTCTATTGGGAGGCTCAATTGGCCACTTTGAGAAGGTTGAAAAAAAAGAAGAAAAAGACAGACGAAAAGGGGGGAAACATGTTTAAAACCTGATTGTGTAATCTATTTTTAAGATACATTTAAAAAGAATAGTTGTGAAAGGAGATCGTCAAGGATCACTCAGCAATCAGATCCGTCAAGCAAAGTGTTATCAAACTCTGAGAATACGAGGTTAAATGAAAGAAATGAATAATGTGACAATATCATTAAGACATTAAACGATTTTCTTATAAAAAAAAATAAATACAAGTTTTAAAAGGTATCCCGAGTGGGGCGTTTATTTAAACATAAATCCTGCTAGCTATTTTGTTCCTATATTTCCGCTAATGCTGTTTCGGTTTGCGTGCAAACGCGTGCATGGGCTTAAGAAAAACCTCTCCCTGCTCACCAGTGTGGTCAAGTCTTTGACCTCAAATAACGCGGGGTCTCCCTCAAACACACACAAAATAATGCGATGCTTCCACGAAATCTGCTCTTCACCCCGCAGTCTGGAATGTTTCTCTTGTTACAGGAACAGTATGTCTCTCCTTGGAACCTAACACTTGATAGTACCCTCCTCTGTTATCAGGACGGCTTACTGTGAGCAAAGAGAAAGCTAGGGTTTTAAACCCAAGAGGGAGCCACTCGGGGCAAAAATGAAGAGCCAAGGCAAGTGGGTTTAGTTGGGAAGGGAAAGGTCTCCCACAGGGAGGGCAGGAGACTTGTCCTGCAATTAGAAGGGGCTGGACGAGCCCTGCACTCACACTGAGCCCAGAGAAACGGAGCCAGCCTGAGCTTCCACTCCCTCAGCAGAGAAAGACAACAGGGGCTCTGTTTGGAAGTTCTTGGCAGTTAACAGGTAGAGAAAAAGAAAGCAACTTCAAAAATCATCCCTTTCCTTTACTGAAGGCTCCCTCAGGAGCACGGCTGGAAGGAATCGGGTTGACCCGCCATGGTTGCAGGCACTCAGCCACCGGGGTGCCGGCTCCCCAGAATCAGTTCCACTCTGCACACCACATCAGGGTTTCAAGGTTGGGTGGGGGGGAACACACTCTGCTGACAGCTGTTCCGGAGAGTTAGTGATAGAGAACAAAATGCCTAATGGGCCCCAGAATCTCCCACCTCAAACAAAAGCCGGGAAGGGAGTGGGCTTTCTTCAAGCAGGAAGGGAGTCTGTGCCAGTCCCCCAGCTCCTGCCGACGGCAGCCTGGCTCATCGAGACTTCATCTGCCGTGCCCGAGTCAGGGGCTGGGCGGCACACATCAACAGGCCGTCCTTACACAAAAAGGTCCTCCTGCCTTGGCCAGGAGACAGGGAGGGTAGCCGTATAACCAACAGGCTAGCAGACCGCATCCAGAGACATGGCTGTCCGGAAGCCCACCCTTTGGACTCAATGTAGTGTTTCTGGGTCCCTGAACCTCCACCTCCCTAGGCTGTGCCCATGCATACAGAAAGCATTCGGTGACCTCTCCCTGGTTCCTACATGGATCCTTCCTCCAACAGACACAAGCCTTGGGATTTGGGGTGAACACATAACCACTTTGCGTTCTCTTCTTTCTTCTGGCTCACGAGAATGGGAGTAATAGATACCGAACAAAGTCCGGGAGGTGTGATGTGCTTGTGGTCCTGTGTGATTCAGGTCCGTACTGCGAGTTCATTTCTCTTACAGCAATGCACAACCCCAGAGAAAATCCCTTTGCAAGAGAGGCCCCTCCTGCTTTCTCCATCTTCTTGCACCCAAAACTTTAAGGGTGATGTTGGGACAGCTGATAACAGCAGTGAACAACGTTGTGATCCGAAGAAGACGCCCAGCTGAGTGGAGAACTCAGTCACCTGACTCACTGTGCACCTCTAGAGCGGGTCATAAGACCACCACTCTTGGTCATCCCCCTTCTCAACTCCCCTCCTTCTTCACCTGATACGTTTACTATACTACAAGGGTGAGTGTGAGTGTGTGTGTGTGTGTGTGCAAGTGTGCCTTTATATAAATAGACACACACTCAATCTTAGAAGTTACGGACTCACTACTCAAAATCACAGAGATGAGTTTCACCGATTATTTTATCCTGTCCCTTTCCAGTCTGCTAAAGAGACTTTGGATTTGCACCGAGAAGGAGAACTTTGCCAGAAATCTTCCGAGAGAACTGATATCCTTCAGAAACCTTGCGGGGTGGGGTGCAGTCGCAGCTGGCAGGAGGTGTAGCGGGTGCAATGGTAACACCCCTTCTAGCTACTTCCCTGCTTACTCTGGGAATTCCCCTGTCGCCCTGTCTGCAAACGTCTTGGCACCTCTAAGTGTCCAAGCAAACCTCCCAGAGGGAGGGAAGCACGAGTGGTATTTATTGTTGGGTGAGTATTTATTTCTCCTTTGAAGGTAATCACCCTTTTCAGAAGGTAAGAAGCCACCCTCCCTTAAAAATCACAGAAAACCCTTGTGAAGATCTCCAGATCTGCATCTTTTACCAGATGGCAGACATCCACTGGAGTAATTTTCTCAGCTAAGAGTCTCAGACATGAAGAGCTGATTCTTTCTTGGAATCTCGAAGCTGGTGAGACAAGTTCTTCAGTAGTTGAATGAAGAGATAATCCACAGATTGAATTTGAGGGGCTGGGAAAAGAAGCCGACTCCTTGGGTATCAGGGACTCATTTAACAGTAAAGCATATTTAATACCGAAAACGACATTTTCAGTAATGCTTGGAAATTAAGCCCTGAGTTTAAATTACTCATGCAGTCACTCATCCTTGATGAATGACTAGCATAGAAGGGTACTGAGTGCTTAATTTCATATGAAGTCAACCAAGTGTGCAAACTGTAGAAGACAGGATTGTTACTAAAGTGTGCTCTAACTCCTATGCCAACGATACCCACCTTCACTGCAGGTGGGATTCATTGTTACACAGGCACGGAAGTGAGCTGAAGGCTGTCCCTGTGCAGGACATCAACTTTTTCATGCATCCTAGGTGCTTGTGAGGTGTGGTGGAGACACCAGATACCAGCACATGGGACTGGGGCACCAGGGCCAAATATCCCTGAGGGTCTGCTGGGAGGAAAGCCACAGCCACGTGAAGGCCAAACAGACTCAGGTCACATATGAAGAACCTGCCATTTCCCGGAGGAGATGGGGAGAAAATGCTAAAGAAAAGTCAGAGAAGTTTAGACATCGGACAGTTGCTCTGTCCTTCCAAAGTGAGGGCCCTAGTTGACAAAATCTGGGACACCGAGTCTCTTAGCTGCCATAGCAAAACACTACAGTCTGGGTGACTGAAAGAACTCATATTTATTTCTCATGGATCTGGAGGCTGGATATCCAGAACTAGGCGCTGGCCTATGGCTCCTGGCGAGGACTCTCTCGCTGGGACACAGACAGCCACCTTCCTGCCGTAGCATCACACGGGCTTTCCTCTGCGTGAGTGTGTATTAAGAGAGAGCTAGCTCTGGTCTCTCCCTTGTCTCCTAAGGACCCTAATCTCCTCATGGCGATTCCATCCTCATGACCTCCCCAATCCTCTTTACCTTGAAAAGGCCTCGTCTCCGAATACCATCGCCCTGGGGACTTGGGCTTCAACCTATGAATGGGGAGGCACTAATTCTCCATCCACGACACCGATCCATGGGCTGGATGCAACTCCGAAGCTACTCCCAAACAGTCTGAGTCCTGAGATGCGTCAGAGACTTCAGAATCTGTAGAATTGTTCTATCTTTCCCAACTATGAGGCAGGACACCTCCCCATGCTGGAGGACAGTGAAGAAGCTTCTCCCCTGAAAGGTAAGGGGTGCTCCGTCAGGATCTGCCTCTGAACTTTCTGTGGTCTATGTCGGTGGCTACGTTAAGCTGCAACATAATTCACCCAGGGATGTTTAAAGGAGGTACCATGGGTTCAACTGTGTCTCAAAGAGAAATGTGTTGGGATCCTAACCCCCACGCTTGTGGACTTGACCTTATTTGGAAATAGAGTCTTTGCAGGTACAGAAAGTTAAAGTGAAGCCATTAAGATAATCCTTAACCCAATGTGACCAGTGTCCTGATAAGAAGAGACATCACCAAGTGTGATTACTGACCTCAGGGAGAAAGCCACACGCGTTCAGAGCCAGACTGGAGACAGCAGCCACAAGCTGAGGGTGGCCAGCACAGAGAGACTGCCGCGATCGGAAGCTGAAAAAGGCAAGGAAAGATCTACTCAGAGTCTCACAGGGAGCGTGTCCCTGCTGATATCTTGATCTCAGAGTTCTAACCACCGGAACTGTGACAGAATGATCTCTTTGCTTTAAGCTGCCCAATTTGTGGAAATTTGTTACAGCAGCCACAGGAAACCAATACAGGAAGAAAGAGATTAAACCCCCAGGGATCTTCAAAAGCTCAGAAGCTTGTACCAGCAGACACAGGGAGTACATATAGGATTGGAATTTGAAGATGCTCGATCAAGGGCGTGTCAGAACATAAAGTTGATGGGGAAGAGTGTATTGGCTTGAGTTCTCTTCATGCATATAGAATTCGCCGTCTTTGCAAGGACCCCCGGGATGGGGCATACTTACTGGGAGACGCAGTGCGGAGTCCTCTGCCCAGAGGAGGAGCACTTGCGCCTCAACCCCAGGCTCAGGGCTCAGCGGCCACTGCGTGTTGTCTCCTTCTGTGCTTTATGCCTCCATCTTCCCCTCCCCCCACTCGGTGCTGCCTTGTCTACTTTTGCACAGTCTGAACATCGCTCGCAATAGAAAACGTGTCTTATTGCCCGCCTCCTGGCATAAAGCCCGAGAGGTGGTGAGTAAATGTGTGTGGATGGTTAGGTGATCTTCTATATAATTCGCATGGTGGTTTTTCTTTTTAAGATTTTATTTATTTACTTGAGAGAAGTGAGTGAGAAAGACAGTAAGCCGCAGGGAGAGTTGGAGAGGAGGCCAGCAGTTACCTCGCTGAGCAGGGAGGCTGATGCGGGGCTCGATCCCACGTCTCCAAGATCATGACCTGAGCCGAAGGCAGAGTCTTCCGCCGAGCCATCCAGGCCTCCCAGCACGACAATTCTTAAAATGCAAAGTAGTCCGTGCACCAGCGCAGTTGACTAGTGGTGTCTGCTACACAGCAAAGCCCGTGTGGATCCCCTCCACCACTGTTTTGTGGGCGCGATCACTCTTGTAGAATGTTAGGCTCGGCCGGGGTCTCAGTGATCTCCTCCCAGGGAAGCACCAAGCTCCGTGGCGGGGATTTTACTAATCCGCATTTCCTGGATGAGGACGTGAAGGCATGAGGAAGTCCCGCTAACTGCAGAGAGCCGGGATCCCAACCCACTGGACCGCTGTGTCAGCTGAGCTGGAGTATGTGTTTGATAAAAACCAAGAGGGAGACCAGCCATGAGGGATCTTAACTCTAGGGAACAAACTGAGGGTTTCTGGAGGGGAGGTGGGGGGTGTGACTGGGGGAGGGGCACTAAGGGGAGCATCCGATGTGACGAGCCCTGGGTGTTGTATGCAGCTGAGGAGTCATGGAGCGCTACCACTGAAACGGACGGTACGTTATATGCTAAGTAAATTGGATTTAAATGTAAAAAAAAATTAAACTAGAATACAACGGGCTGCGGGGTGCTGTGGGCACCTCACGAGTCCCTGAGCGCGCAGGTCCTGGGCGCAGGCCGGGCATCTGCTGACTGCGGCCGAGCAGTGCGCACCTGCCGCTCCCATCCCAGCGCTTCTTCTACAACTAGGGAGACTTTGAGCAAATTATTTAGATTTCAGTTCTGTCTGGAAACTGCTGACAATGGTCTGAGAGATTGGTGAGGTTAAAGAACAAGCCCTTGGGGACACACTCAGGCCTAGTCTACAGTTCAGGTCCAGTCTACGGTCCGCGCCCTACGTCTGGCTTTAAGTCAGCAGAGAGCAGTGTAAGAAACGCTACAGAGGCAGCCCCGTCCAGGGCATCTTTGACTCTTTCTATTGCAAACAGTGCATGTGGGAGCTCAAGCCTATTTCACCCGTTGCCCACCCTCCAGTACTCTGTGAAGATGAAAAGCTGCCTGTGGCTACAGTGTATCCTTACCTCGCTCCTGCCTGCAGAGGGGGTCCCGTGGGAAAACCTCCTCTCAGTTTTCTGCTCTCCCACAGGGCTCTGGCCCTCACCCCATGGCTCCCAACTCTCTTAATGTTAATAGCTTACTAGAGGGAAAAATCTGGACACCGGCCAGGCCTCCGGTATCGGGTATCTCGGTATCTTCTAGGTCCTCTTTAACATGTGAAAGTTCTTTTTTGAAACCTCCCTTTTCCTTATGTCCCCCAAGCGCATCTATATAACCTGCCGCCCGTCACAACCGGGGCCAGGAGTCGTCCGCCCAAGGGTCCTGTCCCCATGCTCGAATAAATTACCTTTTTGCACCAGAGACGTCCTAAGGATTCTTTCTTGGTCCTCAGATCAGACCTCACTCATATTCTAAAACTTCATCACTTCTGCCCCTCGAAGCTCCTGGCAACCACCACCAACGGGGCACCACGTTGGTTTTCTGCAGGAGCAGGACACAGCCTGTCTAGCATGGGCTCACTGAGATCAGGGCAGTGGCTGGGCCCCAGGCCGGGGGTGGCGGGCTACTGTCAAGGCTTTTCCCTCTAGCACGGTATTAACATTAAGAAAGTTGGGAGATTCCAGAAGACTGTCACACTTGCCCCACTCAGGAGTGGGAAATGGGGAAGGTTGTAGGGTGTCCGCTTGTGCTTTGCTCTCAGCCGCCTTCGGTTCCCTCATCAGAGGGACGAGGGGAGGCCAGCTGTCCCCTCCCATGAAGAGTTGGGCCTTCTGCCTAGACGCTGACGTACCTAAAAATACTCCATTTAGAACACGTCCCAGGAGAGAGGCTGTCCGGCTTAGACTCCCGTTTGCCCCAGTTCTTAGAACACACTTTCTCCAGCAAAGCCCTGCTCTGGGGCACAATGGCTGAGGTGTCTGTGAAGAGCTATTAGAGGGTTCCCACATTTTTGTGTCTTCCAGTAATAAGTCTGACAGAAAGGGATCCACTGGAAGGGTTGTGACTGATTTGATGGGAAGCTCTTACCCTAAATATAATTTCTGAAAGAGAGAAACAAACTGCTCCCTTTACCCCAAGCCAGGAGTTTGTGGCTCCCTTGCAAGGAAGCAGCCCGGTCTCGCATTACAGACAGGGGAGCATTCTCCAGCGTCCACCCTGCTCCAGTGGGGAATGAAGCCACCGACCGTCCCTTACTGGGGTCTGGTAAGAGCACACGTGTCTGTGTGTGTCCCACGTTCTGACGGCTCGAGTTCAGATCTAAAGTTAAGACAGCACATTTTCCAACAGGAACTGGATCCCCTCGGACTTTATGGCTAACTAGGGAGCTGTGGTCACAAAGCCTCCTTTCACAGACAGGAAGGGTTTTCACCTGGAAAAATAAACTGACAAAGACAACATTTACATATTGCTGATGATATAGTGCCCTTGGAGGAAACCCTATACGGCCTTTGAGTTAATGGTGCATTTTAAAAGACGGAGATGGCTGGACGTATTGTAGTACATAATTTGTCTGTTTCCTGTTCAGTTTCGTGAATTTCCCACAATGTGGTGTCCATGTGACCATCTCGCTGCCTCCATTGTACTGGACCCACATCTGCTGTCACACACGGGGCCGCGGCTCAGGCCGTAGATCTTCTAGCAGCCAGCCTCGTTCCCTGCCTGCTTCCTACTTCCTCAAAGCGCTGTGCAGTGATTTGTGGTACCAAAGAAGACTACAAATCTGGTAACGTGTCTTGCTTAACTTGTGAAAAATTAAAACTAAGAAAAATAAGCAAAAGACAAGTCCTCTGCTTAAGACCGATCATTCTGAGCGTTAGGAAAGCAAAGTGCCTGTATTATTCCCCGAGGGAACAAATCTCCGATAATACGAAGTTAACCACCCACAACCACCAGAACGGAGTCTGCGTGTGGGTGTGTGGGGCAGGAACGTAAAGAGGGGCTGGTCCTATCCATGATCACAGATGAAGGGGAGAGGAGAACTTGTCTTCTGCCTTCTCCACCCAACCCCTACATTCTAACCCCTTCCGGATGTCCCTGCTTAAGAAAAAGCACTGTGGTGCTGTAGTGACACCGTGATCTCTCTTGAGACAACTCAGTGTTTCTAAGAAGGTTCTGAAAGATGGCACCGTCATCCCGAAGCAGGGGCTGCCCTGGCTTGGCCCTTCCACTGGATGCCTGTTGCCAGGTCTCCTCAATAGTGAACACTGTGGGCCCCTAGAAAAGTGCTCCTAGACTCAATGGATTCTTCGTAAAATGTTGAGACTTGCAGCAGGTATGATTTAGAGGGGACAAGACGGATCACAGCTCTGGAACTTTGCTGGCCTGGGCTGACCCCAGAAAGCCCTGCACTACTCTTCTCTCTGGCATTTTACATCAACATGTTGTGTCAAGGTTCAGGCTTCTGTCATCTCCTCAGTAAAGAGCAGCCCAGGCTCCAGCCACACAGGGCACCCCCGCCCCAAGCCTCTGGAAGCCTTCAAAGCTTACTTCAAAAGCACTAGTTAAACCTACAATGCATCTTCCCAAAGTGGCAACAGAAGTCCTTTTCATCCCTTGATCAGTGAAGCTCAAATAGGAAATGTTACACCTTTTTATCAACCCCATAGATTGTCTTTTCTGTATAAGCTGGAGACATTCTTCACAGGCTTACAGCCATTAGCGCCTCCCAGGAATGCTGAGGAGCGCCCTGAGCACTTGCCCACGCCTCTGCGTGTCAGGGAGCCGCAGACCGTCCAGCACAGTTTCCCCTGGATGCTCACAAGGCTGATTTATTGAAATGAGCAAAAGCTTATATGTTGGCAGGGTAGTCCCTGACACAGATGTGTACAATAAAACACATTTGATGTTTTCAAATAAAGACCTTGCCTTAAATTAGCAAGCTATTGGATTACTCTGACAGGCTGGCAAAACAAAGCATCCGTCAACAGCTGTCACAGCCTCTCTGAAAGCATCTTACTGGGGTCGGGCCAAGATGCTCACCGCTCACCGGAAAGTGCGGGGCTGGGTGGGGACAGGGAGTGGGAAATGCCATAGCTTGCACTGCGTCTCCCTTCTTTCTTTCAGCGACGCTGCTGAAACCAAACTCGCTTTGTTTTAAAGAACTTGCTGAAAACATTTTGTTTTCCTGTGCTGTTGGCCACTGAAGGGTAGTTTGCCCTCCGTGCCTCCCCTCCTCCCTCCCTTCTTCTTTTCTAAAGACCTAAGACTCAAATTCTCTCCAAAGACCAGTCCTCCACTGTCCTGCATAATAGCCGTCACCCTTTCCCGTCTATGAGAAAATGTGTTCTATTAGCAAGCACCGGCGTGAACGTCACTGTCACGTACCCACCTCCGTAGGTGGGTAAGTCCCCAGGGGACCCTCCTCGCACCTTGACTTGGATTTGGATTATTATTTTTTTTTTTTTTTCAAAAGGAAAGTCACTGGAGCAGGAGGTAACACACTTGGATGAGTTAAATATTTACTAGTAGCCGACAACTGTGCTTGGCTCCCCTCCTCGTATTACTGTCGCCGTTCATTTGCAGGATCTCTTATCATTCTTTCCAGTTCATATTCTAGGTGTATGTGGTAGGTAAATGATCTGTTGATGGCAACAGAAAAGAAAAATGGCATTTTTGCAGGCATTTGGGAGGATGTTACCTTGCCTTATCTTTGGGTCTCTGTAGTTCCCTCTCTTTGCACTGGAGAGAGAGTTCAAAGCTTACTTTCCCATCGCAGCAGGATGCTGGGTACAGGGAGGTGCAGCGGACCTACTTGCCCAGTGGGTAAGATCATACAGCGGAAGTGGACTGGCAGGTGCCCCCCATAGTAACACGCGGGCTCATGTGCATACCACCTAAGTGCAGGGCAAGGAGGTCCAGATCCAGAGGCAGTTTCGGGCTGAGTATTGGGGAAATGTGGTCCAACCCAAAAAGGGGGTGGTTCACTACACACCTGCTGCACTAACTCCCAATGTCTCTGGAGATCAGAATACCTGGACATAGGAGAGGACATTGGTGGGGGGTGGTCCCCTTTCACCTGGGATTACCTCCGTGGATTTCATATAAAGGAGGACGTGCGTCCACATGCCTAGGAGATGAACAGGTCTCACGTTCCCTGAGTTTCCAGGGAAAATCACATTCAACCAGGGGTTCTGAGCAGCATGTCATGGGGGGTGGCTTTTACCTTGAAGGGCACAGCACTCCCAGTGACCTGCCCCAGTGGAGGTGCTTCCAACAAAATCCAGAGAAGTAGAGAAGACTCCTTCACACATTTTGTATGGGAGCTATTTTCAATATGCTGATATAAGTAACTTCTGGTAGTTATTTAATTCAGGCAGTTTAGTTACTATAATGACTCCATTTGATAAACCCAGGCCCATTTTCTGGAAAAATTAATTATTTGAAGAAGCTGTCATGCGTAAACTCCTAGAAAACTCCAAAGGTTGTTTGGTCACGGAACACAGCTATCCAAACACTTCATTGTTGAAGTGACAACAATACTTGAAATCCTTATGGCTTTGGTGATGGGCATTAAGGAGGGCAGGTGATGAGCACTGGGTATGAAATGCAACTGATCAATTATTGAACTCTACCTCTGAAACTAATATGCTATGTGTTGGCTAATTGAATTAAGATAAAATGAAATAAAATAAAATAAAACAAAACATTGTAGCAACTCAATAATTTCCATTTCATCCCAAAGGCTCCACATCACCCATTCTTGGCCAAGTGCTTCTGTGATGTTCTCACTGCAGGCCGGTGCCCTGGGACACAGCAACCCTCTGGAAGCATTTCACAGATTCATTACTAACAAGCAGTCAAGAAGGTTACCCTGAGCCTGCAGGTTCAGGTTGTTCCTCAGGGATGACTTTCTACTCTCAGCAGAACCATGGTTCTCATACACCGTCACATATTGTTGATACGCTCTTGTATCCTGCACTCGTTCTACCCAGAGTGGGCCTTGTGGGCGATGCAGCCGTTTGGGGTCAGCTGCGCAGTGACTGTCCCATGACCTCCTCCCTGAGTTTGCCATGCCCATGAATGGACGGGGATGGAGGAAAGGGATGTGGGGGATGCTTGGGTATTGATGGTCCCTGAGAAAAAGAGAGAATGTGGGTGCTGGGGGCTGGCAGGTGAGACAGAGAAACCATATTCCAGAGGGAGAGTCCCTGAGACAGGACAGAGAAAATTTGGAAGTAAGAGCGGGGTGTGGAGTGTGGTCCTGAAGGTCCCAGACCCCACAGTGAATGGACGGAGTGCCCATTGTTGACGAAGGAACTGTGAGGAGACACTGGGATCAGCTGCACTACCACAGTAAGAGGCTGGACAAGTGCCACCGCTGACTTGAGCCTTCAGTATTGCAGCACTGGCCTGGTGAGATGGACTGGCATGCGGGCTCTGAGACCAGCCTGCCCTAGTCACGCTTATTAGGTATACCAGCTGGGGCTAATTATGTAAATGTTCTGTGCCTCTGTTTCCCCATATACAAACTGGGCATAAAGTGGGATTTCCCTCATGGGCTAAGGAGAAGCGTAAATGAGTTAGTGTGCATGTCCTGCTTACTACTGAGCCTGGACTCTAGTCTGTGCTGAGTGCACATTTGTTATTAATGGTTTCACTGTTTGTATGGGCAGCTTTAGGTCTCTCATCTTAAATTTATTGGTGCATTTTAGAATATTTATTTATTTATTTTGGGGGATGGGGCAAAGGGAGAGAGAATCTCAAGCAGACTCCCTGCTGAGCACGGAGTTGGACTCAGGGATCGATATCATGACCCTGAGATCATCACCTGAATGCTTAACTGACTTAGCTACCCAGGGACCCAATTTTTTGGCATCTTAAAAAAAAAAAAAAGTTTATAAATGTTTTGGGTGTGTGAAAAAGAGTTCTCTGCATGGTGTTCTTGTATATTTCCCTGCACAGACAATTCAGCCTGTGAGTAACTCCTGTCTTTGTCACCTGACCCCTCGTGATCCCCATGAAATAGTCCAGCAGTGACCACAGCAAGCCCATCTGACACATGCAGAGGGGGCAGCCCTGCCCTCACACAGGATGCCTGCAGGGGACCCAGATGTGGACCAGTAAACATGTACTCTTTTGAGCCCTAAGCATCTGGAGGGGAAGGATGGGGATGGTAAGGAAAACAGAGTGAGCGCTCGGCGGGGAGGGACCCAGTTTAGAGGAGGCACCAGGACCTCGGGACAAGTCTTCAGTGTGTGCCCAAGCCACAGCCAGACAACTTTGGACATGACACCCTCGGAGCACAGGATGGCTCCAATACCCCCAGTCATTCCTCACCCAACTATGGATACCCAAGAATGGCCAGATGTCCACCAAGGCATCACTCAGAACTTCGTACAGGCTTACATAGTAAAGCAAGAGTTATCTTTCAGGTGCCACCTATGCTTTCCAGCCGTGAAGATTCAGAAACCATGACCCTGGGACCTGCTTACCGGTGCTGTCTGGTCCCATGACCGGCAGGCTGGGAGAGTGGAGATGTGCCCTACCTGTTCTCTATTATGAGATAAGGCTGGTGAAAGTAGCTTCCAGATGACCTTGTTTTAATGTGTTTTGGTGCATAAGAGCTCTGCTTAAGCTCCAAAATTTTCATGGGTCAACCTCTAGATCCACTGTTTTTGTGAATGTGTCCAGTTTGTGTCTAACAGTGCATGAGAAAGACCAGCATATTAAAATGCTTTCTTCCAGAAGAGTTCAGGGGCTCATGATTATCCAGATCCATCACCAATATCACTACGGACCATGTGTGAGACTCAGGCCAATCCTTCCGTGCCGAGCAGCACACTTTGTGCCCGCCACCTCCCTGCGGCAGCGGGAAGCCCTCGGGAGCTGTGGGCTGGGACCCGCGGACACAGAGCCACCAGCAGTGGACGGGGCCGGGACCCGTGGACACAGAGCCGCCGGCAGAGGACTGGGGTGGGAGCAAAGATCACGACTCATCCCTCCAAACAGCACTGTCTGGCCCGGACAAAACAGAGCTGTGTCCATGTGTGTGGAGGGCAGGAGGCCATCAGTCAGATCTCTTATCCAAGGGGCAACTCCAGAAAGAACAGTGGCTTTTAAAAAACAGAAACTAGTTAGACGAAGGTAGGAAAGAAAAGAATGGTAGGCAAGAGAAGGGCAGGGGAGGGGAGAGGAGAGGGAGGAGAGGGGAGGACTGGAGAGGAGAAGAGCGAGAAGGAGAAAGAGAAAAAGAGAAAGAAGAGAAAACAGCCTGGTTTTCCAAAGTTGACACAACTCGGAAGTGTATTTGAACAACAAAGCAGCAGAGTTTTGTTTTCTGTGTGACTTGCTCTTAATTTCTTAGTGAAATGGGTCCCACAACGGAGAGGGACAGCCCAGCCCCTTAGCTCCCAGGAGCCTCGTTGGCAGATTCCTCTTGAACCCTGCGAGGTCACCAGACATCCATCACCTGCCTCCTGTCCCCTAGGGAGACGCAGGGGGGGACCTGCTGACAGGCCCCTCACCTGGCATCACAAGCAATCCATCTTCTGCAGATCCGGGGCGGGTCCTTGTTGAAGCCAGCCCTGGGGACGGCCGCACTCAGCGTGGCAAGGACTCCCATCCAGTGGGAGCTCATGGGTCACGCTTCCCCTCCGAGCTTCAGCAGCAAGTTCCCAAACTTCAGCAGCACCCCCTGCCTGTGGTCCTCCAGGCCACTGACCCTTTAGCCCCCCACAAGCCCCCCCCAACTCACATGGTGAGTGGAAGGCAGGTCATCCGCTCCCTACCAACAGGACTGGCTTTTCATTAATGAATTGTCTGTACCAAGACACACTGTATTGTAAAAACATGGGTCTGACTCTCTGCATGCCCTCCCCCCAGACCCATGCTGAAGCCCTAACTCCCAGTGTGACAGTCTCAGGAGGCAGGACCATTGGGAGGCGGTTAGGCATTGCTGAGGCAATGAGCCCAGAGCTTCTCGGAGGGCTCAGCATCCCTCTAAGGAGAGGAAGAGACGCCAGCTGCATGTCGGTCACGTGAGCACCCGTCTGTAAGCCGGGAAGCAAGTTCTGCATACGTCTAACCAGCTGGCACCTGACCTCAGACGTCCAGCCTCCGAACCCTTGGGAAAGAAGTGTCTGGCTTTTGCACCCTCGCCCGTGGGCCTCTGTGATGATAGCTGGAGCACAGGGACCGTTTTAACAATTCCGGTGGCTTCAACAACAGACATGTATTGCTCACAGTTCTGGTGGGGAGAAGTTCAAGGTCAGGGGGCCAGCAGGAGGCGGGTTTGTGAGGGCCCTCTTCCTGGCTTGTACGTGGTCACCTTCTTCACCCGGCAGAGAGAAAGAGAAGCAGGGACTCTGGTTTTTCTTCTCCTTATGGGGATGCTAATCCCATAAGAAGGGCCCCACACTCATGAGGGCATCTCTCCCAATACCCCCACAAGCCCCACCTCCTAATCCCAGCCCTGCAGGGTTTAGTACCTCAGCCTGTGAATTTTGAGAAGGGGATGCAAACAGTCAGCCTATTCTGGTCTCCTTGATCGGACCTGCCTGAAGGTGCTAGATACAAATGATCATTGAGTATGGCCTCCAGATAATTCTAGGGTATAATTGAAGCACGTGGATTAAGCTTTGTAACTGGAAACCAACCACCCAACTGTGGGTTTGGGGCACCTTGGTAAAGAGTGTGCAAACCTGATTTCCTCCTTAGGAAGGATCTTCTTTCCCAGGCATGATCATCTCAGGAGACACTGAGTTGCTCTGGTAAAACCCACAGTGCCCAAGTTCACGTACAAACTGTGACAGAAGTATTTTCTTTGATTTCCATCAAAGGATAAAAATACCTTAAATGCCCATGTTAATCTCTCAACGGAGATAAGAACATCTTTGGAAACACAAAGGGAAATTTTCACTTTAACTAACCACTCTAACTGGCCGGTACTCTCCCCTGCCCCTGCCAGGGCTCTAGCAGGTCAGTGAGCCCGTTTCCCCCGCCCAGAGTCTGTCCATCCCTGAGGTCACCCCATCCATATCCGTGTCTGCAGGCTTCAAGGAGGGGCAGAGGTGCATACACCGGGTGGGGATGCTGTTGGCAGACGTCCCTACTGTCCTGCTCCCAGAATGTGCCAGCCCCCAGGACGGCAGCCCGCTCCCCACAGCTCGGCATGCAGACGCTAACTAGGAAGATGAGTTAACAATGGGATTAGAGGTAGTTCTGCCTGCCCTCCAGAGCGCTGGTTCTCAGCTCCATTAGAACACAGCTCCCACTGCAGCCCAGGGCTCAGCCGCCCACACCAGATCCTGAAGCCGTGTGCAATTCGTAGAAACACAAGAAAAAGCAAAGCAAGAGGTGTGGGTCCCGTTCTGAAACTGTTCATAATTTAAAAATCTCTGTTTCGTGCCTAAGTTGCCTGTGTTGGAATGAAATGCCAGCTCAGATCAAATCCAGCACAAAATTACAGATCGAATTACTTCAAGTTCAGCACAGAGATGATGCAGAATTTCATAACTAAGCCAACTGGGAGGACCTCTTGAAAGAATGCAGTGAGGACAGGCCAACTGGGCGAGCACCACTAGCGGGCCTCTGAGGCAAGGCGTCGCAAACACAGACGGGGAAGGACGGGGATGTGACGGTCAGACATCCTGCCGGGAAAGAGTGGGCGCGTTTGTCACATCGCTGAAGATGATACTGATTCCACAGGGAATGATTTTTAAATGGGAAAAATCTGTCCTTGATTTTTAACTGATGATGCATTTCAAAACTCTTGAAGCGTTTCTTGTCATTTCTTCTGACTGGATTAATTCCTGTTCAATTTCCTCATCCCACCGCTTCCCCAAACTATGATGTAGTTGGAAAAACATCAAAGTTTACTGAAGTTTCAACACTGAAGACCTGATCTTATTTCGATTTTTCAGATAATGCTTCATGCAGACGTGGATATTATTCAACTTTTGTGGGTGAGGAAGCGAAGGAGTAAGGGAAGATAATTATACGCCGTGCTGAGGCAGGGTTATGCGCCAGAACTAGACTTGGGACCAAAGTCCCGGCTCCCAGCCAAGTAAATGCAGGTTCTACAACATACGTATACATTACAGGTGTCTGTCTTTGCTTCTGTCATTGCTGATGAAATGGATGGACATGTTCTTAAGAAATCTTGACAAATGAAAACCTTAAATTGCTTTCCTCTGATCTTCTTGCATGAGTTTTTTTTTTTTCACTTTTCCTACACTTGACCACTTCTGTCTTAACACATTTTTTTTTTTTAAATTACAGATATGTAATTAAGTTGTCTCATGGGTGACATTCTGGAGGGAAATCTTAAAGTAAAGTTTAAATTCCTGAAAACAGACATGCAAGAGATTCCCCAAGCCCTATGTTTGGTACCGCCCCCATCAAATATTTTCTTGGAAATGGATATGGATATGCTGTTAGCAGTTCACTAGATGCAGTCTGCTGCTGGAAACTGTAACGCAGCTGTATGGCTGTTGTAAAATTTCCGGAACTCCTCTGTGCCCCCCCACACCGACCCACTATGCAAATATTATTCAAGCCAGTGATTAAAGCTAAGATCTGTTTTTCATAAATAACTCGCATCACAAACCAAATTATCCCTGATACTGACCATCCTCAGACCAGGCTGTAATTGGACAATGGGAAAGAGTAATTCAGATGCCAGAGTAAAAATCCCCTCTCCTCCCTTCCCCATTAATACTGACAACTCACTGGCCACAGGCAATTCTCACAGTGCTTTGCCTGACTTAATTTTGCTTTTAGCATTCAGTGCCAGGAATACCTAGAAAATTATCTACTAATTATCTAGCATTATCTATGTTGGTTCATGTCTAAAGAGCAGCTCATCTAATTACAAGCCCCTTTGCTATTTGCCTCTAAAGTGTGGGTTTAACTGAGAATTTCTCCAAAAGGGTTTGCACTAAAGGCTGGTAATTATGTGCCTTGCATTCTTCGGAGGCCCCTCCCTCAGGTACCAACAACAAACAGAGTCACTCAAATGATGCTGTCACAGCAGGTAGGCTGTAAGCAGTAATTACATCTTGGCATTTTAAGTGTTTCCTTAAACTGGACAATTAGTAAGCGGTCTGCTGACCCAGTCCTAACATTCCCTAGAGCACTACAACCACTCACCCCTTCTGGAAACTCATGGACTCTTCCGTTGTACCGTCAGAGCACAAGCTAGTCCTCTCTTAGCAGGTGTTTCTTGCGCATGTTTAGAGTCAAGGAAACAAAACATGATTTTAAAGCAGGCTGGCATTGAATCATATATTGAAAAGACGAAGAATTATAAAAATTCCCAGTTACGAGGACCAAATGCATGGGACACTTTATCCATTAACAAGCAAGTAAAAAACAGTCCCTCAGCACCTGGAACATGCTAGAAAACCCTGGCAGGGCAGCTGATATAGAAAGCATTTTAAGTTATGAGGAAAAGCATACAAATTCTATTATTTTTCAATTTTAAAATAATTAAAAACCCAGAGAAAAGTTAAAAGTATGGTTAAGTAATTTTTATTCTTGAAACATCAGAGCAAAACTTGCTGTACAGATGCTCCATCACGCGGGTAATTACTTGCCCATTTTCTACCAAAAAAGGGACACTTTTCTTACTTAATGGAAGCACAGCAGAGAAAATACTCTATACACTACTGTAATGGTGGGTTCATGTCATTATACATTCCTCCAAACCCATACACTGTGTAATGTGAAGAGTGAACCCAAATGGAAGGCACAGACTATGGTGTCGACGGATAAGGCAGGATAATCACGGCAACTGTATCACCCGGGACGTGGAGAGTGGGTGGTAGGGCTTGTGCCTGGGTTAGGTTAAGGGATGTACGTACTGTCTTCTTAATTTTTTGTGAAGGTAAATGTGCTCTAAAAAATAAAGACTTTAAAACAAACAAACAAACAAAAATTAACCATGGCTTTTGGGGGAGGTAGTGATCTAGAAGGGCCACCCTTCTTTAATAACACTCTGCACTTTGGTGGGCTCTCTTTCTTCCAGCTCATCGACAGAGGAAGGAAAACCATGAACAGGAGATAATTTGAAGAGGGTGAAATAAACAGGACTTGTCTGTTTTGTTCTGTTTTTCTAATCCTTGTTGTGTTTTTTGTTTTGTTTTGCTTTGCTTTTCTGTTTATATATGATAGATTTGGGGGACTGCTAAAAGGAGATAGAGCGAGCCACTATTTCTCTGCTATTTTAGGACAAAACTATCTCATCTATTCTACATCTGTAGCTGCACCTTTTAAAAATTAAATATTTAGTTTACTTTTATAATTGTTATTTTTATAATTGCTCTCAATTAGTACTATTATTATATCAGATATTGAAAATAATTGTTTTCATTATAATCCTTTATTGTCTGTTCTCTAAAGCTGTTTATGATCCTTAAAATTGTTATTTTTTTTAAAGATTTTATTTATTTGACAGAGAGAGAGAGAAATCACAAGTAGGCAGAGAGGCAGGCAGAGAGAGAGGAGGAAGTAGGTTCCCTGCTGAGCAGAGAGCCCGATGTGGGGCTTGATCCCAGGACCCTGGGATCATGACCTGAGCCGAAGGCAGAGGCTTTAACCCACTGAGCCACCCAGGCACCCCAAAATTGTTATTTTTTAATTTGTTTACTTTTGGGGTTCTCTGGATTTCAGGTATATGTTTAGCTCTTTTGTTATACTTCCATTTTTTCCCACAAAATTTATTTAACTTTCAAAATACTCACAACCTTATATGTTCAAAGTAGTTTGTCATTTTGCTAAATGTTTTCACATTTTTTTTCTTTAACTCCAGGCTAACTTACTAATTGGTTTAATGATTTCTAAACATGCAGAAACATTTGTTTTGGCTTTGCAGTGAGGGATCAGATATGATGTTGATCATTTAGAATGCAAAGATATTTCTTTTCTTCTCTGACTCATGGTCTAAAAAACATACAAAGATGTGAATCCTTTATTTCCTACATATAATTTTCTATATATTTGTTGACACAGTTTGTTGACCCTGTTATTTATATCTTTTATATGTTCTTATACTTCCTATCAATATCCATTGTAGGGCATTAATCAAGATTTATTTTTCATTCATCTCTGTTCAGTTCAAAATTTCAAAGTTATATTTGTACTTATATCTGTGTTGAAGATTTTTATATCTTATGATCAGTCATTTTTACCAATATGTCAAGTCATTTCTGGCAGCTGCTGATAATTTGTTTTAAGATGGGTGATGAGGAGAAATAATAGAGCACTAGAAGCAATATAATAACAAAGAATCAGAAAAGACAAACATCAGTGTGTCCATAGATCTAAAATAACCCTATGTCTCAGAAAGAGAAAGAGAAAAGGATACTAGAACTTAAAAAAAAAAAAGTAGGGAGACATAATACTTTTTAGAATGTGAGATTTCACACACACACACACACACACACACACACATGAACTTCATGCCATGGAACAGAGGAAAACTTAACAACAGATCATGTGAAAGATAAAATATAGTGATTATTTATACAAAAGCAAAAAAAAAAAAATCCTAAAGCATAAACTCAAAGTCTTAAAGTCTTATTATGGTACTGGACAAAAGTTAGGGAAAATGCAAATTGGTAGCTCATTTGTCTAGGAGAGCTATTGGAGGAAAACAGAAATGTGTATCAGAAATTAAGACTGAATTACAATGTGGCAAGGGTAGGGCATGTAAAACTGGAAATGCAGTATCAGAAACAGAGAATATAAATCAGAAAGCTAAGAAAATTAAATGGAATCAAGAATGTTATCAAAAGAATCAGAAACACGTGTTGAAGACATACAAAGAGGATCCAACAGATGTTCAATTGGAGTGATTACATCCTCCCCAACCTTTCCCCCCACCGGGGGACAAATGGAACAACAGAACAGAATTAATATTTAAAACTGTAACACACACACACACACACACACACACACACATCACTTTCCTGGAATCAAATAAAACTCGAATCTATGTATTAAGGTGCTCATCATTGACTTGGAAAGTTTGACTCAGAAAGATCAATTCTAACTGTTAAACTCTAAAAGTTATGCAGAAAAGAATGTGTGAACCTTCAAATGTAAAGTCCACGTCACTCACAAGTTACTCCGAACTTCTTGACAGGAGGCAAGTATGGAAACAGGAGAGGAAGGGAGCCTGAATAGCAAACCATCTGTCAAGGAAAGAAGATGCACGCACCCAGTAAAATATTCGCTTCTGCAAATACGAATGAGGAAGGGAGTTGTGCTGAGTGACACGGGTTAAAATAAAACCAAACGGCAGAGTGATATTTATTTTGCTAAATTTTTGTAAAAAAGGAAGAAATTCAAAAATATGGAACATAGCTGCTTATTTTTGCTGAAAGGAACTGTGAAAACCCAAACCTAAAACAAATAGAAATAATTGTAGTGTTAGGTGAATAAGGAGAGTTAGATCATGATCATGTCAACATTCCACATATTAACAGATTAAATCAACCAAGAGGAGAAACTTTAACCTTTAAATTTAACAAAAATAAATGAACTTAAGTACGTAGTAGATGGGTAACTTACCCATAGAGATAAGAAACAATTCAAGTTATTTTTAATCAATACTTCTGCTGGTACATCCTCAGTGGGATATACTTCAAGGAACAAGGGGACTGCAGAGAAATAAATTCTAAACTTCATTCAGGCATTCTATCTCAGTGATGATAGAGAGGTTGTAATTTTGACACTACTTCTGCAGCTTGTAAGAGAAAACAAATCACTAAATATGCTAATGTTATTACGAACCCAAACTTCCAAATGTGAGAAAAACAGAGAAAAATGGAAAATCAAAAAAGCTAAGAGTAATACCCTCTATTTTTTTTAGAAATATGATTTCATGATTTTCTTTTAAAAATGTCTATTTCGCCAAGCTCTGTCACTGAAGCTGCCTGTAAGTACTGAGCCCTGTCATGATAGGCATGTCTAGTGCCCAGGAGCAGACCCCCTTACGAGAGCCAGTGCTCCTTAAACAAGAGCTAATCTCAAATGTGCAGCAGAGTGAGTTCCCAGCATCCCAAGGCTAATGGGACCACATCAGAGAGACACAAGAGCTTGACAGAGAGGCTCACTCCAGGTAAACTAGGAAACTTAAGGTGTCAATAAAAAAAAAAAATGGTAACTATAATTAAACATACAATGCTGACCAATTACAAATACCCGATCTCTCAAAAAGATTTTTTAAAAATCTCATTATCCCCCATTGCAGGGGACTAGTACATGGACTGAATATTCTGAAGAATAAAAATGACATGAAGGGGCTCAGTCCTTCCTCCAGTATGTTAGGGGTAAATGTAGATAACCCGAGTTGATGAAGTAAAGATGCTTTCTACATAATAATGTCAGTTAGTACGTATCAAAGCAATCTCATCATTATCCTCCTGCAACCCCATCCCCAGTCAGATTGTTGAGGTCGGCAAGTCTCATCAATGGAAGCTAAACACCCCAGATGATCCGCTGTCACCACCCTAACCAAGTGATTAAATTTAGCATCACTAATAACGCAGCAGACTGACACGAGGCACTTCCTGATGGGCTGAAATGTCAAATACCGGAACTTGACACATGAAGTGTTCCTGCTAAAAATAATAGCCAGGAATGTAGACCTCACCTTCGTTTTATAGGGAATTGTAAGAGCTCGGGAAACAAGTGAAATGATCCCACGAGAAAACAATCGGACGAATCTAGAATGCAGGACACAAAAATATCCCTGCTTTATTCTCATCATGAAAAAAAAAAAATTAAAGGCTTTAGGGAAGAAGGGGCTCTTCCAAGTCACAGAAAGACGAAGGCGGCATGCCCGTGGAATGAGTGCCCAGGCTCAGAATCTAACTGTGGTAAAACCAGTTCTAGAATGTTTTGAAAAACAGAAAAAGTGTTCACACTGTCTGGGAGACACTGGATTTGAGGGAGTCACTGTTGATTTCAACCTATGATAGTGGTATTTTGGTAATGCATATGGGTATGTGGGGCTTAGCAAAACGTTATCAATCTACCTACTTTCCTATCAAGACAAAGGCATAAACTAACAGAGACAGAGAAAGAAAAATAAAACACTACTTTTTTTTAAATGTGGTAAAATGTTAATTGTTGGATCCAGGTGACTTCCATCAGTCGTCAGCTTTTTCTTATAATGTACCATTTTTCACAATGATAAGAAAAATTACATGTAAAAACTAGTTTCAGTCCCGAACTGAATGTAGGCCTAATTATTCTTTGATGTCTAATTAAATACAACCATCAAGGATTCAGTATTTGGGGCTTATCTGAAAACTAAGATCATTCAAATATGAAATACGCCTGTCTCAACCATTATCACTTGTATTTCCCAAATTAGAGTCAACCATCCTTTTTGAAAGATTTGATTGTATCACCAAATGCTGCCTGTCAATAAATACATTTCGTTCTATGGGTCATAGGGTTGTCATTTTAGTATTTAATAATTCAACACCTCTCACTGCATTAAGCTCTAGAAATTACAGGTCCTGCTGCCTCCAGTCACCGCCCTTCTCTCCGGGATTTCCATTCTCTTTGGCCCAGCTATTTCTTAATCAAAGTACATTCTACCTTTTTACAGTTCTGACACAGTTTGCTTCTTAAAGGGTTGGCTCTGAATGTTCGTTGAATTGCACTGGATTTCTAGAACAAAAACAACTCCGTGTGTGTGTGCATGTTCGAGCGCACACACGGCTGTGTGTGTCATACTTCTGACACTGAGTGAATGTATTTCCAAATCCGTGGCAGTGAATGACATGGGAGGCAGCCCAGTGGCCTACCCACAGTACGGAGACCTGTGTTTCTTTTTCTTCCCGCTCCTTGGGGTCTCTAGTTATGGTCATGTAGTCAGAAACATTTACATTTTGTAGGTGAAGGCAGCTGAGAGTCAGTGGCATATTGGAAGTGACATTAATAACATTAAATGTCATAACTCCTGACAACCTGATGCAAATGAGCACCTTCCAAGCAAGCAAGGAAAAAAAAAAAGTATCCCTGAATATATCTTTTCTCTAAAACACATTCGATATTAGAACTCTCCAGTCAAGATGGAAACGAGGCGTCCGATTTTGGTGAGCCGGCGACCTCCGTCTGGGCACAGCCTGGTCATCTCTCAGGCCGGAGCCGTCTCCGCGCGAGGCAGGGAGAGCCACGCTGGTACTTAGGGCGTTGCACATGCTTCCTTTATTTAGGTCTTTCCGTTTAGCCGGTGCTCCCATCTTCCTTCCTCTTTTATTTTTCCTTCAACGCAGATGGGATTGGCAGGCGGCGGGCCGGGGAACACCGCCAGGCCCCCGCCTCTGGTCCTCTGCGCAGAAACACAACAAAGGTGCTTTCAGACCGAAGTGAAGCAAGTCCCAGCATCCTTCCCTGTTGTCATAACAGATTAAGCAGCCCCTTCTGATGTGGTTCCCAGCTTTCTCATCTCCCTCGCCTTGTCAGGGGGTTGCCATCCTTTAGAAAGGTACACAGTATTTTGAAAGGATTAGATGGAGGATAAAACACAACTCGATCCTTTATAAAAGGGAGGCAGACAGGGAGGGAGGGAGAGAAATGTCAGATGTTACAGAGCAATTGGGCCAGAGTGACGTGCACAAAGAGAAGCCGCAAACCGATAGCGCTCCGGTTCCTGGGAGGCAAAAGGAGCGGAACGTGGCGCTTGACAAATATTTACTCCCCCAGAGGAGGCGTCTGGAGTGAAAGACCCGTAAGTGGTTTCTGACAAGGTTTAAAGTACACAGAAGAGGCCGACTCCGGCAACGGAGGGACGATCCCATCGCGTGCAGCTCCTTTCCCAGCGCAGGCGGCGAACCCGTGACATCCGTCATCTGCCCCGTCTTGGTACCGACAGAACTGAAAAGGCGCCTGGTGCGGGTGGGAGCAGAGCTGCAGGGGCCGAGCCGGGGCTGGGCCGGGGAGCTGCGCGCCCTCGTCACGGTCCTGGGGCTGCAGGATCCCGGGTGCCCGTGGCACCTGCGTGCCGAGCCTCCCCTGCAGAGGGGAGCGAGGCGCAGCTCCGAGACGGGCGGCGTCTCGTCTTCTGCACCGAGAGACTCGAGCTGAAGACCCAACCCAGTTCCCTGCCGCTGGGCCCCGCGTGCGTCGCGGGGGATGGCGCGGCGGCTGCAGACGCGCAGCGCTCCCAGACGCGAGCGGCCCGGCTCCTCTGCGCTCGCGGCCATGGTCATCTGCGCCCGCTGGCGCACGCAGAAATGCGCTCGCTGCTCTCGGAGAAGCTATATGCGCCGTAAGTCACGCGCACAGCCCCGTGGACAGTGCCACACGGAACGTTCACGAGGCTGTGCGCAGGGTCCACAAGCAGCCGGGTACGGGACCCAGACGGACGGCTGACTTCCCCCCGGACAGGATTTATTCGCACACATGTGTGTGCACTTTTAGCTTTTACTAAACATGGGGTTCTCGCATCCTGGAAGCCAGAAGTCTGAGATGCAGGGGTGAGCAAGGCTGGTTTCTTCGGAGACCATCTCCTTGGCTGGACATGGCTCTCTTCTCTCTCTGTCCTCATGCGGGCATCCCTGTACTGTGCGTCCATGTCCTGAACTCCTCCCCTTCAAAGAACATCAGTCATGTTGGGTTAGGGCCCTCTCTAATTACCTCTTCCTATGTTCTGGCTTCAAAACCAGTCATAGCCTAATGGGTGAATGTTAGGTCTTGCATATTGGAATCAGACGGCGGGGGGGGGGGTGGTCACAACTCCGATAAGCACGAATAGAGAAACATTACACAAAATACCCAACCCGCACTCTTCAAGAGTCCAGCGTCATGAAATACTAGGAACGACTAAGGAACTTCCACAGATAGGAAAGGACTGAGCAGATGGGACGACCCACGCCATGAGGACTCCCGAGTGAGCGCTGGACACAAAATGAGCCCCGGTGGGAAACGGGGAAATCTGCAAAAACTCCACAGTTCACACAATAGTACAAAATTGAGTATAATTAATTAGCATCATATCATATAAAATATTCATATTGGGGGAAGCGGACTGAAAGGGAGAAGGAGCCATCTGTACCATCTTTTAATTTTTTTACATAGATTTTTTTTTCAAAAAAAAAAAACTAAATATAAAAGTGATTTCCATCTTCAAAAGTATCTACCCTTACTTGAGGAAAAAAAAAATTACCCAGGAGAAAAAAAATTCATATCATGCATTTTCTTTTTAAATGTTCTCCATGTAAGAAAATTTTTTTCTTTAATGACTTTTGAGTCTTACATTTTTTGCTTTCTCAATTTGAAAGTAAGTCATATATCCTTCTGAATCTTCCAGTCACTGATTCCTTCTTGCATTAACCCTAGAGCCCTCAAGCAGTCATGAAGCACTCAAATACACTTTGCATAGAACATGATTAGAATATGCTCTAGTGGGCCCCTGGGGGGCTCAGCTGGTTAAGCGACTGCTTTTGGCTCACGTCATGATCCCAGAGTCCTGGGATCGCGCCCCGCCTCGGGCTCCCAGCTCTGCAGGGAGTGTGCTTCTCCCTCTGACCTTCTCCCCTCTCATGCTCTCTGCTCTCTCTCTCTCTCTCATAAATAAATGAAATCTTTAAAAAAATGCTCTAGTCATTGATGTACCCATGGGTGGGTGCACCACCCGGAATGCACATGGGAAGGTGAGGAAGAAAACCTGGAAACACTTCTTACTGCAATGCTGCTGCAGATCTCGGGAGATAAGAACATGAGACTTCCTCAAAAATAAGAAAGTACCTTAGTCTGCCCAGAGAAAAGTGGGTTAGCGTTCTCAAGAAGAAACATAAGAATGGGGACGCCTGGGTGGCGCAGTTGGTTGGACGACTGCCTTCGGCTCAGGGCGTGATCCTGGAGTCCCGGGATCGAGTCCCACATCGGGCTCCCAGCTCCATGGGGAGTCTGCTTCGCTCTCTGACCTTCTCCTCGCTCATGCTCTCTCTCACTGTCTCTCTCTCTCTCAAATAAATAAATAAAATCTTTAAAAAAAAAAAAAAAAAAAAGAAACATAAGAATGACATCATAAAGGACATGGGGCAATGCATGAAAGGATTCGGTGAGCAGTAAGATTTGTGCATGTACGGATTTTTGTGAGATAATTATCAGGAACTACAAACAGCTCTGTATTATTTGGGAAGAGAGATTTTGAAAGGAGGATTAGGGAGAGCGGAGGAAGGGTTTAAAGGCAGGCAGCGAGAGGACTGGGTTCTCTGCGTGGGAGAAAGTCTCAGACAGCTTTCATCCAGGATGAGACTGCAAGGTTGCATTTTGTATCGGTCCGTCTGAGAAGACTGCATGAAGGAAGAAAGGTACAGGTTGGCCTAGAGAAACAACAGCAGATTATAAGTCAATTTGCAAATGTCCAGGCTGGATACCATGAGAGTGCGGGACTGGAGAGAACAAAACGGTCAGAGGTATGTAGTCGGTTCCCTCAGTAACCAAGCACCTTCCGCGGCACGTGCGCTGCAACAGAATGATGCAGAGGGAGTAGCGTGGCCCCTGGTGTGGACAACACGCAAACTCACAAAGCATTCCATATTTCTAAAAACTTGGTTGCTTACCAATTGTTCAGAGGGGCAAAGGGAGAACTAAGATTGTAGGTGCATCTTCAGATTTCTCCTTGAGATGTGGTTAGACTTTACTGGTAATGGTAGTGGTAGATGCTAACACCGAATCTGTCACTGCTGGTGGTGGTAGTCCTCCTAGGACTAATGCTACAACTCGCAATAAGAGTACTTCTACTGCTGTTGCTGCTGCTGTTACTAGTTCTAGTAACACAAGTAGTCTGAAGTGCTTGCTGAGCATCGGGCAGGGCCCACTTCTGCTGTGTGCCTGCACGCAATGCTCTGCCTTCACTATCTTGAAATTCTTTGTTTTTTTCCCCCTGGTGAGTTGATCTTGGCTGCCATTCTCTACTCATCTGTGTCTTCAGGTTTCTAGCCGGCAATTCACTCTGCAACCTCCATTCTTTGACGGATCTAAGATTTTCAGTTTATTTTCTTGCAAGGACAGGAGTGATGACTTCCAAGGTCTTTCATCCATCAGAGCTGACACCACAGGAGGCTCATTTCTGGGTTGTTCCATGTCTATCCCATAGAGCCTTGTGGGGCCTCAGGGAGCTATCTGGGGATGCTCATCTTCACCCGACAGGGATAGAGCTGGTTCACATAGCCAGGCAGCATCAGACAAACGATTGTCCTCTTGGTCCCTCTTCTGGGATGACTGCAGCCATGCCTGAGGCTTCTGCAGGGATGCCTCAGGACTAAGAGCTCAGGGGGAGGTTGGGTCTGGGGGTCAGAAGTTTGGATAACTATAGACAAGGAAAGAGAAAGCTTAGGGAGGGAGGAATGACCAAGAGTGTTAAATACTGGAGAGAGATTGGGGCATTCAGGTTAGGAAACAGTCCTTGGATTTGAGCAAATCTGTTCAATTCAAGAAGAAGTTTTATTTTATCAAAATACCCAATATAATAAATATGCTAAATTTGACAAATGTTTGGGGAACAACAGCATCAAAATCTACAAAGCTATAGGAAAGTGATGTTGAAGCCTAGCGAAACTCGCAATAACTCATCTATAATGCAAATCCAAGGAGGCAGTGAAGGATGATTAAGAAGCTCCCCTTTCAAGACCGGGGGACCCTAGTCTGTGGCAGGTGTCCAAGAGTACACATGCATGATAAAGAGCACGTGAGCGCACATACACACATAAATGGGAATTGTGTGGAATAGAGCCACATTTCAATTTGAGTAAGGATGTGGATGGGGGCCTGCGGGGCTCAGTCGGTGAAGCGCCCAACTCTTGGTTTCAGTTCAGGTCACGCTCTCGGGGTCTTGGGATCCCGTCCTGTGCTGAGCTCTGCTCTCAGTGGAGAGTCTGCTTGAGATTCTCTCTCTTTCCTGCTCCCACTTCACTCCCACCCAAATAAATAAATAAATAAATACATCTTTAAAGGGAAGAATGTGGATGGAAACATTTTCAGATGAAACACAAAAAAGACGAAACTGAATAAAAGACGAGCTGAGATGAGGAGTTTGCTTGAACATCATAGTGAAAACCTGCCTCCCCTTTCTTGACGGATGAATGTAGGAGCCCATGCAACCGCTCTGCTCTCCTTGGCCCCTCCGGCACGTCCCCATTTTAAGGACCATCCAAAGGTCAATGATAGGCCTGCAGGTGGCCTGAGGGCCACATCTGGGGGCCCCATGGGAGCTCTTCACCCTCATAAGCACTTCCGGGGTTTTAACTACAGAAGTTCAAGCCACCATCAGACCGTGGTTCAAGTTCACCTGGAGTGCGGGTCTGAAAGTGCAGGCACCTATAAAACCTATCTGGTCACCTCCTTTTGGACCTTGAAGATGCCTGCCCAGTGCAATCTACGCCAGGATTTCAGGCTTGTACATCATTTCACTGATGAACCAAGCTAGAGCATTGACTTAAACCCAGACGCCGCTGTTGCGAGTACCTGGCCAAGTCAGTCTATGTTGTTCTATTTGGTTTCAATCGTTCAAATATGACTTCCTGGCACTAGAGCAAAGGAGCATGTGATGACCTCGGTGAATCCGTGTCAAATAACTGTGCTTTCTGCCTGCTCCCCAGCTCCCAATTCACACTCCAGTGAGAGAGCTCCCATTTCAGTGTGTAGAAAGGTGAGAAGTGGCCACTTTTTGCCATCCTGTGATAGTAAATGAGACTGAATGCCCCTGAGAATTTAAGTTACCCTATGTCCCACTACAACTTTGCCAGTTGTTCACGAGCGTTTCACTCAGAGGACGCTCGGTCTGATGTGCAGGTCGGGGGTCAGGCTGTTCTACACTAGCTGAAGCACCGCTTCCGACCAGTCACTCTGCGGGTGAGAACCGTATCTTCCCTGAGACCCGAACGAGGAAAAATCCCCTTCTTGCCTGCGGAGCACCTTGCTCCAAAGGCCGGAGAGAGGGCTGGGTAATTTCATTCATTCCAGGTAAAACAGAAGTTAGACAGTTTTGTGACTCACAATTTGAGAATGCAGATTTACCTCTCTGGTTGTCCGGATTATTCTATTACACACAGATTTCGAATTACATTCCATCTTTCCTTATCCTGTGGAAAGGAAGCTAGCTACTTGGATGTGGCTTCAAGTACATGATGTGATTACCTCTCCAAGCCACCTGAGGTTGGAAGGGTGTGTGCAGCACAGAAGATCACTCTGGAGGAGCAAAGTGTTCCCCAAGCAGCCAGGTTTTCACGATGGAAGGTTTAGTGCCAAGATAGCTAGCCTGGGGACATGGCGAGGGAGTTATTCAAATCAGATCAAGGGTTAACAGGAGGATTCCGAAGACGGCACACTGTCCAAAAGGAGGGCTGAAGGCGGGTGGGTTTACATTGTGCCTGGTGGCAGCAATTACAGCCTGGAAGCCTAGAGCGAGCCAGGGGCATTCATCAAGGCCACAGCCTCTCACTTCCCGAAACAAGTTGTAATGTCTGTTTATCATAGAGCCTAATTCCCCAATGAAGGGAACAAAGGCAAATATCAAAATAGAGCAAATTTTTTTGACACTAGGAAGTGAAGCAAGGGACTAACCTCTTTTCAGTCCCTTCTTTGTTAAAACAAACTCTTGCCTTGGCAGCTCACTGCCGATGTGAGTCAGAGCCTTCCTATTAGCCCCAAACAGTGCTGATGGCTCAGGCCCCAAAAGAGACGAGGACATAAATGGGGTAGTGATTCCAGGTAGCTTTCTCATTACAAGAGAAGCCTTGCCACCATCTGAGCCAGACCCCAGGCACACCCTTGGGAAAGTATAATCAGTCTATAGACTTGGATGTGTTTTGTTTTACAGTCTGTTTGTTGTTTTTTTAATTAGTAGACACTGTGACATTTGCATGTGTGAGTGAGTAAGGGCTGGCGTTCTCTCTAAAAGCGGATAGTTATTTAACAAAGGGTGTGGAATAGTCTTTCTTCTATTTTCTAGGGCAAATTGCAATTCTGTTTTTCCTAAAATTATGTTTGCCAAACATGGGAGGTTCACGTCTAGCAATTTTCCTTTAAAAATACCCCTCTCGTTCCAGTGCTGGGGGAGGGGACAGGGAATCAACCTCGTTTCAGATTCAGTCTTGATGTGCAATGAAAGATGTGTGGCAGAGACTGACCAGCCTTCGCTCTCTGTGTTCTGGACCTTGTGTACACTGGGTAAGACCATTTACCCATGGGAAGCACGAAGGAAGTATGGGACAGTCACCTGGAGGTAGGACGCCTGGAAAGGAACAGATGAATTTTGCTGAAGGTACAATGAACATGACCTCTGTGGCAGAACTCATGGTCTTGATGGTGTCTCTTTACTCTATCCACCAACCCGTGGAAAGCCTGTGTGGAGGAGCTTGCCGTGGAAGAGACTGCCCATGTGTGGTCTCATGGCCGAGCACGTGCTGGGCTTCCTCCAACCGCTCTGTGTTGATCCCTGGTCTTTGGCAGTGAAGAGATAAAGCTGAATGCAGAAGCTCATAGAGCCATGAAAATAATAGTGATAAAGTCATGAAAAACCTGAACACTTAATGTCTATGGTCTCAAAACCATAGACTCCTTTGTAAATGTGCCTAGTTCTGGCTGGCTGTCTGTGAACTAAGCTGATTCTGTCTTCATATGAACCTGTCTGTTCCCACAAAGAGCCATGTTTCGTGCCTGGCAATTCAGCAACCTTCTGGAGTTGCCCTGTTGAAGATCAATAAATGGGACAGAACGTGACTCCCAACCAACCTTCCTGGGCAGTTGTGGATACCCACTCTATAGCTGCAACAGTTGGCCAAAGGTGGCCATGTGGCCTTCCAAAGATCTCATGGCCTTCCAGAAGCCTGCGGCCTTGTTGAAAACCCAGCCATCCTAACGTCCCCTCTGCTCTGCACCGAGGCTCAAGACACCATGCCTTGCAGAGAGTTCTACTCAGTCTCCCCCAGTATTGACCTATGGTCATTTCCAATCTGGAGAGGCCAGAGCCACAGTGGATTTAAAGGAGTCCCGGTAACTCAAAAACAGTATTTGAATGAGAACAGAATTTCAGTCCACCTCTCCATCTAGCCACCCCTTCACATCACATCACGTCCCTGCAATGACTCCCCCCCAACTCCTGCCAATCTATCACTTTTGCCTTTTTCTACCCACTTTCTACTTGGGTATTTCAGGCAGCTAATGAAGTTCAGAACAATAAAGTGCTCAGGAACCATGAATTGGTGATAGAAACAGATGTGCATCCTGGAGCCAGGACAGTTTGGGAGGAGCATCCAACATCTCCCAGTCCCAGGTCTGTTGGAGGGCATTGCCGGAGAGGACTCGCTCTTGTTCCTTCCCCTTGGTTGTAACACAGGACTCCAGGCATTGCAGAGTGGGGATCACGGGGTCCTGCCTGGCTTCCTCCCTAGTGGTATGGCTTAATAGGCCAGACCTCACAGAACTCAGGAAGGAGGAAAGGCCCAACAGGAAGGGAGGAAAGTGGCATGGATACTAGGTAACAAACCTAACAGTGTTGCCAGACCAGCTCATGGATATAGCCAGTTCTTCACAAAAGAAGAAAACAATGGAGCATCATTTTTCTCTCTTGGCATGACACTGTTGTTTCAAGGAAAGAGGCCAAGAAAAAGAGCTAGAAGATGGTGGGAGGAACAGCTCTTGTGCGGTGCGACCTGGAACCCAGGGGTAAATGGGGGAGGGGACCAAGTCATGCCATTCGGTGGGGTTATCCGAGGAGGGTTGGCAGTATTGCCCCCTCTTGACCTCAGTGCCCGGGTGTCCCTGGGGAACACTGTAGGTGCCCAGGTGAGTACACACACGCCCTCACACTCACACTCATGGGCGGAGACCCTGCGTGAACTCTGAAGGGTACAGACCCATACCCAGCACCTGTCCCGTATCAGCTTTCGCCTTGTCTCGTTGCCTCTCTAAACAAAGGTAACAAACAACGAGAACAGGAACTGAGAGTCACGCCGAAGGCCACTTGTCCCCCAGACTGAGTGGCTGCCAACGTCGATCGTGGAGCATCACTACTAGGGAATCCATAAGGGCACGGCTCCTTTGATGTCTCACAGGAGTGGAACAAACATGATGAGTGCACAGACATTCCAGGTCACTGAGTGCATCTCCATCACCTCCCCTTCTCCCGCAGGGCACTGATTCGACCTTGGGTGAATTTAAAATCAGGTTGAATCCAGTTTGACAACAAGAAAGTTGCTCGTGATGAAAAGGAGATGCTCCATCTGGGTGATCAGCAGCGCTATCAAGGTTTTGGGTTTTTGTTTGTTTGTTTGTTTGTTTGTTGGAACTTGTACCTCATGTCCCCTGAACAGCTCTGCTTTCATAAATCATCACAGTTTCCCAAACTGATACAACTCTTTCTTCTCATCAATTCCAAGACTACTTTCGTGTTTGGTAGTTAGCTTTCAAACTGTCAGGAAATGATGATAATTGAAGGTGAACTTGAAGAATAGGGAAACGGCCAAGTGTGCTGGTGACCTGGTTCTGAGTTGTTCTGGGGATGAAAGAAGTGGAAGTGTTAAAATCCAGGAAAACGCCTCTCGCTGGATCAGCAGGCAGGTGCCCAAAAAGCACAGTCGGCTAGGATGCCGAAGAGGATGTGAACTTCTCTGACCTGAGTTCCATCCTCAGGCAGTAGGAGAGCAGGTGGCAAATAATGGCTTTTTTTTTTTTTTTTTTTTTTTTTTTACTGTTGCCCAACCACCTTAGGAGGCAGGGCCCACACAGCCTCCGTTCACATGAGGAAACAGAGGCAAGGGGGAGGGAGAAGCACCCTGTCCTCAGTAGCCCAGACAGTGAACAGCGCAGGCAGCATGAGAACCCAGAGTGGAGATCATCAGCTCATCCTCACGGACACGGGATGAGGATAACACAAGACATAAGAGGAAAATCACACAAGATTTTTTTGCAATAAATTTCCTACATGGGTTGGGAAAAACTATTCTAGAAACATAAACGACTTTTTTGTCAAATTTTTAAATTTATTTTCAGCATAACAGTATTCATTGTTTTTGCACCACACCCAGTGCTCCATGCAATCCGTGCCCTCTATAATACCCACCACCTTGTTCCCCCAACCTCCCACCCCCAGCCACTTCAAACCCCTCAGATAGTTTTTCAGAGTCCATAGTCTCTCATGGTTCACCTCCCCTTCCAATTTCCCTCAACTCCCTTCTCTCCATCTCCCTATGTCCTCCATGTTGTTATGCTCCACAAATAAGTGAAACCATATGATAATTGACTCTCTCTGCTTGACTGATTTCACTCAGCATCATCTCTTCCAGTCCCGTCCATGTTGCTATAAAAGTTGGGTATTCGTCCTTTCTGATGGAGGCATCATACTCCATAGTGTATATGGACCACATCTTCCTTATCCATTCATCCGTTGAAGGGCATCTTGGTTCTTTCCACAGTTTGGTGACCGTGGCCATTGCTGCTATAAACATTGGGGTACAGATGGCCCTTCTTTTCACTACATCTGAATCTTTGGGGTAAATACCCAGTAGTGCAATGGCAGGGTCATAAGGAAGCTCTATTTTTAATTTCTTGAGGAATCTCCACACTGTTCTCCAAAGAGGCTGCACCAACTTGCATTCCCACCAACAGTGTAAGAGGGTTCCCATTTCTCCACATCCCCTCCAACACATGTTGCTTCCTGTCTTGCTAATTTTGGCCATTCTAAGTGGTGTAAGGCGATATCTCAATATGGTTTTAATTTGAATATCCCTGATGGCTAGTGATGATGAACATTTTTTCATGTGTCTGATAGCCATTTGTATGTCTTCACTGGAGAAGTATCTTCATATCATCTGCCCATTTTTTGAATTGATTATCTGTTTTGTGTCTGTTGAGTTTGAGGAGTTCTTTATAGATCCTGGATATCAACCTTTGTCTGTACTGTCATTTGCAAATATCTTCTCCCATTCCATGTGTTGCCTCTTTGTTTTGTTGACTATTTCCTTTGCTGTGCAGAAGCTTTTGATTTTGATGAAGTCCCAAAAGTTTATTTTCGCTTTGTTTCCTTTGCCTTGACACATAGACCAGTGGAACAGAGTAGAAAGCCCAGATATGGACTCTCAACTCTATGGTCAAATAATCTTTGACAAAACAGGAAAAAATATACAGTGGAAAAAAGACAGTCTCTTCAATAAATGGTGCTGTGAAAACTGGACAGTTATATGTAGAAGAATGAAACTCAACCATTCTCTTACACCGTACACAAAGATAAACTCAAAATGGATAAAAGACCTCAACATGAGACAGGAATCCATCAGAATCCTAGAGGAGAACATAGGCAGTAATCTCTTCAATATCAGCCACAGCAACTTTTTTCAAGATATATCTCCAAAGGCAAAGGAAATAGAAACATAAACTATTAAAATAATGAGATGCACTAGGGACTACTATCCAGTTCAAAGTCCCTCATGTAACTGGGCAAACCCAACAGGGTTCTTCCCTTGAACTGTAGACCCTCAGTGTGAGTGTCCACATTCATCTCATCTCACAGACGGTGGTTAAATTTATGTCAGCGTGGCTGGGCCATGGTGCCCAGATATTTGGTCAAGCATTGTCCGGGATGATGCTGTGGAAGTATTTTGTTGTACTTTGTGGTTGTTGTTGTTGTTTTTCAGTTGAGATGAACATTTACGTCAATAGACTTCAAGCAAGGCAGGTTATCCTCCATGATGTGGGTAATCCTCGTCGGATACATGAAGACCTTAATAGAGAGTGAAGTCCCCTCAGGAAGAAGGAATTCTGCCTGCAGATACCCTTCAGACTTAAATGCAGCATTAACTCTTCCCTGGGTCTTCATGATACGGATTATGGATTCTCAGCAATCAGTTTATCATTCTCTCTCTCTCGATAGATTGTAGATGATAGGTAGATAAATAGACAGACAGACAGATAGATAAATGGGTAGCTAGATAGATGATAGATGTACACACATATTGCTGGCTCTGTTTCTCCAGAGAACCCAGGCAGACTAGTCCAGTACTGGCAGTGGAAGCCGACCTGAGCAGGAGATTTGCAGATGTGTGTAAGTGCCAATCAAGGCACATGTATGATTCTCGAAACTAAAGACCTTTATCACCACAGATGAGCATGTAGGGATCGTACAAGATGATGATGTTGGACCATAATCTAAGTCACCATGTGTGCATGCATGTGCACGTGTACACACACACACACACACACACACACCCCTGCCCTGCAGATGAGTGTGGCTGAGCAGCATCAGATAGCACAAATCTCCCAATAGGAGGGTTTCAGCCCCATTAGAATGACATGACAGACACTGGGCCCCACCATTTTGGATGGTGGAGGGAAAGACTTATATTCTTTTTTTTTTCCAATTTATTTATTTTCAGAAAAACAGTATTCATTATTTTTTCACCACACCCAGTGCTCCATGCAAGCCATGCCCTCTATAATACCCACCACCTGGTACCCCAACCTCCCACCCCCCCCGCCACTTCAAACCCCTCAGACTGTTTTTCAGAGTCCATAGTCTCTCATGGTTCACCTCCCCTTCCAATTTACCCAAATTCCCTACTCCTCTCTAACGCCCCTTGTCCTCCATGCTATTTGTTATGCTCCACAAATAAGTGAAACCATATGATAATTGACTCTCTCTGCTTGACTTATTTCACTCAGCATCATCTCTTCCAGTCCCGTCCATGTTGCTACAAAAGTTGGGTATTCATCCTTTCTGATGGAGGCATAATACTCCATAATGTATATGGACCACATCTTCCTTATCCATTCATCCGCTGAAGGGCATCTTGGTTCTTTCCATAGTTTGGCGACTGTGGCCATTCCTGCTATAAACATTGGGGTACAGATGGCCCTTCTTTTCACGACATCTGTATCTTTGGGGTAAATACCCAGGAGTGCAATTGCAGGGTCATAAGGAAGCTCTATTTTTAATTTCTTGAGGAATCTCCACACTGTTCTCCAAAGAGGCTGCACCAACTTGCATTCCCACCAACAGTGGAAGAGGGTTATATTCGAAGGAAACTTTCCCACTGCAAGCTACAGGATCCCATAAGACACTTATCAGTGGAGATGCGCCCTCATGGGAATCCAAAGAGTGCTTGAAGAGGGACACTTTGTACAGACAGGTGTGGGTAGAGCATCACTGAATTCTGAGTCTTGATATTCACAGGACTGCATGGCACTCATCTGCTGGTCACTCTGAAATTCTTGTATAATGATGTCATTAACTGGGCCATGTCCTGTATCTTTGCTTATTCCCTCTGTCTCTGAGGTCCTTCACCAAGTACGGGAAGAACACTTCTTTTCCTAGGCTTCATGCGTTCAGGAGGACAGACATCAGAAATTCCAAATTCTACTGGCCTTTCCTGGACCTCCTCCCAGTGGGACCAGGTATGACTTAACCCAAGAATGAGCTTAAGGAAAACAAAAACAAAAACAAAAAACAGGCTTAGAAAAAAAAATGGGCTGCAGGTAATGAGATGAGTTTAGGGAAAAAATGGGATGCAGGTACATCAAGCTCCTTCCCCTTCTCTTTCTTTAAAATTGGGGCACACACTCCCTCAACTCTGACTTTCAGCATAGGGTAAGCATGGGAGTAACTACTCTGAGCTGTGAGCAGAGATCCTGCCGTGGGCTTGATATTTCTGCCTGGTTCTGTGATTTGATAACAGTGGAACAATACTGGCCATGCACCCAAACCCTGACCTCTAGCGTCTCTCTCACTCATGAAGCTGACGTGTCGGTATCTTCTGCCTGATTCTTCTATCTCCCTCAACTGGATCAAGCTTAAACACTTGAAAGTGGGGGGACATGGGTGGCTTATTGGGGTAAGCCTCTGCCTTTGGCTCAGGTAATGATCCCAGGGTCCTGGGATCGAGCCCCACATCAAGCTCTCTGCTCAGCCGGGAGCCTGCCTCTCCCTCTCTATCTGCCTGCCTCTCTGCCTACTTCTGCCTACTTGTGATTTCTCTCTCTGTCAAATGAATAAATAAAAAAATCTTAAAAAACAAAAAACTCAAAAGTGGTAATATCAACTGACCTTCTCAAAACACTCCCTGGTGCATAGACCAGGAATGTTGAGAACTGGAAAGGAGGTAGACCCCCCCAAGGGCAAAAAGGCTCTTGGAATGAGAGAAGGGGCCTACTCCAGGAGAGATACTGGATACTTAGAGAGTGTCCTGGTGGCTGACCACGGCTATAGTAGCCTCACCATGCTGTGTGGGGTGCTGCACTTGGTCATGGACAGATCTATATCACTGCTCTGCCCTTGAATCAGAGAATAGGTTTGTCTATGGCCAGCAGTACCAGGCCCTTGGTTTATGAAGTTATGGGTCACTGCACTGTTGAAGTGGCTGGTTATGAGGCCGCAGACACCTTCTTCTGTAAAGCCTTCCTTACATGTAAAAGATGAACTACTTCTAAACAGGAAGGTGCTGCAGCAGGAAGTTGGCTGGCACACCTGGACCGGAAATACAGGTGAGCCTGATGTGGAGTTGGGTCATCTGAGACATGGGTGGGCAGAACAGCTGTTCTTTCTAAAAGGCAAGCTGCAGAGCTACAGAGCAATGATTAGTTTCTCTCTTAAACTGCTTAGTGCCAAGCTGGGTGTTATGGACTGAGTTGTCCCCCCAAATTCCTATGTTGAAGTCCTAACCCCCGGTGCACTGTATTTGGCAATAAAACATGTAAGGAGGGCTTTTTCTGAGGTTAATGAGATGAGGTAATAAGGATGGGGCCCCCAAACATTAGGACTGGTGCTCTTAGAAGAGGCAAACACCCCCCAAGGATGTGTACACACAGGGAAGAGAGACAGAAAGGCCACAGGAGGACACAGAGGGAAGGCAGCTGCCTGCAAACCAGTGAGAGAGGCCTCGAGGGAGATCACAGCTGTTGACACCTTGATCTTGACTTTCACTCTGGAACTGTGAGAAATAAGTTTTTATTATCTAAGCTGCCCAGTCTGTGGTATTTTGTAAGGTAGCCGAAACTGACTGATACACCCAGGTAACTGTTCTTGATTCCATTCTGTTGTTAAGGCCATCCTGGGGACTGTGCCTGGGTCAACATTGCACTAGTATGAGTTGATGAGGGGCCCGAGCCATCTGTTTTGCTTGTGTGTATATGCACAATGACACATGATCACACACACACACACCCCACAACCACATATGCACAACCACACATGTCCAACCACACACATTAAGAGTGTTGAATGTAACAGTGATATATTCAAATATCAGGCTAATGTTCCTTGATGAAAGTCTTCTTTCTCTACTCTGTCAAGCACCCAGACACAATCCCTGAACCAGGTGAAAGACAGTAGTTTTTCCTAGAAAATACTTGAGTTCCTGAAGCATGTTCATTGCTCATGGTTCTGTTCCTATGTTTCCACTCACCCCATATCTCTACATGCTGTTATGATTCCAGAAGGAGACTAACACTTTTAGTTATTTGTTAAAAGGAAATGCTTCCAAACATTTACTGTCATAAATTTCTGTGTTTTATGGAACTAAGAAAAGAGTCATCTGGCAGAATGCCTGCCCTTGTTACATGTGACCTCATCTTCCTCTGTCCTGTTCCTGGATAAATAGCTCTTGTTTCTTTCACAGTATGCAGAACATTTCTATCCATAACTGGACCTTTTCAGGTAACCCTATCTATCCCATTTACTCATTACTGTGTTTTACCCAAAAATGTTATTTTTTTCTTTTTTATTATTGTGTTATGTTAGTCACCATAAATACATCATTAGTTTTTGATGTAGTGTTCCAAGATTGAAATTTCATATGGATAAAACTTCTCCCATCTTGCAGAGTATCATTAAACTTTTTGGAAATACATATGCATCCAAATACTAATTGATATTGTTTAACTTTCTGAAATGATCATATTTTCAGGTTCCAAACCCTTACATGGATGATATGACATACATGTATCAATTCTCAAGTCTTCAAAAGACCACACAAAACCCTGTGAATTAGGCAAAACTAAGTTTATCAGGGTTAGTGTGATAAAGGAGAATATCCCTTGGCAAAGTCTTAATAATTTCCTCTAAGGCATAAGCCAGTAAAGAACATTATTGGGTTTTCACTTCTGGACTTAGGTGATTTAGGATGGGTTTCTCTTTGCAGAGCCGTGATTGGGATTGGGCAAACTTCTTGACAACATATGTTAGGGTTGACAGACAAGATGAGGACTGTAAGGAAAGTCTTGATAAATGTACTATTGTTTGATAAGTGAGCTTTTTGCCTGAGCGAACTGGACAATCTGTTACCATGAAATGAGAGCTTTTTGGCTTGAGGTGAGAATTATTTACCCAGAAAAATGAGTCTGTAAGAATTTTCTGAAATATATAGTGAGGTTATTTATTGGCAGAAAGCTTATCTTCTTGGAAACAGTTTCCTGAAACACAAAGTTAGGCCACATTGGCACAAATGGTCTCAGGACTTACTGCCTGGAGATTAGTTATATGAACACACATGGTCTCAGGGTTTCTCTGTGAGTCCCTTGCCCATGGCTGTGGCCTGGTGTCCACCATGACCACCCATCTTCCCACCCAAGCTTTCTTCTGCTCAACAACCCCATCCTCTAGCAAGTCCAGTGTTGGTCTGTCTCTTGTAATCCCAGTGCTTCCAAGCATCCCAGGCACCAACCATGTGATGTAATATTTGTTGACCTGGTTAATGTTTTCTCCTTTCTTTATCGGCTTCATCATCAAGCTTTTTTCTGGCTTTACTTACATCTCTGCCCAGCTCAGAACCTATGACATGCCACTTCCATGGCATCAGCACCAACAACAAATAATTCCTTACTCTTTTGTTTTCAGCCAGGAAAATGAGACCAACCTATAGGTTTCCAGCAACTTTCTCTACAGCCCTGCCTCTTTTCCCTCATTGTTTTTTCCTCATTCCCCTTAAGGAGTCTTCTTGACCATTTTCCTAATCACTCCATCCAATATAAATTGAACAACACACAGTTACTGTATCTGTTTGTGAATTTGGTTAGATCTGTATTTCATGCAAAACAGTAAGATTTTTTTCACCTACCATCCCCACCCAAAATTTTCATTGTCCCTTTGGGGAGCAATATTTTTCCTGTTGAGAATAGACACTCTGTAGTTCTTCATGGTGACAGAGCCCTGAAGGAGGAAATCACACCATAGCCATAACTAGAACACTAGGTATTTACTCTTCCTCTCTTATAAGCACTCAGTGTTCCTAAATGATGCTTTCATTAATTTATGGCCTGGAGAAGGACTAATGTACTTGTGCAGTCCCCCACGAATCCGGGTGTCAGAGAAAGTAGACGTTATCCAGAGAGAAGGCCCTCGAGGTCCGTCTGCTCCATGGATCACCATCTCCCCTTGTTCCCCCCTGGCTCCAGCCCTTTTGCTTCCTTTCTCTGAATAAATGTGACTTCACCTTCTCCTCCAAATTTAACATCTCCAGCTATGGTCTGAATCTCATGTCTTTTGTCAGTTCTGAGATCTTAAGCTCTCTGTGAATAACTTTATCTTCTGCTCCATCATTCTTTTCATAAGCATTCACATGCAAAAAAAATTTAAGTGTGCAACATATTCTGAAGTCCTGAGACCTTAGATTTCTTAAGTATGATTTTGTCTGGTCTTCTACTTTCTACCATCTCTGCACCATATGGGTTGGTCATGCCAGAAACATGGGCACTTCCAAATGTCCCCTCTGTCAAGATCATCCATCTCTCTTTCAGTCTGGAATCTACTCCCAGACCACTCCCAATCTACTCCAAGATGTTAGGACAAGTATCGTCAACTTCCCTCATCAACCCGCCTTTCCCCACCTGATCTTCTGTGTTGACCAGCACCATTGAACTTTGGGAACCTACCACCATAACACTTATACTACCTTATGAATGTACTGTCCCCTAAATGTGATCCTGCTGGATGTGTACACTATTTGGTATTTGGTATTTACACTATTTGGTCTGAAGTCTCCAATGCTTCCACCAACCCCCAAAATGGTACATTGCCTCATCTATCTACTGAATGATAGAACAGAGGAGTGATGAATGAAAACACAAATTGCTGGATGGGAGAAAAAAAGATGAGAATTTGAAAAAAAATAAAATAACCTGCCAGTACAACAGCTTGACTAAGTAACTGTGAAGTGTTAACCACATCAAATGAATTCTATGCTTCCAAATGTAAGCTAAAAGCTTCCCCAGGAGGATTTGTATCTTAGGGTTCTGGGATGCATCTACCTATTTTATGCAAGTTGACTACATACCACTCCAGGACAGTGTTCCTGCTGATGTGCCCACAAACTCAGGACTCAGCCTCTGGAATCATTTAAACAAATTCTTCTTGATATTAAAAATGTGTTCCTTCAATAAAATTGAAGCAAGTAGTAGCACCGAGAACTCTAAGGCAGTTCTACTCCACATCAATCTTTTTACCAGTGCATCCAATACAATTGTCTTAATGAAAAAAGTAAAGCTCAACATTTTGGGTGGGGGAAAAGGAGGAATCATCAGGCATTTCCCCATTACTGCTATGTGACCATGACTTTCTGTTAGAAGTCTGTAATAGCTTCATATAATAAGAGCCAGAAAGGGTCTTTGAGGTCAGTTTTGTTTCCAAAGAGAAAAGCACCTACCAAAGATAATGTGTCTTTGACCAAAATATTTAGCAAATATTCTATTGAGTTCAAGAAACACTTCTAAGTTTAATGGAGTTTAAATATTGTATGATGGGCTTTCTTTGGTGCTTTTTTTTTAAATTGACATGAAGGCAGATTTTGCTCATCCTTTGTTGCTTTTTTTTTTTTTTAATAATTGGAAAATGCCCAAGGACCATCATTAAATATTAAAAGGTGAGGGGAACCATATGGTCACCACTGAGGGATTTCAAGATCGTGACGGTGCTCCATCTGCATCAGTAACAACTTAGTCATTACATCAAGGACATGGAGAGACTCAGAAGTGGACTTGTGTGGGAGGGAGCGCGAGTCTGAGTGGCATAATGCCATGAACGCTATGCTCTGATCACCTTCTCTCAGCGGAGCGCCCTTGGACCCAGCTAAATAAGTCAGAAACTCATCCAGTAATGCTAGTTGTGTTTTTTTTTTTAATTTTTGAAAAGAGAGTTTCTATTTACATAATCAGATCATCTTTTCTTCAAAACAGACATTAACAAAATGTTTGCTTCTTAGACACAGGGAACGTCTTATTTCAACATCATACAGCAGTTGCACAAAACTCTTTTGAACATTGAGTGGGATTACCTGAATTTCATTTCTACTGTAAACTACGTTTCCAAGCAAACTATTCCCTCAATTAAGGGAATTACACATCAGGAATGCATAAAAGACTTCCGCTGTTGATGTCCACTTCTTCCATATGCTGTCTCTATGGCCTCCTCCCTAACTTCAGCTAAAAATCCCATTGAAGTGTACTGTTGAAATGCACCAAAAGGTCATAATTTTAACAAACAAGTCCTACAAATGATAGCAATAAGGTGCTTTTTAGGAATTCCACTACTGTGTATTCTCTAATTATGTATTTTACCTCCAAATATGCTGTGAAATGGTTTGGTATTCCTCACTTTGTAAATTAAGTGTTGTTAGCTCTGATATTTTTAATTCAATTAACCAACATATAGTACATCATTAGTTTCATATGTGGAGTTCAAGAATTCATCAGTTATGTAAAACACCCAGTGCTCATCACATCACGTGCCCTTCTTAATACTGATCACCCATTACCCCTTTTCCCCACCCACCTTCCCTCCAGCAACTCTAATCTGGTTTCCTAGAGCAAAGAGTCTCTTATGGTTTTTCTCCATCTCTGAAGACTTGCCATTCAGTTTTCACTCCCTTCCCCAATGGTCCTTTGCAATGTTTTCTACATTTCACACAAGAGTGAAACCATACGATGATTGCTTTTCTCTGACTTATTTCACTCATCATAATACCCTTCAGTTCCATCCACATCAATGTAAGGGTAAATATTTATCTTTTCTGATGGTTTAGTAATATTCCATTATACACACACACACACGTATGTGTGTATATATATATAATGCATGTATATATAATATATATACATATATACATTTATAAATATACATAATATATATTTACATATATAATTTTCTTTATCTATTCATCTGTTGATGGGCATCTCTTCTCTTTCCATAGTTTTGTTCCTGTGGACAACACTGCTATAATCATTGGGATGCACGTACCCCTTCAGGTCATTACATTTGTATCTTTGGGGCAAAGTAGTATAATTGAAGACTCATACGTAGCTCTGTTTTTAACTTCTTAAGGAACCTCCATACTGTTACCCAGAGTGGCTATACCAGCCCACATTACCACCAACAGTGCAAGAGGGTTCCCTTTTCCTCACATCCTTGCCATTATTTGTTGTTAATTTTAGCCTTTCTGACAGGTGTGAGGGGGTATCTCACTGTGGTTTTGGCTTGTATTTCCAGGATGTCAAGGGATGTGGAGTATTTTTTCATATGTCTGTTGGCCAAACGTGCAAATGTGTGTCTTCTTTGGAGGAGTGTCTGTTCATGTTCTCTGCCCATTTATTGACTGGATTCTTTGTTTTCTGGGTGTTGAGTCTAATAAATTATTTTTATAGATCTTGGATACTAGCCCTTTATCTTATAGGTCATTTGCAAATATCTTCTCCCATTCCATAGGTTGTCTTTTAGTTTTGTTGACTGTTTCCTTTGCTGTGCAGAAGATTTTTATCTTGATGAATTCTCAAGAGTTCATTTTTGCTTTTGTTTCCTTTGCCTTTGGAGACACGTCTAACAAGAAGTTGCTGTGGCTGAGTCCAAGATGTTGCTGCCTACCTTCTCTTCTAAGATTTTGATGGAATCCTGTTTCACGTTTCGGTCTTGCATCCATTTTGAGTGTACCTTTGTGTGTGGTGTAAGAAAATCGTCCAGTTTCATTCTTCTCCACGTGGCTGTCCAATTTTCCCAGCACCATTTATTGAAGAGACTGTTGTTGTTTGTTTGTTTGTTTGTTTTTGTTTCTGTCATTCTTTCCTGCTTTGTTGAAGGTTACCATTGATTTGAGGGTCTATTTCTGGGTTCTCTATTCAGTTCCATTGATCTGTGTCTGGTTTTTTGTTCTTTGTTTTTTGTTTTTTGTTTCCCATTACTATACCATCTTGATTATTGCACTTTTGTAATACAGCTTGAAGTCCAGCATTGGGATGCCACCAGCTTTGGTTTTCTTTTCTAACATCCCTCTGGCTATTTGGGGTCTTTTCCAAAAGACTCTACCTCAAAATTGCTAGAACTCATACAGGAATTCAGCAACGTGGCAGGATATAAAATCAAAGCACAAAAATCGGCTGCATTTCTATAATCTAACAATGAGAAAGAAGAAAGAGAAATCAGGGAATCTACCCCATTTACAATTGTACCCCAAAGCGTAAGATACCTAGGAATAATAAACAGAACCGAAGACTTAAAGGATCTGTAATCTTAAAAACTACAGAGCACTTATGAAAGAAATTGAGGAAGACACAAAGAAATGGAAAAACCTTCCATGCTCATGGATTAGAATAAATATTGTTAAAATGTGTATGCTTCCAAGAACAATCTACTCATTCAATGCAATCCCTATCAAAATACCATTGGTGTGTTTCATAGATCTGGAACAAATCATCCTGGAATTTGTATGGAACCAGAAAAGACCCCCAAAACTCACTTTAAGTAATATGTGTAAACATTCTTTAGTCTTCTCATGAATGATAGTTTTGATTTCATTCTTGATCAAATCCATTCCATGCTCCCCAGTTTTTACAAAAATAAAATGTAATTTATAACTGAAACTTCTTAGAGATTATCCCATCAAACTTATCTGAAATAAAAGTATGTATGCAAATTCAAATCTTTATTTTTGTATTGTCTGTGATCATTAGGCCCTAAGAAACAGGATATTACAAGTGATATTAGTGCACAATTGTTCAAAACACCAAAATACACTTAATGCTTTTATAAGTTTTAAGAATAAAAAAGTAAAATTTAATCAGAAATGCAGCTTTTGGGACACCTGGGTGGCTCAGTGGGTTAAAGCCTCTGCCTTCAGCCCAGGTCATGATCCCAGAGTCTTAGGATCTAGCCCTGCATCGGTCTCTCTGCTCAGCGGGGAACCTGCCTCCTCCTCTCTCTCTGCCTGCCTCTCAGCCTACTTGTGATCTCTGTCTGTCAAATAAATAAATAGGATCTTAAAAAAAAAGAAATGCAGCTTTTAATGTGAAAAATCATCAATCTTTTCTATACACTTAATGGAGAAATTTCTGTACTCCCCTATGCAATCAGAACGATGGCTTTCATGGCATTTTACTTCTGGTGAGCTGACAGAATACAGTAAACAAGTTTAGAATGAATTGGGGATTGGCTACAGGTAAAAAGAATATTTTATGACTTCATACAAGATATTTTCATGCCCAACAGAATAGCAAATACCAAATATGAAAAAAAAATCACATAAGCTTTTGCCCATAAAGTTAATGCAAAAGATCTTTAAAACTTTATCATTCTGAGAAAAATTTCCAGCATTCTTTGTGCTTTGCTCTTATGGGAGTCTCCCTTAGGACCTGTGTTTTCTGTATCCATAGTTGAGAGCTGGAGTAGCAATCATGACGTTAGAGTTGCTGTGTCCCCACCACCCCATCACCCATAACCTGCAATCAGACCGTCCCAACGAGGAACTTCAGTAGCTGGCACACACAGTGGATCACTGTCTCGTTTAACTTGGAAAGGGAATTCAAAAGCTGTGAAATTGCTATGTGGAGATGCTCTGGCTGAAGAGGCTGAAACGCGAGTGTTTTAACCTGGCTGGGGGAGCAATACCAAGCCTTGAGTTGGGATGGGGCAGACAAACGCTTCTCTTTTGTCATGTGGGTAAATGGCTGTTGAGAGTTCTGGCCCGTCCTACTACAGATAAAGTTTGGGAATGAGTGGGTAAGGAAGAAGAGTGGAAAGCTCACTCGGAAACGATGCATGCCCTCACAGTGCTGGAAGACACTTCATACACCTCCAAACAAAGCCTCTGAGAATTTGAAGATAATGTCCTGAACTAGCACACGAGCGTCAGGAAAATGATGACCTTGCCATGACTGCCTTTTCCTCTTGGATCCTGTATGTCACTGAAAGACAATATTCAGTCAACAGTTATTAAAGTAATCCATGAATTGGCATACAAATGAAGAAATGAATGAGTGAAGAGAATGGGTTCATGGGGGGCTCGTACAACAATGACCAGTGAAAGTCTACACAGTCTGGAGTTCCAATTTATTGAGACTCCCTGAGATAACACTGTGTAAATGAGGTTGTCCCAGGAAGATGGGACCCCCCCAGGGCCTCAGAAAACATGGCTATTGCCATCAATTGAGACACCATAGAAGGGAATGTTTTCTGAAGGCAAGTCGTAGTTGGTATAGCTATGAACAGTCAGAGTTAAGTAACTGCAGATCAGTTTTAGACATGAAATCAAAATTTTAAATGAAGATAGAGAAACGTTAATTAGGGGTGTCTGGGTGGCTCATTTGGTTGACCTCGGCTCAGGTCTTGATCTCAGGGCAGTGGGTTCAAGCCCCGTGCTGGGCTCCACATACCCCAGTCTTGGGGTGCCTGCATGGCTTCGTCTGTAGATCTCGCAACTCTTGATCTGGAGGTTGTCAGTCCAAGCTGCATGTTGGGTGTAGAGATTACATTAAAAAATAAAATATTTTTAAAAGATTTCATTGCCTCTTTCTTTGAGAAATCTTTGATACTTGTGCTGTTTCTAACAGCACCTTGGAATATTCAGTTTGAAATAAATTCCATTCTCTGTTAAGTTTTTTGAAGGAACATATGGCTGTCACTGTATTCAGAATACCAAGAGTATTTTATATCAAGCTTCATTTTGCTTAAAATTAAAAAAAAAGTAGGCCAAAGCTTTCTCCCACAATTTCTATACAAGTCTTGATATTAAATGACAGCTAGATCATGCTGAATTCAATCAATGGCTAGTCAGCTTGAAAATCCAAAACTTCAAATCCCGTGAAATGAGAATGATATTCTTCCAGAGAAATCTCATCTTTCATAGGTGCATGCAAATACATACATTGAACCTGTTTTAAGATGTTAGGAAAAAAAAAGTATGTTTGAACTGTACAGTTTAGTTAGCGACTACTCAGGATGTGACTTTTATTTTGCAATAGCTAGAACGTTACTACTCTAGTTTATAAAATAATTTAATTTTTTCCAATTTATTTATTTTCAGAAAAACAGTATTCATTATTTTTTCACCACACCCAGTGCTCCATGCAAGCCGTGCCCTCTCTAATACCCACCACCTGGTACCCCAACCTCCCACCCCTCCGCCACTTCAAACCCCTCAGACTGTTTTTCAGAGTCCATAGTCTCTCATGGTTCACCTCCCCTTCCAATTTACCCAAAAGCACATACCCTCCCCAATGTCCATAACCCTACCCCCCTTCTCCCAACCCCCCTCCCCCCAGCAACCCACAGTTTGTTTCGTGAGATTAAGAGTCACTTATGGTTTGTCTCCCTCCCTATCCCATCTTGTTTCATGGATTCTTCTCCTACCCACTTAAGCCCCCATGTTGCATCACCACTCCCTCATATCAGGGAGATCATATGATAGTTGTCTTTCTCCGCTTGACTTATTTCGCTAAGCATGATATGCTCTAGTTCCATCCATGTTGTCGCAAATGGCAAGATTTCATTTCTTTTGATGGCTGCATAGTATACCATTGTGTATATATACCACATCTTCTTGATCCATTCATCTGTTGATGGACATCTAGGTTCTTTCCATAGTTTGGCTATTGTGGACATTGCTGCTATAAACATTCGGGTGCACGTGCACCTTTGGATCACTACGTTTGTATCTTTAGGGTAAATACCCAGTAGTGCAATTGCTGGGTCATAGGGCAGTTCTATTTTCAACATTTTGAGGAACCTCCATGCTGTTTTCCAGAGTGGTTGCACCAGCTTGCATTCCCACCAACAGTGTAGGAGGGTTCCTCTTTCTCCGCATCCTCGCCAGCATCTGTCATTTCCTGACTTGTTGATTTTAGCCATTCTGACTGGTGTGGGGTGATATCTCATTGTGGTTTTAATTTGTATTTCCCTGATGCCGAGTGATATGGAGCACTTTTTCATGTGTCTGTTGGCCATCTGGATGTCTTCTTTGCAGAAACGTCTGTTCATGTCCTCTGCCCATTTCTTGACTGGATAATTTGTTCTTTGGGTGTTGAGTTTGTTAAGTTCTTTATAGATTTTGGACACTAGTCCTTTATCTGATATGTCGTTTGCAAATATCTTCTCCCATTCTGTCAGTTGTCTTTTGATTTTGTTAACTGTTTCCTTTGCTGTGCAAAAGCTTTTGATCTTGATGAAATCCCAATAGTTCATTTTTGCCTTTGCTTCCCTTGCCTTTGGTGATGTTCGTAGGAAGATGTTGCTGCGGCTGAGGTCGAAGAGGTTGCTGCCTGTGTTCTCCTCAAGGATTTTGATGGATTCCTTTCTCACATTGAGGTCCTTAATCCATTTTGAAATAATTTAAATATTACTCATGGGAAAGGAGGTCTCTTTTCAATGATTATACATTTCTGCCTTCTAAAAACTTCTTTATTACAAGATACCACTTTCCTATATGATATATCCTGGTAATGTGTCTTATTTTTTTCTTTAAAGTTTTTATTATTTATTTACTTTTCAGAGAAAGAAAGGGGGGACAGAGGGAGAGGGGCAAGTAGACTCCACACTCAGCTCAGAGCCTGACATGAGGCTCAATCCCAAGACCCTGAGATCATGACCTGAGCCAAAACCAAGAGTCAGATGCTTAACAACCTGAGCTACACAGATGTCCCATAATGTGTCTTTGGGTGTTCCTCCCTCTTTTTGAGGTTGCAGTTTTTGTATCAGAGTCACATAAGTGAGCACATTGAATGGTTCTAGTGATTCCCCTCTTCTCCCTGACTGGGCGAGCCCATCCCCCTCCTCCACCCCATCTCTTCCAATGACCATGACTAAGTCATCGGACCTCAGTTTAAATGACACCTCCTCTGAGAAGCCTTCCCTTGACCTTCATGGAAAGGTTATACCTGGGGTGGGGGGGAAACATGCTTCTCAAACCACTCTGTCCTTATCTTGACCCAGCCTGGTGTTCCAACTTCCTGTTCACTGTCCCTACCTTCCACCAGCCCAGACATGCTGGTAGAGCAGCTACTGCGCCGCTCACTTCTGTACCGCAGCAGCAGAGCAATGCCAGGCACAAAGCAGGCTCCCAATCAATATGTGCTTAATGAACACATTTGCCTCATTATTTCACTCTTTCATTATGCTAGCATGCAGTCGTTGCTGAACAGGTGTTACTGAGTTTAAACACATACAAAATGCTGGTGATTGTTTGTCACTCCCAGGAAGATGGAGCAAGTGTACTTTTCTCTATTCCTCTCACAAAGTACAATGGAAAGCCCTGGGTTGTTTTATATGAAACAGACATAAAAGGGCTGTGAGCGGCGGGGAGGGATAAACAGACAGTTCCTAGAAGAGAATATTCGGGTGACAAGAAGGCATAAGAAAAGAAGCTCAGCATCATTAGTCATTAAGTAAATGCAAATCAAAACCCAGACGGATACTGGTACACAGATATCAGAGTAGGTCACACACACACACACACACAAATATTGGCAGCACAAAATACAGACGAGAAGAGCACTCTTACCTTTCATCACTCATATGTTGCTGGTGGGAACCCAAAACAGCACAGCGACTTGGAAAAGTATTTGGTGTCTTATGTATAAAACTGCACATGAAATCATGTTATGGCCCAGCAATTGCACTCTTAGACACTTATTCCAGAAGAAAAAAAGGCATGGCCAGACAAAAGTATGTGCGCACATTCCAATGGCAGAATTGGCGACAAGTCAGAGGTCCTTCGCCAGGCAATAGGCTAAACGGGCAGAGCATGCCTTGCTGTGGAACACTACTTGGCCTAAAAAGGGTGAACTGCTGAGCCCCTCAAAAACTCATGGGGGTGAACCCTGGGTTTTTCAGTGGGGGAAACAAAAACATCCCAAAAAGTATGATTCCACTTATGTGATATTCTTAAATTGATGAAATTAAAATGGACAGGTTAGTACTTGGTGAGAGGAAGTGGGCAAGACAGGGAAGTGAGTGGGCCATGCAAGCCCAGCAAGAGGCACCTTGTCTGTGGAGATACCCTGCCTCCCGGCCGCATCCGCATCGGCACCGGCTTGTGATACTGTCCTCCATTGTTGTTGGGTCGCATCTTTGGACAGCTTGATAAATGATACATGGGATCTCTCTGTGTTCATTCTCTCTCTCTCTTTCTCTTTCTTTTTTAATTTAATTTTTTTCAGTGTTCCAAAATTCATCGTTTATGCACCACACCCAGTGCTCTATGCAATACGTGCCTCCCTAATGCCCACCTTACAACTGCATGGGACATGGTAGTGGTCTTAAGATACAGTGATTTAATTTTTAAAAAGTGAAGGCTAATTTATTGCTCTATAGAAGATAACCAGCTGTACTCTGGTTTTAGTTTTTCATTGAATTGCTTTCAATAATCAAGGAATATTTCCAAATTCCATTTACCTCCCTGAGATTTTATGAGTCCCTTAATTAGGACGAGTATTCTTGGTAAAATTAAGTTCATAAAATTACCTGGATATATCCAACACTGACAATTGTCCTTATGGGCTGAAATACTTCAGGCAGTTTCTATAATAAGCAAGGGGTAATTTTATATTCTAAAATGTATGCATATGTAGGTAGATTGAATTAATGGATATTTAATAACCTTGTTTAGACAACCCATCGACTACAACACACACAGTTCCTGCCTATATGGCCACTAACATGCTTGTGTCTGTATTTCAGTTGTCAGAGCCCGTATGTGCCCTACCAAGAAGTTCTATATCTCACTTTGAAACGCCTGACCCTACCCTTCAATTTGGATGGTCTAAGAATCCTGCAGCTCACCCAGCTTAAAGTGGTGTGGGGTTTGGCCCTCCATGCCATTTGTTCAGCCCACACTGTTTCTGTACTGCCTTGGAAGCTGGTCCCATAGGGGCCAGGGGATGGCCTCTGTGCTTCCATGCCACCTTGTGGGTGAAGATGCCTGAAGTCCTTCAGGGCACATGCACTGTGCTCAGCACTGTCTTCCCTAGGCTCTCTGCTCCCTACAGACTGATTCCTGGGGCATCTCAGTCAAACTTCTTCACAGCCATATGCTGTCTTGTAGTCTTGGTTTAATCCGTATTGTCATCCATTTACACAAACTGTGTTGATCCCAGAGACTTCCCCCCTACCCCAAACTCAGTCAAAGACACAGCTTTCCTGATTCATCACAAAAGCCTCCCTGAAAGAGAATCTTGTGTAATGAATGTTGGTGCCTAGACTCCTTATACAACCTGGTGTTCTTACCCGAGTGTGTAACACATAAGGCTACGTACCTCAGGAAGAAGACATGTTGGCATGTCATCCAATAGCCAATAAAAGAAAGGGAACACTGCCAAAGCAGGACACAGACAGGTAATTAACTTTGCCAAGTATGCTAGCCCTAATATGGGACTCATAAAATCTCGGGGAGGTGCACTGAGCTTAGAAATAGTCCTTGATTCACCGTACTATATTCCTGCTCTTAAAGGATATCATTGATGATTTTTTTTTGCAAAACTCAGGAGACCAATTCAAAGTGATGTAAGCATCCACAGCCAAAAGGATAAATTATTGCTTTAAGAGGCCGTGATAGGGAGACCAACTCCCAAAATTTTCAAGTGAGGAGCACAACAGACTTACTCTGCAACTAATAACAATTTAACTGGAGGAAATTATAAAAATGAACCATTTAAGGTCTTTAGAAATTGTTTTAAATGCATAGAGCAAATGGAGAACAGTTCATTTGAGAAAATCTATTAAATATCAGTAAAGCAGTAAAAATCTGTGACATTTAGGGCACCTGGGTGGCTCAATGAGTTAGGCCTCTGCTTCTGGCTCAGGTCATGATCTCATGGTCCTGGGATTGAGCCCCGCATCGGGCTCTCTGCTCAGTGGGGAGCCTGTTCCTCCTCTCTCTCTGCCTGCCTCTCTGCCTACTTGTGATCTCTCTCTGTCAAATAAATAAATAGAATCTTAAAAAAAAATCTGTGACATTTAAGCAACAACCCTCTCCCTCCCCTGCCTTCTTGACCCCAACTTCTATCCTATGAAAATAACCTTGAGATCTACTCTATAGGACAATGTGTCCAAGGTGGGGCTTCCTCTCTAACAAATACAGTCAAGAACCACAATTTCACTCCAGCAGGAAGAGATATTACAGTTTCTCATCTGTCGCAGATCAGTGTTGCAGAAGACAGTCAAGGCTGAGAGTTCCAGGACACCTTCCTCCAAAGAGCCCACACTCATGGGATAGAAACTCCAAACACTGTTTGACAGGTTGGGTTACTGGGCTCCAATCATGCCTGGTCCAGCTTGCCAGTAGAGTAGATGTTCCACACCAGGAAAGACAATGGGAAGGACAGGGGTCCCAGCCCACAAAGCACCCTCCTCATGGAGCTGTGTGAAACTCCAGGAAATGTGGTCCCACTTCAGCTCCAGTGCAGGGCTGCTGAGGTTTTGCTGGTAGGAAAGACAGCCATGATGATCATAAACTCTGCAGTTCTGCTTGAAGGAAGTGACTGTTTGTAAAGCAATAGGGAGAACTCCGTGCCTAAGAACATCTCTGAAAACAATGAGCCATCTTGGAGGAAAGCAATTAAGAGAAGGCTGGTAGCATCCCAACACAAGTCCATCCTTCTAAACAACCAAGTTCAGGTTTCATTGATTTTTCTCTATTGCTTTTCTTTTTTTTTTTCAATTTATTTATTTTCAGAAAAACATTATTCATTATTTTTTCACCACACCCAGTGCTCCATGCAAGCCGTGCCCTCTCTAATACCCACCACCTGGTACCCCAACCTCCCAACCCCCGCCATTTCAAACCCCTCAGACTGTGACTCTGAATAACAGTCTATTGCTTTTCTAATCTCTATTTCATGTATTTCCTCTGCAACCTTTATTATTTCCTTCCTCCTTCTTGCTTTGGGTTTAGTGTGCTCTACTTTTTTTTTTTTTTCTTTTCTTTCTTTTTTTTTTTTTTGGTGGGAGTTTAGGCTATTGGTTTGAGACATTTCTTCTTTTCTTTTTTTTTTTTTTAAAGATTTTATTTATTTATTTATTTATTTGACAGAAATCACAAGTAGATGGAGAGGCCGGCAGAGAGACAGAGAGAGAGGAAAGCAGGCTCCCTGCTGAGCAAAGAGTCTGATGCGGGGTTCGATCCCAGGACCCTGAGATCATGACCTGAGCTGAAGGCAGCGCCTTAACCCACTGAGCCACCTAGGCGCCCCCATTTCTTCTTTTCTAATGTGTGCATTTGTGCTATAAATTCCCCTTATCTCCTTGCTAATGCATTCAAGCCTGTGACCTTCTCAGAAAGTCATTCTTCAACGTTAACAACATCTCTGCAGATTTTGTCACTGCACAAACTTTGCCTTGTCGGGGAATTGACTTGGTCTTCCTGGGTATGAAAGCTAAAATTTGTATCACTCTCTATTGTGCCTTCAAGATGACATGATTGCAATTAGGGTATTTTAAAGATGGATGTGCAATAGGACCATCAATCCTACCCCGTAGTGTGTGAAGTTGTATTTAATCAGGAATAAGGGGGGGCAGAGGTGTCTTCAGAACAAACATAGGATGTATGAATTTCTTGTAATCAAGCACACATTGCAGTTCATTGCAAGGAGTTCCCTTCAGATTTTCCAAGAATTTTAGAACTTTTCTGAGTATAAAAGAGTGCTTTTTATGAAAATACAAATATATAACTATATGCATATTCACTAGGAACATGATAAATATATATTCACTGTCAGACCAAGAGGCACCAAAACAACTGGAAAAGGAATGTTTGACTCATGATAACAGTCTTGATCATAATTTCTTAAATTTGGACGTAGTTTATAAAATTTTAGAAGGCAAATCACAAATTGATGAGCAGATTTTCTTACAGTATTTAATGGAAAATGGTTTTCCCCTTAGTGAGATATACAAGATTTCATATTTCTTAAGATCTGTCTGAAAAGACAAGTTCCTAATTAGAAAATTCATTGAGAAGAATGAAAACAAAAACACAACATAATAAAATGTATGGAATATGTTAAACAGTGCCTAGAGGGAAACTTCTGGCTGTAAGTGCTATTATTAAAAAAAGAAACATATCAAATAAATGATTTAAACTTCAACTTTAAGAAAGCAAACAAAGAAAAACAAAATAAATCTAAAACAAGGAAAAATAAGGGAATAATAAAGAATCAAACAAAAATAAATGAAATAGAGAATGCAAAACAACAGAGAATATCAATGAAAACAAGATCAGGAAAGTAGGCAAATGTTAACTAGACTGACCAAGAAAATGAGAAGACTTAAATTACAAAATTGGAAGAGGAGACATTACTACTGACCTTACAGGAAAAAAAAAAATGACTGGAATAGAATTCTATAAAGTACATCAATACATTAGATAACACTGGCAAAATGGTTGAGAAATGAGATGAAGGGAAGCCCATGACTTAGGGCTCTGTCATTCCCCAGCTCTGAGGAATGCTTTCCTGTACAGAGGGACACTGTCCAGGAAGTGCAGGTGCCACAACAGTCTGCGACTCTCACTTGAGTCTGAGGGAAGTTGTGATTCCAAAGTCCAGATTGATTGACTACTATCAGTGCTCTGCTAAGTAAGCTATAATTACTTTTGCTACCTTGATATAATTATCGTTTACATTTAGCAACCAACCAACCGAACAAACACACTAAAATTAATGGGATGCTCAAACACACCAAAAATATGCTTTCATGTATTCAAATCACATGTAACATTGCTGATGTCACCTTTTGTTTCACTTTTAATCGGTATTTTTCATTCCCTAGTGTAATAACAGAAGTCTGTTAAGTAATGTCATCCACCTATACTGATTGACGTATACCAATTTATTTTCTGTAAATGCACAGATTCAGAAACAATGAATTTTTATTCTAAGGAAGAAAAGAAATAAGGTGCCCTGGGGAGTGCATTTTCCCCAGGTCTGGTTGAATTCATATCTACCATAACATGACAGATTTTCCTTAGACTCAACTTTGTCTTTTTGCCCCCTTTCATTTGTGACCTGTACTTGTTATCTACGTGCACCAACATTATGGCAGAATTTTTGAAAAAAAATATGCATATATATACAAATTTTACATAAACTATTTTAAGTATACAAAAATATTTTAAACAGAGATGTGGTTTTGGAAATTAAGTATCCAAGTGCATGTTTGCTCAAAGGCCTCATTTAATAGAAAGGGAAGGGAAGTAGCTGTTACCATGGATGATGCATAGCAGAAGGCCACTTACTGAAGGTCTAGAAACAGGGGTTCTGCTAGCCACTCTGTGTTGACCCTTTTGAGCTGCAGTTAACTCTGGGACATCCTTTGCCCCAGAGATCCTGTCCAGTCTAAACTGCCATAGTCACCACTCCAATCTGAAAACCAAGTAGCTCTTTTTAAGTTTAAAGTAATATTATTTTACTTTTAAAGTGAAGTAATATTAACTTAGGGTGCCAGGGTAGCTCGGTGAGTTTAGCGTCTGACTCTTGATTTCAGCTCAGGTCATGATCTCAGGGCTTTGAAGTTAAACCACATAGTGGATTCTATGCCCAGTGGGGAGTCTCTCTCTCCTACTGTCTCCTTGATCGCTCTGCCCACTCTTTCTATCTCTCTCTCTCAGATAAGTCAATGTATCTTTGAAATAATATTAACAGAACTTGTCACCAAAGACTGAAAATTCCAGTGTTTTCAAAAATTGCTCCCAAATCTGATATGTCTTTCCATTTTGAAGGATTTTAATACATGCAGCTTATACATTTGTTATTTTTTAATGTTTTATTTTACTTCCAGTTAGATAACATGCAATGTAATATTAGTTTCAGAAGTTCAATTTAGTGAGTCAGCACTTCCATACAATTCCCAATGTTCAGCACAAGTGCACTGCTTAATCCCATCACCTATTTCATCTAATTTAAATTATATTTATAATTGAAAACACACTAGAAACAGAATAACTAGAAGATGTAGCAATTCATAGTAATTTAAAGTTGATATAGATGATTGCTACCTCCCTTTTAATTATTCACAAGGCATGTTTGCATGCTAAATCTAAAAATAAAATTTTAAGGTATTGAAGTCAGTAAACACTAGTGTTAACCAAGTTAATTGTATGCTTTTTAAAATCTAAATGAATTGAAAAAAAATGTAATTGTTTCTACCCAGGCTTCATTACATCTCCAAAGATGCAGTAAAGGAGCTCAATATTTGGAGTTGAATAGCTTTAAGTTTGGACTTGTGATCTGCCTCTTACTAGCTACTAGATGTTAGGCAAGTTGTTGACAATTCTGAGATACATTTCTTCCAGATTGCCTAATTTGTTGGCATATAGTTGCTCATAACACATTCTTTTTTTTTTTCAAATTTAATTTTATTTTTTCATTGTTCCAAGATTCATTGCTTATGCACCACACCCAGTGTTCCATTCAGTACATGTCCTCCTTAATACACCAGGCTCAACCATCCCCCCACCCTCTCCCCCTCCCTTCCAACCCTCAGTTTGTTTCTCAGAGTCCACAGTCTCTCATGCTTCATCTCCCCCTTCGAGATACCCCAATTCACTTTTCTTTTCCTTCTCCTAATGTCCTCCACGTTATTCCTTATGCTCCAAAAATAAGTGAAACCATATGATAATTGACTCTCTCTGCTTGACTTATTTCACTCAATATACTCTCCTCCAGTCCCATCCATGCTGATACAAAAGTTGAGTATTCATCCTTTCTGATAGAGGTGTAATATCCCATCATATATATGGACCGTATCTTCTTTATCCACTTATCTCTTGAGAGCATCTTGGCTCTTTCCACAGTTTGATTATTGTGGCCATTGCTGCTATGAACATTGGGATACATACAGTCCTTCTTTTCACTACATCTCTATCTCTGGGGTAAATACTCAGTAGTGCAATTGCAGGGTCAAAAGGTGCAGAAAAAGCATTTGGCAAAATACAACATCTGTTCCTGATTAAAACTCATAATTACTTCTTAAAATTGTTTGTATTTCCTTGGCATTGGTCATGATTTCTCCTCTTTTGTTCATGATTTTATTTATTTGGGCCCCTTCATCTTTCTTTTTGATAAGTCTGGATGTGCTCACAAGTAGGCAGAGAGGCAGGCAGAGAGAGAGGAGGAAGCAGGCTCCCTGCTGAGCAGAGAGCCTGATGTGGGGCTCGATGCCAGGACCCTGAGATCATGACCTGAGCTGAAAGGCAGAGGCTTTAACCCACTGAGCCACACAGGTGCCCCTGGATAATGGCTTATAAACTTATTACTTCTGTCAAAGAACCAGCTTCTAGTTTCATTGACCTGTTCTACTGCTCTTCTGGCTTCTATTTCATTGATCTCTGCTCTAATCTTTTTTTTTTTAATTAATTTTTTTTTCAGCATAACAGTATTCATTGTCTTTGCACCACACCCAGTGCTCCATGCAATCCGTGCCCTCTCTAATATCCACCACCTGGTTCCCCCAACCTCCCACCCGCCCCCCCGCTCCTTCAAAGCCCTCAGATTGTTTTTCAGAGTCCATAGTCTCTCAGGATTCACCTCCCCTTCCAATTTTCCTCAACTCCCTTCTCCTCTCCATCTCCCTTTGTCCTCCATGCTATTGTTATGTTCCACAAATAAGTGAAACCATATAATAATTGACTCTCTCTGCTTGACTTATTTCACTCAGCATCATCTCTTCCAGTCCCGTCCATGTTGCTACAAAAGTTGGGTATTCATCCTTTCTGATGAAGGCATAATACTCCATAGCATATATGGACCACATCTTCCTTATCCATTCATCCGTTGAAGGGCATCTTGATTCTTTCCACAGTTTGTCTCCAAAGGCAAAGGAAACAAAAGCAAAGATGAACTTTTGGGACTTCATCAAGATCAAAAGCTTCTGCACAGCAAAGGAAACAGCCAACAAAACAAAGAGGCAACCCATGGAATGGGAAAATGGAATTGCAAATGACAGTACAGACAAAAGGTTGATATCCAGGATCTATAAAGAACTCCTCAAACTCAACACACACAAAACAGACAATCCTATAAAAAAATGGGCAGAAGATATGAACAGACACTTTTCCAATGAAGACATACAAATGGCTATCAGACACATGAAAAAATGTTCATCATCACTAGCCATCAGGGAGATTCAAATTAAAACCACATTGATATACCACCTTACACCAGTTAGAATGACCAAAATTAACAAGACAGGAAACAACATGTGTTGGAGAGGATGTGGAGAAAGGGGAACCCTCTTACGCTGTTGGTGGGAATGCAAGTTGGTACAGCCTCTTTGGAGAACAGTGTGGAGATTCCTCAAGAAATTAAAAATAGAGCTTCCCTATGACCCTGCAATTACACTCCTGGGTATTTACCCCAAAGATACAGATGTACTGAAAAGAAGGGCCATCTGTACCCCAATGTTTATAGCAGCAATGGCCATGGTCGCCAAACTGTGGAAAGAACCAAGATGCCCTTCAACGGAAAAGATATGGCTGCTCTAATCTTTATTATTTCTCTTTTCCTGCTTGGTTTAGGCTTTATTTGCTGTTCTTTCTCCAGTTCCTTTAAGTGTAAGTTTAACTTGTGTGTTTAAGGCTTTTTCTAATTTTTTGGAGAAAATCTTGTATTGCTATGTACTTCCCTTTTAGGACCACCTTTGCTGTATCCCAAAGGTTCTGAACAGCTGTGTTTTCATTTTCATTTGTTTCCATGATTTTTAAAAAATTCTTCTTTAAGTTTCTGGTTGACCCATTCATCTTTAATAGGATACTCTTCAACCTCCAAGGAACCTCTTTGAGTTCCTTCCAAATTTCCTCTTATGATTGAGTCCAAATTTCAAAGCACTGTGATCTGAAAATATGTAAGGAATAATCTCAGTCTTCTGGTATCAGTTAAGATCTGATTTGTCACCCAGTATGTGATCTGTTCTGGAGAATGTTCCATGTGCACTCGAGAAGAATGTATATTCTGTTGCCTTAGGATGGAATGCTCTGTATACATATCTGTGAAGTCCATTTGGTCCAGGGTGTCATGACTTCAAGCTCTATTATGAAACTGTAATCATCAAGACAGTATGGTACTGGCATAAAACAGACACATAGGTAAGTGGAACAGAATAAAGAACTCAGAAATGTACTATCTACTCTATGGTCAACTAATTTTCAACAAAACAGGAAAGACTATCCAATGGAAAAAGGACAGTCTCTTTAATAAATGGTGCTGGGAAAACTGGAGAGCCAATGTGGAAAAGAATGAAACTGAACCACTTTCTTATACCATACACAAAGACAGACTCAAAATGGATGAAAGACCTAAATGTGAGAGAGGAATCCATCCAAATCCTAGAGGAGAATTAAGGCAGCAACCTCTTCAACTCTGGCCATAGCAACTTCTTGCTAGACACGTTTCTAAGGGCAAGAGAAACAAAAGCAAAATTGAACTCTTGAGACTTCATCAAGATAAAAACCTTCTGCACAGCAACGGAAACAGCCAACAAAACTAAAAGGCAACCTATAGAATGGGAGAAGATATTTGCAAATGACCTATCAGATAAAGGGCTAGTGGGTCGCCTGAGTGGCTCAGTGGGTTAAGCCGCTGCCTTCGGCTCAGGTCATGATTTCAGAGTCCTGGGATCGAGTCCCGCATCGGGCTCTCTGCTCAGCAGGGAGCCTGCTTCCCTCTCTCACTCTCTGCCTGCCTCTCCATCTACTTGTGATTTCTCTCTGTCAAATAAATAAATAAAATCTTTAAAAAAAAAGATAAAGGGCTAGTATTTAAGATCTATAAAGAACTTATCAGACTGAACACCCAAAAAACAAAGAACCCAGTCAATAAATACACAGAAGACAAAAACAGACATTTCTGCAAAGAAGACATACAAATGGCCAACAGACAGATGAAAAACTGCTAAACATCACTCAACATCAGGGAACTACAAATCAAAACCACAGTGACATGCAACCTCACACCAGCTGAAATTCACAATCAGGAAATGTAGGCAAGGATGCAGAGAGAGGGAAACCCTCCTGCACTGCTGGTGGGAATGCAAGCTGGTGAAGCCACTCTGCAAAAAGGTATGAGGGTTCCTCATGAAGTTGGAAATAGAGCTACCCTAAGACCCAACAATTGCACTACTGGGTATTTGCCCCAAAGATATAGAGGTATGATCTGAATGGGCACCTGTATCCCAGTGTTTACAGCAGCCATGTCCACAATAGCCAAACTATGAATATTACATAACCATCAAAAAATGAAATCTTGCCATTTGCAAAGACATGGATGGAAATAAAGGGTATTATGCTAAGTGAAATAAGTCAATCAGAGAAAGACAGTTATCATATGATCTCACTGGTATGCAGGATTTACAAAACAAGGCAGAGGATCATTGGGGAAGAAAGGAAAAATGAAACAAGACAAAAACAAAGAGGAAGAAAAACCCTAAGAGACTCTTAATCTTAGGAGACAAACTGAGGGTTGGTGAAGGGGAGGGGGAGATGGGTAGCTTTGTGATGGACATTGGGGAGGGTATGTGTTGTGGTGAGCACTGGGTGTTATATAAGACTGATGAATCACAGACCTGTACCCCAGAAACAAATGGTACACGATATGTTAATTAAAAATATATACAAAAATAAATAAAAATAAAAAATAAAAATTCATGAAGAAACTCTAACTGGTTTGAAATAGATGTTGACCCCTTAATCAGTGATCTGGGACAACAGCACAGGGATGTTTATCGACATGGTGCTGGGAACAAATCCTTCCAAAAGAAGCATTTATAAGCAAGTGGGGTCACTGAGAGCTAGGAAGTCCACCAAACAGGGTTACCTCCTGGTCCAACCACAGAAGTTGCATAAGGGTAGAAAACCATCCTTTGGCATTGTACCGTCAGTTATGTTCACCTCTTTTTAGAGAAGAGGGAATTGTGTTTACTGTGTGGACACCGCTAAAAGCTGAACTGTGTCCTTCCCATATTCATACGTTGAAGTCTATACTCCAGTACTTATGAATGTGACTTTATTTGGAGAAAAAGTCTTTTCAGGTATAGTCAGTTGAAGATGAGGTCATTAGGATGGACCTACACCAATAACACTGAGGTCCTTCCAGAAAGAGGAAGGGGATTTCAACACAGACATAGATGCTCACACCGGGCAAGGTGGAAGCACAGGGAGGAGACAGCCATCTGCACATCGAGGAGGGATCCCTCAGAAGGAACCAACTCTGCCAGTGCCAACATCTGACCCTTAGAACCGCAGGATAATAAATTTCTGTTGTTAAAGCTACACAGCATGTGGTACTTCGTTATGGGAACTCTAGAAAATGACCGGACAGTTATGTACAACACGGAGCCCTCAAGTCAGGACAGGCTGCCAGTGAACACACTTGCACCTTTTTCTGCTGGAAGGGAAAGAATCTTCTGGAGGTCATTCCAAGGATGGAACCGATAGCTGTCTCCTAACTATGCAGCTAAGGGATATTTTGCTCAATGTCATGGTTATTAGTTAAACATTTATACAGCAATCACCTTTTCCAAGAGCACTACTTATGCCATGTTAGAGCAAAACTAATAGTTTTGTAAATATTAACTTAGAACCTGGGATAAATAAGTCTGACCCCAACAATAGCATTTCTGAATTAAATGAGGATCTATGTTATTGCTTTTAAGCCAGCACTCAGTGGACTTAGCCAGTGGTCATTTCCCATTAGCTTCCTTGAATGGGCCACATATTTTATGTCTTCCTGGGGATTTGCCTTCCTTCCTCTGCAGTGAAGTGCATTGGCTGGTTTTTAGCAATATCTTTAAGTAGGTCATTAAGAAAAACATTCATAGGAAGCAGAGGTCAATTCTGGGCCTTTCTCCTTCCAGTTAAATTAGACGGAGAAACAGTTCTGAAATTTATCTACTGTGCTGTGACATTTACTTTTAAGATATTCAGTACACTTTTCAAAATTACAGTTACCCACAGAAACCTAATATATTATGTCCAGGGTATACTTGACATTTTAGAATTACACATCGGTTACTTAATTTCCCTACTTTATAATTTGAAGTGAAGCAATACTTTAAAAAAGAAAAAAACCCTGAAGGTTTTTGCTTTTTCTCTCATGATAACCAGTGAGACAGACTAGCATTTCTGGGACCCACACATGCTCTACTCATCTGGAAAAGTTTTATGCAGACTTGGATTTTGTGCTCTGAAATATTATCCCATCATGAAATTAGTGATAATTATGGCCATTTTCCTTAGAGTCTATCCTTGTTTTGTAATGATGAAGCACACAGTTCTCCAGTGAGCAGCTGTGTCTTGGCACCCAAACCCACCGGCAGGAAGTCCTTACCCTGAATGAACCACTGCTGCAGAGATCTGCACCCGACCACCTCACACTTCTCCGTCTGGCCTCAGGGAGGAATGTCATGAAGAGGCATTTGGAAATGATATGTTACTTATTTACTTCACTGTTTATTTAGTAAATATATTCAATTAATAGAAACAAGTGTTAAGTTAATGTTTACAAAAGGAATTGGCTTTGGATATACTATGGAAGTACAGAGGAAGGGCAAGTTTGCCAGTAAGCCTAGAATTTGAATTTCTAATTTTTTTTAAAAAAGATCTAATTAAAAAAAAAACCACGAGAGACTCTTAACTCTAGGAAACAAATTGAGGATTGCTGGAGGGGAGGTTGGTGGGTGGATAGAGTAATTGGGTGGTGGGCATTAAGGAGGACATGTGATGTGATGACACTAGGTGTTATATGCAAAGGACAAATTGTTGAACACCGCATTTGAGACTAATGATGTACTATATGTTCGCTTATTGATTTAAATAAAATAAAATCAAATTAAATTAATATAAATAAAAATTATTATGTGAAATAATATGTATGTGTGTATATATATATGTGTGTGTGTGTGTGTATGTGTGTGTGTGTGTGTGTGTATATTTAAGTAATCACTATACCCAATGTGGGATTAGAACTTATAACCCCAAGTTCAAGAGTTACATGTTTTACCTTCTAAGCCACCCTAGAATTTGTATTTCTAACACCATTCAGAGCTTAACTCTTATTCACAGAAGTTGGACTTGTGTAGTAATAAGTGCTGCTTTGTGTGACATATAGGCTCAATTATTTGTGCTGGTAGAAAACCAAAGAGCAGAGATACAGTAGGACATATAGTCTGGGTGTAGTCAAGAGCAACAAGGAGGACGATGAGGTCAGCATGAAGGAGTACACCAGTAGGAACTGGAGGACTCCCCGAGACAGACTGATCTTGGGGAGTCCTGCAGTTGATGTGTATTTTTGTAAGAATAATAATGAGTGATAGGGACCATAATGTTTAGAAAAAGAATGTTAGTTCAGGAGGGATACAAATGTGGATACATCAAACAAATGTTTAACTCCTTAATGATGATAAGACAAAAACAATAAATTATTCAGAGTGGTCATCTGAAAGTGTACATAGCAATTTATATGATTTTGTGATATCTTTGTGACATCATTGTAAGAATACTAAATAATCTATTATCTCTTTATTTATGTTGTAGTCACCTCATAAAGGCTGGATAGACATCCTCAACATAAAATGTGATTCAGATGTTGAGCTGTTCAGATGCTGAGACAGATGATTCCATACATACAACAAGAGGATGTAGGTTTATTACTCACATAATGAGGCTTTCTGGGAGAGAGGGTGCAGAGCAGGCTCCGAAGTGTCCCCAAAATGGCTTGAGAAATGCAGGCACGGGAACTGGAGTGGCTTCACTTCTGAGTAGGAAGTGCTGCCAGAGCATGGGCTTCTGCCTGGGGGTTGTTTGCTCCTGTCATCTGAACTAACCACTCATATAAAAGAAAGGGGCATCTCTGTCTTTTTATTGTCTTGGCCCAAAATTAAGCAAGTTGGGAAGAGAGGATGGTAACGATGGAACACTGTCAGCAAACACCCACAACGGAGTCCTAGTCTTTATTACAATCTATCAACGATGGTAAAGTGAATCAGAATTGACTTGTCACAGATTTTCAAGTCTTGTCATATTTCCTACCCCAGTTTTTTATCCCAGTTCCTTCCAAACCCATTTGGAAGTCCTTGCTCCTGAAGAATTCTACAATTTGGATTCGATGTGTTTGCCCATGGAACATCAGCCCCAGGATCTTGCATGGTCATCAGGAAGCCACAATGATGGGGGATTGAAGTCTGCATTTCAGAAAATCTGAAAGTCTGCATTTTCAGGAAATCGGAGGGGGAGACAAACCTTGAGAGATTGTGGACTCTGAGAAACAAACTGAAGGTTTTGGAGAGGAGAAGGGTGGGGGCTTGGGTGAGCCTGGTGGTGGGTATTAAGGAGGGCACGGATTGCATGGAGCCCTGGGTGTAGTGCATAGATAATGAATTTTAGAACACTGCAGAAATAAAAGGTAAAAAAAAAAAAAAAAAAAAAAAACACAGTGCATTGTATATAACAAATCCTTAATGTGATACATAAAAAAATTGAAAGATTAAAAATTAGATAACATTTTAGGGGTGGGTGGCCTGCGTAGCTCAGTCAGTTGAGCATCTGACTCATGGTTTCTGCTCAGGTCATGATCTCAGGGTCATGGGATTGAGCCGTGTGTTGGGTTCGTGCTCAGTGGGGAGTCTGTTTCAGATGTTCTCTCTCTTTCTCCCTCTCCCTTTGCCCCTCCCCCGGCTTACATGCTTTCTCTAAATAAATACATAGTTAAAATCTCTAAAAAACCAGGCAAGCTTCGAATACTTGGCATTTGTCACACTAGTTACTATATAGCTAATTGGAAAAATGATAATGACAATATTCTAAAATGAGATAGCACAGTGTTTTATTACAATGGAAATAGTTGCACTAGATGATACCCAACATTTCTACCCTTCAGGAAAGAGTGCCATGAGAGAAAACCAACAAAATATTCAAGAAAATAACAATAGTGACACAAACACAGAACAGCAGACTTAGCCTGCAAGGAAACCTGGCACAGTCCAACAGCTGATTGAATTCCCAAAGAGCAGTAGTGAAATTTCCTTGCAACAAAGTTCTCAAAAAAGATTGATGAATATTTAAAGAAATTAAACAGACCACATAGTTTATTCTGAAGTGCTATCACTTATGGCATATTTAGAGCAGTAATATATAAACTTAAAGATACAATACATAAATGGTAGAAGATATTTTAGAAAAATATTCTAAGTGCCAAATAGATATGGTTCATATTTTTTAATAAAGAAAAAGATTAATGAAAAAATTGGTATTTCATTGTGTAAGACAAATCGCTTATGGTGGAATCAAGTCTACAACCTAGAGCTACCTAAAAGTCCTCATGTCATTCTGGAAGGCTGTAGTGAAAGGGCTTGAAGACCACCATTAAAACAGGCAACAAGTGGATGTTATGCTTAGTGCACAAGCTGTACGGTAAATGAAAATAATCAAATTAGCCTTTAAATCCTTTTGTTTAATTATGCAGCTACAAATGGCCTTCAAAAAAGGCCATTTCAATAAAGTGAAACTGTTGTGTGATTTCCAGACACACAATCCATCCTCCTGCCCACACTTTTGTGTGGCAACTAAGACAGTTTTCTTTCAACTTCTGGCTCCAAGGCTCTACTTCAAGACATATTGGTGTGGGACGCCTGGGTGGCGCAGTTGGTTGGACGACTGCCTCCGGCTCAGGGCATGATCCTGGAGTCCCGGGATCAAGTCCCACATCAGGCTCCCAGCTCCATGGGGAGTCTGCTTCGCTCTCTGACCTTCTCCTCGCTCATGCTCTCTCTCACTGTCTCTCTCTCTCAAATAAATAAATAAAATCTTTAAAAAAAAAAAAGACATATTGGTGATATGAGGGCCTCTGCCTAATTTTATTTATTTATTTATTTTAAAGATTTATTTATTTATTTATTTGACAGACAGAGATCACAAGTAGGCAGAGAGGCAGGCAGAGAGAGAGAGAGGAGGAAGCAGGCTCCCTGCTGAGCAGAGAGCCCGACGCGGGACTCGATCCCAGAACCCTGAGATCATGACCTGAGCCGAAGGCAGCGGCTTGACCCACTGAGCCACCCAGGCGCCCCCTCTGCCTAATTTTATAGGTGAATAAGAAATCACATGTAACACCATTATTTATTCCATTTTTGCTGAAGTTTTAAACTGTGATTCCCCTAGATATTTTCTCAGTGACCCCAAAATAATTCTACTGTGTCTTCCTAAACAGATGCAAATATATGCTATGAAGTAGTCTCTACTGCCCTTTTACTCCTAACTCCCAATGATCAAGATTTATTTTAAGTGCTGATTGATTTATTAGGTATTTGTGCAAGACACAGAAAATCAATGCAAGAAAAACAAATGCAAAATATAAGTGGTCACAAAAGATTTTATGTGTGTCTGAAGTTAATGTAGAGGGAGGTTTCATTATAAATTGATCTCAACTGCAAAATTCTTCCCTATTCCAAACTTCCATAATCTATTTCTTAAAACAATACTGAATAAAAGAGAGAAAAGTAAACACCGAATGGATTTTAACAAAGAAAACTCTTTTTTAGAAAGATTTATTTATTCATTTGAAAGAAAGAGAACAAGAATGCACAAGGTTGGGATGGAGAGCAGAGACAGAATCTCAAGCGGACTCCCCAGCGAGTGCAAAGCCTTATGTGGGTCTTGATCCTACAACCCACAAGATCATGACCTCAGCCAAAATCAAAAGTCAGAAACTCAATGGGCTGAGCCACCCAGGTGACCATAAAGGAATTTTTTTCAAAGATTTTACTTATTTATTTGAAAAAGAGTGAGAGAGAGAGAGAGAGAGCATGTGTGCACAACCATGATTGGGGAGGAAGGGCAGAAGGAGAGAGAGAAATAGACTCCCTGTTGAGCAAAAAGCTCAACGCAGGGTTTGATCCCAGGACTCCAAGATCATGACCTGAGCTGAAGGCAGACATTTAACCACCTGAGCCACCCAGGTGCCTCAAAAAATCTTAAAAAAAAAAAAACAAAAAAACAAAGAACAACAAAAAAACGTTTTAATCTAGTCCATTTGAAAACGTCCACTAATATTTATTATTTTAATTATTTTGAGGTAAATGTATGTTCACATGCAGTTGTAGGAAATAATACAGAGAAATACTATGGGCCCCAACCCAGTTTCCCTCAACGTTAAGATCTTATAAAACTATAGCAAGAATCGCAACCGGAATACTGACGGTTCACACAAACCCTTGGATTACCATGATGTCCCCTCATCTTGTCCTTTTATAACCACAACAACTTCCATCCTTAACCATTGTCAACAACTAACTGGTGCTCCTCGTCTGTCATGTTCTCAGTTCAAGAATGTCGTGAAATTGGCACCACACAGTGTGTGACCTTGTGGGACATTGTTTAACTGACACCATTCTCTGGAGGTCCCACCACTTTGCTGTGTCTGCCCCACAGGTAAGGGGTCGTATCAGTCCGAATCTTTTCAAGGATTTGTCTTTGTCTGCAATCCTCATGTGTTTAATTATGATGTATCTTGCATGAATTTTTTAAGGTTTATTTTGCAGATCAGATGGCTTCTTAAATTTGTAGATTTGTGTCTTTTCCAAATGTGGGACATTTTCAGCCATTATTTCTTGGAGAGACTTTCATGCCCTCTTCTCTTCTCCCAGGGCTCTGATGACACAAATCCTTTGTTGTTCTGCAACTGTTCCCTCTGGGGCTACTCCACTTTTTACAGGGTTTTTTTGGTCTCTGTTGTTCATACTGGGTAAGCTAGATTAGTAATGCAATTGTAGCACTTGAAGAAATTTTATCTCCTGCAAGGATCTAGAACCTAGCCTTTGGAGAGAACGCACATCCTCTAAAATCCAAAGTAAATCCTAGAGGCGGGAACATGTGTGTCTGTGTACATGTTGCATTTTGCATTTCTTCTGAAAAAAGTCCCCTCCACACTCATTCCAGTACACCAAGCTCCTTCTACCGGAACAGAAAGCGTCTTCCAATCTCTGTTCCTTCATCCCCCTCCCCACAGCTCCCTCCAGGCCCCTCACTTTCTGTTTGTTTGTTTGCTGAAAATTCACAGAACACTTGATTAAGGCAGATGTGTCCCCACTTCTGTCTGGATGGCTAGAGCGGGTGTTACTGATCATGAGGGAGATCTGTGTTTAAGAACAAATACTCCCAGGGCACCTGGGTGGCTCAGTGGGTTAAAGCCTCTGCCTTCAGCTCAGGACATGATCCCAGGATCTTGGGATCAAGCCCTACATTGGTGGGGGGGGGGGTCTCTGCTCAGCAGGGAGCCTGTTTCCTCTTCTCACTCTGCCTGCCTCTCTGCTTAATTGTGATCTCTCTGTCTCTGTCAAATAAATAAATAAAATCTTTGGAAGAAAAAAAAAAAAAGAACAAATACTCCCCATTCTTGGGAAGATGGCACATTGGGATGGTTGAGGGGAGTATGGAGGTGAGCCCGAATGGATAGCAAACACCAAACATGAAACATCCTCAGACAAAACAGATTCACATCGCCCTTTCTGCCCCCTGCACGCGTGGCTCTGTGTTACCGAACATCACACACTTTCCTGGGCACACCGTCTTAGCCCCAGCACAGCAACGCCATCTTCAACTCTGTTTTCCTCTTCTAGCATGGGGCAATGCAAGAGGCTCTGGTTCTGGGGTCGCGTTCAGAAACATGTCAGCCTAACATGTACACAAAAAGAGGAACTTCACACAATTTAGACCTTCATCTTGGTTCACTGTGTATTTCATATATTGGTTTTAATAATCACAGGGCAAAGGACTCTGTAGTATGTGTCCACGTAATGCAGTAAGCTTACCATGTACAGTGATAGCATGATGGACTTAAGTGTATAGCACTCATAAAATAATGGAATTAATAATTAATGGTTCTTTTGGTTAAAATCCTCTGCTACTGTTTGGAAGACATTGGCAAGTCTAGAATCAGGGCATTATTAAAAACACACAAGACTAGAAAAGTTGTGTTTTGTTTGTTTTTTTAACCTCTGTGGAAGTACTACACTATTCTGAAATGTGGTTGAATATGGTTTTTAGGTTGTAAAATAAAATGAAAGTGGTAACCAGGAAAGAACAGAAAATATGGAAGGAAAGCGAATGAAAAACAACTGTTCCACGTGAATTATTTAAAATATATAATTGCAATTAAATAATTTCAGAAAAACTTACTGAATTCCACAATATAGCCTTTTTGAGATGGAAACATTTTTCCTATTAGGTGGAGGTATCCTGACGGCATGCCAAAGTCAACAGGATGGAAAGACTTAAATACACATTAACACGTATCAATATTTATGACTTTACCTACTGAGAGACTAGACTGTACATAGACAGTGCCGACTGCTCGGCTTAAGGTTAAGTGGTCACGGTACCTGATTTATTTCTTCTTCACACTTTATTGTGATTTCTAAGTTATTTTTTTATGATTTTTAGCTTGGTACATATTATTTTTATATTCAGAAAAGGCCACTTAAAATAATTTCATTTTAATGATGATCTGAAGTGACATCAATAGCAGTGTTATAGAAGTGGGTGATTAATACATGAATAAATTAATGGAGTGTGAGATACAGAAGAGCAGGAAAGTAACTGGTCTTTGGCTTTCATGGAATCATGATGAATTGAAATGTACACCACTTGTAGGAAATAGCAGAATTTATAATGAACAACTTACTTACAGTGCTGTGCTATTGTTTCGGAAACACGGACTAATTCAGAATTTGGGTATTTTTGAAAATGTACCAGAATAAATTTATTTATTCAGTTATGTATTCATTTATTTGTTTGTTTACTATTAAACTTTCATGAAGCGGTGCATTCTGAAATGTGAAATTGAGCTGGAAATACTAGCACTCAGAACTCAGCAGCCTTAACAATGTCCTCCATGAGGGTGTCTGGGTGGCTCAGTGGGTTAAGCCGCTGCCTTCGGCTCAGGTCATGATCTCAGGGTCCTGGGATCGAGTCCCGCATCGGGCTCTCTGCTCAGCGGGGAGCCTGCTTCCCTCTCTCTCTCTCTCTGCCTGCCTCTCCATCTACTTGTGATTTCTCTCTGTCAAATAAATAAATAAAATCTTTAAAACAAAAAAACAATGTCCTCCATGAGAGAGCCCTTGGGGACTGGGTCTGTGCAGGCTCCTGGGGGCTCCCAGATAACTGTAGGACAAAGCTAAGACCAAATCCAACCCAGGGTTGTGCAAAGCTCTTGAGTTGAAATTCCTCATTGCAGAGGCACTTTGAAAAGGGTCCCTTGGCATTTGGCACCATTCTTATTTTATTTTTGTTGCTTAAATGGAGAGAAGACCAATTCAGTGATCAAGAACTTGAAAAAAAAAAAAAAAAGGCAAAACATAAAAGCAAGAATGTGTCCGAATTTGAGAAGCAAACTGACAGACTGGAGAAGGCGTCTGTGACATTTCCATGTGAGTCAGGGCCCTAAGAGCTGGGATCTACGCCCTGTACACTAGGTTATAGCATACCTCAATCGAGCTTCATGCCGTAAGTATTTTATATTATAGGGTTAGATGACAGGCACTATTATTACAGGATGATAGCTCACCGTAGCATAGCGTGATGATATAAACGCGGCCTGAGAGGCTGGGGTAATTGATATAAAGCTTGAATGGGAGTTTCCTTTAAGTTCTAAAAGAGAATCTAAAATGCAAAATGGCATCGAAGGGAAAGAGCGTCTTTCTGGGGAGGCAGGAGGGAGGGAGCTAAATGACTCTGCTCCTTCGCTTCCCCTTTTGTTTACTGGGCAGACCAGACAGGTCTCCACTTCCTTGACAAGAACAAAGGTCCATTTGGTTCCAAGCAAGAAAAGCTGGATGAAAGGAAAGAGAATGGGGCCCAAAGCAGCATAATGAGGGCTGCGGCTCCCCGGAGATGGTTTCAGAAACGGGAAGTCATCTGAGAATGTGACCTCCATAGGCGTAAGGGGACCCCATGAAGGGCAAAGGAGAAAATAAAAAAAATTAATCTCCATATGAGCCCAATAACAACACAGAAGCATGAAGTGTAGATCACGATCATGGAAGTGTAACTGACCAAAGGGATACATGCATAGATAACCCAGATTTGTTTTGTTTTGTTTTGTTTTGTTTTGAAGCACCAAAACTATTGTATTTGTTTTGTTTCTTGACACTTGAACAAATCAATATACACTTAATAGCTTGAAACAATCTAATAGTAATCTCTTACATTTCTGGAAACCAGAAGTCTATAGTCAGTTTTCACTGGGCTGATGACAGGGTGACATCAAGACTGACCCTCTTGAGGCTCTAGGGGAGAAACCCGTCCGTCCTTGCTGTTCTAGCTTCCAGAGGCTGCCTGAATCCTTTGGCCAATAAACATCCCTGCACCACTTCTGCCTCCTTCTCCCTTCATCTTCGCTTTCAGCCCTCCCTCTGCCTCCTTCTTATAAGGACAGTTGCGATGACATATAGGGCGTAATCCAGGGCAATCCCATCTCAAGATCCCAAACAACACCAATGGGCAATGCCCCATTTGACATGCCAGGTAACTAAGATTCCCAGGTTCTGGGAACTGGGATGTGGACACCATGGGGACCACTATTCAATCCACCACAATTGTTTAAAAAAAAAAAAAAACTGACTCAGTAACAACTTTTCCCCCCTGTATCTTGCCTCCCTAACCACCATCCACAGAAAGATATTAAGCTCATATAATTTTGCAGTCAACAATGTTTAATGTATCCAAAGGAACTAATAATTGCTATCTCTTTTTTATTTTTTTTTGATGTTCAAAATCTAGGGAAAAAATGAGAGCTCCCCAACTTTTATTTTAAGGTTGCTGTAACTTGATCTAAAGCCACACATAACAGTATAAGAAAACATTATCATAAACTAATCTTACTTATAAATATAGATGCAAAAGTTAATTATAATGCAAGGGAAGTCAGCTATATCTAAGGAATACAAACACAGTTAAACATCAGAAAATCTATTCATATAGTATACTAAATTAACAGTTTAAGGAAAAATTACTTTTGATGACCTTATAGCTGCATAAAACACATTTAATGAAATTCATCATCCATTTATGATACAAAGCACTAGCAAGTAAGAAATAAAATGTAAATTCATAACCTGATGAATATTTATCTCACCATCTACAAGAAAGAAAAAGTATATAAATACAGAATTCATGGACAATAAACACAAATAACCAGTAGACAGAAAAAAGATGCCCAACCTTACTAGATATCAAGAACTGTGCCGAACAGCCACTGTGACATACTGACATATTCCTTAGATTAGCAAACAATTATAAGCACCTCACAAAGGCAAACATTCGCAAGAGTAATGAAGAAATGGGGAATTGCATACGCTGAAAGGAACTATACATGAATCTAACAAGCTAAAAGCAACTTAGCAGCTCAGCAGTGATTCCCAGTAAGGCCCCTCCTTCCGGTTCTGCCTGGTTCCATCCTGGCCGGGATGTGTCATGTTTCACGCCCTTACTCCCTACACTGTTACCAGCATTGCCCACCCCCTGTTCCTGGGGTGGCAAAGGGTTGTCCTCAGGCGGAATCTCAGCTCCCCATGCCTTCCCTCCTCATCAGCCCTCATCCTCACGACAAAGTCCCTCCTGCCCTCCCACCACCTGCCAGTTCTTCTGTCTGGGCTGCATGTTTTCCCCAGACCCCTATCACCTCCACACCTCCCCCACCTCATCCCTCAGAGAGGAGAATCAGGTGCTCTGGGCACACATTTCAATCTTTGTTTCCATGGTGGTCAGTGGTTCTTGGAATGTTTGATTCATGCAGTCAGAACAGGATGAACAGTCCTAGAGTTACACAGACAGAAACCAGGGAATGGGCAGACAGACAAAACGATTGTTCTATGTCTTACTCCATTCGGGCTGCTGTAACAATTCACCATAGACCATGGGTTTATAAATAACACACATAGTCCTTACAGTTCTGGACGATGGAACATCGGGATCAAGGAGCCAGAGGTTCAGTGTCTGATGAGAGCCTCCAGGGTCATAGAGAGGCATCTTCTCCCTGTGCTGTCACATAGCAGAAGGGGCGAGGGGGAGGAGGGAGCTCCTTGGGGCTTCTTTTATCAGAGCATGACATCCCTGTCCATGACCTAATCACCTCCCAGAGGCCCGTCCTTCTGGCACATCATCTCGGGCACCGGGCTTGAACCTACAAATACTTGTCCATGCAGCCCTACCTCCATACTAGCGAAGCTGAGAATGAGCTCCAGCTGTGTACGGCCACCTGCGAAATCATGGTCATCGGAGCCCCGTGTTCTATTGTATATGGAACCAGAGAGTGGATAGTTGTAGGGTGACGCCCACAAACAATGGGACAACACACACTTCAAACTCGTGATCTAGCACTAGATGTGTCAATATGGAACAATCACAAAATACTTGATGTGAGCAAAATACAGAATTTGGAGAAGTAGACCTGTGATGTAATGCCATTTGTGAAACTTCAAAAGCACACATGAAGTGATTTATTAATATGAAAACACTATAGACACAAAAGTAGGGCGAGCATTTACTTCTGGGGGGTGTGGGGTTGGGAGGTTGGGAGTGAGGATGGGGGACCAGGGCCCTACGATTCTCTCAGAAGTGAGTTTTCTCGTCTTGCGAAAATACCAAAAGCAGATATGTGAGTATGGTAAGGTTGTTAAAGCTGGGTGGGAAGCACATGACTGATTCCCGCCCGATTCTCAACATTTTCATGATCTATCCACCACTTCCCAGCACAGCCACCGCGATGGCATCAGTCAAAAGACAGAGACTGGGTGAGGGGCCAGCGGTGGGTGGGGGTGGGTGGCAGTCCCGGGGAAGGTGGTTTTCTCTTTCCCTTTTTACCTCTTCCTCTTCTTTTTACTCTTTGTGTGTTTTCTTGGCAATTAAAACAAATATATGTTTAACGATCACAGTGGAAAGAATTGAAGGAAAGAAAGAAGGGAAAAGGATGTGCTGCAGACAGAAGGCCCCAAAGGAGCGATGTCCAGAGACACTGAGCCAGAACGATGAGTGGAAGTTCGGGGAGGAACAAAGATCCTCTCTCTTGCTTCAGACTCTTGCTGCAGAACAAAGAGGGCAGTTTCTCCTTCTCTTCTGGGAAAACACCCAAGAGCAACAGGATCCCAGGGAGCACATATGCAAACTCCCTATTTGATGAACTTAGGAGACACCTGCAACCCTGAACCACAGAGTGTGAGGAAGGTCTGCCAAGTGTAGAGCGAGTGAGGGCTGCAAGTGACACGGAGGGCAGGGTCTGACCCAGTGAGACCGGGGCCGTGGGCACACTGCTGTCCCCATTGAGCCACCACTCTGCCAGAACCCCACCATTTCTTCTGTGTTCACTGGGAGAGCGTGCACCAGGTGGTAGAAGGACAATCAGTGGACGTGGCCTGCGGGGGTTTCAGGAAGCGGGGGCAGGTGGACACAAGCGCGGAAACAGAGAGCTTGGGTGTCCTTGCAGGTAACTGTCTGCGCTGGGTGAGAGCAGGAGCAGAGAGCATCTGCACGACGGAAACATCTCCACGCAGTGTCCTCCTGGGGGGACGAGAGGCTGCAGGAGCTCAGGCCCGCACTCGTCTGTCCCATCAGGTGAGTAGCCCTGGGACGTGCCCTCTCCCACAGGTGGGCTCCACTTAGGCTATTTTGGAAAGGTTCACCTCACTCAAACATAAGGCATGAGGGAAGAGGAAACACGAGGCTGACACTGTCGGAGAAAAGGAAAAGTGGCAAAAAAACAAACCATAGGCGAAGACCTCTCACCAGTAAGAGGCTGCCATTGGCACAGGAAATGTGCAGCGAACGCCTGGCTGGCTGGCATCGTGTAGATCTTACCCAGCGGTGTGTCGCTTACAAGCGCAACTGCACACGTGCCTTCTGAGTTCAGCGGTCCTCTAGTGGTAGCTCAAGCCTGCCCATAGGGGATCCAGCAAGTGTAGCAGATAGAGCCTGCCCAGCAGAGGAGCCGGCAGATCAGAGTATTTGTGGGTTTTGTTGTTGTTGTTGTTGCTTTTCCTTGGGAAGGCTGATATTAAACACTTTTCAGCACTATTGGTGCTTATCAAATGTCTGGTATCAAACAGGATGTTCTCCCTTGTTAATTAATTTACTCAAAGTGACAAGACTTTCTGAGAGGCCAAGCCTGAATTCAAACATGACATCTGTTCTCCACATTCTCCATACTCTATAATCACTGCATGATATGACCAAATCACTGCACACTACGACCGAATCACCATGAGTTTAATGACAGCAACAAAACCAATGACAATATCATGAAACCGGGACCTTTCCAGAGACTATTGCAACCTGGTGATATTGTGGTTCAGGAGAGAGATGGTGTGAGCAGTAAACAGAATAAAATCCAGAACCACACAGGCAAAAAATGATAATAACCAACCCACCAACCAACAAAATAAACCTATCAAACATTTTCAGGCAAATGTAAAATATCTTACAGAATAAAATAAAGAAGAAAAAAGCAAAGCAACATTGAAAACAGATCAGGTAAGCAAAGTACTCCAAAAAAATTAAAAAGTTCTAAAGATTAAAGTAGGAAAATATATAACATAGTAGAAGAATCACTGTGTGAAATTTAGTATCCCTTCCAAGAAAGAGAATAAAGGAACCAACAGTAACAACTAAATTATATAAAGGGAACTTTCTGAGAAATAGCCAGCAATAAAATAAGATATCAACCTGCAGCCCCAAAAGACATGCCAGACCCCATAAAAGAAGCACATATATGCATAGTATAGCACATTTGTTAAACTTCAAAGAAAATGTCCTTCGGTTTTGGACACTCAAACCAAAAGATCAAGTCACCATTAGAGTGGAAAGCCAGGCTGGCTTTGTACTCCTCTGTGGTCACACCCAGTGTGAAAACACAGGAAACGCAAACTTGTAGGATTGAAAATATTTGATGCTAGAATTCCATATCCAGCTAGGAAGGTGAAACAAATGTTCCAAGTCCTTCCACCTACGCAACAGAACCATGAATGCCCATGGGAATGCCCTGGGCCCCATGAGTTGGAGTGTCTGTCTTCGCCACACTGGCTTAGGACAGCAGTCTCTGGTGGCTGCTGGACATACCCTGCAGTGAAGACTCCCTTTCCCCAGAAATGGTTGTAAGAGGAGAAGAAGACAGAACATGGGGTGCTTGCTGCTTGATTCACTATCCCAACTCCAGACAGGTTATCAAATTCTTTTTACTTGAGGAAGATACATTTATATCATTTTTCCACTGCATTTTTAGGTATTTACTTACTTACACACGAATCCAACCCTGTTATACTCATGATCAAGAAAAATCATACGACCCAGAAAAAGAATTAAAAAGGCTTAAAAATAATATCATGATTAGCATTCAGCAAAAATCCCAAATAAAACATTAGCTAATAGGAACAATCACTTCATTATAAATATGTACCTTGAACAAGTGAAGCAAAGAAGCAGAAAGCATATTCAGAAATCTTTCATCCTGTTCAACATGGTAATAGACTAGGAGAAAAATCCAAAAAAAACCCATATGCATGGATGCTGGAAAAAAAGACATCCTTTTCATTAATTACTGACTATTTTCAAAAATACTCAACAAAATAGTCATATAATATGCTTGCTCAGATAGAAACTGAATCATTGCCTTTAAATTATCATTTCCTTTGTATTCAAGAAAGAAAAACAAGGAAGTTCTGACTTACTGTAATTATGAACATGGTTCTGGAAGAACTAGCCATTGCAATCCAACCAAAAACATCATAAAAACAATGGACAAGTGTAAGCGGGACATGTTTTTGCAAATTCTGTGGTATTTTCAATATGAAAAATTGAGAAAAGGCAACTAAAGGAAGGTTCCTAATGACTGTCAAAATAAAATTGATATTCAGTTATCAGCCTAACACATAGAGTAGAAGAAATGTTCAATTTACAAAAGTTACAAAAATGTCAAAATAATTAGGAATAAATTTAAGAGGTGCACAGTATGGGAAAAGCATTTTAGAACTCCAGCAAGAGACATTAAGAAAATATGAAATGTAAGAAATATAATCTATTGGGTATAAATATGAAAATAAAAATTAATCTTGACTCTAGATATTTTTTAGCTTTCCGATATTGATGTATAATTCATATAGAGTGAAATGTACATATCTTATGTGTGTAGTTGGGTGAATATTGTTGGTTCTATATACCTATGACTCTCACACTAATCAAAATACTGTTTCTCTCACTGCTGAAATTTCTTCTGTGGAAGTTTTGTTTATTTCTATTTTAAAGTTTGTTTTTTTAAAGATATATTTATTTATTTGACAGAGAGAGAGAGAGAGAGAGGTCACATACTCAGAGAGGCAGGCAGAGAGAGAGAGAGGAGGAAGCAGGCTCCCCGCTGAGCAGAGAGCCCGATGCAGGGCTCGATCCCTGAGATCATGACCTGAGCGGAAGTCAGAGGCCTTAACCCACTGAGCCACCCATGTGCCCCACTTTTTTAAAGTTTTAATTAATTTATTCATTTAAAGTAATTTCTACACCCAACTTGGGGTTTGAACTCAAAACCCCGAGATCAAGAGTCACATGCTCTTTTGACTGAGCGGCCCAGATGTCCTTCCTTTGTGACATTTTTAATTACATTCCTCCAGTTGTGCATACATAACTCATATTGTGACACCCGGTTCTATGTGTGGGCTGTACCTGCTTTTGATCTACATCTAAATAGAATCATACAATATGTGTTCCTTTTGCGAAAGGTTTATTTTACTCAATAAAATACCTACATATTATGTTCCATGCTATGTGTATACATGCATTATACATATATATGTATGTATAATGTATAATATACATATATATATAATGCATGTCTAAGCAGCTCCTTTCTTTCTAATGCTGAGTGGTCTTCTATTGCATGATTAGACCACATAAATGATGTCTATAAACATATAGATGTTCATAAACAGGACATCTGAATTGTTACTCATTTTTGGCCTTTCTGATCTGACAAAAGCATGTACCAGAATAAGGAAACACAACTCACAACCACCAGAATGGCTAAAAATTTTAAAATGAATGACAATAACTTTTGTGATGTGGAGCTACTGGAACCATCATACATTAATGCTGAGAATATAAAATGGTACAGACATTTGCGAAAATGGCGCAGTAGTTTCTTTTTAAGATGAACATTCATCTACCTTATGATGAAGCAATTCTGCCCCTGCTGTTTACCCGAGAGAAATGAAAACACATGTCCATGAAAGAAATTCCATAAAAATGTCCGTAATATTTTTATTAACTAAAAATCAATATCTTGGGGTGCCTGGATGGCTCAGTGAGTTAAAGCCTCTGCCTTCAGCTCAGGTCATGATCTCAGGGTCCTGGGATCGAGCCCCACATCGGGCTCTCTGCTCAGCGGGAAGCCTGCTTCCTCCTCTCTCTCTGTCTGCCTCTCTGCCTACTTGTAATCTCTGTCTGTCAAATGAATAAATAAAATCTTAAAAAAAAAGACAACATTAGGTCTATGTATAAAACTTTGAGCATATATTATGGCCAGTAAAAAATTTAGGTCAAACTTTTGTATATAAAATAAATATACAAAAGTGAAAAATCACCAATGTAAATTTAGACAGTCTAATAAGAAGTAAGACCTACAAAACCAACAAAATTGAGGCTACCTAAAAATTACTTCATGGGGAGTTAGGAGAAGGGAGCTGGGGGAAATTGGAAGGGGAGGTGAACCATGAGAGACTATGGACTGAAAAACAATCTGAGGGTTTTGAAGGGGCGGGGGGGGGGGTGTGTGGGAGGTCGGGGAACCAGGTGGTGGGTATTAGAGAGGGCACAGATTGCATGGAGCACTGGGTGTGGAGAAAAAACAAGGAATACTGTTATGCTGAAAAGAAATAAAAAATAAATTAAAATAAATAAATAAATAAATAAATAAATCCAACAAATGGTGGTGCAAGTATTTAAGGAACAAAATGGTAAAGCTTGATTGAAAGACATTGATGGAGGCCGAAATAAATGCAGAGAAAAATGCAATATATAAATGTCAATTACCACTAAATTATAATAGTAAAATATCAATTAAATTAAATGTTTACTAATAATTTATTCATAATGTAATCTAATTATATTTAGTTATATATGGAAATTATATACATATGTAAAATTGAAGTATATAAATTATTTTGAAATATATAAATTATCTATAAAATTATGAATGACTCTCTATATAAAATTATATATTAAAATTATATATTAAATATATATTATTTTATATATTAAAATAATTTAATTATAATAAAATATTAACTAAATTAAAATATTCCCATCGAAATTCCATATATGATTCCATAAATTATTTGCCATTAAAACTGACCAATTACTTTTTAAAGAATAAATCCCTGAGAGTTTTGAAGAGGAGGGATTGGGGGGGAATGGGTGAGTCTGATGGTGGGTATTAAGGAGGGCACGGATTGCATGGGGCAGTGGGTATTGTACGTAAACAATGAATCTTGGGACACTGCATGAAAAACAACTGTGTGTTTTATGGTGACTAACATAAAACAGTAAATAAACAGAAAATTAGTAGTTTTTAAAAATACATTTATTTATTTATTTATTTGAGAGAGGGATTGAGAGGGGAGAGGTCAGAGGGAGAAGCAGACTCTCTGCCAAGCAGGGAGCCCGATGCGGCACTCGATCCCAGGACTCCAGGATCGTGACCTGAGCCAAAGGCAGTTTCTTAACCAACTGAGCCCCCCTGGTGCCCAAATAAGTAGTTTTTTTTTTTTTTTAAAAAAAGTCTTAAAAAGAAAAGAAAAAGAATAACCCCCAACCAATAGCCCAGACTTGCTAAAGGGCACGATGAGGAGATTTGCTTTGTGTGTGCTGTTATTAAGATTTATTACAAAGTCGGTGGCCTTGTTGTAAAGATAAAATAAAACAGAAAACTTAGAGGTCCACACATACATGGAAAACTGATACTTGATAGAAGCACCAGATGGCTCCGTTAAGAATGAGATTTCAATGAATAATCTGCCATGGATAATTTTAAGTTTTTTGAATGATGCTACTTTGATATACGAAAGAAGTCTAAAACATTAAGAATACAACCATGAAAATCAAATTTTAAAAGCATTGCATTCTAGTGAAGTTTTTTTAAAACTTATTATTTAAATTCTTATTAGATAAAATGCATTAAGCTTTAAAAATAAAACAGAAAAATAAATTATTTAAAAAGACTAGTCACTGGGTGTGGTGCATAAACACTGAATGCTCAACACTGAAAAGAAATAAAATAAAATGAAAAAAAATAAAAAGACTAGTAATTTCTATTTTATTATTTACTTTTTAGTATTATGTTCAGCAAAGTTCACAAAACAGCAAAAGGGCAATCGAGAGACTGAGAAAATTTCCCGGCATATAAAACCAACAAAGGGTAGTATTTGGAATGTAGAAAGAGCAGAAAATCAGTGAGAGCAAGATAAATGGCAGAGTAGGAATATGAATGGAATATGTAAACTGAAAGTTTCTAGAAGCAGAATGGCGGATACACAAGTAAACCAGTATTTAACCGATTTAGTAACCAAGAAACCCAAATTAAAACCACCAGGGGAGTCTCTTTCTTATCCATCAGACAGGCAAAGGTCACGGATTTTGTGACATGTGTAAGCCTGATGATTCACAGACCTGCACCCTTGGGGTCAATAATACATTATATGATAATTTAAAAAGTTAATTAATGGATTTTAAAACATCCATGGTGATCAAGAGAGGGACCAACACCAACCCTGGTAAATCCTGTTTGGAGCGCAGTAACCGCGTAGCAGCGAGCTGAAAATATGCACACGGCACGTCCTCCAAGCACTGGCTCCGGGTAGACCCACTCTGCCGCCCGTGTCCACACGGGGTCCTGCGCGTACCGCATTCATTGTGGGGAGGTTTGTACAAAAACCAGTTTCAAACCAACCTAAATCACCTCATCAGGGAACTCCATCAATAAACCTCGGGACAGTCTCCCGGTCCAGTGCCAAGGGAACACCGGCGAGCTGGGGCCGCCACAGCAACACAGAAGCCCCGTTCAGGACGGGTGTTCCCGCCAGAAACTCACAACGCTCCTTAGACAAACTGAAACACACACATATGAATAGGAAGTATGTATATGGAGTCAAGGTACAGGTTAGGGCCGATAAATCTAAAAACAAATGGCAAGGAATAACTACAGATACATTTGGGATTACGATCAATGGGGGACATGGAGGGGATATGCTGGTCTGACAGGCTCCAGCACTATGGGTGCCCTTTTCTTCCCCAATGTTCGGTGCACATGTGTGTTCCTTGAAGGCCGCCCGCCTGCCCCCAGCAGCCCCACTGCCCACTGGGGCTTTGTTACTTTTACTCACTTGCTAAGCTTCTCCTGAGCTACCACCTCCTTTTAGAAATGTGTCCCAAGTTCATCCTGTTTTTTAAATATGCGCCCATCTTTATGTTGTTTTATCGTTATCGAAGTAGCGAATCCTCTCAGTCACATGACGGCTAGTGGAGTCAATACTGGAAACGATGCTCATAATTTAAGGGACCTTATTCATGCCAGTAAACATCTAAAGAATGTGTTAAATGTTACTCTCCAAATTGAGGAATTGGTCAACATCATGCAGCTCTCTGTATTTTTTAAAATATATTTTCTATTAATTTCTATGCGGTGCATGGTCATAGAGGACTGATGTGACAGTATTCTAGTGCTTTCTGCATTAATTGGCTATGCCTGCTATAGCACGTTTCATGTATGTGGTAGTTTAAAAGAACAGAAGTGTGTTATTTCACCATTCCAGAGGGCAGAAGTCCCAGTTCAAGCTGTGGTCAAGGCCGATAGCTTCTGAAGGATCTGGAGGAGAAGCCCCCCACGTCTCTCCTCTCTGGCGGGGACATCCTGCGATCCTGCGTCCCTTGGCCTGTAACAGCGTCAGCGCCGGGTCTGTCTCCGGTCCTCCCCACCGTCCGCGTGTCCCTCATGCCCCCTCTCCTTCACCCGACGCCAGCCGTGGGATGCGCCGCCCACCCTGAAGCCAAGATATTGTTCTCTCAAGATCCTTCACTAAGTACATCAGCGAAGACCCTATTTGTAAATCAGGTCACATCCTGAGGTTCTCAGTGGACACAAATCCTGGGGAACAGTGGGCAGCCTGCTACACTTCCCAAATATTTCATCATTTAATTCTACTATCAGTCCATGGAGTAAATATGTACTTTTGTTCCTTTTTGATAGGCAAGGGAACCAAGGCACAGAGGGCCTAAGATCCTTGCCTCGTGTCCCACAGCTAGAAAGACCTGGTTCTGCCCCCCGGCTGTCCAGCACCACAACCGGAGCCCTGGCCCACGTTTCCACACTGACAAGACCTGGGGGAGCGGATTCCCAGCTGCCTCGTGTCAGAGAAATGCCTGCCTCAGTGGTGTTGATGTACACCCACATACCAGCTAAGGCATGGCTTTCTGAGGCCCTCCCCTACCACGGCCCGCCCCCAAGGGCCCAAACACATCCCGAACGCGTGCCACTTTCACGTAATCAGGAATGCAGCATGGCCCGCAGTTTTCCAAATGAGCTGCTGGGCTTTTTATTTTATTTTTTTAATTTTTTTTTTCTTTTTTGAGATTTTATTTATTTATTTGACAGGCAAAGATCACAAGTAGGCAGAGAGGCAGGCAGAGAGAGAGAGAAGGAAGCAGGCTCCCCACTGAGCAGAGAGCCCGATGTGGGGCTCAATCCCAGGACCCTGGGATCACAACCCGAGCCGAAGGCAGAGGCTTTAACCCACTGAGCCACCCAGGCGCCCCAGCTGCTGGGATTTTAAGTGCTCTGTGCAATCACCCCAGAGCTCACCAGGAAAGGTATTGCGGTCGGATCAGGGTGGCTGAAAGCTGGGATCTGTGACCTGTACCTGGGCTTGACTGGTTTTAAAATCACACACTGCATAAACATCCACAGGCTAATAATAATAATAATAATAATAATATCATCCACCTGAGAGGGGAAATGTACATCATCTCCTTGGAAATGGTGTGTTTCTTATTTCGCTTGACCTTGGCTCACATCCTTCCTGACTCACAGCCCCCAAACTGAGAAGACCGGGGCCCCTAGACCGGGGACGAGACGGGGCATGCCTGCAGGCTGCCGCCCCCTTGGATGCAGCCGCAGGGAGCCCGCCGACCCTGTCATCTGCAGCTTCTCCGTCAGGACCAGAGAAGTTCTGACCAGGATGCGGAGGACTATTATCCCCAGCACGACTGTCTCCCGGTCTGAGAGCCTTGGGTGGGATGTGGATCTGTGTGAGTTCGTCCCGCGGAAGGCAGGCACGGTTTGCTCGCCCGTCCGTCTGCAGACCGAGCCCGTCTGCTCCAGGCAGCAGGGGCCATGGCCAGCCAAGGTGCTCTGAGTGCCTTCCTCAGGCTCCCCATACGGTAACCCCAGGGGTGTGGTGATCATGGGGTAATGGCCCCCCGGGTGCTGGGTTCACAGCTGCAGCTCAAATCGTAGAACACCCGGGAGGCGCGATTATCTGCTGTCATGCTTTAATTCTTAATTAAAACAAGACCCAGCACTAAAATAGGATGGAGGCGCGGATTATGCTCCTCTCTGGTGAGACAAGGGGCGTGTGGGGTCCCTGAGCTCAGGTCAGGCCCCGAGGCCCCTCCACAGAGCAGACAGTCACTCCAGCTGAAATCTTAGTGCTCCATAAATTGCCAAGGATCCCCCAAAAAGTACAGGTCTTGGGACTTTGTGATGTCAACAGCACTCCAGGGCATTTTCAGGTTCACACTGCTTTAACCTTTTAAGCACAGTTGTGAGCTGTGTTCTCATTAGCAGGCTTCCGTGGAGGGCAAGGGAGGGGCCGGGCTCCTCACGCTCATCACAGAAAATTAGAATAACTGGGTGTTATATTTAATATGGGCTGGCCAAACCTGCAATTAAAGGAAGTAATTTTAAAACCATGGTGAAATATTAATATTAAAAGTGTTTCAAGGACAGGAATCTAATTAACACAAGTTAAAGAAAAGTCTTAAAGATTCTAATTTTATGATCGTCTTAAATAAAAATTAACCTGATTAGAGTTCTCTCTTAAAGGTTACGTTTATTAAAAAGTTCCAAGCAATTTAACTACAATGGGTTTCGACAAGACAGCTTCCCGTCCTGTTTGCACAGCCTCCCCATTTTTAAATTTTATGAGGTTCTCCTGGCAGAGTTTTGTAGCAGTTAAGATGAAAATTCAGATGCGTGGCATCCTTTAAAAGGAGGTAGGGAAGAGGAGGAGGAAGATGAGGAGGAGGAAGAAAGAAAATAATCAATTTGGTATCAAATTTATTCCAAAGCAGAAAAGTGCACACACACACACACACACACACACATATTTTCTGATGGTGGAAAAAAGACATGCCGAGAGGTCGAAGGTCACACGAAGAGGAGACAGTATTGTGTAGAAACTGTCACGCATCACCACCTATTTTGACATGCACGGGGCCGTTTGTTGTCTGTCGAACATGCAAATTAAGTGGCTGCTGTCATAGCCAGCCGATATCTGAATGTGGAAAATGAGACCACCTGTAAGCAGTGAATGGAGTGATGGACAAGCATTCAGTGCTCGTCATCTCCAAGGCCATTCACCCCACCTTGGAATTGCATATGACATGTAAAAATCTTTTCTTAATATTCACCACCGGGAAGTTTGGGGAATTATGGAGGCTTCAAGTGCTGCATCTAATGGGCTCTCCAAGCAGACAGCTGTGACTGCGAGCTGGCTTGATAATTAGGTGTCCAGGAAGATTTTATGCTACGAATCAGTTAAAAGGGAAAAAAGAAAAAGAAAGTAATGGCAAGCAAAACTCGCTGGGATGGAAATTGCATTAACCCTTGTGTGTCTCCCGCAGCCCGCATGCTCTCTAGGAACCGTGATTGATTTTCTAGACGTACTGCAGTCACACCTCTTTCCTGTCCGGCTTTCCTTTGCACACATGGCCCGACGTGCCCGGCGGCGTGGCCGGCTCGTCCGGGCCACCGTTCGGGAAGGGTCAGTTGGCAGCGGCGTGACTCAGCTTCCTGAAGTTAGGTGGTGCTTCCTCGCACGCACTGAGATCGCTCTGTCAAAAGAAAATTTTGGAGAGGCATATTCTCTCGAAATCGTAGACAAGAACGGGGGCTGATGGCTGCTTGGTGTAGCTCAAAGCGCTTCCTCCTCAGCTCACCCTGCACCAGCTCGCCCGATGCTTCCGCTGACGTCTCTGAAACGGGCACCAAAAGACCTGTGTGCGCAGAAAGAGCCGGCAGGTCACGTCTGACTGAGGACTTTGCATTCCATGCGGTCAGTCGGAATGGAACGGTGGGAAGCACCGGGCACCCGTTTAGTGAGACTCCCTACTTTATTTATGTTTTTAAAGATTTTATTTTTTTGAGTACTCTCTATACCCAGCCTGGGGCTTGAACTTGTAACCTTAAGATCAAGAGTGGCAGGCTCTACCCTGAGCACTGAATGCTTGTCCATCACTCCATTCACAGAGAAGCTGCTGGTTGGAAGTCAGCGTCTTTCCCCTCAAATACCACCTCCCCTTCTCCAGGCTGAGCTTCATAAGGGCAACGCAGACGGGCCGCTCACAGAGGATGGGCTTCTCCTTCTGCCGGGCTCCTGAGTGAGCAGGTGTGTGGACCAGCCACACCAGCCTGGGCTGAGGGGGGGGCCCTCCCGGCTCCGATCTGACCAGAGCTGCCAGGCCCTCTCCCTCTCTCCCTGCATCCGTGTGGGGCTGCTCCTCGTCAAGCAGGCCATGCGCAACCAGGACAGGAGACTTCTGGAGAAGAAGCTGTGGGAGCTGTCGCTGGTCAGATCCGCGGAGTGGAGAGAGGGAAACAAGGGTTCATGTCACACTGGGGAGGATGATTTCATCTTTGTTCCATGGGAAGATCGTAAGATCTAAAACAAACGTGTTCTGAAAGAACAAGGCCATAGATGACCATCCCCGCCTTGGCCCATATGTGACTTTGGTTTCTTGTACTGTTTGGGACATTGTCATTATTCGTTTTTACTTGCAATTTTTTTTCTCTCTTTTTTTTTTTCTTATTTTGAAGATTTTATTTTTTCATTTGAGACAGAGGTACAGAGAGAGAGAGAGAGCATGAGCAGGAGGAAAGAGGCAGAAGGAGCGGGAGAAGCAGACTCCCCGTTAAAGCAGGGATCCCAACTCAGAACTCAATCCCAGGATCCCAGGATCATAATCTGAGCCAAGGGTAGATGCTTAACCAACTGAGCCACCCAGGCGCCCCATATTAATTGCAATCTTAATGTCGCTAGGTAGGGACTTGCTCCCACCCCGTGAACCAGCCAGTCCCTACACACTTGGCAGCTCACCACTGCACGCAGCCGCACTGCCTTCCTGGCACTGCGACACCTTCTGCTCTGACGGAGGCCGCACAGCTGTAAGACAGTCAGTACATCAAACGGAAGTGGTTGAGCAACATCATCGGGGCTGCAGGGGAGGCTAGTGGTGGCCTGCCCATGTTGACACCAGACACTGGCCCCAGGGAGCCTTTCTCTGTGGTGCCGTCCCTGCTTTTCTGGAAATCTTATGCATCCCTGGGACCTCCACTTTCCTGGCCTCTCGGTGACCTCAAGGTTCTGAATCAAGTCACTTCTCCATTGAAAGAGTTTTGTCTCCCAAAGTACCAGATGTATCTGAGAGAAGCAAGTGCGTAGATGACTTTGGTCTGGACTGACTTCTGACAGGGAGGGTTTCAGAGCCCAGGAAGCTGAGCTCTGCTCCCTTGATTCTGACACTGTAAGTTCCAGTGGCAGCAGAGGGTCCTATGCCATCTCTCCGGGCAGATACTTGCAGCGGCCACACTGAGTTCCATCGAAGGAGCTGCGCAGAGCTGACCGTGGTGTTTCGACCCTCCTCGGCACTTCCCGGCAATATCAGACAACAAGGACACGCTTACGACCCCGGCAGGCCCGGGCCCCCTTTCTACCTCGAGTGGGGCTCCCAAAGGCCCTGGTGGGACCAGCAATAAGGGACTAGCAATAAGGCAGAGACAGGATCAGTGAAGAAAATCTGCAGCCTTTTTAAATGGGACCTGTCTACCTCAGGCGGCAGAATTTGCCTACATCCTTCCAAATCTATTTCATAGTCATGTTGTCTGGGAAGAACTTTAGTAGCTATTTGTATTCAGTTTGGAAAAAAAAATAGTGACTGTTTTTCCAGAAATTAATATGGATACTTTTTAAAACCCAGAGTTGATTGATTGATTCATTTATCACAGGTTCGGCATGATGGGTTAGAAGTTTCAAGAAGTGTCCGAGGTCCTGTGTCGCACTTGCTCCCTTCCTGGGCTTTCCACTTAGCATCTTTTGTTCACCAGCTTCAATGGTAGGAAACAATGAAATTGTATTCTCCAGTGCATTCAAGGAAAACATCTTTAACTGACCTGCTTGTGACACAATGTAGCAGTTTCACTAAGGCCGCTGAAGCAGGTGTCTGGGTAGAAAGGAATCTTGAATTTTCTGTGGTTTAAAGGAGGTCAGCGGCAGGGACTGGGGACAGGGAGCTAGAGCACGCAGTCGGATCTGTCTGTCCTAAAGATAAGGTCCGGTGTCTTCTAGAAGGGCAAAGAGGCTCTGTACGCCTTGAGGTTGGGCGGGCTTCCCTGGAACTTATTTCTGGGCTTAAGGACAATCCTGTCTCCCAAATAACGGAGCCAAGTGAGGACCCTGGAATTTGGGACATGGGTGCGACAGAAATCTGGAGAGGAGAGGTGAGGGCTGTGGGGAGGGAAGTCTGACAACTTTCCAGAGTATTTGGATTTCCAGAGTCTACAAAGTGGGCTTCCAAGCTCCTGGAGGCATACGGCAGCTTGGCGACTCGTCCCTCGACCCCTTAGCTTCCAGATCCAACGATGTGGAGATTTTATTTTTTCCTCAGCCTTTTTTGTTTGTTCATTTTGCTTCATTTTGTGTTCTCTTGTTTCAAAGCTCTTCCCCAGTACCATGTACTACTCAAAGCAGTTACTGAATATCTAATATTCAGAACAGTCTTTGAAGGAAGCAACTACAGTTTCCCTTTTACAGAAGAATGGACTAGGCTGGGTTGTTGCTGATGGCTAATGTTGTATTTTGTTTCTCAGGCACTATTCTGAAAAATGGGGGATGATAATGAGGGTGGTTGTATTTTTTTTTTCCCCATGAAAAACGTATCACTTAATTCAACTCTCGAACTTTAAACGTATCTGCGTTAAAATTAAAATTTGAAGTAAGAGTCCAAAAGGATTACTTCTTACTACTAGAGGCCAGCTTGCTGACTTGCGCTTTAGGGAATTACTTGGGTAATACCTTTGACTAGTCTTCTTGCTATATTAAACCTAACCAGGGCTCAAACACATACGCAGAAGCACACACACATCCATCCCTGGTTAGACCATCCATCTCCTCAGCATCCACTTGCCAGACACCTGGAGATGTTCACTGTCCAGTGCCAAACGCCAGGCCACCTTCTGGGAAGGGTACATGCGAGCTGACCTCAAGGATGTCTCATAAGCAGACAAGTCAGGAGGGAAAGATGGAGTTTAGAAGCCAAATAGAAAATCTGTGTGGGGTGCCGGAGGGTAGGAAGTAAGGAAAAGTCTGTTCTGGCAAACGTCAGGGTGTCTCCAGGACACACTGGGGAGGACCGGGTCCCCAGGCTGGGGGGAAGGAGGCCATGTTGTCTCCTTCTCCTGCAGACCACGCCCACCTTCACCTTCCCAGACCCACCCCGGAGGAGGTGTTCTGTAAACTGCCAGCAGTTCCATTCACCCCCGAACTAAACAGCCTCTGAGGCTACTATCTTCCTGTCCAAGAAAGTTCTATATTTTAAAAACTAATGCTCACAACGTCATTGAACCGAACAAGTCAGCAATTACTTTACTTAGCATGTCTTTGAGCGCAATTAAATTCTCCATAGACTAAATCAGTCTTGTAAATTAATCTTTTTTCAAATCTCTTGTTAAATGACTCTTGCCACCCTTCCCGTCCGTCTCAGGCTCGCCTTGCTGGGAACCCTCACCTGGGCTCGATGGTCAGCTCGAATTTCTGTTTCTGGCTTCTTTTCCATTCTGCCTCTTGTGGAAAATGTCGAGCAATAATTACAACATACAAGCATTTTGTGTAAAACACATTATTTTCTACATTAAGTTTTTCTATCAGCTTAAAATTTAACATTTTGGAATATACATTTTTGGGGGTAATGTAGCTCCATTTTAAATGGACAACTCAATATAGTTATTATTTCAAGGTTTTCCAAAAGCTTCAAGTTGTGGACAAATATTAGAAAGACGTTTTGACACAGAAAAAACCAGGCGTATTCTCTACTTTCCCCCTTTAATCTGTTTCAGGTTATTTGTAGGAGAGCTGGGTAAAATGAGACGCCCATCAATGTTTAATTAAGGTTCCTACAGCCCCTGGAGGAATCAGAGCACACCCGACTGCGACAGGTCAGAGGAATGAGGCCTCCTTATGTGACACCAAAATAAGCAATACCAGATTGCAATTTAAGGAAAAAAAGAAAAAACACTGAAAATTTTGCTCGCAACCTAACAGTACAACTACTTTTCCCTGGTGATTCTACACGGGAATTGAATGATCCTAGAGAGAAGCTCCATGATTTCTGCTAGGATTCTATTTAGCTGATCTAAAATACGAAGCCTGTGTTCCTGCAACCCGTGCTCCCGTGATCTCTGCCTCGTCTCACTGTAGAGGAGGACACGGGGCTGCCATTCTCAGAAGACATCAGGGCTGCAGCCGAGCTTTGCAGATCACGGCCACCCCTCGCACTGTGAAAGGAAGCAGTGCATGAAGCATGCCCCTAAGTGGGGACCTGCCTTCCTCCACTTCTTCAGAGACACCAGGCCAGACAGGGTTTTTAATCAAACACCATTCCAAGCAGCGGGAAAGTACCATGGTATTCTTTCCACGGGAATGCTGGCAGGAGCGAAATCAATGCCCGTGATGTCTCCATAACGCAAAGAAGTCCACGGTCAACAAAGTTAAACAAAATCTTTCCAAAGGGCATGTCAAAGCCCTGGGGTTATCGCACCGATTTAATACGAAATGGTGCATTTCAATTATGATTAACAACAAGAAAAATGTTTTTCTTGTCCTAAAAACGGAACAGAACAAAACGCCTGAGCCCCAGTAAAGGCTTCAAATGAATCAAGCTCCTCGAGAAAGTGCTGTCGGGGAGACGTGGCTGGGAAGAAGGGTATTTTAGTATTACCGCGCGGCTCTGTTCTTCTCAAAAGCTTTGGCAGGATTTTTGGTGTATCCAATTTGCAATTCTTGTTCAAAGTTTGTGTGATTTTCTTATAAAACTATTAAAAACGCTTTATTCTTTCAACAAATTTAGGTTGTTTTTCCCCCACACATTGTTTCTTATTTCTTGACAGCGTGATTCTCTTTCCCTCCACACCGCACACAGATACACCGTAGAGGAATTCGTTTTCCCTCACGGCTCCATACCATATGAAGCCAATTACCCTCAGTAATATACAAAAATACAAGACATTGAGAGTTTGGTTTCCAGCCTTTTCCAGAGCCTCAGACTTACTTAACATTGGTATTGTTTAGAAATGGATGAAGCGATTTGTTCAAAAATAGTTCCACTTAAAAAAGTTCTTTACTTTTTTTTTTTTTTTGATTCATATTTTCTTTTCAATCTTCCCTTGTATGCTCTTCCAGGAAAAAGCAGAAGGATGGAAATCGCTTCTGCCCGGTGTCTGCAGGAGAAGCTCTGTCTTGGCATGCGTACCAGCCATGCTACAGAGAATACACGTTTTCATTCGCAAATACCTACAGCTCCACCTGCATAAATAAATATGCAAATACAGACATAACCATATGTGCTTTCCTTGTGGGTGTTAAGTTAGACCCTCGGCACAGAGAGTGCTCTAGAAATGGCGTCTTGATTAGGATCATAACCGAGGGTTCTTCTCAGCCCTGCAAGAAGAGCTCGTACAATGTGTAGTTTCATTTTATACAAAGCTGCACCAATATGGTAAAATATTAGATTAGACCTATCGTGTTTAGGCTCTATAATATTTGATATTAGAATTGTGGTTTGAATTCTGTATTCTTTAAACTAGTCTCTTTTTATAAGACAATTTTTAAAACTTCTTTTTTCCCGAAAAATGTCTTGTTTAAAAAGTGACTAACATGCTACCGTGGAAAAACCTTGAACGATAAGGGTAAAAACAAGCCTACCCTCTAATAAAATATCAGCCAAATGGCCCTTTTATGCTTTCAGAATTAAAGGATTTAGTTCCTTTTAACCTATGAGGGGGGGGAATATTTTGCATATACTTTAAAATCACAAAATAAATAAGTGAATGTCATCCTGACTCTTTTTGAAAACCTGTAGATAGCATAAGTTACAGTGGCTACTTTGTTTGTGATAATCTGGCCCACTGTTTAAAAATACCTATTTTCAAAATCATTCATGCAAATAGTTCCAGCGAATCAGAAAATGTGACAGGAAGAATAAATACTAAAAAAAAAAAAAAAAAAAAGGTCAAGTGTGCTTTGGGTATTTTCTTTATTAGGTGTTTTTTTTCTTTTCTATTTCCTTTTCATATCTTAGCAGTTATTTTGATAGGTCACTTTCAGAAAACTTTTTCAACCTCTTTCAAAACAGACAGTTAAAAAAGTTAGGGACAAAGCACAGTATGAATATAAATTATTTGTCAACATATGGTAACAGAGGGCGTGCCGAACTGAAGGTCGGCACAAAGAGAAGGCATTGTTTGCAGTGATAAAGTTCTCAAACTGAAGTCCTACGGTCACGCGAGATGTTACTCGCACGGTCTGGGGTTACGGCGCTTGGTAAAGCCGGGGACAGCTGCACCAATTGTACATAATTAGTCAAGGTCAGACGCGGCAAATGGAGGACACTTACCATTTGTCAGGAGGACAATGGAAGGGGACCTGAGTGTTCTCGACTGGGACAGCCACAAGAGGGGCGCATTGACTGCGGGGAAGCGGGGCTGCCCTGTTCCGTGCTCCCTGGGAGGGGGGCGGCCACTCAGGATGGTTCACACGCTAGCACTAGCCAGGCTAGCCCATGTCACAAAACACAATCTTGTTTTAACGACCAGAAGCATATGTTCATTGACACCGTGCGATGTTGCTGACACTTGAAGGAAACTGAAACAGCAGGCACGAGAATAAATGTATTTCCTACATGTGCTTGGGATCGCAGGACCCTTCCTGCGTTCAATGGCATGATCTTTTAAGTTACCAACTGATGCAATGTAATCCTTTAAAGAAAGGGGCAATTGCTTTCAAATGAGCCGTAGGGTTTGGAATGAAGAAAATCATGTGCATCTAGAAGGAAGTGCTTTTGTCTTAACAGTTGCTCTGGAGAACGACTTTATTTCTAGCGTCAGAAATGCAACATGCATTCAGACGGTTGGCAAAAATAAGTTAAGATAAAGGAAAATGTTTGGTGCCCATAGATAGCTTAGACCCAACGTGGGGTTCTAACCCACCCAGCAAGCAAGTACAGAATGTGATTTTGAAAGCTAAAAAGTCAGCGGGAGTTTTAAGGAAAAGAGCATGAGGACACAGGCATGTAAGTGGAGATCTGCAAAGATTTGAGGAGTGAATTTTGTAAACAGGCCCACTATACCCAGTGAAGACCAAGTCTGCCCACTTTCCTCCTGTCAGGGCCCAGGGCTGCTCCTTCCAACCTGCGGAAGGCTGTTTCAGCACAGCGGGGTGGGGGGGCACTCCACCCCAAAGTGGGGTTCGGTCTGCAGAACACAGCCTTTCTGCTGGGCATGCCCCTTCTCCCTTCCCTGAAGCAGCCCTGTGGGAAAGAGCAAGGACAGGGAGAAAAGATGCCTGGCACAGAGGGGACCACCGGGTCTGTGTTCCGCAGTGATTTCTCATTAGCTCGCTCTCCCTGATCACAATTTCCAGGTGACATTCTTTCTTTGGACTCAGGGCCCTCATTAGTGCCTCATTATAGTGTCTTTCCGCATATCAGTTACTTCAGTCCAGGCACTTTGCAACACAGCTTCCACCTGCGTGGGAGGAAAGGAAAGTCACAGAATTCCTTTAAAAGTAAGGGTTTGGTGGATGGCGAACACACACACACACACACACACACACACACTTGCCCACAAAATCTGTTAGACATGACAGAGCCCCTTGCACTGGGAGAAGATGCCAGAAAAGCAAGACAGTTGACCACCTTTCATAATTACACACCCTTATAATGGGGATTCATTACCTTCTTGTGTACAAAGCAATCCATTTCTGATTAGCCTTTCATCAAGCTTTCGTTTTCAAAGGAATGAATCAGAATAAGGAGAAACTGCACCATAAAACCCTCCCCCAGTGTAGCTAGCAAGGCAGGTGAATGATACATTATACATAAATTTCTAAGTTTTTATAGGAAGAAAGAGTACATACATATACACATTCATGTGTGCTCCGCACACACGGACACACACACACACACACACACACGGCTTCTGGATCTCTCCTCCATCCCTGCCACTGAACCAACAATCCTGGCTCTTTCCCTCCCAATCCCTTCTCCTCTACATAAAAAAGAGAAAGAAAGAAAGAAAAAAAAAAAAGTTCATCTGTGATATCTGAGCCCTTTCTCCCATATTCTTCACATGGCAGGATTTTCTCTTGTGTCCTCTGGAGGAGCTGATAGACTGTGCTGTGCAATTTAGTGAATCCCTGATCACTCCCTGTAAAAGTTAATAAAGATAATAAAGAATTAACTCCTTTATTTCTCTGTAGTGCCGTTCATCCTCGGGCGTAAGGAACTGACAATGTTATGTAAGCAAGGCAAATTACACCCTACACTGGGAAACAGATCCAGCAATTAAAAAGGAGATAGATACACCATTAGGGAAAGCCATCATTCCCAGTATTTGCTGGATGCAGTCTTTCTCTAAATTTAGAAGAAGAAATGCTGCCGTTTCCATCTGGCAGACGTGCCTTCCCTGCAGCTCCTTTAAGGTGGCTTTTCAGGAACACCCTTCTGTGAAGCCCGCTGTGCTGTCCCCACTCTGCCACCAGCCCCACAGTCTACTAACTACTGAGCTAAGTGGGCTCCCAGTAGCTCACCATGGTGGGGGGGAGGGGTTCACAAAGCACACCAGGCTCTCCGTCGTTTCAATTTAGTCCAAAAGTGGGATAGTCATGGCTCATGGGAGAATATGATTCAGCACGTTTATTACAATGTCATTACGTCTGATGATTTTTATTTCTGTTAACAGCGTGTGCAATTAACACTGTCTCCATAGACGTAAAGGCCCCGTGTTTATTTCTCTTCTTAAATGTGACTGAAGCGGATTAAACTCACACGAAGCGATAGCATTTATCATGAAGCATTGATTGTTGGAGCTTCAGCCTTTGATGAATGATGGGGGTTGCATAACCAGAAGTGCATGCAGACTGGGGGTGATTGACCCCCAGGGGCACCCGGGAGCTTACAGGGGAGTCCCCGACTTGCCCCTGGATGACAGAAAATGATCTTCACAGGCCAGTTTCCTCTGAATGGAGGGCAGACAAGGCACATTTCTAATGAAAATTAAAGTGACTTCAGTATCTGTATACACTCTACTTTTTATCTATAAGTCAGTTTAGAAAAAAGTGGTACCTAATAGGTCTCTTATAATCTCATATATGATGTTATACTTAGACTCTTATTTACACATCGTCATGACATACCGTAAAATAATCCAAAAGTGTGATGACTAAATAATTTGGGACACAGATGAACTGTGTTTTCTCTTTTTTATCTGAATTTAAAAGTAGCTTAAAATTGCATATTAACTGTCTATTCATTGCAGGGAGAATGGGGATTCAGAAATGGTTCCTGTGGCTGAAGCTTATTCTAATTTTTCAAATTAAGTCTTCTAATTTTCAAATATTAGTTGAAGAACTGTGAAAGTCTGAGATTTAGCCAAGTGGTTTTAAAATGTCCTCTTTGTCTCATCAAGTGTTTTCCACTTTCAAGTATCTTAACACTGTAATCATTACCATCAATCTTTTTTTAAAGACACGGCTTAGGTTACTTCCTAGTAGTGAATTTTAGTAACCCTGCAGCGTACCCAAGGGGAATCCAAGTGACCTAAATTAATGCCCCTCGGAAAGGGCTAGAACTCTTCATCAGGAGGAGGCTGGGAAAATCGCACAGAACGAGTTCCGTCGTTCCAGACTGCACCGGCCCCAGAAAGAGGGAGGACAGTTCCCTTCGGGGTTGAAGCGGAGCTCCGGTGTCTCCGGCTTTCCCAGCGAGGATCATCGCGCTCCGCGGACCGGGCCGTGAGGACCGGCGCTGCCGTCCCGGTCCACAGTTCGGGTTCGCTCCACAGGCTCAGCTTTCTTTACGCACATCACGAGCCACGGGCTCACCTCGCATGTCGCTTCGGGTTCCACCCCGCAAGCTGAGAAGATGCGGCGCTGGTGGGTGCGAAGGGCCCCTGTCTGCTTGGACGGTCGCCCGCCCTCGGAGCGGCTGCCAGAGACGGTTGTCCAGGTCACACACCGGCGCGGCGCGCTCTGCGCTCGCCTCCGAGCCGCGTCCGCGCAGTCCGGGTCCTTCCGACGGATGCTAATGGAGAAGAGTGCATCAGCCGCGCTGCGTTTCTACTGAGATTGGATAGCGGGATAGTCTCTTGTCTTCAAGGATCTGAGCATCCGACATCCTGATTCTGAAGGAAGACTTGATAGTTTACTTTAGGCAGTTCCTGCGCTATTTTTCCCTCTGCCTCTGACCGTATGGGATGCAGTTAGGAAATCCGAGCTTCGACTGAATGAGGGAGCCATACATCTGCATAAGCAGTGAATCCTGGAACACTGAAAATACAAAATTAAATTTTTAAAAAATGGTGTTATTAGTGGTTTGGCCAAATTGCTTCTCCTTTAGGGCTAATGCTGTTTCTCCCCCCCCCCTTTTTTTTTGTTTGTTTGTTTTTTGTTTTTGTTTTTCCTCCTCCCCCTCTGTCTTTTAATTCTGTGAAGACAGTCACTGTATTTCTCATCTCTATTCCAAAATATTGACCGGGGAGCTGCTCATTTAAACTGTGCCAAACTTCTGGCAGAAATGTATCAAAGAAAGGAAAAAGAAAGCCGTAGTGGAAATGGAAATTTGAAGTACTGACCATAGGTGTAAAATTTAGAAAAGGCCCCTTCCCTGAACCAGCCTTCTGGAGTGGTCCAACAGCTCCCTCTGCCCCCTCCGAGGGGGAAGTGTTCATCACATCGCGGCAGCTCCGTGCAAGAGATGCGGGGCGGCTTTGAAGCCATCGGCATGCGTCCTGGCTCCGAAAAGGAGCTCGAGGCAGGCTGCACACGTCCAGAGCCCCCACCAATGCTGCCCAGGTGAGACCAGCCGCAAGCTTCTCTTCATTAGTTCGCTGATGACTGGCCGGAGGTAACAATTAAAGGGAGGGCTCTTTATTACATTATTAGTGTGAGAAGTATTAAAAGTGACTCCATCCGTCATGCCTTATTCACAAAAGCATAGGAAAATATGCAAATCACAGAACATGCAACCTCCCCCCACCAAATTCTCCCAAATCAATTTGATTTTCCCACATTCCCCTCCATACCAGCTCCTTCCGGTTAGAAAGGGATGGGGCCGCGGGGAATATTGCCTGTGGAGGCCGGGAAGAAAACACGGTTACTTTATGGCGGTGCGGCTCCAAATCTGAATGTTCTTAATGCTTTCTTGAATTCGGGTGTTTGTATCTAACAAGTACAAATGGACCTAAACTCAGGTGATCGAACGTGTCCTTTAATCCCCAGCCTAGCCCGGGGTGCTGGCATGAAAAACAGTTTGATTTTAAGAAGCAATCGTGTAGATTGAGACCCACAGCATAAAGGTTTTGTTTGCAGGTAGAAATCAGGTTCGCAAAGGAGTGTGCATTGTGCCAGTTAAAGCCACAGAACACACGTGCACACACACACCTTAAGCATATAAATAAAATGATTTAGCTTTCCTATCTCATGTTTACCCAAAATAAAAGAAAGAAAAAACATGCTAACTCATTCCATGCTACCTAATTTAGATATTTCAGTCAAGTTTCCCCAGCAAAAAAAAAAAAAAAAAAAAAAAAAAAAAGATTAAATGTGATCATTACTAGTTACAACCGTACTTATCATCTGAACTCCTCTGCCTGTGATAGATCATGTTACTAATTCACCTCTGTGTGCTTTAACTTTTATTTTGAGTCATTTTCCTGGTACAGATGTAGTGTTCATCCATTCACTCATGCCTCCGTATATCTAAGATTACTGAGGACGTACGAGGGTCACAGACCAGGGAACAGTGTGCTGGAGACTGGCCTGCTTGCCCAGGGTGCAGAAAGAAGAGGCCTGGCCAGGGCCAGCACAGACACCGGAAGGGACGTGGGCACAGCTGCTAGTGCAGGTGCACTCCTGGGCTATGGCTTTATTTTCTGTGGGAGTGGCTATGGCCTTGAATGTGTATGTATGCATGTACATGAATATATATGTGTCTCTATATGTATATATATATTAATAGCCTAATGTCCTCATGTGCCTACTTAGGGCATATTGGCTTTTGTATACAGGACACACAACTATAAATTATAACAAAATGCTCCCTTGAATAATACATCTCTTGCATTCCCCCTTCGCTGTAGCCACGCACACATGCATACTCAATATGATACCGTCATTTATCAAATTAAAACAAAAACAAATTATTTAGGATCCATGCCGTACTAACAAAGAAACAGCCTTGTAAAAGTATGAATTTATTAGCACCCCAGCCTCTGAATGTACATTGATAGAAAATATAATTAAATCAGCGTTTTTTACTACTCACTCAGCATAAATTGCCGCTAGCTCTGCAAGACTGATGCAATGCATTGTTTGTGCTCATGAGGACAATAGTCTTTGAAGCTGAAATCATTCTTTTTTTTTTTTTTTTTTTTAATCTATATAGGATCCCCAAACCCAAACTCCAGCGAACGGGGGTGGAATGTTGGATCCGAGCTTCATCGCCATCACGCCACCCAGAAATTCCCATCATGCCAGTTGCCGGAGCGCTGTGTATGGGAAGTAATCACCATCCAAGAGCTGACAAGGCACGGCTCTTAGAAGCCCCTGATTATTTGACTTGTGGTATTCACACCCAGTAAATCTCACTAACTGAGAGGCCAAAGGCAAGATAGGCTATGGCTTCTGATCTTCGAACAGATACTGTCAGTCAGCTTGGGCTGCTGTAGCTCAGTGCTATAACTGAGTTGATTAAACAGTGGAAATTTATTTCTCACCGTTCTGGAGACTGGGAAGATCAAGGTGCCGGGAGACGGGTGTCTGGCAAGAGAACGCTTCTTGGCTTGTAGACTCTGACTGCTCTCTGTCCTCTCACGGCCTTTCCCTGGTGAGCCCTCCGGAAAGAGACCTCTCTCTCCCCTTCCCCTTTTAAAGGCACTCATCCCATCATACGGGCCCCACCTCCTCATCACCTAATCTAAACCTAATCACCTTGCAAAGGCCTGGGGGTGGGGGAGGTTCCTAGAGCTTCAACAGACAGACTTAAGGAAAACATAAACATGCAGCCATCATACGGACTGTCCTCCTCTTAGACTGCTAGGACCCCTGAAGCTCTTCTCTTCTAGAATTATGGATTATACAAAGTGGTACAGCGGAGGGTTTTCTTGTTTGTTTTTGGTTTTGCTTTTGCTTTTTGCACCTTAGTTTTAAAAGACCAGAATAAAACAATGCAGCACAACACAAAATAAAATCCAATAAATAAAACAAAACAAGCCAGACCAAGTGTAAACGGCTGCGGTGCTGTCCGCCCTCCCGCCCAAGGAGCCGGAACCCACCCGAGAACAAAGGCACACCTGGTGGCTGCCGGAGTAATACTGCCAGTCAAGACATCTCCCCTAACTCTTGTCGTGACTCTTTCCAGGGTGACACCTCACATGCTCCCGAGTCTGCCACAGATACCGCCTTGTATGATTTTCTTGGTACCCATAGCTACACCAGATGATCTCGAAGTTTAACTTCTAATTATATATATATATATATTTTAATGGACTTCAACAAGTTCCTTTACTCTCCTCTGATTTGCTCCTCTGGTGTTTCCCATGAGCTCTCTGGCAATAGGCCGTGCTGGTGCGGCAGATGAATCCTGGGACAGTCCGGACTGCCACTCCTTCCCCAAGCAGAAGGCAAAGAAGGGAGCAGACCTCTGTGAGAGGCTCAGCTGTCCTCTGACAAATGGGGAGCGACAGGGAGTTGTCCCGCTGTGTTATGGGCATACAAACCTCTAGTTCGGTGGAGAGAAAGTTTGCCTATACACCCTCATCACCTAAAACAGCTTCAAACTGAACACGGTTGAAGAAAGCAGCAGTCCATTACGGGGGCGTCTCTGTGCAGTAGGTAGATCTCCCCCACCTGGAAGGATCCATGTTGCTAATGCAAGTGGTAAGTTTGGTCCACGAGCTTCTGTGCCCGAAGACGCTCCACGTGACGGCCTTTGTGGCCGTCCCTGTTGTGGCCCGACCCCTGTTGCTCCAATCCAGGGGAGCTGCACACAACAAGTCCTTCCTATATGTGTGTAGGTTCTGAGAATATTTCCTGGTTCTGAGAATATCCTGAGAATATTTCCTGGCTCGGTGCTAATGGACGAATTGGCGTGGACATATAGGGGCATCATAGAAACAAAGTGCTTAGTGTTAAAACCCTTATCTCACAGCTTTCTGTTTTTCCCCAAAGCCTGTCCTCCTCTCCTTGTGGACCAGTGGCGGCTGTGGTTCATCTGTGGACACACGGAGATGAGCTCGTCTGACCACCTGCCCGGCGGGCTGGAAATAGCACCCATGGCAATGCAGCCACATCTAGGACTCTGGTCTGCCTTCTCTCCTGACGTACCTTCATGAAGCAAGGCCCATGAGACCGTATTCGGGAGAAGACCCCAGCTTGCCTTTCTTATGAATAATTCTAACACCTCATCAAAGGATTCGTTGCCAGCATGTTAATGAAACGACCCTGTAAGTCCGAGAGTAGACCTACCTACTCGGCGGAGGTAAAGCTCCTCTCCCTGAGCACGCCGAGGAGGGTGCGGGGCTCGTCCGGGGGACGGAGGGTGCGGGAGGGGCAGCAGAGATAAAACAACCAATGAAGTTACTGTGGAGAGTTTTCTTCCCCCGCGAGGCACAGGATCCAAACACACACACACCCGGACAGAGCACTGCCTCTGAAGGCTGGCAGCCCCCACAGCACTTTGAGCAAGAGCAGAGCCTTGGAGAAGACAAATGAGCCCAGGCTCCAGGCCCAGGCAGCACTTGTATCCGGGGAAAACAAAGAGAACAGGAGAAGGAGGAGGAAGGGGGTTGGTAAGGAGAGAAACATGTTTAGAAATCAAAGTAGATAGTGCTTACATGAAGAAAAGCTTTGGGGCACCCGGGTGGCTCAGTCGGTTAAGTATCCGCTGTCAGCTCAGGTCACGATCCCAGGGTCCTCGGTCCGAGCCCGCGGGGAGTGCTCCGTTCAGTGGGGGTCCTGCTTCTCCCTGTCCCTCTGCTCCTCCCTGTCCCTCTGCTTCTCCCGACCCCACCGACACACATGCTCTCTTTCCATCTCAAATAAATAAATAAATAAAAATGTTTAAAAAAAAAAAAAAGCTTTACACTGTAAGAAAATACACTCTGGATGATTCAATCTATGTGAAATCAAAGACCGTATGCAAGTACAAAACTAACGTACGCTCCTAGAAGTCAGAACAGTGATTCTGAAGCAGGGGGGGACTGGAAAAGGCTCCCGGGAACTTTCTGGCTGAAGCGATGACTGCCCTATGTCTTATTTTTGTGACAATTATGCGAACGTGTGCCATCGTCAGAACTCATTGACCCAAACACCTAAGATCTGTGTGTTTCACTACATGTAATTTATGTCTCAATAATAATGATTCAACCCATGTTTAGCCCGAGACTTGGTCACGTCAGCATTTTTAAGAGAGTAGCTCCAGTGGTTCTGAGATCTGGTCTCAGCAGGCGGCAGCAGCCTTTTGTTTTCAGCTTCTGGAGCATTCTCCTGTGCGGGACACAACGGAGTCATGTGTAAATGAACAACAGTGGAAGCACCACGTTGGAACACTCACTTAACCTGTGAATCGCAAGGTTATTTTTGTAGCTGTGTCCTGTCTTCCCGTGTGGAGGGTGATTTATGGTTTTCCGCCGAGCTTCATCATCATTGTGCTCACCTTTGTTTCCATCATAGTTAATTAAAGGGAAGGTCATTGTCACCTTATGTTTTAAACCTTCTTAACATAATATATCACCCTTGGTACACTTTAATCAGGGGATTTGTGAAGGAATGGTGTAATAGGAAAAAAGTTTACGGCGTAATCCATCCTCTCACAGTTACACGTGAGCTGTTGCACATAATGAAAGTTAATAAGTAGACAAAATGAAGGGTCTATCTTGGGATTCATTCAAGTGTTGATTAATTGGCTGGGTGATGTAGTGGAAAAGAAGATACCTAGCTTTTCTAAACTGCACGCAAATGTGGCCCAAACAAACTCTATTTAAAGGACAATCTCTCCTTTCCTTTTTCCTTGCAAATTGTCACCCCCAAACAATATGAAATTAATTAAACAACTGTTTATTGAATGCCTTCCACGTGCCAGGCATAGTAGGAAAACTGGAACATAAAGGGTGAAGTCAGATACCGTCCCTTTCCCCGAGAGGAACCGAGACTCATGTTGGTTGAGATACAAAGGAAGGACAAATTATTTATTCTAAATGGTTACTACTGGGGATACCAGAATTAGTTAAGATTCATAAGAAGGACTGAAATAATATTAAGTACGCCAAGCACATCTGCCAAGAAAATGTTAAATCCTTTCTCCAAAGCCATTTATTTTATTTAACAAACACTTATAAAGCACTTACTAAAAGACAGCCATTGTTCTAAGTGTTCTCCAAATATTAAGTCATTTAATACCAACAACTTCCCTAATGAAGAAGGCGCCATTATCATTCCTCTTTTATAAATGAGAAGACTGAGGCACAGGACGACAAGTAATTTACCCAAGGTGGTATTGCTCTCCAGAAACCAAGCTCGTATCCACTAGGCTATACTACCTTTAAATAAGATGCTTTTGACGGTTTCAGAAAATAATGACTTTCTACAGCATGTCCTGTTAAAAGGGACAGTTTTTCATAAAGATCTTATAGGATTCTATATCTTTAAATTTTTTTTTTTTAAGATTTTATTTTATTTGACAGAGAGAGATCACAAGTAGGCAGAGAGGCAGGCAGAGAGAGAGAGAGAGGAGGAAGCAGGCTCCCTGCTGAGCAGAGAGCCCGATGCGGGACTCGATCCCAGGACCCTGAGATCATGACCTGAGCCGGAGGCAGCGGCTTAACCCACTGAGCCACCCAGGCGCCCAGGATTCTATATCTTTAACATTAATTCTATCTCCACCCGGAATCACCCACCTTGTTAAATAATACAACTCACCTAAAGTAAATAACCTATTGGCCCAGTAAAAGTCAATTGCAGACCCAGTTAAAACTTAGAAGAATGTGAAGATGAGAAAAATGTGTTTTGAAGCATAGCCTCCTATGCACTTGCAAAAAGAAAGAGGATATGTCAAATCAGGATGAGGGTATGTGAAGTGAAGCTTCACACATCAAGAAAAGTGTCATGGTGATTAAGGTGGAAGGGGCTCTTCAATGACACGATTCACTGTTTGAGTTATCAACAGGCCCATCTTTGATCTGCGTTTCCCCTAGGATAAAGATGGATGCAGGTTTGCATAATGCAAAAGATGAATACAAACTAAAATAAACCACAAATAGCCAAGTCAGAATTGAGCACGAGCAGTGTGGTGGGCAGTTTCTAGAGGACTGCAGTGATCCTGCTTTCTGTTGTTCACACCTTTGTGTAAGTCCCCCCGCCCCACCCCTTGAACGCAGGCTGGACCTGGTGGCTACTTCCAGCAGAGAGAATGCAGCAGAGCTGCTGGGTGTGCATTTGGAAGTGATCTTACAGAGAGGTGGGTTTCTGTCTTGGCTACTGTGCCTCTCACTTTGCTCACTCTGACAGTGCCACAAGCTAAGCTGCTCTAGAAAGGCTCATGAGACAAGGAAGTGAGGGTGACTCTGGACAAACCCAGCTGGGAAATAAGACCTCAGTCCAACAGGCTGCAAGGAACCAAATCCTGCTCCACCCACAGGAGTGGACTGGAAGTGGATCCATCCCCGGGCGAGGTACCAGATGATACCTCAGCCCTGTAAGACACCCTTATGCAGCCTCAAGACAGACCCTGAGCCAGAGGCACTCAGATAGCTGCAATCACATTCTCAACACATAGAAACTCAGAGGCAATACACGTTTCTTGCTTGAAACATAAGTTTTTATGTGATTCACTATGCAGCATACATAATAAAAGCACTTTTCTTTCAACACATCTTTGTTTTCTGCTAAACGCCAAGAAACTGGAAGAAATATTGCAGAAAGGATTTGGTGCAGTCTCTGCCCTCAGAAATGGCTGCAGTCAAGTAGAGGAAAGGTGAGTCCATGATCCCAAACATTTTCTGGTAAAGTGTCATGCTGCTTGGGCGACATGGAGCAAAGTGGCCTCTGTAAACATGTGTGTCCAATACCAGACTCCAAGTCCTCAGGGATAAGTGGGGGACTATGGCATTTCTTGGCATATTTTGCTTCCTTTGTGTCCATAGAATACAAGTTTAGGGACACTCTTAGTGGGTGGTTTGCTTCATTTTGTTGGTGGAGAGAGGCCTAGTAGATCTGGATGCGTGGTCTAGAAATGAAACTCTGGAGCATGGCTGTTCCTTTTTCTCTCTCCACTCCATGGCTCTCACTGAGGCTATAGGAAAACAGGAAAAGAACACGAATGAAGAAGGATAGCATAACAGGTGATGTGTCTGCTTTTCCTCCAGTAAACACATGTTCAGCAGCTGTGTGGCAGGCACCGTGCTCATGCTGAGAGATACACATACTGTACATGTCTCCATATGGTGACATGGAGATGAAAGCAAACACTCTAAAACTCAAAATACACTTAAAGCAAGATGGCTGACTTTGTCTACCTGTTGCTTGTACAAATGTTCTAAAGAATATTAAGTGGGCTTCACATGTGTAGCTCAAGCCCTGAAGTTTCTTCATGTAGCTATAATGATACTTTGTCTTCCACCGTGAGCCACTGTGTTTGAAGGAAAACCAGCAATTCTTCTATCATGTGTACTGCCAATAGCTCCTCTTTATAACAATCCTAAAAGGGACTAGTATTCTGGGTATATATCAGTTTGTTACTTAGGGAAACAGTTTTCTTCCCAGTAATAGGAAATAAATATTTTCAGATGTATTTTGAAACATCAGTCCAGTGCAGTGGGACCCTCTTTCTCTTACTGGTGTGGCAAGAAAAATGTTCATGACAGAGGCACATGGATGTCACTCACCAGAGACTCCAAATCAGCTTCATTTGACCCTGCACAAAATACTTCCTTGCTGCAGACCATTTCATGCACTTTGAGGACGGAGACTGAAAGATGGCCCATAGGGCTCCTTGAGGCATTGCCATCTCTCTGGAGTTGTACTGAGAGGGACCCTCCACTACTTACCAGCCTCATGGACATGGTCAAGTGACAGTCATTTTGAGCCTGTTCCCTTCCCTCTAAATTCACCTTACACTCATCTCATAAGATGAGGAAATAAAAAAGAGATAACCTTTGCCAAGTACAAAGGCAAATAACCATCACAGGGTAGGTGCTCAAATTATAACAATCTTTATAATTTGTTTCTTAAATTCCACAATTGCTGTTTGCATTGCTGTTATATTAAGGTGGCAATTTCTGAGTCTTTATACCAAAATTCTATACACAAGAAATTGGGAAATTAAAAAATACAACTCAGTTTTGAAATCCTTTTGGCAATAAACTTATGAAATCAAAATGGCGCTCATTAGATCCCCTTATCTACAGAAGGATTGGGAAACACTTCCCAGGCTAAAACTGTGTTCATTCTTTTTTTTTTTTTTCCAATTTATTTATTTTCAGAAAAACCTTATTCATTATTTTTTCACCACACCCAGTGCTCCATTCAAGCCGTGCCCTCTATAATACCCACCACCTGGTACCCCAACCTCCCACCCCCCCCCGCCACTTCAAACCCCTCAGACTGTGTTCATTCTTAAATCTGCACTGTCCTTTGACGCCATGGCTGACACAAGTTGGCACTTCATACCTGCCAAGTAACTAGGTTATTTAATGGCTTTTAAACTATTAGAAACTTCATCCCTTTTAATTACTAATGGGAATGTTTCAAGGTGATGGAATTCCCCTAAATTCCTGGCTGGAAAGATCATCTTTGTCTTAGGTTTCATCCCTTCCTCTTTCTTGGCTTACATTGAGGAACACAGGAATTATCTTAGGTCGGGTTTCAACACAGCTCCTTTTTTATTTTTTATTTTTTAAATTTTATTTATTTATTTATTTATTTATTTATTTATTTATTTATTTTTGTGTGTGGCAGATTCTCTTGAGCAACACTTCTTATTCAACTAGTATGGTGCAGAGATTACTGTGACTTACCATGGTTCCACTCCTTGAAAAGTCTGGGCTCTAAGAGCATGAGCGTGTGTACTCATGTCGTGATTGGATTCATACTCTTTGGGGAAGTCCAGGAGGATCACTGGATCCGGGCCCCAGGAAGCAGGGACCGGTTCGCAGGTGATTGCCAAGTGTCCCTGCCAACGGGCATGTCATGGTCCTCAGGACAACTCAATACTTTGTCCAGAGTTTTATTTTAGCCCTGTGAGCACATTTAGATCAGGTGATACAATGTCTGGTAGGGCTTCCTCATGGGCAGTTTCTGTTAATTTGTTTTGTCTTGTGATCAGTTCATACTGTCCTGTTTTTGTACATGCCTCATTTTTATTTCTTCCTTACATCTGGGTATTTGAATATTATAATGTTGCAACGGTGGGATGAGAAACTCCTCTCCCCTCCCTGTGGCCACCACCTCCTATGGGCTCTTGTTGGTCTGCATGGAGGCTTCTCTAGACCGAAGCTCAGCTCTTGTGTCTGAGACCAAAGCAGGTTCAGTTACGGTCATGTTTTTTCTGAATGTTGATCAGCTGTCCCCTAATAGAGGCCGTCATGGACTCTTCCTTCACAGACTCCCAGCAAAATACATAAAGTCTCAAGTGGACACCACCACTCTCTGGAACCTGCTTTCCTTTACATCTGGTTGCAAAACCAGCAGAATGTGCCATGCATCCTGAGTCATCTTACCCTTTTGCTAAATCAGACCTCGGTGACACAGGGCTGGCAGGTAGTAGAGCAATTTTCTCCTGGTGGACAAAGCAGTAGGCTGAACAAGTCGTGTTCCATGGAATACATTTCCAACTTCCGGCAGACTCGCCTCTTTCTGCCAGACCTCCTTTCCCTGGCTGACACTCCACTGCCCAGGCCCCTGACATGGAACCACCTGGCCTGATCTGCCTCTCGGAGATGCCCCCCAAACTCAGCTCTGGAGGTGTAAAGGGAAGCTGAGGAATGGAGAACTTACCTGGCTTTCTGAAGTGCCTGTGAACTCTTCCTTCTAGGCCAGTGGGTTTGGTGAACAGCTTTCAGCATGTGAGAAAGGTTAGGCAATTGCCCTGCTTCCCAAAGAAGCAGACACACGTACACACCAAGTTCCTCAAGAGGAGAGTGTTGCTTTTAGATATACCTAAGTGATGCCCTGTCCCCTTTATGTCCTGTAGAAAATAAATAATTCTGCAAAATAAAGATTCTCCAAGTGTTCCAGAATGCTTCTGGGCTGTGTCCACGTCTGCTAGCCTCTGTCTTCCAGCCCCTCACACATGACATCTCCATACCATGGTCTCACTACTCACACAGTGTGTTCAGGTCTCCAAAGTCTTCTGTGGCACAGGGAACACACTCACAATTTGATAAGAATCCAAACCTTCCATGTAATCTTTTTCATGCCGTTCTCAGATAAGCTAGTGACTTTTTCCACATATTATAGTACAAATTATTTAATAAAGATGTCTGTTCCAGAATTAGCAAACTACTTTAAGCAAGGACTTACAGACTGTTCTGCCTTTTTCAATCTTTAGCTCATTCTAATCCACCAAATGTCTTCCCAGTTTTGGTCGTTGAAATAAAGTTTCAACCAGGACATTCTTTGTCAAGTTCACACTCATCAAAACAGCTGGCACCCTCCATGATTCCTCAGGATGAGTGTCTACGTGGTATTCTGTTAGAATACTGACCAGCGGGACACAAAGTGCTACTTGCTGAAATTTCTAACACCCTGGGCTCTCGTGCTCAGCTCTTAAGGCTCTTTTGGTGCAAACAGGCACATTTCAGGGAATTCTTGCACAAACATCACACCTAAGCCACTATCCCCAAGAACCAAAATGGGTCCCAGCAGTTTTATCCTTGCTTGAAATAAAAAATTGTTTGCTTCTACACTGAATAAACAACTTTATAAAATAATAGTTTATATAATGAAGTAAGATCATTCTATCAATCTAAAGTTCCATGGTGTCTCCTGGTTTGAACTCAAATTTCCTATTTGTCAACACAGTTCCCATTTGATGGTGGAGAATCTAGTTCCTTGTGTACATATTTGGTTACTATGGCTTTGAGTGTCTTCATTTTTATATGGCTGGTAGAATTGGGTTGAGATTTTAATATTTTCTATCCCATTTCAGAGATTGTACGGTATCATTGTAGCTACCAAGGCTAGATTTAAAATATCATCACTTTTACTTGATGTCTGTATATGAATTAATCAGTCAACTGGTACTTAAATTACCTGTTTCCAATTAGTTTACATTTCAGAAGCAAGCTACCACCTAAATTATCTACCACTATGAATTGAAATTTTGTGAGACGGTTGTCTTCATTTATGAGTGAAAGTCATAGCTTTTACCCCAATGTTTATAGCAGCAATGGCTACAGTCACTAAACTATGGAAAGAACCAAGACACCCTTCAACGGACGAATGGTTAAGGAAGATGTGGTCCATATACACTATGGAGTATGATGCCTCCATCAGAAAGGATGAATACCCAACTTTTGTAGCAACATGGACAGGACTGGAAGAGATTATGCTGAGTGGAATAAGTCAAGCAGAGAAAGTCAATTATCATATGGTTTCACTTATTTGTGGAGCATAACAAATAGCGTGGAGGACAAGGGGCGTTAGAGAGGAGAAGGGAGTTGGGGTAAATTGGAAGGGGAGGTGAACCATGAGAGACTATGGACTCTGAAAAACAATCTGAGGGGTTTGAAGTGGTGGGGGGGTGGAAGATTGGGGTACCAGGTGGTGGGTATTATAGAGGGCACAGATTGCATGGAGCACTGGGTGTGGTGAAAAAATAATGAATACTGTTTTTCTGAAAATAAATAAATTAATTTAATTTAAAAAAAAAAGAAAAGGGACGCCTGGGTGGCTCAGTTGGTTGGATGACTGCCTCCGGCTCAGGGCGTGATCCTGGAGTCCCAGGATCGAGTCCCACATCAGGCTCCCAGCTCCATGGGGAGTCTGCTTCGCTCTCTGACCTTCTCCTCGCTCATGCTCTCTCTCACTGTCTCTCTCTCTCAAATAAATAAATAAAATCTTTAAAAAAAAAAAATAAAAAAAAAAGAAAAGAAAAGAAAGTCATAGCTTTGCACCCATCAGAAACCGTATTGAAGGACATGTGCCCTGTTGGCTATTGAAGCCTTGAACGTACAGTTTTCAACCTGTTTCAAACATAAATGAGTCAGAGAGTATTCCCAAGGACACAGACATGATTAGTCACTTACTGTATACATGTGTTTTCCATTGTTGCGGTAACACATTACCTCAAAGTCAGTGGCTGGAAACATGGCAAAAGTATCATCTTAAGTTCAAGAAGTTGGAAGTCTAACATGGATCTCACCGGACTAAAATCAAGGTACCTAAAGCACTGTATTTCTTTGTGGAAGCTCCTAGGGAGAGCCTTCTCCTGGCCTGTCCAGACTCTAGAGGCTGACTACACACCTTGATCCAGAGACCCCTTCCATCTCGGATACCAGTAATGGTGGGCTGAGTTTGTCTGATTTACGTTCCTGCCTCCTGCTGGCAATTACAAGGTAGGACTCCTGAGATGACACTGTGTCCACCTGGACGGCCAGGACAATCTCTCTATCTGAACACTTTTAACTCAAGCATATTTGCAAAGTCTCTTTTGTCATTTAATTCATATTTACAGGCTCTGGTAATTAGGCTGTGGACGCATTTGGGATTCATTGTTTTGACTACTATACTGTATTTAATTTGAGACTACATTTCCTAATCCTTTCAACAGGACAGGTCATCAAGCAAGAAGTCCAAACAGGAAAGGAGAGCCTAGTGGCCCCAGTGGAGATGTGTGGGATTAGAGTCCCTGCTTGGGCAGGTCACCGGGACATCACACAGACGGCATCACTTATTCTGGAATGAAATTTCTGGATCATGACTAGCAAGTGCAGAAGAAAGGCACTGCCATGTTTGGTGCTCATGCTTAGTTGCTGACTAGACACGATACAAGGAAGGATGAAGCCAGAGAGGCAATCAGAGTCCAGCTCAGGAAGGAGGCGATGGGGCATCCTGGTCAGGTCAACGTTTATCCAGACCAAGGGGTCCGTGACAGCCCTGAGGATGTGAGAACATTTGGGGTAGCTGACTCAGGCAGCTATTTGAGGCAGAGCTGGGGCAGTGCACAGGGGCAGGGGAATCCAAGAAAGAGACAAAGAATCCCAGTCCTCTGGAGGAGACAGAGAGGACCCAGAACAGAGCTAAGGGTTAGGTGAGGGTTAAAGTCCAGGACTCAACAACAGTTGTGGGAGCTCCAAGGAGAGGAGGCATGGCCAGCCTCCTGCTCACACTGCTGTCTCAGATGGCCAGGGATGGGCCAGAGTGGAGGGGCAGATCTGGGGGCACAGCCTGGAGTTGATCTGGTCATTTAGATTTGAGATCTCTAGCGCAACCGGGCTTGTGTTGGGGGCCTACCACGGCTAGAACTAAACTAAGAATGGCCAAGTGCTGACGAGCTGAATGACCAGCCACCCACCGGCCATCCTCGCAGGGTGACACGGGGCTCCCTCAGCACCCAGGATCCCACTGTGGGGAAGTGAAGTTCACAGGATCATTCAGGTTGAAGGTGCGGTTTCAATACACCCACAAAGGTAGTTAAGTCAAAGTTTTATTACTTACAAATCTCTGAGCAGGAGGGCAAGGCTCCCAGGGAAGGGCAGGCCTCTGTCCCAGGTCGCAAGCGAGAAGCAGGCAGAGAGCAGGGTGGCAGCACCTGTTATTTTACGGTGGTTGGGGTACAGGTCACTAACTTCTGCCCACTGAGCTCTAAGTGATCGTGTTGAAGGTTCGCTGGGAAAGCAACGCAGGTACGTCTCGTCTTTCAGGAATCCTAAGCTCAGGTGCTGATCTAAATGTGCGGACCCTTGCTGAAGAGGGTGGACCTACTGTAAATGCCCAGGCAGCACCACATGGTAGCTGCCCTCTCATCACAAACACGATGCCCCGTGCGGGATCTGATGGGGTAGAAGCTGGAGAATCACACAAGAATGCAGAGGGGACTGAGGCCATCAGAGGCATCTAAAAGACAGCAGTTAGAAGAGGCCCCAGACACAGAGGTGAGAGCTTGTGCGTGATAACCCCAGGAGAAAGCACCAGAAACATCATCATGTGAAAGTCGCAGCAGAATGAGAACCCCTGCACGGTAACTACTTTGAAATGTCCCCTGGGTTGGGTGATGGGACACCCAGCGATGTCACTGAGCATTGTTCTGGTACGCCTGTGAGGGTGTTTCTAGCTGAGGTAGCATTGGGCTCTGCAGGCTGAGTAGAGCAAGTTGCCCTCCCCGTGTGGGTGGGCCTCATCCAATCCTTCGAAGGTCTGAATAGAATAAAAGACTAAGTAAGAAATTTCTCCCCATGCCTGTTTCTCTGGAGAGCCTTGACCAAAATACCCTGTTTAAAATTAGAAAACAACTAAACTCGTGTTAAGACTGACTCGTCTGAATTACATTTGACTCTCTCCTCACAGCTCATGCTGTGACTGGTTAAGGCCCCTGGTGCTGGAGCAGAGACTCTGTCTGCACGCACGTTGCCCTCACTGCGTCTCGGGTCCCGACCACGGGGGACTCTCATTACCGTGGGCTGACAGGTCGACAGGCATTCCTTGCCAGGTCTACTCACTTTCATGCTGAATTCATGGTCATTAACAAATCAACATTTGCCTAAGCAATCTGCAGGAAAGCAAAGAATCAAACAGTTCGCAGTCTTATCTTCACTTGCTAGCCTTACCATCTCTCTTCTTGTCTCTGTCTGACCGTCATGCTCCTTCCCTTCTTACTCATCACCACTTCCCATGACTCAACCAGTGCCCAGAAGCACCATGGGTCCAGCCACGTGTGTACCCTGGCATCATTCTCACATGCCTTTCACCAATGACCTACCCGCCACATCAGTGCACCTGTGCAGAATGCAATCCCTCCATCCACCTGGCCTCCTCCGCTATCCAAGAATCTCAAGATGATACCCTAAAACTCAACCCCCATTGCATAGAGCCCTCACCGATAAAGTGTTGAAGTTTTGAAATTCATTCAGAAAGACTAGTTTCAACTCTCTCTTAGCGGCAACAAGCCTCCCTCAGAGAAACAGATTCTACCATTGAAATGAGAAAAAAAATAATAAGGTGCTTACCCAATCCATTTTTAAATGTGGAATCAATAAAACCTACCAATGTATTGTTTCGAGGTTACCTTTAAAATGGTACTGGGGGGAGGGACTAGGTACATTAATGCATGCAAATAATTCAGGATTTAACAAGAGCATGAAGATTTTCTCAAAGGAAGAAACATACACACCTGCTTTCCCACGTGCTCTCCGATTTATCATTGTATTCTCTTAAACTCTGGGGTGTTGCATTTTAGGGTCCTATTAAATAAATCAAAAGAGCGTATTATCTGAAATTAGGAACCAGACAGGACAGCAGCTAAAATTAATTCACCATAGTAATCTCCTCCTTAGAAACTCCCCTGAGGGAAGACATTATATGCCCATTTCCATGGGCAGAGATTTCAATATATCTCTCCTATTAGCTTTACATGCCTAAATCCCTATGCATTAAAATAAAATGTATCTACCCTCTCAGAAGAGAAAACTGGAAATCGGCACTTCCCTCTAAATGAGTCCAATTAAATTTCATCAAGTTACACATCTACATTTTAGACTCATACATAGAAGAGAGAGAAAACGGGTCTAAAGATAGATGTGCCCATGTACATTTCCAAACATTTCAACCCTAGTCTCTGCCAAAGAGAAGAAACCCCAAACCGAGAGCTATCAACACAGACACATGCATGTGAAAATCCAATCTTCCTCACCCCTTCATCTCGGAGCGACACAAGCAAAAATAGTAACTGCGTTCAACGGAAGTGTTGTTAAACACCAGTGCCCAAATTCCGTCTCATTTCGTCCAGTGTGTTTGGGGTGGGGGGCACGAAGCGCGCTTGAGTTAGTTGAAGATAATATGATACGGGGCTCGAAACCCTCCTTGGATTTCAAACAGGTCAACTTGTCAAAGCTTTATGTGGGAGCCAATTACATTAATTTTCCACAGCAGCCAAATACATATTTCATTTCCATCTCCCACAAGAGATGGGGTCCAGGGATCCTGTTTCGAAAGGCTCTTATCACTAAGTAACATTCATACCCCCAAAGGAACCCTTGGCAGCCGGTGGCCCATTGATGTGATGGAGCCAGGCCGGGCCGCCTCACGCTGTCACAGAGCCCCTCCCAGACACACGCGCTCAGGGACAATAGGCTTCCACATCAGCTACATTGTCAATAAATTTCAATTACACTAATTGCCAAGAGTTCAATGAGTGCACTTTGAAAAGGGGGAGAAAGGAGTATTAAAAAAAAAAAAGAGCTTATGCCTCATAGGGCTAAAGAAAAGGAAGTAATAAATAGTCTGTGTTTTCTAATGGGGGCATTCAAGTATTTTTCAACATGGCTTAACCAGATTTTACAAGCTGTCCCAGCTTTGGGGATCCTGTTTTACATTTCTTTGTCACTGTCTCTAAACAGCATATACAGAAACTCAATTATGTGGCGTTATATTTCAAGGGAGATTTAATTTCTAAGTCCCCCCCCCATCAATCTGCTGTGCTCGGATGGAAAAAAGCACTGAGTGCCTTTGGGGAGACAATTTTCTGAATGAAGGGGATGATTTAAAAACTGACCGACAGGATGGCACCAGACTCAGGGTGGGGGACCCTGACGTGCCACCAAGGAATGAAAGCATTGGGGAACGAAAGCCCTGTGGCCCTCCTGCCGTCACACACCCACACAGTCAGGGACTCGGCCCTGTCTCTGTAAGGCTGGTGGGGTCTTGACCAGTTTACCATCATTAGAGGTGTCCTCATCATTATCCACACTGTTCGGTCTTTGCAAGCAAGGAGACAACAAAAACAAGAATGTTTTCACAACACGTGGGACATGCGAGCGGCTCCCCCAAGCCCGTGCACCAGGTACAGAAGGGTGCTCGCCCTCCACGAGGCTGTCCGGTGGAGGACCCGAACACTGGGTGGTGCACGTGGCCCGTCCCCCTTGCCAAGACCCTCGCAGAAAGCCTAGCTGTCCAGGGCGTCATGAGGACAGGAAAAGTGAGACAACGCACCTGCTGTTTTCTCTTGCAACCGACTGCAAAGAACTACATCAGACCCCTTCCCCCGGAGGTGTACTTGATCAGGCTTGTTCTCGCAGAAGGAGGGGGGTCGCCAAGGCTGCCTTGGTTCGCGCCGCTGCCATTAGCCTGCACAGCCTGTCTGCTTTGTAAGCTGGAGATGAGAGCGACCCCACTACTTGGCCAGGCACTGGACGAAGCCCTGTACACATATTAACTCATTTCATCCTCAAAATGGATCCTTGGGGTCATCTTTTCTCATCTTCCAACACAAAACCTGAACACTGGAGAAATGTGGTGTGAGTAAACTACGCCTCAGTAATACTTTTAAGTCATTGTATCGTCTCTTCCAAGGATATTTTCATTTTAAACAGTATCTCTGCTTATTGATGAAATGCTTTGTGCTCTGTAAAGGGGTTTGCAGCATCAAGGAGCAGATGGGGGAAACTGTAACAGCTTGACCTTTGGAAACATGGCGCTCATTACACCCTGGGAGGGTTAACAGAACAGCGGAAGGATCATGACAGCACTTCTGAACACAGCCAGGGAAACAGTCATCGGGCGGCCCTCAGTGGAGGTGTGTGTCCTGGTGAACACGATATTCAACAGTGCAGTATGTGGTTCTGTGAAAGCCTTATGCGAAGGAGTGTGAGGGCCAAGGACGAACATAGGGCTATTTCTAATATGGCAAACCAACCTGTTGGTCTCCGACATGCCTTTCTGGTGTTGTTTGTTTGGTTATGTGACACAACCTCCCAGTCATCCTGGACCCTTTATGGCAAAAGGTTGACCCCTGAAGTTAAACAATTAAAAGAAGGAGGAGGAGGAAGAGGAGGAGGAGGGGAAGGAAGGAGGAGGAAGAGAAGAAAGAGAAGATGGAAAAGAAGGTAATGAGGGAGTAAGAAAGGGGATATTTAAGGCCACTGGACTCATTCTCAGAGTGCACGGAACAAATTTCAGAGGATACATGCACAAATGCATCTCAGGGATCCAAAATTATCTTACCTTGTATATGCCTACAAAATATCTATAATAATTATGAATTGAAAAAAAAATGAGTCAGTTTGGAAAAAAGTTCAGATAAGATGTGCATGGTCGGTCAAAAATTTCCTAATTATCTTCACCCTGGAGCTTCACTCCTTCTAGGTTGGGACAGGAAAAGGCTATATTTGCACCAAGACAGCAATGCTTTCTGGGGAAGCATCCCCTAAACACCATGGCCGCGGCTGTTACGGGCGACATGAGAAGGCCTTCCTTCCAGAGATCTCTTGTTACCTCTCTGGAGAGTCTCAGGCACTGTGCGAGTCAAACACTTTGTCATTTATTTATAGGTTTAAGATTAGTTCAAATGCATCTTTCCATAGAGTCCACCTTAAGAAAGAACACAGTCCTTTTGAGGAAACAGGGAGGAAATACATCGTGTTCGCATTTTAGCAACAAATACAACCAAATAGAAATGGATTAACAGCAATCCAGAGTTGACCGCACATTCCCCAGTGACGTGAAGTTCTCTCTTAGGAGACAGCGGGTAAGACGTAAGCTAGAAACCGTTCGCATCAGGACACAGAAACTCAGCGCTGGATACAGAAGGGAAGGGCGCATGTTGCACGGCGGCTCAGGAAGCTGTGGGCATAAACCTCCAGCCTGGAGAGATGTAACCCATGAAACCGATGAAAACACAAACCCACATGAGGAACAAAAGTGGGGAGGGGGAGTGAGGACAGAGCAAGAAAGAGCCATTGTGGGGTGAAATGTAGGACCTTTGTGTTCAAGGAGGTTAAATATCACCTTATCATTGATAGTGAGGCAGGTCCTTTACTTCTGTAAGGTGAGTTTTCTTAGGTATTTTCTCTTAGGCATGCTTATCCACATAAATATTCATTTACTGTAGCCTATGATGGTGTCTTCAGCTACCAACTATTACAGCATTCTGATCAAAATCCTCAGGGAAATCCATGGGGTGGGATAAAACCCATCGTGGCAGCCCTTGGAGAATGTGCACTATTAATTCCACTCAAAGGCCCCATGCTTTACTCGGGACACAAAATCAACCCTCTGGGAGCATTTGCCCACAGGCATTGGGCAATGGCAGTTAAGAATATTGCTGCCTTGGCCTTCAGGAAGGTTAAATACCCCATTGAGGACTGTTGTCTTGTGTTATTTTAGGACAAAGAGCAGGTATGAGTTATTATTTCCAGTCTTGACCTTGCCTTGTTTTAGAGAAAGCCATCTCTCTGCTTCTCCCAGGGGGGCCACTAATAAGATCATCAGGATGATAGTTCAGTAGAACAATGATGACAGTGATGACAGTCCGCTCACCCGGTGACGCTTCCTAAGATCTCCTGGTGCATCAGGTTTGGGGTCCCGTATTTTTTATGAATGATCACATCCAATGATCTGAAATATGCTCTGTTCTAAGTATTTCTACGGATTTCATTTTGTTGGGAGAAGGGAGAAATTCAGAGTGCATAAGTAATGTCCTTGTATTAACACAAGCAGTAACTGGTGATGCCAGGTCACCTACCTGCCTAGGTTGTTAACCACTCAACACTGCGCTCCTTCCATTCCTTGTGGAGGTACCACCCATAGAGCACGGTGGTGGAGAACACAAAACAAGCCTTGAGGGCACATCTGTCAGCCTGTTGAGGCTCATTATTAACTCCCACAATGTCGGTGGACTGACACCACCATAGATTTTTAATGTAATCATCCAGGATGCACAAGGGAACCAGACTTTGCAAACTGGGCACACCTGTGATGTGAGGATACCTGCCTCACCTTCTCCAGGGGCTCCCATGCTCTGCTGAGAACATCAGGAAAGTCTCTGTGGTCCAGCTGGACCACACACTCCATGGGAGTCCAGTGAATGCACATGGAGAACATGCAAAGCACGTTAAATAAATAAATTTTAAAAAAATCAGTTTGACTCAAGTCCATGAGAGGACTTGAGAGTGACCTGAGTCCCTCAAATAGCCTTTTCCGCTCCTTAATTTTATGTGGGTTTTCTACTGAGGAATCAGAAGCATGTGGGCCAGCAACGGGCACTGAGATATCACTGGTGACAGTGATAGAGAGGGAAAGCTGGAATGAAAGCCGTGAGTGACTCACCTGGGGTCTCATGTGATGAGGTTCACACTCAAAATCCCGAGATGCACATTGGAGGTCCCTTTGCCCTGCCTCAAGCCCCAGAGACAGATGCTTTTCCAAGCACTGGGATTAATGACTTTATACAGTGCAAATTCTATTACTTCCATTTTAGAGGGAATAGAGAGAGAGAGAGAGAATGCGTTAAGTGTCAGCCTTATCCTGTGATCTGATCTCTTGCCCCCTTCTAGCCATTTTCTCATTAGAGCTTTTAAGATGTCTGTTAATCAGGCTGAAGGGGACAGAACATCCCCTGCTGGTTTCAGTCTCTCAACATGCCCAGGAACCTGGCAGCGGTGCCTTCTTCCCCACCCCAGCAGGGCTCCACTTCCTTCCTCTGACACGGGAAGTGCCATTCTTTACATCTGCAGCCTTTAAAATGAGGCATCTTGTAGAAACTTAAACCATGCTCATTGTATTTTATTTCCTTTTCAGCTTTAGATATTTTCTGTCCCTGTCCCCCGAAACTTCCAGGAAATGCTCAAGGTGTTTTTGAGCTCTGGGAAGCAGAGCCTACAGTGCCCAGGCGAAGCCAGCTCCGGGGCATGATGCACTGAACCTGGCAGGAGCTGCTCATTCATCTTCGAGGTGTAGCTGGAGCGTCAGTAATTCCAAAAAGCATCACATTAAAATGAAAAGCCCTGATGGCGATTGAAGGTGGTTTTTTGTTTCTTGTCATCATCCATTTGTATCTGCCGATAGCCTCTAGTTAAATCAATGTCCCTGATGAATATTGCTTGACTGAGGAAATAGACCAAATCATCATTTCTTAGTAACGGATATTTATCTCTTTGGGGATAACATTTATTTTTCAGAGATACGCACACACAACCTGTCCCGATTTCATAAGCAATTAACACACTTTAGTGGGCTTTTTAAAATTAAAGGTACTGAATTGTTTGCTTTCTTGTCTATTTTTTTTTTTCCTGGAATAGAAGTGAATTATAACTGATTGATACTGGATGCACAGAGGGGGAACAGAAGCCTCTAGCTCTGGCCGCCGTGATCTCTTTGCTTTCGCACATTCTCCATGCACATTCACTGGACACCGTCCCTACTCTGTGCCATGCCTTGGGCCAGCTTGTGGAATGGCCTCACACTTGCAGTAATGGGGAGGAGGAAGTAACTTAAAAGTCACACCAATAAATGGAAACTTGGAGTCTCAGGAGTGCTGCCCAGGGAGGCCGGTGCTGGAGCACTTGCAGAGGGGAGGTGGGAGCTGTGCAGGGCCCTGGAGAAGCATTCCTGAGCCAGCAGCTCTGTAGCTGCTGTTCGAGAAATCTAGATGGGCCACTAAACCGGCGTTGGGAGGAATCACATTCCAGAAGAGGGAACAGCCTGTGTCCAGGTCACTGGAAAGCAACAACCTTGCAGAGCCAGACCAGCAGTGCAGGCAAAATGGAATGGAATGAGACAAGTCACCTGTGGCGGCACCTGCATCTCCATCACAGAGAAAGGGGGAGTTTATGTCCATATCCGTAGTTTGCAATGGGAGCTCCAGCGGGATCCTGGACACTGGCTAGAGGAAGGATGGGGAAGGGTCAGAGACCATGCCGTGACCACTTACAGGTGACCACAGCACGGCGTGGTGGCAGTGGGTAATGAAGGCCGATCGTAGTGGATGGACTGGAGGGGTGTGTGAGAATAAAACCAACAGGATCCTCGGGGCACCTGGGGGCTCAGTCTGTTAAGTGTCTGTCTTTGGCTCAAATCATGATCTCAGGGTCCTGGGATTGAGCCCGGCATTGGGCTTCCTGCTTTGTGGGGAGCCCATTTCTCCCTCTGCTCCTGCTTGTGTTCCCTCTTACTGTATCTTTCTCCATGAAATAAATGAATAAAATTATAAGAAAGAAAAAATGAAAGAAAGAAGAAAGAGAGGAAGAAAGAAAGAAAGAAAGAAAGGAAGGAAGGAAAAAAGAGGGAGGGAGGAAGGAAAGGAGAAACAGGAACCAGCGTCCCGATGGACATACAAAATGAGAGCAGGGTGTAAATGACCGTGTCCCGGGCTGGCGGACAGCTGCCCACAGTGGACACTGCACCATCACTGTATGCGGTAGTATGAGAGAGAGCCCTGCTTGTGTGGAGACCGGGTCTGGTGTAAAACAATACAAGGAATCTCATCTGTAAAGAGACTCTTTCTGTTTGTAATTATTTGTTTACATAACTATGCGGTGCTCACTCTGTGCTGAGCCCCGGTCTGAGCTCCTCAATATTAGCACAGTCACTGTTCACCACACACCTGCCAGGGGGCTCCTCTGACTATCACCACGGAGGACAAGAGAGTTCATTGTGCTTGCATGAGTGCTCACAACTCGTTCACAGGGAGCCTGGGCGTCTGAGGGGGCCTGGGCCTGCGGCTCTCACCGTGAGGCAGAGCTGCGCCCTCTGGCCAGACAGCCCAGTGCTTGCTTCAGGTTTTCATAGTTATGATTCCACATCTCTGGGATCTTATAATGCCAACACTGGTCCTCTTCCCTCAAAACAGTGATTCCCTTGGCCAGGTTCCATAGCTTCTCAACAAGGTGAGTCAACAGTGCTGTCTGATTCGAACGTTCAAGATGGCAGAGCCTCTGTGCCTGGGCTCCGTGCTCAGGGCTGACACAGCACGGCTGGGGGCCTCAAGCACCTGAGTAATGTCTAACATTACTCAGATCCCAGGGAAATAGTCCTCTTGCCCCACCCTTGCTCTGTGCCCTTGAAACAAAGGTCGCAGCATGGGAAGAACATGAAGGTGATACATGAGACACAGCCAATGTCAGAGAGAGATGCTCTTTTGGGATACAAGCAGATTTAAGTGGTAGACCCGAACAGGTAAGGAACCAATCCATTAGCTCACCTATTCCTTTCGGAGACAGCAGAAAAACAACAAACCATTTCAGAATGAAGTGTGGCCTGCCTGAGTGCCTAATATCTACTTCTTCCTTCGACTCCTTCCTTCTCCTTGGGTTTCAATCCCCGATTCTAGAAGTACTCTCGAATTCTCACATTCTCTCATGGTGCTACAGACACACTTGCAAAATCAAGAACATTCACTAGTACTCTTAAATTCGTGTGTCAATAGGTCTATACCAAACATGGATGAACTATGACACCAATTGTTTACATCGGCAACAATATTCTCTTCAAGTTTATATAGGCATGTCCCCAGGGGACATCTGGCAAAGTCTTATTTAAGAATCTGACATGAAGTTGCTATAATTTAATCACAGAAATGAATTCATGCTGTATTTTGAGTTTATTGTCGTCTCTGTGGGTCTTACTTTTCCGTTCTTACTTCCGACGCTTCGTGTCTAGACTGGCCTTGGGTCCCAGCCCCACATCCATGCCCCAGAATGCACAGCTTCAGCTAGGGAGCACACCATTGGTCTTCTTACAGGGCCAAGGAAGCTCTTAGAGTCAATGGATGACTCATCACTGCTTCAGAATCACTAAGTGCTCTCAAAACTCTGTAAGAGTGGCAAAAGATCACATCTTAATGCAAATGATGAAAGGAAAATTTTATAGTGTTTGAGATGTGTCTTTTAAGTAATTTGTATAGATGTTGGTAAACATCAAACATCCATCCATGGTATGGATTTATGATCAATGTGACCATTTGCAACCATAGCACTTGGGTGACATTGAAAATCAAGGTAGTTAATCTTACCATGTCACAGTTTGGGATCTGTATAAAACTATTTGGTGTTTCACTGATGGCTAATGATGATGAACACTTTTTCATGTGTCTGCTAGCCATTTTCATGTCTTCACTGGAGAAGTGTCTGTTCATGCCCTTTCCCCATTTTTTGACCTGATTATCTGTTTGTAGGGGTGTTGAGTTTGAGAAGTTCTTTATAGATCTACATCAGCGATTTCCAATGGGGGCAATTTCTCTCCTTAGGGGACATTTGACAAAGTCTGGAGATATTTTTGATTGTCACAGTTGGGGATGAGGGATGCTACTGGCATTTAATGTGTGGGAACCAAAGATGTTCCTCAACCTCTTTCAAAGAGGGGACAGCACCCCCACAACAAAGAATCACCTGATCCGAAGTATCAACCCTGCTGAGGCTGGAAAAATCTGTGTTGCCTAACTCAGAAATAGTGTGACTACCAGAAGCATAGCTGAGTGTTACCTCGAAATATTTGAAGGGATAATAATAACCAGGTAAAATTAGGTACCTAGTCCAAAGCTACATGCAAAGTTTGTGCTCAGTGCCCAATATAAATGATGAATGTGTGTAAGTTGTGTAAGACAAAGTCTCTTTGACATTTCTAGCAGGTATCCTGGTGACTAGAGAAAGGATGAGGTGGCTAAGATGGGGGGGCACACGAGCCCAAACTCGGTAACAAGGTGGAGGCAGCAGGGAGAGGAAGGGCTTCACCGTGCACCAGGCACCGCCTTCCCTGACGGTCTAAGGAACCTGGTGAGGAGGCTGCGGTGAGAACAGCCTCATAAGCATAGCAGCTCAGGAAACGCGATGCCGTCCTCTGTCCCTTGTGCTGATCATTGCTAGGACTACCCTTTATCAGCGCTTAAACATTTATGAAAGAAAAAAACATAGATGATTTCAAAGCAATTGAGAGTATTCAGCCACAATCGGAGAATGATGTCATTCTCCTTCTGGGGTCTGAAAGAAGTGTCTGGCATTTACAGAATAAGAAGAACAGCTGTGATACTTGCCACAGTAGCAACCCACACGCGCAGGTGCAGAACCAGCTACATACCGAATGCGGAGTTACAGATCAAATACGACCCTGGGGCACTCGGGGGGCACACTCGGTTCAGTGACCCGCTCTTGATTTCTGCCAAGGCAGTGGTCTCAGTGTTGCACATTTGAGCCCCAGGTTAGGCTCTGTGCTGAGCATGGATCCTGCTTAATAATCTCTCTCTCTCCCTCTGTCCCTCCCCCACTCCCACTTTGCACACATGCTGACTCGCTCTCTTGAATAAATAAATAAATATTACCTTGCTGCCAACAGAAGTAAAAAACAGCAGTTGTTTATGGTCCTGGATGGAAGGCTCTGTACTACATCGCTCTTCCCCTGTGTTCCCTGCTGAGCATCAGAGACACTGCCCTTCGGTGTCCACCCAGTCTCTGCACTTGCACTGGGCACGTGACTCCGTCTGGCCACCATCTGCAGGCAAGAGTGCAGAGTGGATCAGACACCTCAGGAATACCTCAAAACAGTGGTCCTTCTCTGGGATGGAGACAGTGTTTTTTCAATCTAGTTCAGCCAAGGGCAACCCTCTTGGAGGCAACGTGTCCCAGCACATAAGCCTGACCAGGGGCATGGTCTAGGTCACAGAACAAACCACCGGGGCCATGACTGAGTATGCACATTGACAGAATGTCCTCAGCCTGAAACACAGTCTTCCACATAGTAACCCAGTTCAGCCTGACTGGGCAATGAGTTTGGCTCCGTAGAATGCATAGAAAGTAAATCAGAGTTTGTTTCTTCTTACTTCTCAATATTTTCTGATTTTATCAGTTCATGCAGGTTCAAAAAGCATTAGCCAGGAAGAAAATAAAAAAGTTTAGCTGATTTTAGTGATTCTAGAATTAATTAAAAATATCAAAAGGAGATCATGCGAGAAGTTTAAAGAGATGGTTGCAGTTAAGAGAATGGGGCCAAAAGTCCCTGGGGTTCCTCAGGCTTAGAAGACACAGCCTCTGGCTCCTGGTCTTCCTCCTCCCGAGACTGCCCTGATCCTAATGTGATAATCTCTACATGGAGCTGGAAAACAAGGAGGGATAATGGGGAAACTGGGTAAATGTGCTACTACTTAATGACATAATAAAATATGACAATATTGAATTTCAATAATCAGATCCATAAAAACACTAGGCTATGTGTTTTCAGGAGGATAAGGGGCTGGTATGGGCAAAACTGAACTCTTCTATCATGAAATTTTGAAGTTAAAGAATCAGTTCAAACTCACTGATTTGTTGAGTTATATGTTTATTTGACTGGCTACAGCTGGTGTTTTTTATCTACCAGGAGGAGGACAGAGAGAGGAATGAGGCCCCTGGTACAAGAGACACATAGCCCACAAAGAGGGGATGTGAAGATTGGGATTAACAACAAAATAAACATAGAAAATTCCTTCCGGTATGCATTGGAGGGACCCCATGCAGACCCTAGAGTTTGGGGCCTCCTCCCTCCGAGGTTAAAAGGACATTTCTAAAAGGTTTCCATCCAAGAGGCTGCTTCTTTCTTGGTGGGATGGGCAGGCCATCTCAGGAAGGTGGGGCAGCAGCTCCCCCAGGGGTAGGTAGCAACAGAGAGAACCTAAAGCAAGGTCAAGAGTTTGCCTGCCTGTCCAGGAAAGCTGCAGGTAGGTGCAGGAGCAGAAGGTGGGAGATGCACCTGGATCCTCCCCACATCAGCCTGGGCTTCCTATTGGTACCTTCTGGCTGTGCTTCAACAGCCCTTGACCTTGACCTCTATGGATCCAAATGATAACCCTTGGTCTTGACCTCTATAGGCCCAAATGTCTTTTTCTTCTTCCACAGCTTGAGGGTGATGGATCTCAGAGTTCCTTGGGGTTTCCCAGGAGGTACCAAAGAGGCAATCCACGGAATGGGAGAAGATACTTGCAAATGACACTACAGACAAAGGGCTGATATCCAAGATCTATAAAGAACGTCTCAAACAAAACATCCCAGAAAACAGAAAATCAAGTCAAAAAATGGGCAGAAGACATGGACAGACCCTTCTCCAGTGAAGACATACAAATGGCTAACAGACACATGTGGGAAGATTTTAACAAGATCGGGATATCACATAGATACTGAACATTAGTAGGGACTTAGTGCTCATTCTCTGAGATGGGATGAAGCTATTTTGGCTCAGCAGTACAGCTGTGTTTAGGTAAAGCAGACCAAAGATCTCATGAGTGAAGTGTCATTACCTTCTGAAGTTTTTCAAATTTGTTCCAACTGGTTCAGCAAATCCGCACATGTGTCCATGCATGTACAGCCATGTGGGTGTGTGATTTTTCTGGGGAGAAATCCAACAAAACCACAAACGTTAAACCACATACTCTAGGAAAGGACTGAAGGACCAGAATCATGTCTAAAGGAATGACAATTAATTTTTCCAACAAGATTCTATCTCTTTATAACATGAGAATTAGAGCCAGTTGAGCAATGTGAAATGTGACTGAAGGAAGGGGCACCACTGTGGCAGGTTCTAAATAGTTGAAGGGCACGAAACAGACAAGGCCAGCTCTTTGCTAAGTCCCTGTGCCCGAGTCTACCCTTCCTCAGCACTACACCTGTGCCTGTACCCCCACATGACGTGAAACCCATGCTTGGTTTGTGCAGAGTCCTCTTTAATGAAATGCAATGTTTTGGTCTCTCAGATGCCCTCCCTACTGCTGACCCTGCCAGGTCCTGACCAACGGGGCCATGATCCAGGAAACGTGATCACACATCAAGAGGTGGGAGGCGGAAGACCAAAGTGAAGGAAGCCTTGCAGGGACGAGTGCTCACTGTCTGCTAAGCCTGAGTGCTACCACTGGGGGCAATGAGAGCATGGCCCTTGGAGACACAACAAGGTGGGGTTCTGGTGGCTGGGACACAGGGAAACAAAAACCCCTTCCTCTTGATATGGTTCCATTGAGGAATTCAGATTGATGTCTCCTGTAGGGGAACTGGGCAGTAGAGTTTGAATGCATCTCAGTGCACAGGCTCCCAGCCAGGAGCACCAAAGACTGGCCCACGAGAGAATGAAGGAAACTGTTGTGGTCTTAAAGAGTCTCTGGGAAGCTCTGTATTCACGGTGCAGACCCGCCTCTGCTGAAGCTGCTCTGGAGAGCCCCCATGAACACACAACTGCCCACTCATCCAGCTGCCACTGCCAGCAGAGAAAATGGACAGAGCCTTCTCCACCACCTGGTGAACCTCAGGGAGGGTGTCTCACTGCACTGGCATGCTGGCAAGCATGGTCCCTGCGCTGCAGAAGAGCCCTTAGGAAGGACAGTGACAAGGTTCAATGGAAGATGGGTGATCATGTGTAATTTGCCATTCTGTGCATCAACATCCATACACCCATTTTTCCTTGTTGAACACATAACTATGATAGAAGACATGCTCACCCCTTTCCAAAAGAGGAGACATGCTAAGTGCTATTTCCATCTCCAAAGTTTTCCATTTTTATTCTTCTCTTTGAAATATATAGTAAGCATTTAACTAGCATAAGATAAAGTGGGGTCCAATGGAGAGAAAGCAGTTAAGGCAAGCACTGATATACATAGAAATACAAAGGAATATGGAGGGATTTCCCCTGGGATCATTGACATATTGATTGATTGATTGATTTGTATTTTTCTAAGAGGTATTCTCAAATCCCTACCAAGGATATAGCATTACAAAGCATATACCTGCATCAAAGGAGCACGGTAGGCAGGCAAAGCTTTGTTTATTTTCCCATTTCTTATCCACACTTTATCCTCACCATCCACTGGGTGGGTCACTGACAAGCCTGGAACCCAGCTACTCAATTGCTGTCTGGAATAAGCCCATAGGTCCTAGAAGACCAGTGTGATCTCAGATGGTGGGTGGACCAGGTGGGCATCCAAACAGTCATAAGGTTTCAGAATGTCCACTCTTTCCTCTGTGCGCCCATGCATGTCCCATTGCCACCACACGATTCTGAGCAATGCTTACAGATGCGCCACCAGTGCCTGTCCAGCAGTGCTTGATTCCCGTGTTCCTGAAGGAGCTCACACATGTGTACTCCTTTCCTGAAGTTCAGCTGAGTTTCATGAAGGAGAGAATAACTGTATGTCCATAGACAATGAAACTCCCCCAGGCATCTGAGGGAAACCTCCCCCATGAGACAGAACAATGTGAGGCAAACACTGAATGGGAAGGAAACCCCAGCAATGTAGAAACACTGAGGTCACTTGGAAACAAAATAGAATTAATATCCAATAATGACAAGAAAAGCACTATGTTTGAAAAACAGAAAGTACCAGACTAAGAAAAAGACATAATTCATGAAAACTAAAGATATAAAAGGCAAAATTTAAAATACAGACCATTAAAAAAATGCAAGGATATCTGTCAAAAAGGGGAATGGAAATATAATTAAATAGAATATGAAAAATAGCTAAGAGCACCATGAAATTGGGCCAAACAGTCTAAAATAAAAGAGGGCATTTGGAAAGAAACCGTGAAGGCAGTGGTGGAAAGAAGCACTGGGTGTTGTATGTAAGTGATGAGTCACTGCTTTCTACTCCAGAAGCCAATATTGCTTTTTATTAACTAATAAAATTTAAATTAAACAATAAAATAAAGTATCAAAAAATGAAAGAAGATAGGGAGGTCTTGAGGAGTCACCATATTGGAGGACAAACAAAGCCGAGCACAGTAAGGGAGCAGACGCAAACCAAGGTGGACCTTCGCAGCATCCAGAAACCTCTGAACTGGGAAGAAAACACTAATGGGTCCAGAAAAATACAGCTCACATACAAAATAACAAATGAGAGGAGTCAAAAGTCCTAGAGGCAGCAATGGGTATCCGATTTTGCATGAATTAAGACTACAGATCTTAGATAATTTCATTTCAGAATCCTGCACTCGTAGAAATTATTGAAAATAAAAGAGGGGCACCTGGTTGGCTCAGTCAGTTAAGCGGCCAGTGCTTGGTTTTGGCTCAGGTGGTGATCTCAGGGTCCTGGAATCCTGCTGCATACTGGGCTCTGTGCTCAGCCCAGAGTCTGCTTCTCCCTCTCCCTCTGCTCTTCCCCTGGCTCATTTTCTCTTTCTTTCTCTCTCTGGGATAAGTAAATAAAATCTTAAAAAAAAAAAAGAGTTATATGTGTGAATTACGTCTATTTGTATTTATTAGAAATTAAAACTGATACATTTAATCCTATTTGTTGATTCATTTAATCAGCCTAATGCATGTTTATGTATATAATATTTTTTCCTAATATATTTTCTATTAAAACAGATTTTTTAAAATTTTTTAAAAAGGCAGTGAGAAGAGTTGCATTATTTTGAACTTCTTGTGAGTCTTTTGAATGCCAAATTTCCTATTAGACAACTGAATCCTCATATCTCCTTCGTGGTTCAATTTCTCGTGAGGAGAATATGTGAATAAAATCTTGGCCTCAAAGTAATAAATGGTGGGAAAAAAGAAAAATACTTTAATAAACTTTTTGTGTAACTGTGGTTATTTTTCTACGATACTACTGAAACTAGGCAAGCCATAGTTTCTTGCAATGTGGGATCAAAACACAAAATAATGTTTTTCTAATGTTCTCTGACACTGAAGTCCACTGGTCAGTTTTGCACCTTGAATGGTTGGATTTTTTGCACATTTGTGATGCTGTTACACTCCTCATCGGTTACTTGGAGAGCACCGGTTCACTGAATTTTACAGATCTTCTGAATCTTAACCCAGTTCATGTTAAAATATCAAATATTTGTCTTTATTAATAACATCACTAACCTAATCAGAAAAGTCTAAGCATTGAGAGACTGTCAAGCTTATGCTTAAAAACCCAAATTTTCTCCTTAGCAACCAGAACTGTCAGTCATCTTCCTTGAAGTGTCAGGCTCACTGGATTTGTTTTCAAAGAATGGTCTACGAAATGTCTACCAAAGTCTGAAAAATTATAGTTCATCTGCCAGCAGTTGTTTCAATTAAATACGGTGAACATGAGGAAACCAGAGAGTTGGGCTTTCAAGCCAATCACAGAAGGACTTTTCCTTGAGACGTTTGTCATGCTTCCGTGTGCCGCAGAAATGCATGATGGGGCGTGGCGTGTCATCGCAAGTCGTCCCTTGTCAGGTTAGGTCGCCCTGGGTGCGCTAACTCACAACAGTGCAGACTGGGATGTTTAGAAAACACCTGTTCCCCAGCCTCGGAAGGCCGCGCCATGGACCCAAAGTAACACCTGTCTGGTAGCATCCTGGGTTTTCTCTTTACAGATTCCTATTCAGGAACGTCCAACATGCAATTTTTTACTAACAATCTTAATATATCTGTAGTCTACTTCTAAACAGTATTAAAATCAGTGTATGAATTCATGAGTTTAATTTTTAAGACTTACAGGTCTTACTATTTTGGACTACTTCACTCTTGGAGGGTACAAGCTTGCCATGGGAGGAATTTGAGTTCTCAAAGATGTAATCTAATCCAGTAACTTGAAAATCAAGATTGGATATTTAAGGTATTTTATTCAAATAAGTAACTCCATAGATTTGATTGTTGTAAAAGGGGTTTATCAGTCAGTTTAATAACATATGAATCAATTGAATATTAATTTTAAAATGACAAAAAGTTGCTAGATTAATCAACAGAACAGTAAGATTTATAAATTTAATTTAAATACTTAAACGGAGCTATGGTTATGAGGTTTTTTTTTTTAAGATTTTTTTTTTGTGGTTTAAACAAACTTTATTGATTTTTTTTCCTCCCAATTTATTTATTTTCAGAAAGACAGTATTCACTATTTTTTTCACCACACCCAGTGCTCCATGCAAGCCGTGCCCTCTATAATACCCACCACCTGGTACCCCAACCTCCCACCCCCCCGCCACTTCAAACCCCTCAGACTGTTTTTCAGAGTCCATAGTCTCTCATGGTTCACCTCCCCTTCCAATTTACCCAAATTCCCTACTCCTCTCTAACGCCCCTTGTCCTCCATGCTATTGGTTATGCTATGAGGTTTTAATATACCTACATTATACATTACAATAAAACCCAAATGATCACTTTCTAGACTTCCCTTGGACCTAAACACACACAATCACACACAAATCTCCAGATTTAGAATTATAAATACTTGAAAGAACAAAATAATTGTATAGAGACTTTTTTAAAAGTATTTATTTATTTATTTATTTATTTGCGAGAGAGTGAGAGAGCGAGAACATGAGTGGGGGCGGGAAGCAAAGGGAGAGGGAGAAGCAGAAGCAGACGCCTTGATGAGCGGGGAAGCCCAACGTGAGGCTTGATCCCAGGACCCTGAGACCATGACCTAAGCTGAAGGCAGACATCTAGATGCCCTTGGGTAGAGACTTGAAATAATTAAAAATTTAAGAAATTATATACAAGAAACAAAATTTATCAACAAAATAAAAATACATCAAAATAGTAAAATAGGGTAATGTTTAGAATAACCAACATGGATGATGGATAATACCATAGTGAATCAATAACCAATCTTTTGCTTAAGAAAGAGAACATTAGTAAAGGGAATGACAGAATTAAGGAAATCACCAGGGTGAAGAGATTACAGTGGGCTGGAGGGACAAGTGAGCAAAAGAATAAGGGAGAATCACATGAAAAAGTCCAACTCAGATCTAAAATGAAGGAAACAACAGAAAAAGGCAGCATTAAAAAAGTCATGGAGAAGCATTTTTGCAGAACTCAGGATGGACAATAAGCACAATCTGTCACAGACTGAGTAGATCAAATGAAATCCACCCCTAGGCATGACTCACTGGAACAGTAGAATTCCAAACACAAGGGAATCCTAAATGTGTCCAAATAAAGAAGAAAGCTCATATGTAAGGAATCAATAGTTAAGAATTATAGTCAGAAAGCAACTATATCATCCAGAAAAATAAAAATAAATAAAAAAGCCAATTCATACATAAAGACATAGATAAAGAAGAAAATTTGAAGCAGAAAAATCAAAGAATCAATAAAACTGAAATCTGATTTTTAAAAGAAGTTAAATAAATAATCTCTGCCAAAATATATCAAGAAAATAGGAAAGGCAAAAATAAACAAATATTAGATCTGAAATGTATGATATATCAAATAATACAAACAATAAGTAAAAATTATGCTACCACAAAATATTTTATGCTGACAAATTTGATAACTTAGATAAATATACAATTCCCATAAAAAATACCAATTATGAAAATTAAGTCAAGGAAGCTCAGTGTACCTGAATAGTCCTGGAATCATTAGTAAATCAACCCATTAGTAAGTTTCTCTTTTCTTCCTTTCCATTAACAGAAATGAGATACAAACTGTTTTACAAATGAGATTACAAAGTATCAGAGAATATATTATCTTTGAGTTATATACTCTGTCAGAGAGCAAAATATGCAGAGAGCTCCATAACCCATTCATAAGGTTAATATAGTCTGGAGTACACTGGGGAAATATTGAAAAGAAAAAAAAAATTCTAGAACAATCTCACTTATCATGATAGATGAAAAGATAGTAAACAAAATAGGTGCAAAGCAAATTCCTCAGTGTATGAAAAACATGCATTGTTATTAAATCATACCATATACATTGACAAGAATTAGTGGAATTTACTGAATGAAGATTAAGAAAATATGTCTCAATTGTCTCAGAAAAATTATTTTATAAATTATAGCAAACTCTCAGGCCTCATAAAAATGGTATGATGACTCAAATTTAGACTAGAAAGGATTTTTGTTAAATTATAAGATATTTCTTTTATAAAACTGTATTATATACCTATACTTAGTCATGAAATGTCAAAGCATTCTCCTTGATGTCAGAAAAAAATACAAGGGCACCAATTATATCTGGCCCTGTTCTGCTTTGTGCTGGAGATCCTAGCCAAGGAGAAAGTCAGGAAATAACTTATCAGAACTATGAAGAAAGAAACACAGCTCTCCATGTATCAGACTATGCATATAGCATACTTATATGTGTGTGCATAGACATGCATTATGGTATATATTGCATATGTGATATTCTACTATATAACATTTTCTATTATGAATATTAAAAGAATTGCTGTATAATAATAATGGTTGTTAAATGTGATTTTTAAAAAAGCAAGATCTCATTTATAGTATAAATCAAAACTATTGAGCTACCTAAGAAAATGGCCAACAAAACATTTTAACAAAGGACAAACAAGAAAGCCCGAATAAAATGAGGATCTCATCATGCTCGTGTGGAAGAAGAAAAGCTGTTAATTCTTCCCTAATTAGTCTACCAATGTAACACATTCCTAATCTATACATTTTATAGAATTCAATAAAATTACATGGAAATTGACAAGTTGATTATTATAGTCCCATAGAAAAATGAAGCAACAAAGTCAGGCATGAGAAGTGAAGAAGTGTTTCTGTCTAATCAGAATTAAAGGGTAAATTGTAGCATTCAAGCTCACACACGTGTGTGTGGATTCAGAAACAGAGCGTGTCAAAGTAGAGATGCTCAACAGTCCATGTATAGGTGAACACTTTGTGTGAAAGATGAAATAAAAATGAGAAGAGCAGAATATTTTTTAAAAATAACGTTGCACATGTGAGAAAATATAAAATTTGTCCTTAGATCGCATCAAATAGTAAATAAGTCCAACATGAATTAAAATGCAAAGGTACAGAATTTCAGAGGATGACGAAAAGCTGTCTACCCCACATCCGTGTAGGGTGGTGCTGCTTAAGCCTTCAAAGACCAACATCACCCTCTTAAGTCACTGTTCATTTTGACGACATTAACACTGAAACACCTTTTTACAGAAGAGTCCAGTAATGATAATAACAAACATTTACATAGTGTTTATTATGCGCCTGCCCTTGTTCTCACCACTGTGTATATATTAACCCCTTCAATCCTGAAGTTATGTATTAGGTAGATAATATCGTCATCATGAATTTTCTCATGATGATTTGAGCCATAGTGTATTATGTAACTTCTTCGAGATCAGAAAGCTAGCGGCATGAAAAATGCACCGAAGACGTGGAACAAGGGAGCAGAGAACAAGCAGTGGAAACTGAGAGGATAGTTTTCAGAATATATTAAAATTCCTCCAAATTAATAAGAGACATTTAAAAATTGAAACACTAGGGAAAGAGGCAGACGTATGCTTTTATCATCGTATGGCGTATAAAATTGCATTGCCAACAGAGGGTGTGTTGTCTCATTAGGAAAAGATTAGAAACTTCCACTGGAAGCAGAGCGGAAGGAGGGAAGGCAGCACGCTTGTGCTCAAGGCAGCCAAGCCTCCTCTAGGGACGCACAACTGCTGATAACGTCACTGGGCCCAGCTGACAATTCGGCTGGTTTCAGGACTCTGGGTTCTCATGGAGACTTTTCACTCTCCTTGCATGCTTTGGAGACCTTGGCTACATGTCTGCTGGCTCATGGGGTTAAGCAATTGGAAAAACAAAAGAGAACAATCAATGACAGTATGTTCCTACAAGTTTCCCAAAGAGCAGATGATCGACAAATTTCCTTCGCCCCACCCCCCAGCACAGCCAGACCCCAGGTCTGCTCCAGTCGCTTCCTGTACCCGAGAGCAGGTGATCCACGCAAGAAGAAACTTGGGTCCTCAATGAACACAGAAACATGCTCGACTCTGTCTTATAAGGGAACTGTAAATTATAACTACAATGAGATGGCATTGATAAAAAAAAATAATAATAAGGAGTCCAATGAGGGCATCCTTGGGATGGGGTTATGGGAAGTCTGGGCTCCTGCTGGGAGTACTTAGGGACCCAAGCACTTTGGAAGGCACCTGGGCAACGCCTAGGAAGTGTGAAGACACTCGCACCCAAGTGCATGGCTTATTCTAAATACAGGGGTTGGTCTCACCTGTGGAATCCGGACAGGTCATCTCACTGAAACGGAGCAGCGTGATGGTTGCCAGGGGCTGGGAGAAACGGGGAGGATGGGGAAAATGGGAAGATGTTGGCCCAAGAATGCAAATTTCTCGTTTAGGATGAATATGTTCTGGGCATCTAAGGCATAGCATCAGGATTATAGACAATAATACTATACTATAGGGTTGAAAGTTGCTGGGAGGCTAGGTCTTAGAGGGTCTCACCAGAAAAAGGAAATGATAATTATGTGATATGATGCATTAGCTAACACTATAGTGGGATCGTATTCCAGGACTGAAGTATAACAAATCAACATCATTGACTTATCATACACCGTTAACTTATACCATATTATATGTCAATTATATCTCAATAAATCTGGAAAAATATTGAATATATATATATATATATATATATATATTATAGACTCACAAGTTCATGTAAGAATACTTATAAGAATACTTACAGCAGGGGTGCCTGGGTGGCTCAGTGGGTTAAAGCCTCTGCCTTCAGCTCAGGTCATGATCCCAGAGTCCTGAGATCAGCCATGCAGGAAGCCTGCTTCCTCCTCTCTCTCTCTGCCTCCCTCTCTGCTTACTTGTGATCTCTGTCAAATAAATAAATAAAATCTTTAAAAAAGCTTTAAAAAAAGAATACTTATGGCAGCATTGTTTGTAATAATAATAATAAAAAAAAGATCTTGTGACTTTGATTTGGATAAGGATGTTTTAGATACGACACAGAAGCCCAGTCCATAAAATAAATAAATAAATAAATAAATAAATAATAGAGCAAATTGTGCTTCATAAAGATTAAAAAATAACTGAATTTTAATTAAGAACAAGTAAAAATTCAATGTCTCACCTAAAAAAAAACAACAAAAAAAAACTTTTGTTCTTCAAAAGATGTTTCTAAAGAGAATCAAAACACAAAAATAGTCTGAATAAAATGCTTGCAAATACTATATCAGTAAGAATTTTTACCAAGAATATAAACCCAGAAATGTAATAATAGGAAAAACAAAAGGCCCAGTTTAAAATGAGCAAATAAAATTTAAAAAAAAAAAAGAAAAGAAAAATGAGCAAATGATGCGAGCAAACACAGTACCAAAGAAAACACACAGATGGCAAATAAACACATGAAAAATACTCCGCATCATGTGTCATTAGGGAAATGCAAAATGAAACCAGAGTAAGATACCACCATGTGCCTGGTAGAATGATGGAAGGAAGGAAGGAAGGAAGGAAGGAAGGTAGGGAGGGAGGGAGGGAGGGAGGGAAAGAAAGAAAGAAAGAAAGAAAGAAAGAAAGAAAGAAAAGGAAGAAGGGAGGGAAGAAAGGAAAGAAAGACAAGAAAAAGACTAACCTTATAAATTTTCAAAGTGTCAGAGAAGATTTGGAGGAAGTCAAACATTCACGACTGCTGACAGATTCCTAGATAGATAGATTCCTACTGGAAAATATTACAATAACTGGAAATCGGTGTGGGTTTCTACAGAAGTTCCATCTGCGTCTCCCCGCGAGCTGGCCAGCCTGCGGCCGGGCCCTGGGCTGCAGAAAGGCCGGCCGGTGCCAGCCAAGGCTCCGCGCGCACTGGCACGTCGGTGGCCGCTTCACCGCTATGAGCCGCGATGGCAACAGCTCGGAAGTTCATCCGCGGTGACGGGGCGGCTGCGGTACGTCGGTGCGGCGGGAACCCCTCGGCAAGGAACGGACGGCCTCTGCGCAGGCCACCGCCGGGACGGGCGCCCCCCAGACGGCCTCACCCGACTGCCGCGCGCCCGGAGCGGCAGGGGTGGACGGGAGTCCGTGTGGCTCGTCGCGCCGGAGAACGCGCACTGCTGCCCAGCGACGGCGGGTGGACCCGTGGTTGGCTGAGGGAGAGACGGCGTGGGGGGCGCGTTGGGACAAAACTTGGGAATGGATGATCCGTTCATCGGCTTCACTGTGGTCTCCCGGCGGAGAACGTCTACATCAAAGCGTATGGAATTGAACCCTGTCCACGTGCAGAGCGCGCTGTAGCTCACACAGACCTCAGCACACCTGATCCTCAGAAACCTCTCATGAAGACGATGCCATCGGGGAGCTCGCCCCCGGTCTCGTGACATGTGTGTATACACGTACACGTACCGCGGAGTTCTATTTTAGTTCTCTCTAGCGCGCAATTCTGCAGGAGGCCACGGACGCCGTAGTTGTGAACTGACCGTGTTCTTTCGTTTCCAGTGAGGCACGGAAGCCCACGACCGAGTCTTTCCAGGCCCGGGGAGCGCTGCTGACACACTTGATGGGAGCGCGGAACCCGATCCGGGGCGGCTGCACGTGTTACGTGGAAATGAGCCCATTGCTTATAATCGTACGTGTGTGTGTGCGCGTGTCTCTGTGTGTGTGCGCGCGTGCGTGTGTATGTGTGTGCGCACATGTGTCTCTGTGTGTGCGTGCACGCGCACGTGTGTGTGTGCAGACACGTGTGTGTCAGTGAGCATGCGCGCGCGTGTGTGTCTGTGTGCGTGCACGTGTGTGCATGCACGCGCGCGCGCCTGTGTGTGTTCCTTTGGATAGCAAAGAGCAGGAGGCTGGTAATGGCACCGCAGTTTCAATCTCCAAAAGCAACCGAGGCAGCGTTTCTCAGAGAGGACGTGTGGCTACAAAGCAAGTGTACTTCAGTAATATGCCCCATCCCCCCCCCCAAAAAAAGACAAAATACTTCTATTTCTGTTTGTGTCTGTGTTTTTGTTTTTTTTCCCAGTGGTTCCAGCGTCTTTTAAACATCGAATACCTTTACGCGCGCATGTTTTGCATGTTTCCCGCTTTGGAAGACCTCAGCCTCCGGTCGCTGCGTCCGGCCGGTCCTCTGCGGCAGGACCTTGTCCCCCGCGCAGCCCCGCGGACTGCCCTGGGCCGCGCCCCGAACCTTCCCGCTGGCCGGGCCTCGCGCGTTCGGGCGCCTCGTGGCTTCGCGACCCTGCGGTGAGGTCCCGGGGCCGCCGTCGGCGGGGCAGAGCGGGGCTGCGGTCGCCGGGGGCGTGGGTGCTTCCGCGGGCCCGGCCCCGGGTGGAGACTGGCCTGAGCGTCCACGGGCGGCTCGGAGCGCGCTGCTGGGCGGCTGCGGCTGCGGGTCCGCACCTTCACGGCCGCGGTGGCCGGGCCCCGGAGTCGCCGCGCCCTTCGTGGCCTCCCGCGCGGACGCGCCGGTCTGGGCGGCGCCCCGGGAAAGTCCGGCTCTCCGGCAGCCTGAGCGCCGGCTCGGCCGCCCGCCTTCCCGCCGACGGCCCCGCCGGAAGGCCCTCGCTTCGGGGGCACCTGGGGGAGCCGGCCGCCGTCGCGGGCCCTGCTCGGGAGGCTGGAGTCCCGCCTGCCGCGGGCTGCTCAGGGGCCGCCAAGTGCTGTCCTCTCGCGCCGCCCGCTGGCCGTCCGGGGAAGTGCGGCCGCGCGGCCCTGCGCGGACCCCAAGTCCTTCGGCCCCGCGGTGCGGGACCGCGGAATTCACGCGACCCCGGGACGACGGCTCCTCTGACCGACGCGGCGGTCCTGGAAGTCTCGGCCCCCGGCCCCGTTGGGTGGACAGTGGCGAAACCGGCAAGCGAAGGCGGCGGATCATTCCTGCGCTCACGTGTGTATCGGATCAGACACACTTGAGAAGATACATTGTAATTAAGCCCCTGAGCAGGGGCGCGCGGGTTCTTTTTGTTTTGTTTTGTTTTGTGTTGTGTTGTTTTGTTTTTCTTTTTTTTTCTCTATGCATCAAAAAAAAGTTAAATGCAAAGCAATATGTGGCAAGGAAATAGTAAATCACGAGAATATTGGAGGGTTAGTTTTTCTTCAATTACAACAGCTACAATAAGCAGTGAAAGAACTGCATTGGAAATTCTCATTTTATCGTGTTAGTTCCACTTTCTCCATTGAAATATAGGAATAGCATGCCACTCAAAGGAAAATTAAAAAAAAAAGAAGAAGAAGAAAAGAAAAGATACACTAGGAAAAAACCTTCTAAATATTCTGAAACACCTAATAAAACCAAAGAAATTGCTCTTTAATAGGCCATGGAAAATGTTGCAATTATTACCCAGTGAACCACATAAATTCTTTCAAGTTACATTTTAACTGTAGAGTTTCATTTCCATTCCCTAGCAATACGGAAGGGAAACAATCCAGCTTAATGCTTGAATTGAAGGTGGGGGGGTTATTTTTCCTTGATTCGGCTGCCTCCCGTAACTGCACCAGCGCAAGTCTGACTTCAACACAACCCATGTGTGCCTCATTCCGAAACAGGAGCTCAGAAAATCCTCCACCTCCTCTCCGGATTCCGGGTTGAAGCCGGAATGGCCGCTCGGGCTCAGCGAGCTAATGCAGGCGCAGGCTGTTGTGCAGAAGAGGGAGAGAGGAGACCCCGGTCCCTAGTCCCGTGGCCGTGCCCTTCACCAAACTCCTCTCAAACAGATACTAATATTGATGTGCCCGTTTGCACAAGCGTGTTATAATTTGTACAAAGTAAAACACTCTTTATAAGAATTTTTGGAGAATATTAATGTTCTGATGAAATCAAAGGCAAATAAAATAATTGGGTCTATAAAATTTACTAGATTTATGATGGTCCTTCTGTTTACATCAGTCTCTAAATGATTTTTTATTTCTAAAATCTTTTATAATGCCGTGGACTTCTTGTCTCTGACTGATGGATTTCAAACTGGCACTCAGCGGTTTAGCACTATTGTTCATGTAAGGAATTACAGGTAAGCACAGGGACTAGAATAAAGTACACTGAGACAAGCAATTAATCGATCCCTGTTCTCACGATGATAGCAGTGTCTGTTCACTGAAATTTTCTTAGCAGGCAAAAATACTAAAAAAGTGTAAAAAAGTATAACAAAGGCAATCTGTAATTCTGTGAGCATACCTAAATGAACCGTAATTCCAATTTTGAACTACTTCCCTCTGTCTCTAGATAGATGATGCATGGAATGATAGACACACAGATGGATAGACAGATAGATGATAAAAAGATGATAGAGGTCTCCATAGATAGCTCAATTTCCATATCCCTCATGTTGCTTTTCTCATAGGAAATAAAATAAGCTTATGGTGACAGTTCAGTTTCTAAAAACCTTCTTATCTCAGAGCTTCTCCTAGCTTAACATAGGACCATCAAAAGCTAATAGATACAATTTCCAAACAAAAGGGCTGTGAGAGGGGATAGTTTCACACATCTCTGGGTCAAGCACAGACTGTGGATTTGAAGGGAGTGGGATTCTCAGACTCTCTTCACTTGGGATCAGTAATCTCAAGACAAGAGGGATCTTTATGGGAATGTGTGTGTGTGTGTGCGTGCGTGCACGAGCGTGCAAGCTTGTGGTAGGGGGGTCTCAGACTCCAGACTCTGGGACTCAGGATTTACTAAAGTCTTTAACAATATAAACTTTGCATTTTACTTTTTCAGTTTGCATAATATTTTATATAATACTGATTTTCTTAATCTTTGATTTATACTTTTGTGTAAATATTGATGCAGATTTTTTTTACTACTATGTCTTTTTTAAGGTTCAGAAATTAAGAGCTGCATCGACAAATCAGAATATTTTCATCATTTTTTTCTTTGGCTTTTGGATTAACAAATTCCTCCTCACCCTGGTTTCTGTGTGTATTCATGCATCTGCCCTTGTGGTTCATTAATAGTTGCATCAAACATATATTCCAGCTGAAACTTACATGTGAAAACTATAAAAAACAAATAATCCAAACTTATTTTTTCTGGATAGTTAACCTGTTTTTTAAAGCAAATTTTGTACTGGTTGGTTAGAAAACTGTAAGCAAGCATAAGCATTCATTTAAAAGTATTAAAATGGTAAGAATTTTTTGTTTGTTTTCTTCCACTAATTTCTTCTATTCCATCCACGTTGTTTCTTAAAGCAGTTACATACTGTTTGATAACCACTATACTGTCAAGAGCTCTTGATGGTTATTTTTAATTTATTTATATATATTTTTGAGTGTAGTTGGTACACAATGCCACATTAGTTTCAGGCATACCACATGGTTGATTGTTATTTTTTAAAATAACAATCTGCTTTCTAACAGTCTATTTTACAGATTTTTAAACTGCTTTCTGACGGTCTATTTTACAGATGTCTTACATAGTCACATCTGAATGGACATCAGTAAAAAAGGTTTTGATAGAAATTAAACCTTAAAAATTTAAAGATCATACCTGTATATAAACTTAAATAACATTTTGAGGCATAATTTTAATATGTTGAAGCATGGCAAGTCTGTGGATTTAAACCATAGGTAGCCGTAGCCTTCAGATAAGATTGTCTTTTGAAATTGTCTTCAGGCAGACCTTATGCATTTTTTGGTTGGATATATTGATAATTTTTTTTTAATTATGGGTATTTTCTACTTTCATGGCTATTATAAATGGGATTATAGTCACTGCTTTATTTGTATAAATTGTGGTATCCAGTATTAAAGAATGCTCAATTTTGTCAAATTATTTGGCATAATAGATCATCTGATTGAATTTTCCATTATTTTACATTTTGTGTGTGTTATATGTGTGGGTTTTTTGTTTGTTTGCTTTTTGGGTTTTGTTTTGTTTTGTTTGTAGATTTGTAGAATCTCAAGGTACCTGCATACACTGATATGCTATTTTCATCTTTATGGAAAGTTGTGCTTTATTTGTTTTTCTGAATTTATATTGTTATCTTAAAAAATGGGGAAAGTGATCAGTGGCAAAGAGGAAAGTTGACACTCTAATTTTTTGTTTTAATAGAGAGAAACTGAATTCTCAAGTAAAATGTTGGTTCTTTGCATAAATGGAAATGGTTTATAATTTTAAGGAACTTCTACTCCCAGCTTCCTAAGAAAGTTTCATTTATCTGTTTGCTTCTTTTAACATCTTAATTTGTTTTATTATTTTCATGTTCCAAGATTCATTGTTCATGCAGCACACCCAGTGCTCCCTGCAGTCCGTGTCCTCCATGACACCCACCACCAGGCTCACACATCTCCCCACTCACACCTCTCCCAACCCTCAGTTTGTTTCTCAGAGTCCTCAGTCTCTTGTCTTTCATCTCCCCCTCTGATTTACTTGTTTTAGTCATGAAGGAATATTGAACATCATTACGTGTCTTCTTGAGCTCTGTTGAGATCGTCCCAGGCAAGGATTCGGTCACGTGAGGGGTTTTTTGACTCTTGCCTCATCCTGTGGCTGGTAATGTGTCTGCAGGATCACAATGCCCTCCTTCTATTTCTATACATAGGTTTTAACCTCTTGACTTCACCGTGTAAGTGTTTTCATTGAGCATTTTAGATCAATATTGTAGATCTATTTTCATTTATATTTTATTTCCCCTTTTCCTGAAGCTGACATCATTAAATTTATCTCATTACTTCCTTAGGTTTGTCTTCTCCAATAGAAATTCTTGGTACGTTTCATTTAACTATTTCTTGTTTAATCACGAAACTAATAAAAACTTTAAGATTGCCTCTGATGCAAAACAAATATGGATTTGGTTTTTGTAAGACATTTGTGTGTGGGAAAAAAATTGCCTCTGAGTACTATATAACCACATTTTTTTTTGTAGATAACATTTTTCTTGTTTTAAATGTAATTAATAGATATTTCATAAGTTTTAGAAAATGGATAATTTGGGTGATTCCAGTATGTGTTTTACCAAAAAGTCTCAGCAATAAAATTATTTACATTTGGGGTGTCTGATGGTACATAAGAAAGTTAGTTACTTAATGACTACAATATGCTTGTTTTCTGAATTGATTGAACTCAACTGTATGGTTTTCTGCTTCATGGAACGTTGGCTGGGGTCAGAGACATCAAGAGAACTACTTGGCACTGTCTTACATGTTTACTCTCCCTGTTACAATACAGTATCACTTCTTGTTTCTAGAGAAACATTTCACATGAGGACCAGGTAATATGCACAAAGATGTTTATCAGCACAATATCTGACAGGTACACCCAGTAAGAACTTAAGTGCCCAGTTAAAGAGAATAAATTTCAGTATTTTCTCATGATAGAAAATCAAGTAACAGTGTAGTGTACGAATGACAATTACAGGCAAAAATGTGCATAAATCTTAGGAATCTAATTTGAGTGAAAAACAAGTCCCAGAACATAACGTTTAATGTATTTCCAGTAAGTCCAAATATGAGGTATATAGTAATATGTAATAAAACTCTCCTAAAGTAAGGGAATGAAGAGCAAAGAGTAATCAGGATAGGCTGATTTGGCTAGCTGGGGAGCTTGAGTGCGATAGATGGGGAACCCCTTCAGAGCTGCTGTAATTATTGGTGACCTTCTACTGGTTGAATTCAGCAGCGGGATTTTGATACTATTAAATCAATTAATTACTTAATTCATTTCAAAGAGACTCATGAATCACATGCCGAGGAAGACTCTGTGCCACCTTATTGGATGCCTTCCAGGCTCCCCTTCACTCACTCTCCAACCAAATTTCCACCTGCAGCTGCACCTGCAACAGCCAGGTGCACACACTCACCCATCGCTGTCGACAGGTGCATCTCCGCCCTTCTCCATGGGACTCTGTCCACTCGCTCTCCCCACTCACTCAGCCATTCTGAGCGCATGCATGACCTCAAAGAGCTTATGGGGTCAGCACTGTCTAGACCATCTGTGGGCGCAGAGAGGATGGAAGCCAGCAGATGAATATGGAGCTCCCTGTGTCTCCATTTGAACAGTTCTCAGTACTCAGATGTTGCAATTAACCTCCTCCTCACCAAGTTCTTCTTTTAGACTCTGCTTTGGGGAGAAAAATAGATAAAGCAGTTAAAGTTAAAATTTCTAATCCAATCATGTACACAGAAGGGACACAATGTTTTCTATACCTTCTCAGTTTATAATATATATATTTTTTCAGCATACTTGGTACACAGTAAACTACACAAAAAGTACATGTTCTAATGAGCAGCGGCATGAGAACCCAACAACGAAACTGTAATCACAACCAAGAGTCTGAACCCCAACATTTTCACCTTCTATCACCCCTACCCAGAACCACTGATCTTTATGTTGTTACCGATTAATTTACATTTTCTATAATTTTTGTATTAGTGGATTAGTGGGAAGGGCTTGCGTCTTTCACTCAGTATAATTGTTCAGAGATTAATTCAGTTGATCGCTAGTCTATCTTTTCTTTTAATTTAATTTAATTTTTTCAGTGTTCCGAGATTTGTTGTTTATGCACCGCACCCAGTGCTCTAGTCTGTCTCGTAATCAGTATCACACTGTTAGTTACTGAAGTTTTATAGTAGATCTTGAAACCAAGTCATACGAATCATCCAATTCTGTATTTCTTTTTCAAAATTGTTTGGTTTTTCTAATCTTTCACATTCCTATATAAATTTGAGAATTGCTCGGTCATTTCAACAAAAAGAAGTCTCCTAGAGTTTTGGATGGGGTTTTATTGAACCCATATGTGAATTTGGTAAGAATGAAAATCCTAATATTATTCAATATGCGGATACAGCACGTCTATCTACATATGTCTTCTCTGATTTATATGAACACTCCATTTTCACTTTCAAAATAAAGATCTTGCAGATAATTTCTTAGGTTTATACCCACATATTTAAGAATTTTTGTAAATGATATAAATATTGCTTTTACATTTAAATTTGACCTTTTTTACTATATTGATCTTATGTTCTTTGACTTTACTAAATGAAATTATTATTTTTTAAAGATTTTTATTTATTTATTTGACAGGCAGAATCACAAGTAGGCAGAGAGGCAGGCAGAAAGAGAGGAGGAAAAGCAGGCTCCCTGCTGAGCAGAGAGCCCGATGCAGGGCTCGATCCCAGGACCCTGGGATCATGACCTGAGCCAAAGGCAGAGGCTTTAACCCACTGAGCCACCCAGGCGCCCCACTAAATGAAATTATTAATTTCATTAGTGTTTTATATTCTTTGGAATTGTCTACATAGACGATCAAATCACCTGTGAATAGATGTAGGTTAATTATTAATAGTTGTAGGTTAATTACTCATTTTACAGTGTTTGTACCTTTTTCTCCCTTATTTTACTCTGCTGTCTTGGACCTTAATTAGGATATTGAACAAGAGGGTGAGAATAGACACCATTGTTTTGTCCTGTCTTACAGGAAAACATTTTGTCTGTACTTTAAATAAAATTTTAATTGTTGGTTTTGTATGAATGCTGTTATCAGCTTAAGGGAATTCCTTTATATGTCCAGGTTTCTAAAAGAGATGAAGAGACTCAAATTTGGTCAGGATGGCTTTGCTTGTTTTTTGTTGTTATTTGTTTGTTGGTGTATTTGTTTTTGCATTTATTAAGATGTTCATGTTGTTTGAATTCTTTAGTTTGACGATGGGGTAAACTGCAGAGACTGATTTCCAGATGCCGGTGGGGCTGGGTGTTCTTGGGGTGAAGCAGCGTGTATGTGCTGTTTTATTCTTTTAGACAGTTCTGGCTTTGATTTGTCAGTACTTTGTTGATGATTTTGCTTCTATGTTCATGAGAGATATTGGTTTGTAGTAATTTCTTTTGCAATGTCTTTGTCTGGTTTACATATTAGAGTGATATTCTCATAAATCATTTAGGAAATGTTTCCCCTTCTTCTTTTTCTTTGTGTGTGTGTGTGTGTGAGAGAGAGAGAGAGAGAGTTTGTGGGGCATTGATACTATGTTTTCATGCAATTGTAGAATTTTCCAATGAAGGCACCTGGCCCTAGAGTCCTTGTGTTGGAGGTTTGTGAATTTGCAAATTCTGTTTCTTTAGAAAATCTGTGACTACCGTTTATCTGTTTCATTTTTAATGAGCATGGTGATTTCTTTCTTGAAGATGATTTGTCTATTTAATCTCAGCTGGCCCGTTCTTAGGCATAAAGTTGCCTGTGACGCTTGCTTGCCAGCATCTCAGGGCCTGTACCGTCCGTGCGGCTTTTCTCCGTTCCTGGTCTCGGGAGCCCGTGGTTCTTCCCTCATTTCCCTCATCAGTCTGCCTGGAGAACTCAAGAACCATGCTTTTGCTTCCTCGGGTGTCTCTATTGCTTTTCTTTTTGCAACTTAACTGAGCTCTCATCTCTATTATTTCTTTGCTTTAGCTGCTTTTGGCTTTAATTTGCACTACTTTGCCTGGTTTCTTAGGGTAGAACAGGCCCGTGGTCAGAATAGAAAAGAGTGAATAGTGTCCCATGTTCCCAGGTGGCTGACAAAAGACTCTCCTGCCATCCATTTAATCGAGGCTGAGGATTTAATGAGCTCGGTTTTTAGAAGACTGCTTTGTTCAAAGAGAGGACTGCATTGCCGTTTCGCTTACACTTATTTTTACTTTGTAGAATTTGGGGATTCCCTTCTTTCATGGTTGAAATAAAGCAAGTGCTTTTACACTCTTGTTTTGTTTTGTTTTATTTTGTTTTGTTTTTCCCCAGTTCTCTGATTCCACAATATAGATCTCATGAATTAACAACTTACTTGATTTCTTTCTTGCCCATCATAGAATAGATTGTCTGGTCTATATTATTAACCCAACATATAAGTCTGAGCCGATTTCTTTTTTATTTTATTTTATTTTATTTATTTATTTGAGAAAAAACAAGAGAAAGAGAGAGAGAGAGAGGGGAGGGACAGAAGGAGAGGGAGAAGCAGACTCCCCAGTGAGAAGGGAGCCTGATGTGGAGGTTGATCCCAGCACTCTGAGATCATGAACTGAGCTAAAAGCAGATGCTTAACTGACTGAGCCACCCAGGAGCCCCATCTGAGTAAATTTCTTGTTATCCTTGAAATCATAACATAAACCTCTGCTGCTAACAGTACAGCAATATATCCATATATATTGGAATTTTATTTTTTAAAATATTTTATTTATTTATTTGAGAGAGAGAGAGGGAGAGCGCATGACAGGGGAGATGGTCAGAGGGAGAAACAGACTTCTTGCTAAGGAGGGAGCCCGATGCGGGACTCGATCCCGGGACTTCAGGATCATGACCTGAGCTGACGGCAGTTGCTTAACTGACTGAGCCACCCAGGAGCCCCTGCATTAGAATTTTAAAATCTTTCCTTCTGGGCATTTAATAAGCTCTTTCCACCTTCAGGTTAGCTCTGTCTTCAAATGGAGAAGTTAATATGTGTAACTTTATATTTTAACTTTCTTTGAACGTCATTCATAAACAAACAAACAAACAGACAAACAAAAACCGACGGGTCATTCACGGATCTGCATCCCTACCTTGCAGTTGCAAACCTCGCATTCATCATGGTTTCCTACGGTTTACTGCCTCAGTACGCGTCACCGTCTGAGTGATCAGCCGTCTGCCCTCCGCTCTTCCCTACAACAGGTCAGTCACTGTAAGTCCATCAGTAAGTTTTAATCTCTTTTCAGATCTCCCATGTTCTCTCCAGCTGGGTCGCTTTACTCTTGGTCTTCTACCGTGTTCTTCACTGAGCCAGTATTTTCTAGTTCCACATATTTTCTAGTTCTCGGTCTTTCCAGTTGTGTTTTTGTTCTTGAAAAAATTCTTCATTTGAAGTTTTTAAATTTAAGAAGTAGTGCCTGTTTGTTGTACAGATGAGATTATACAGATAACTATAAAGGGAAAACTAACATTCTTTTTCATTCTCATTTCAGGAAAGTCAGGTTAACAACCTGGTATGTGTGTGTGTAGCAGACTGTACTTTCCCCTCAAGCAGGCACAGCAATCTATGTGGTCCTATATGCCCTTACGGAATCTTGTTGATCTCCGTAGGAGATGGCTTCCATTTTAAGCTTTTTTCTTAATGTGGCAGGTGTTTGTGATTGCTTTAATTCCTAGACTATGGTAGAAGGAATGCAACTTGACTTCTAGGTTTAGTTCATGGAGGAATATGATTTCCACATAATGGTGTGTGTGTGTGTGTGTGTGTGTGTGTGTGATCCATTGGAATACACCCCCACACACAAAAAAAAAAGTGAAAATTAAGCCCCCAGGAAGTAGCCAGAAGCCAGCGTGAACTTCTAGACATGGGAACAAATGAGACTTTAGATGATTCTAGAAGACAGACTTCAAGTCTCCAGCTGAGACGTCCAGCTTTGCCATGTCTATGTTCCTCAGCCCATGAATCCGTGAGAGTAATACATGGTTGTTATGGCACTCTTTGGGGATGATTTGAGGGATATTTGTAATTTAGTTTAGTCTTTAGTTTTCTTTTAACTAAAGCCAAACTGATCAGATTTATTTCAGTTTACCTTTTTTCCAGAACAAAGTCCCAAAGGCCACTAATATGGATGCAGTTCTGATTTAGGAATTCCCGGCGACACCGTTTCTGTAGCCTCTCCACAAAATTATCCTGTGGCAGGCGAGCCCAGGAGGCATGGGCTGATAACCCGACCAGCAAGGACGTTCTGCTTCACTTTTCCCCGTGCTCATGTGCTGTGTGCGTATATGCATGAATGTGATACTTACATCCACATGAAGATATTTTTGTGTCATTGCCATTTTATAAAAATAGCACCATGTTTTATTTATTTTTCATATATTATGTTTTACTTTTCATTATGCTTTTACTGCCTAGTGTAGTGCTAGGACACATTACATCTTTGTAACTGTGCACTTACGGGGGCACAAAGGCAGAGAGTATTTAAAAAAATAATTTATTTATTTGACAGACAGAGATCACAAGTAGGCAGAGAGGCAGGCAGAGAGAGAGAGGGGGAGAAGCAGGCTCCCCGCTGAGCAGAAAGCCCGATGTGGGGCTGGATCCCAGGACCCTGAGATCATGACCTGAGCCGAAGGCAGAGGATTTAACCCACTTCCACTGAGCCACCAGGTGCCCCACAAAGGCAGAGAGTATTATAGCCAAAGGCATCATTCTAGCAAGTTTATTTGGTAAGAGAAACACAAGTTTGATATTTGCAATGGTAAAGATTTCTGAAATAGCAAAGATAACCTCACAACAAAACCAATGATAGAAATACGGTTCGAAGAATTTGTGCCACTGGAGTCAAAGATACTGTAAAACCCCCACGATGAACTCTGTATGACACAGATTGACCAGACCAAGCAGCAACTGCCAGCCATGTGGTTAAATCCTTGAGAACAAGATCCTGGTTCCAGTTTGGGAAGGACACCATCAACTCCTTCCCTGAACAAAGAGCAGCAATGTAGAGCCAGAATAATAAACCAGAATGAGAACCACAAATTATCCCAGCCGCACTGACCACTGACTACGCGGTGATCATCTTGTCCATGTGCTGGTAGGGTCACTGTCATCAGGTTATGCCCATTATTTGAAGCTACACCATGCCCAAGGCATCAAGGAAAACGTGATTACGTTGATGTGTCTGTCACAGTGTCCTGGTTCTCCTTTGTGCTGGGGTGCTGGGGAACTGGTCACGATGGCCACGTTTTGCCAACATCCTGCAGAGCCATTGAGCGGCTTGCATCATTTTGTGAGCAACACAACGAGGTTAAAGTGATGGAGATGCTCCCAAAACCTAAGTTTTTTCTCCCAAATCATTTTATGAAGCATCGTTAAAGCTCTTCCTGCCGCCACTAAACAAAACATTCCGAGTTAGAGAATTGTTTGTGCAGCCAAATGTTGTGGGAGGGATGCCTTGTTTTGTGTCTGAGAGCGAAGAAGAGAAACGGGGGTACCACCGGGGACAGCCAGCGCCCCCCTTTCACCTCCTGTCTCTCGACTCAGTGAGATTCTCTTCCGTGGCATCTTTGCATGAAATCATGTTAAAGTTTGGTTTTCCATTCTTTCTTCCCATGTCAGAACATATGGTCCATGAGGCTACTCAAAGCAGTCATTTTCTTTTTCATCATTTTAACTTCAGTATCTAGAACCTCTTAAACACTCAGCAAATGTTTCTTCAATAAACAAGCGAGTCAAGAAGACAGGGCCGCTGCTGAATGATGAAGTGAGCTGTAACACCGTCGACATCCTTACTAATTCCTGGTAGCAAGTCACAGAACAGGTGACAGCAACATCACTGTCCTTCAGGTCATGACTGAGAAAAGACTATTGAGTTTAGTGGACCGACTCCTGTTTTTCATTTATTAAAGAAATTCAAGTGGCATCAAAGACAAATTCCTTTATTTTCAAAAGTGCATATAAGTTAATATCTTATAAACTAAGAAACATCCTTTTGTAAGGCAAAATATCAGGTTTGTGAAAGGTCAAGGGGCTTGAAGCCTCAATGAGGAGACTAGAGTGCCTGTCACAGACACCTCGATTTTCCACTTTGGTGAGGAAACGTGCTTCACCCCCTACAGCGATTCCTGGCCTGCTGCATCCGCATGGGTGGTTGACAAGGGCACCGACAGAAATCTCCAAAGCGGTGCTTTTAATGTTGTACAAAAATAGTGAACTTCATCAGAGTGAGGACTTCAAGCCATCACTTTTTTTAAAGACACTTACTGAGACTAGAACATCCCAGAGAATGTCTTCAAATGTTTGACTGAAATTCTAAGTAATAAAAAGAATAAGGAAAAAAATTATGAATGATTGAACAGGCAAGAGACCATTCCCAAACTGAGATACTTAAAGCATTTCTGGGTGTGTGAATGCAGTAAACACTTAGATCCAAAGTCCTGCGGCCCGATCATGTACAGACTTTGTCCTAGGTGATGGTTTAGGAGACATTTGGAAGCAGATGCCATGTGGACTCTTCGGACCCCGGGCAATCCTGCTTGAAAAAAGGAAATATTTGATCATTTTTCTGTTGCTGGAAATCTTCAGCCTCTTTGAAACTATAGAGAATTATTCTCTAGATGTGTCTCCTTGTAGAAGACTTGTTTTTGATTGTAATGTGAATCTGCATTAAAGGCAAAACATCACCAAACGTAAACAAATGAAGTTGAGGACAAAGGACATGACAGGACATGGCTGAATTCAGAGTCGTAGAAAATGCAGATATTGCTTGAGTTAGCCTACCGCTTTCTGGCCAAGGAACTCACATTGTCTATAGCTTCATAAAATGTGACTTTAGGAATTTGCCTGAGTGTTACCATCAGAAAGAAAATTTGAAATTGATTGGATGACAAAGAGAATGCTCAGAGATCTTTCTAATTTTAATTTCTTATTTAATCCAAATATTATCATTTTTCTTCTTTATTTGGACACAACTTTATGCAGAAGTAAATTTCATGTTTTGGCACAATTTGTTTTTAATTTTATGTTTTGTTTTGCTTTGTTTTTTTTTAATTAAGGAAGACTACATCACATTTTCTCGTGAAAAAGTGGCAACAAATTTATATAATTATATATTTTTTTTCACTTAAGGACTTCGACTAATAGTGTTCAAGTGAGTTGAGAATAGAAATATTCTGTATTTTCCCCCAGTTTTTATACATATGTATATATAACAAATTTCTCATAGCTTATTATAAAATCTGAGCTCAATTCTGTTCAGGAATTGGTTTTATTATTTCTACAAAGAACAAAGTATAAAGGTCCTTTTTCACATATTGTTGAGAAAAGGTCTGTGACCCAGAGGAATTTAGTGCATGGTCAACTAGTGAAAATCTTCATGCCAATGTTGCATCTGCTGCCTACTGTGAGGCAAGATTCAGTGAAAAATGCTCTTCTAATTTATATGCACCATCCCGTGTACAGTGAAGCTTGGGACGACAGTTTAATGAATCAGATACACTCACTAAGTAAATACTGTTCCAAGCGTTGGTTTACTTCAGCTGTTTCAGAATCTCGGTGTAAAATCCTCGGTGCGATCTGGGCTTTCCCTTCGCATTTGCAGCAGCCCTGCAGCCACGTGCAGCAACGGGCAGACAGCAACAGAGGAAGGTCATTGTGATTGTTTTTTCCCACTTAAGCATTTTCTCATTTCTTGGTTCTTTTTAGTTTAAAATCCACACTGAGGATTCAAAGCACAAGCAATCTTTGGATTTTGCATCACCAGACATCAGTTCTGCTTCTGAGCCATACAAAGCAGTTGTGCTTAATGGGAAAAAAAAAAAAAATATATATATATATATATATATATATATATATATATTGAAAAAAGATATAAAGGACCCATTTAAAAATATAAAGAAAACAGGTGCAAATACCAGTGATAAAAATGTGCTTAAAGTACAGAGAGGACAACATGTGTGTGTGTTTAGGTACCTGACTGTAAGCACGGATGAGTCAGAGGCTAGAGGAAGCAGAGACTGGATGATATTCATCACAGAAAAAAATGAGTTTCTTTTAAGGCTGCGCTCAGCGGGGAAAACACAAATTACACATTTGGGTCAGTCTTGAGGGACTTCTGAGGTTGTTTCAGGCTCAATATTTCTCCCTCTAACTCAACATTATACTCAATTAATCTGCCCTTGTCCAGAAGTAGAGAGAGATCTTAAACAGTCTCATTCTTTCTTGCTGTGAGGAACTTTTTCCTTGGAGAATACGGCACACAAATTGCAAGATTAAACCTTCTTTTTTGGCTTTGAAACCTAAGCTAATATAGTAAGACCTTGCAACATGTTACAGAAGAAAATAGGTTGAGTGAGATCAGGGAACATAAATTATAGTGACTAACAGAGCATTCACAGCCAATCCACAGGGCTGGGTGAGATGTTTCTTACTTAAGAGAACTTACCAAAAAGAAAGATGTCCAGCGAATTCGCTATCATCTAGGTAAAGAATAACAAGCTTGAGGATGGTTAAAATATAGACAATTCCAAGCACCCCTGGCCTTAGAAGTCATAATCAGCACCTCACAATATCCCAGAAAACTTATCTTTCTCTGGACTTTGACCACTAGGGGCAAGGGCATTGGTTACAAGACACAGAGTAACTACACTCATCAGGGTGAGCATTTTGAAGGGTACACAACTGTGGGAACACATTGTTGTTCCCCTGTAACTAATATAACACTGCATGTCAATTACAATTCCACAACAATAAACAAATATTTTTTAAACCCAAATATGAAAAGGAAAGCCACAGAACAAAGAGTACTGAAAAAAATAAAGACTAATTTAAAAAATACAAAGATAAAAATCCCCCCATAAGGGCTCAGAAGAGATGGATTCAATAATAATAAATAGCAACATTTTAAAAGAAAGTGCAATGCTCATTAGCAATCAAAAATGAAAATGTAAACAAGTTCAAAAGGCTACCACATGCCTGCGAAACTGGCAGAACAAATTTAAAATAAAGATGCACAGGAGTCTTGGTACTGACCTTTGACAATAGCAAACCACAAGGGAAATTTTTGCTGGGCTTTGTAGCCTTTCTCTGCACCAATGCTTTCCACAGTGACCTTCAAGGTATCAAATGTGCCGCACAGTGTCAGGTGTTGGGGATTCTCAGGGTTTGTAGTGGCAGGAAGTAGAAGAATTCTGCAAAGGCTCTTGACTGTTTCATCCAACGTTAATAAAATAAAAAGAAGTGAATTCTATTGTTCTATGCTTCTACTCATAAAGATAATCTTTCATTTTGCAAATGCACAATCCCTTCACTGGTCACTGGTGGTTTGTTTGCCACAGATTTCCTCTAGTAGTAACATTAGAGTTTAGAGCGCTGACATGATCCACTTTTCTTCCGTTTTCAAGGCTTTCAAATCCCCTGTACCTGACATCATTCAATAACGGTGGTGTGTCTCACGACTAGCTGCTTGCAAGGTTTCCAAGGAAAGGGAGCGGGGAATTAGGACCGAGTGCAGGTGGGAGACAGCCACACGCTCGGAGTGATGTGACGTGCTTCGGGGCACTTTTCACTGCCACGGTGCTGTCTGTAGCGCAAGACTCTGAGCTTTTAGTCAAAAATTCAAAAACTGAATAAAGCTTAAACAGTTGCCAAATTGCTAACACATTTCTCCAAATGTAACAAAAAATGTGAATGTACTGAATAATAGAATATCTGTGCTTGAAATCCGCATCTTTCTCATGCAAAATAATCACATAGGAAACTCGTATTTGTAGTTGCCATGGAGAAAAATTCCAGAAAGCTTAAATAAATTATTATTTAACAAGTTGGTAGGGTTGACAGGAAGAAAGGTCAGGGTTTTTTCTTTGTCCTTTTTTTTTTTTTTCTCCCTCAATGAAATTGAATAAAAACCCAAACCCCACCATTGTGATCATATTATTAGTGATCATAGGAGCAATAAGCGTGTAAGTTCATAATACAAATAAATCACATTTGGAGCTAACTGGAATAATTCTGAAAGCTGAAATTCTCGTCTGAGGATTTTATTCGGTGTAAGCTTTTAAACAAAGACCTTGCAAGAGGGAATATCCATAGGGTCCTATCAGAAAGACTCCTGGGAGCTCCAGGACTTCAGATAGCCGAGTTCCATTTACAAAAAGGCGAGAAAAGAATATATCTGAGATCCTAATACATACCCGAGATCCACACCCATCTTCACAGGCTTACTTCTGGGGACATTACGCTCCATTAATTACTTTTGTTATTTATGAGTATAGCTGAATCTAGGAATGGCCACCCACAACTTCTCTTAAGATGTTTTAAAATATGTATCTTAATTGTATTTAAATTGGGGGGGCAGTCACTTCCTTTTACAAGCTACTTCACCAACATGCCAAAGGTTTTCGTGTGTGTTTGTCTCTGTGTGTGTGAGGTTTTTTTTTTAATGTATTTATTTATGCTGTTTTATTTTCCTGTTTCCTTATCCCCGATTTCATCTCAAACCAGTACCTTGAAGAGTGTTTATCTTCTCACATAGGTTGTGCAGTTGAAAGTCTGGTGCTGCTGATTTCCACCCGTCCGGTGAAGCGGTTAGAATTCCCTCATCTGTAGCATGGAGCTCTCTGTCTGAGCTCACAGTCACTTACCCCTGTGGGTGAACTCAGGCACGGCTGTCTTGGGAGTCAAGGTGAGGAGAAAACGTTGTTTTCTGACAGAACACGAAGGACCCACGCTCTGGAGGTATGAAGCCTTGTGACCCAGTGGGGCTGGGGCAGAGGCGGCTGTCCCCTCACAGCCGTCCCCCCATGAAGCAAAGTGCATTGAGCAAAGTGACCTTATTTCTTCTGAGTTTTAAAGTGTTAGCAAACTCAGCAAACAGATGGGGGATTATTGGAATTGGAGTACTGAGGCGAGAAAAAGCCAATACATTAAATTTATAAAATATAAACTAAAATATTTAAGCTGTGACATTGAACACATACGGGACAACAGCAGCAGTTGTTGGGGTCAGTAGTCCATCCGATGGTGATGCAGAAGAGTTGATAGGAAACATCTCGCAACATAAAATTGTGTACTCGGTGAATTTGAGCCAAATAAAGGCACTTTTTAAACAAAGAAAGCATCCAGGCCATACATTTTTTCTGTAGGAATTTCTAAAGGATAAATTTTGAGGAAATTGAATAAAGATAGAAGACTAAGAACATGAGAAAGGAAAATAATCATACAAACAAAGACCTCCCCCCCAATAAATCCAAATAAACCATTATCTTAGGGGGAAAAACACAAAAATAACAGGAAGTTATTTCCAATATATTTTTTAAAGATTTTATGTATTTATTTGACACACAGAGAGAGAGAGAGTTCTTAAGTAGGCAAAGAGACAGACAAAGAGAGACGGGGAAGCAGGCTCCCTGCTGAGCAGAGTCCAATGCGGGGCTCGATCCCAGGACCCTGAGACCATCACCTGAGCCGAAAGCAGAGGCTTTAACCCACTGAGCCACCCAGGTGCCTCAATTTCCAATATTTTTTTTAGAAGGTAAAAATAGAGAACTATACAACAATGACACCCAAAGTGGAGAAGTAATTCAGAATGGCATCATCCTATGTGCCTCTCACCAATTATCAGTTAGGGGGAGATTTGCCATGTTTATTTATTACATTGACTAACTGTAGCCATAGTCACATGAGTATGTTAGTCACTTAAGATTATTTAACATACGATTTATAGTTTCAACTGTGCATCTGGAAAAATAAATGGACAGATAGGTGGATGAGAGAAAGAGAAATGCATCCTACAGAAACGGAAATGCAGAGAGAAAAAAGGGAAAATGATAGGAAACCGAGTCTACGTAAGACAGTGGAAGAATGTATCAGTGTGACTGAAAACGTAGGATCTCCATCCAGTCTCACAGACCCTTCTGTGACTTGTAGCCCTGCCACCTGCCACATGCACCCCTGCCTCTCCCACTCAGAGTTGCCCTTGTGCAGAGACCAGGATGTGGTTTTGGGTGACCTCCATCCCATCCTCCTGTCATAAAAGGCAGCCCTTTGCTAGTGAAGAATAGGTATGTGCCTACACAGTGGCCCAGCTCTGGGCTCCGGATCGGACAGCTCTGAGCTGGGTTTCTCTGCTCTCCAGATTCCCCTAAAGAACTGAGGCAACTGACCTTCCGTCCAGTTCATGCCCACCACCCACCCCCACCCCCTACCCTGCCCCATTCAGCCTCCTTCCCTCCAGGGGCTGCTACTGAGTATCCAACCTCAGACAGTTAGTGAGAACAATATATTTAATGGATGACACTTCCTGTTAAACATGGGGACTTCCCAATAAAAACCAAAAAATTAGGAATAGATAAAATGAACCATAACATAATCCCTCCCAAAGCCTTGATCCCGTATCAGGCAAGAGGTGACCGAACAGAAGTCGGTAAATCTATGCTAGACGAAACAGACCTGTAAGCAACAGAGCAGGACATCATTCTGTCGTGATAAAAGATTCATTCCATGTAAAACATACAGCTTAACTGGATCTGTACACACCTAATGGAAACTATAAAAAAACAGAACAGTAAAAAAGTTACAAGAAATAGATTAAATTCATAGAGTGTAGATTTTAACATAATTTCCTCAGGAATTGATACACTGAATGAACTGACAAAATAGATATAGAAATTCTGAGTAACATATTGAGCATTTATGTTCTATGGAATATGGAATATTTTGTGCTCAATCTTCAGAGAACAAGCTTGTTTTTATAGTAAGCATAGAGAATGTACGCAGGTGAGCCCAGTGTAGCTTGTGGAAACTATCTCAGTTATCAAGATATTTATAATCTACCCACCATATTCCCTGACCTGGAGCCTTTGAAATAATTACAAATCAATAGTGAGATAAAAATAAAACATCCTGTATTTTGTGAATATGAAAAAAATTTCTAAACATTTATCGAAGACAAGCCGATAATGTAATAGTGAAAGTTGAGAAATGCCATTTCCACTGCAATTTAGTTGATGTAAATATTATGATTCCATTTCATAGCCAAAGCGCTTGACAATTAGAGGCACACTTCTGTATTTTGCCTACAGAAACATTTTGCCCAAGGAAACACTCATCCCAGAAAATGAAGTCTGATCTTCTGATATGAGAAACTATGCCTTTCGAAGTCACTATAAGCCATAAAATCACTCTTTTGTATCTAATGAAGCACATTCTTGAGATCGGTGTATATCTGTGTGAAATACCCTGAGATTCGGCCTAGCCTCAATATGCCAGCCTAAAATAACTGAACTCCTCTCCCCTTTGAGCTCCTGAGGGTCTGTGTTCGTGTTTGCCTTGCAGAAGGGGAAGTCCTAGGACTGGAGATAGGGTTGCTTTATGGTTAGTATGTGTGGAAAATAGCAGTTGTCATCCCATATAAACAATATTGCTTGGTAGATTCTCTACTGCATACAGACAGGACTGCTTTTGCATGAATGCGGTCAGACCTGGGATTGCAAAGGCATTTCGCAGGATCCACACACTTCTGCTCTTCTTACCATGGCAACCTCATCCTTTCTGGTGGCTTTAAATGTGTCTCTACGCCCAGGACACCCAACTGCTGTCCGCAGAAGTGTGTCCCAGGACCCCACACGGCCCAGTGCCCACTCCTCACTCCCGTCCTGACGTCTGACAGACATTTCATTCAAAATGTACAGGACCAAAACTGAGCGTCCAAGTCCCCACCCCACTCCCTGGGGCCAGACCTATGCTGTGGCCCTTCCTTCAGCAGATGGCACTCCTGACCTTGAGGTTGCTCCCACCAGAAACCCTGATGGTATCCCCAATCCTCTTTCCTTGCACTCCACAACCAGGAGGTGAGGGAGCCTCTTGGACTTGTTATCTGAGGACCCATTATCCTCAGAATTCGACCCATTGTCACCACCCAGAGCTCTCACCCACATGGGACTTGGGCGTGGGCCTGACCACCTGCGTTAGGGTGTCTGCAGCAGCTCCCAAGCGGCCTCCCTGGTTCTCTGCTGGACCCTTAGCGGCCAAAGCAGTGCATCTCACTCCGTGGATGCTGAAGCCCTTGCACTGGCCCTCCGGGTGCCTCCAACTTGCCTTCGGCTCAGCCTAGAGCTCAGATTTCCCTCTTTCCGCTTTCCTTCATGCAGTCAGCACCTGTTCAGACCCTGAAGGACTTGACCGAACCTCACATGCTGCTGGTCCAGGTCCTTGCCAGGATCACCTTTTCCTGAATCATGGCTAACATTTTAACTGCTTGAAGGCTTTGCTCCAATGTCTCCCTTCCCTTGACCACACCAAACCATGCTGCCCCCTGCCCTCCCCCACCCGAGGCTCCCTGGCTCCCCGACTGGATTCCAGGCACCCTTTTGCTTCCTGTCACTCACTGTGCTCTAACATGTGTTTAGATCTAGTCAATCATCTGTCTGCACTTGACTTTCTGCCTCCCCTTTCCCAAAGAGGGAAGAGTGTTTAGTCTTTACCCCCGGTCTTTTTGTTGTTGTTCCTTTTATGTTATGTCTGTCACCATACAGCACATCATTAGTTTTTGATGCAGGGTTCCAAGAGTCATTGCGTGTAACACCCAGCGCTCCCTGCGGTCCGTGCCCTCCTTAGTGCCCATCACAGGCTCACCCATCCCCCGCCCTCTCCCCCTCCAAAACCCTCAGTTTGTTTCTCAGAGTCCACAGTCTCTCATGGTTTGTCTCCCTTTGTGATTCTCCCCACTTCATTTTCCCCTTCCTTCTCCCAAACATATTCCTTATGCTCCACAAGTAAGTGAAACCATATTATAATTGACTCTCTCTGCTTGACTTACTTCACTCATTATCATCTCCTCCAGTCCAATCCGTGTTGATGCAAAAGCTGGGTGTTCATCGTTTCTGATGGCTGAGTAATATTTCATTGTTAATATGGACCATATCTTCTTTATTCATTCCTCTGTGGAAGGGCATCTGGGCTCCGTGCGGCGATTGTGGCCATTGCTGCTATGAACTTTGGGGTACAGATGGCCCTTCTTTACACTACACCTGTATCTCTGGGAAGACATATAAATGGTAACAGACACATGAAAAAATGTTCCTCCTCATTAGACAGTGCTTAGTTTAAAAAAAAAAAACATATCTATGATTCTCCAATACAGGTCTAGACCTTACAAAATTACTCCAGTTTTTAGTGAATACCAAGTTACTCTCCCCCTCAATCCATAGTCCATGTTGTCTAGTGTCTTGAGCCTCTGCAACAACCTGCCTCACTCCTATGATAAACCTGTCTGAGGAAAAGACATATAGGCGTCCTTTCATACCTACCAGCCACCATTTAAATTTTGTTAATAAAATATTTCACAGTAATGTCTTTTTAGACTTAGTTAATAAAAACAATGTGTTTTTAAATATATTTCCCCCGTGAGACTCTAATAGAACATACCCCACAAATACATTAATCTACACCTTTTTTGTTTAAGCAAAGAAATAGCGAGACAGGCTTTTTCAGAAAGCAATTATTAAGTGTAGTAACTTAATTACTGCAGACTCTTGGAAAAAACAGCCCTGATGTACTAACTGCCGTACCAGTAGATACAATGTGGGATGCGGTACACACAGATTGAATCACAATAGGAGGTCAGAAAGAAGCAGAAAGGGACAGCTATATATCTTCCATGCTTCTCTTTAAATATCTATTTTTCATTTCAGAGTTTCTCATTCCCTTAGGTGCAGTATGAACTTAAAAGCAACCTAGATTCTTCATAGGACTTTTAGAGTATATGATAGATCAATAATTTGTTGGTTTGTTTATGAAATATGCCAACTTACTAGGACAGAGTCATTTTTAAGAGGAAGCCAAGATCAATATATATGTGCATAGATTTATGGGTCTTTTTGTCACAATCAGAATAAGTCTGTTTAAAGAACTCGAAACGGCAAGCCTGGCTGTTTTCAGTGTGATCTATTGGCTCATGGGTGCTGCTTTAATTCCAGAGACTAAAAATATCACGTCTGAGTCTTTTATTCTGATAAACTCTCCTTGAATGTAATTAATTTTAACAGCCAGGATTTAAAATTGCAGACAAATAACAATCCAGCTGTAGCTTAACGGCATAATCTCTAGGATTCGCTCTCTTTCTTAGGAATGTCAAATATTTGTACATGTCAATGAATTTTAGAGCGGCAGCCTTCTGAATTTTCATCCTGCATTTTTCCCTTCAGGGAGTTAAAGAAAGGAAACTAAGAGTTATGACCTTAAATCTGTGTGATGACTTAAATATCAAAACAAAATTTTGTTACCATGTGGCCCAGCGTGCCTCCCTTTCTTTGCACAGCTGGACTCAGCCCGGCCAGGCCGAACAATGCATTTTGGACAGAGGCACAACACCCAAACGAATAACCTTAATTCCATTGATTAATTTTGGTGACACTTTCCGTATGTGGATCTACTGAACTCAATGAGGTAGTGTCCCCACCATTGTAGACTTAGCCCAGCCCCACTGATCGGCATCAGATGGTCAACTAAGTTGAAGAGGTAGGATGAGAAACACGTCCACGGGGTTGTTGCGTGTTTCATAGCCCCTCGTCGAAACAGCAGAGCGTCCGGGAGAGCTGGGGAGCAGGCCAGTGGTCCCCGCCCACCAGGTGGGGAGTGCGGCTGTGATCACCCCGTTGCGGGCTCTTCCTAAGCATTGTCAGTGGGGACTCCTGTGAGTCTGACCTGACATGCGAAGGTAATTCAGCTTCCCCCACACGTCCCCATCCTCCACATCTGGTAGATGGCTCAATAATAAGGTAAACAGAGCTTCATTTCACTTTTCAAGTGTGAATCAGGAATCAAAGGAGAAAGATTGCTGCCTTTAATACCTAAGACCTATTATGACTAATTAAAATTGTGAACATATACAGGGAATATGGAATCAAGGTCATTTTAGCCATAATGATACTAGATAAGCAATTAAATTACTTTTTTTTTTTAATTACTGCTGATGTGATAAAAGCCTGATTTGCTGATCAGACCAGCCCCTTTGGGTGCCAGTGAAGAGATTCATGGCCTTTTCTGTTTATATGAGGATGGGTGTGCAGAGCTTCCTCTCCGTGGCCGTTGGCCTGAGCGTGTTGTGTCCTCTGGGTCAGAGATGCTCCCGCACCTGAACCTCTTCTTCAAAAGCAAGCCGAGCTGAAAGAGGGACCTGCTCATCCCGCGTCTGTCAGATTAAGGTGTAAGCATACGGTGTCATCAGTAAGCGCTCCCTGCTCCGTAGGTAAATCAATGCACAGCACACATCTGGCTTCCTCTTGACCTGGTCCCTCCTTGCCTGCCCCTCGGCATCCTCCCATACTTCCAAGGGGACGTTACCTGTCACCCCTCACCTGCTCCTGATTGCTCGTCTACGTCCTTCCTGCCTTGCTGAATGCCTCTCTCCCTGGAAGCTGCAGTTAGCATGAACCCTGGCTTCACTGTGCCCCTGAAACACAGATTTTAGTGCAAAATGACAGGAGATCTATTCTGCCTTGCTTCACGCACTAAACGGTTCAAATTTTGGATCCCCCGCTGGATCGGAAGTCCTTTAAAAGAAGAGTTCAGTTCTGTCCTGAGGGTTTACGTTCAAGAGGCAATAAATAAATAAATAAATAAATAAATAAAGGAAACTCCATGATTTACCAACTCGGTTATTTAATCCCATCGGTGTGGACTCACCCATATTTAATTTATACTCTGCATCAGAACCCAGCTCTCCACTCTTTCGCTCGGTTGGCGAATCTTTCCAGGTTGGGCACGGGCAGCGGGAGTCTTCACGTGCGGACGCTTCCTGAACACGCTCCTCTCTTCTGGCACTTTGCGGTCTTCCAGGCTGGTCGGCGTGTTTCTCCCTCCAGTTCTGGAGCCGGCCAGGCCTTTCTCCAAGAAGCCCGGGTTCCTTCCAGTGCAGAGTGGGAATCCGAAACAAAGATCTGAATCCTGGGTGGACGTGGGCTGCTGGGGCAGGATTTTGCTTTTTACCACACTGTTTACCTTTGAGCGTCCACTACTTACCCTCCCTGAGCTCTGTTTTCTTTCTCTTTAAAATGAAGGTCATACTGCTTTAAAATAGCTCTCTTAACCAGTTATTTAAAGTCGGCTCTGCTTTCAGCCTGCAGCCTGAACTCAATGACCCTGAGGTCCAGAGACGCACGCTGTACCAGCTGAACGGACCAGCCACCCCTCTGTTAACCAGTTTCGACGTCACAAACTGTCCAAAATAACCCCCACTCCCCAGTCCTACTTTAAACCATCTGACTGAACCACACCAATGGAAAATGTGATTAAAGCATGTCACTTTTATAAATTCTATAAAATGAAGGATTCAAGGAACTCACATTTAGAAGACAGATTAAGCAAACTCAGAAAATTCCATATTCAAAGTACTTTACAAATTGTCATCAAGGTGTCCCTCCCTTACAAAACACACACTCCTAGAAATCATATATTCAGCCTTCTATGTAAATTCCGAGGAGGACTTGGAATTTCAGTACACAGATCATATTCAAAGAAATGGTTTCTTCCCCTCTCAAGGCTAGAAAATAATGGCCATTTATAGTTTTAATTTTAAAACATGTGGTCTTCCAGGGTTGGTATTTCAGATGTTTCATGACGGGCAGGTAAGGAATGGCTGGAACCAGGAAGATGGGTTCTGCCCAAAGTTGGACAGTGTCAAAGTGCTGTGTGGACAAAAGAGGATCCTGGGGACATTACACACACTTACGGCGCTGGGTCGGGCAGTGACTTTCAAATTGCCGGAATTGGGACAACTCCAGGGATCCGCAGGGAAGGGCAGTATTAAGGGGATTGAGTATCAGGGGGCCTTGAGCGGTGGCTAGTTACCAAAGGGCACAGGAGTGTTTTAGTATATAATCCCCAAATGATGTCCTGGTGCACAATGATGGACTGTCCATGCTCTAACTGACCTTTTGAATAACCCTTAGGTTAACTGGGCAAGGGGGCTTTACTAGACCTGAGATACAGGGCTGGGGTGAGCCCTTGACAAGTAGGAAGAGGACATGCCACTGTGTGAAGCACGTCCTGTCACTGGCACCTCGGCACCGTCGCTGGCCTTGACTACAGGATGGCCAGCTCGGCTGTGTTTTGCTCGGCTCAGCTATTTTCTTAGCATGCCTATAAATTAAATATATGCAGATGTTGGGGTCATTACAAACATCATGCCCCATGGTAATTCTTAATCTCTTGCAGTCTCGTTTACTCATCCATCTAAAGGGAAGTCAAATGCTGACTTTATTTGGCAAGGATTAAAGAGTAAGGATTACTTGTAGGGAATGTTTGTAAGGAACATGCAGTAATTAGCTGTAGCCAACTGAACTCTGTGTGCATCAATAAAGGTTTGGAGAGTGGACAAAGCGGACAAGAGCAGAGAAGGCTGAGGTGCCGTGCAGCGAGGGGCTCAAACGGGGCATGCATGTGGGGCTCTGGTGCTAAAAAAAGATGTTGTGTCCTTCAGCACTGTCCATTTGACTTGGACAAGGAATTGGTCATGATACTTTCCTGGTTGTTCTCAGCATGAAAGGGTAAAGTTGCCTCCTTAGTGGGCAGAACTTGGGCAGGAAAAGGGCCATCCCTGGCCTGGATTAGCACTCCTTCAGTGGGGCTGCTGAAACGAGAGGCCAGGGGCCGGCCCTGATCCCATGCTTGTACTGCGTGTGGAAACCCGGCTCTTGGAAGCAGAGGAAAGAGTTGTGGTTGGGGGAGGAGGTGGGGTCTGTCAAAGAAGGGGGAAGGAACATCCGGACACAGTTGCCCCTAGAACACCCGTGGTCCCCACATCAGAGACCTCTCTGGAGAGGAGCTGTCTTTGAGGGCTTCTCTTGGGACCCATGGGCCTGAAGTAAACAAGCCGTGGCTAGTTATTAACATTAAAAGAATCTGCGTACATTTTATCAAATATCCTCTTTGAGGCAAAAGCAAACTGACCAGGTGCTGTAAATCAGGGTTCTCCTGAGGACTCGAGGGGTCGAGAGGAAGGTCTCACTGGTAAAGGACTGAGCAGCTGCTTGCTTTGTTTTTTTTCTGAAAAACATGAAAAAATCCCAAAAGATGAATAGTACGGATGCCCTCTGAGGAGATGAAAATGGGCATTTGATAGGAGATGCTAAGAGTGATCTCAGTTGGTTAGAGTTTCCGCAGACGGATACCACAGCCTGGGTGGTTTAACTATCCAAATGTTATGTTCTGCCAGTTCTGGAGGCTGGAGCCCGAGATTGAGGGCCAGCAGGACTGGTTCCTTCTGACGTCCTGAGGGAGATTCTGATGCAGGCCTTCCCTTGGCTTCTGGACACTGCTGGAAACCCCTAACATTCCTTAACCTGTAGACACATCGCCGCTTCTCTGCCTTCATGTTCACAAAGTCATTCTCCTCGTGTGCATGTCTGTCTGCAAGTGTCCCTCATTTATAAGGACACCAGTTGTATTGGATTAGGGTTCACCCTGATGTCTTCAGGGTAACTTCATCACCTCCATAAAAACTGCATCTCCATTGAGGTCACATACTGCAGTGCTGTTCTTAGGACGATAACATATGAATTTGGGGACACAATTCAACCCATAACAGCAAGAGTAGTTAAGATCACATATTAACTATCAATTAGACCAATAAAATAATTCTTATTTTTTTATATTTAAAGCCTATGTGAACATTATATGCAAAAAGTCAGGTGAGTCCAAACTTCAAACAGTTACGTTCTTTTGAATATTATTTCTCTCTTAAAGGTTGTTATAAATATCTTCTAAATGACTTCTTTATATTAATCAAAGACCCTAAACCTGTCTTCATCATTCAGTGTATACCTACAATATTCTGTGTCCTTTTGTAGGGTCTTCTTCTTCATGGGGTAGTGAATATATTTTTGATGTGACACTCTCAATGTACACAAGAAATAAAGTCATATCTGAAATGTTTTCACATTAGTTGGAAGCTGAAGGAATAAGGGTTTATTCTTTTTTTTTTCCTCTATTGGTTTTCTTTCTTTTTTTTAATTTTTTCAATTTATTTATTTTCAGAAAAACAGTATTCATTATTTTTTCACCACACCCAGTGCTCCATGCAAGCTGTGCCCTCTATAATACCCACCACCTGGTACCCCAACCTCCCACCCCCCCCGCCACTTCAAAACCCTCAGACTGTTTTTCAGAGTCCATAGTCTCTCATGGTTCACCTCCCCTTCCAATTTACCCCAACTCCCTTCTCCTCTCTAACACCCATAAGGGTTTATTCTTTTTTTTTTTTAAGATTTCATTTATTTATTTATTTGACAGACAGAGATCACAAGTAGACAGAGAGACAGGCAGAGAGAGAGAGAGGAGGAAGCAGGCTCCCTGCTGAGCAGAGAGCCCCATGTGGGACTCGATCCCAGGACCCTGAGATCATGACCTGAGCCGAAGGCAGAGACTTAACCCTCTGAGCCACCCAGGCGCCCAAGGGTTTATTCTTATGTCAAAGTAATTTTGCATAGCTCTTCACTGTAAGGTTCTGAGTAAAATCATGTTTATTTTAGATAACTTAAAATCACCATTTTTACTTAACATGTTCATGATAGGAAAGGGTCTATTTTATAGGCCAGAAGAACAAAGAAATATTGTAAAAATAAACTTTTAAAAATGGTATTTTCCCCAAAAGAGAAACTATTCCAAATCCACCAGTGGGTGTCATTTAGAGCAACTGTTCACAAATTGTTCTGGGATGTGTGTTGGTCCCTGAGGTCCCTCTGGGTGACCCCCAGGCTAATCTCATGTAGTATTGATGCTTATAATATGAAAATGTCTATATTTTAGTTTCCAGAATGGATGGTCTATGAATAATGTATAATATTTAATAAAACCAGACATTGCCTCATTAATGTCTCATCAAAAGTAGAATGGATCATTCTCTTAAATCTGGCATTTTTGGGTCATGTACTGCGTAAGATTGGGTAGATAGATATCCCTCCTTTTACCCTACGAAACATATTTATAATCCAGTGAATCTCTGGATTAATTTCTGGGAGGTTTTCATCACTAATCAGGTTAAACTCAACATAAGAAATCTATTGTGTTTATTAATTCATTCATTCTGCAAAGAGTGCTTTTGTTAGCTTGTTATATGCAATGCTTGCAAAGAAAGCAAAGTGTGCAGTTAGGAAAGGACTTTTGCAAAAGGCACAGCATACATTAGGATGTTAGAAATCTGCTTAAACATATGCTTGTTAAATGGCTCTGCTTGAGGCTCATCATAATATTTTGGGGGATAGTGATAATTTGGTATGAGAAATAATAGCACAAGAAAACCTCCATGGACCTATAATACTGGGTGTCAGCCTACACTCAAATCTCAAATCACCTGGAAAGTGAATGATTCGTACTAGTCACCCTGTATAGTACCTGGTAAAATTATTTCTGTTCTCGACAATTATAAAAACTATGGTGAAATTGCAACCTCCCTAAGTGACCACAATAAATCATTTGTTTTGTCTAACCTTGGCATTATATCCCTGCAGAATTCACATTGACCTTAAAGTTTCATCACTGACTTTTAAAAACCATAATCCCTTGGTCTTTTCCCAAGATGGCATAGCTATTTTCTTAGACCTGAGTGTAATTGGCATTTCCCACACATGCATCGTACGCACTGTCCTCCTCTTTCCGCATTTGCTGTGGGGCAGGTGGGGGCAGACTGAGAAGGACGTATACTGGGTAAGGTGTGGGCTTGCAGTGGGGTGGGGGGAGGATGTTGTGTTGAACCAGCTGACATGAAGGGGAGTGGGTGGAGGGGCTTGTCTCTGATATGTGGACTGGTGCAAGGAGAGGCTGATGAAGGCCAATTAAGAACCATTTCTTCTGGGAATGGGGCCAACAGGTTATCTGAGTCAAGTCGCTGACTCCTTGAATTATAGTAACTGCAGCGTGAGCTGTCTGAGAAGTCTGCTCCCGGAAGCTGTCAGCACCACAATGGTCCTCACAACCTTCAACCATTTGCAATCCCACCTGAGACAGTTTGCTGAATTTAGTCGAATCATCCAAGAGAACATTAGGCGCTTTCTTTGCCCCTCAAAGTGTTCCTAAATATGACCTTCCATGAACGGACCCCATCCATATCCATCTTCATCCCCAGCTCTCAAGTCAGTCTTCCTCTTGAGAATGCCCAGGTGCCCTGACCCTCAGGTCCACCCCAGCCTCGCACCAGGCACCTTTTCTGTTCTCCGCACCGAGGCCAGTACTTCTTCTGTGGGGGCATTCCAGGACAGCCTCAGTGAGCCCCTTCACCACCACTTTCTGGAGGTTGGAGGACTGACTGTCAATTTCATTTGGACTAGAAAGCTGCGCCATCCATGGCAAAATGCTCCAGGAAGGATGGATGATGCGCTGAATGAAACAATAAGGAAGGCAGAAGGTAGGGCAGTTGGAGTAGATTAGGCACAGGTGGTGAACGGACTCGGGTGGGAGTCACTCAGTAAATACATATTTTCTGAGCACGGTTCTGCAAAGAAAGAAAAGTCACATTACTTGCCTCCAGGGAAATTACCAGATTATAAAGGAGATTATGGACTTCATCCTCAATCACAGAATTCTTGCTGATGTTAATAATTAAATTTACTTAGTTTTTAAAACCCAGGGCAATGCCATAATTCAATCTTTTATGAAGGAAATTACTCTGATAATGGGGTGGGGAGAGAAATGGGCTGGGAGTTGCAGGCGGGAACTCTGAAAGAGACTGAGGAAAGTTGCAGATGGGTTCAGTGGTCCTGGCAGGTGGGAACAAGCAAGATGGTGGAACTATGGAGAGGAAAATATATTGGCCAATGAAAGAGGTTAACATTTTCATGAAAAATTTCTAACTAAGCCCCTCATTACACATTACAGGGACCCCATTTTTCCAGATGCATCTTTGTTTTTATAATGCAAATTGCAAAGCACTGTAGAATACCTACCTAGGAGACATCGATTCCCTTAATTAAGGTGTATCTACACCAGAGTTATTTTTGACTCTCTTCTAATTTGCTGATTCTCTTATCTCCTACTCTGATTTCCCTCTGGCTCATTTTCTCCCATTGCATTTTTCCACCAAATTCTATTTGTGAATCAATTTGTCCCTAAGAATAGAGCAGCCCTTGCAAAAATGTTTCTAGTACACAAAGAATGGAAAGTACAAGCAAGTAAATCAAACGTGATCCAATTAGTGATTTTTTTTTCTAGGACAGAGATATTGAGTCTTCATTTATTGTGGGGGAAAAATACAGAACACCAAAATAAAAACAGTTCGGTATCCTTTTTAAATAAAGAAAAGTGCAGATGCACTTAGAAAGTTATTTCTTAATCAGCTAACAGTGAGGGCTCAGAAGCAGGTGTCTATGGAGGACGATATTTATAGTAGGCCTAAGACTGCAGATTCTGAGATACTCTCTCTATAACCAAATCCACTGAGCAAAGCGTAGGTGAATATCACCAAAGTTGCACATATGTCGTTAATATCCTGGAAGGTATGAAAATAAGAGGGGCTCATTTGTTCCTGCTCTGTGGTCTACCCTCTGCCAAATCCCTATGAGTAAAGGAGACCTCTAGTTGCCAAGTGTGAGACGTTTCTGCCCACCTCTTCTTCCATGCAGACATTCCCATCATTGGCCATTTATGTTTTAAGCACAAAAAAGAGCTTTACATATCTGAACTGATGAAGTATTTCCCTTTTCATTTCCATTATTCATAGCATCTCAACAAGGTGATTTCAACTACCTCCTTCGCTGGTACCCTATCTAGAAGTCCACCACATCCCAATACATCCCATGTCAGCCTGCACACAGGATATCCATCTTTAGGTTGAAAAGGTTCAAGTTCATTCCTGAACTGGCCCTAGATGTCACTGGATTAAACAATGAGAGAAAACATGCCAGTAGATCTCAAAAGACACAAAAAGATGTTTGCTCATTGATGGAATCAAACCATCTATGAATCAAAGCAGAAAAACTTTGAAACAATGCTCTTCTAATAATGCCTTGCATGGAATGAATGAGTCAAGGTTTTGAAATGGATGGTAGCCACTCTGCAGACTGGGGCAGGGATGGAACGTGCTCCCCTCAGCTTGCCACCCAATGTAGACTTTTGCAGATAAACAGGTACTTTCTTGGTGTAGGGTAGCTATTCGCATGATTTGTGTGAAGAGTTCGGAGGTACCAGGTAGCATGAAGAGAAGAAGGAATTACCGATCTATTGTCCTTGCTGCATCATGAGGATGGCTGAAGCCCTGAAATCTGTGATGATGAGGAAGATAGGGGTTCAATATCTCAGACAGAGAATCCAAGGAAAAGTTCATCAACAATCCCACTGTCCTGGAGAACATTGTTACAAAGCTATAAAAGAGAGGGTGTATCTAGGGTCATGGATGCCTGTATTACAGAACCCAGATAAACTAAGAGACTGTTGTAATAGCAAGTCCATCACTGCTGACTTTATTTTCATTTTGTTGACGTTTAGAAAAAAAACTTCTGCGTGAGTAAATGTTGTCCTTTGTCAAAAATATGATGCAAAGCAAAACAAAATAACTATTAAACTCTACAACATCCCTGTGGCATGCAGGGATTAAGGTTATAAAATAGTTGAAGTTAAAACTGCAACCTTGGTCATAGATTTGGTATTGCTTACATATGTTCTTCACACAACCAACAAGAAAACTGCCCATGAGGTAAGGAAGAAGTGTGATAAATACATACTTCCTTGATTATATTCATTATCCTTTTTAATTTTTTAAAAAATTTTCAGCTACAGTGCTACAGGATCAGGATCTATGGAAATACTAAATTACCAAGATGGTTATCTGCAATAAAAGAAGTTGATACAGAAGTATGCGTGACAATACAAAAATGAGCCTCCAAAATAACATTTGCAGAAGAGAGGAATGAGGTTATGTTTAGGACAGAAGGTTGATGTCCAGAAATAACAAAGGTGAATAACAAAAAGAAAACCATTTGAGGATTTAAAATCAGCTGGGTAACTATGGGATCTTGAGAAAGGAAGGCACCCAGGTGCCCACACTGTGGGACTGGAGAAGGAGTAGAACCCGCTTATAGAAGCAGAGAAAGTCTAGATCAGGTTACACACATTGATCAACCGCACCCTCAAAGTACCTGCTTTCCACATGAGAAGAAACAGTAACACTATCTTTAGCATGAAGAATATTGCATATGGAAACTCTACCACATTGAACACTGTAGTGAATTTAAAGACACAATGTCGTAATGATATTTTTTTAGAATGAATTTAGGTTAAAAATGACTTTAACAACATAAGCAAAATGGCAATTTTACTAGTCCCTAGAAACATAGAGATAAAGACAAAGTGGTTTTGGCCACTTCTATGCAAGGCTATATTCCACAGAAAATGAGGTTTCTATCACTTGAAAACCAGAGTCTGAAAGAACCACCTGGCTCAGGCCTGAAATTCTCGCTGGAGAACATCTATCTGCATCACTGAGTAGAACCGTTATTGTTTAGATGGAAGCCTGCAGGAAAAAACAGAGGGATTCATGACAAGCATGAAACCACAGTCTGACCTTTCTCTAACGCTGCAGGTTTTACCCTGAGACTCCTATCCCTGTAGTAAGGTGATTTGGGGAAAGTTAAAATGATTTATTGAAGCTTTTAGTCTTGATGAAGTCCCAAAAGTTCATTTTCGCTTTTGTTTCCTTTGCCTTTGGAGACATATCTTTTTTTTTTTTTTTTTTTTTTTTTTTTTTTTATCTTGAAAGAAGTTTCTGTGGCTGATATCAAAGAGGTTACTGCCTATGTTCTTCTCTAGGATTCTGATGGATTCCTGTCTCATGTTGAGGTCCTTTATCCATTTTGAGTTTATCTTTGTGTATGGTGAAGAGAATGGTCGAGTTTCATTCTTCTACATATAGCTGCCCAGTTTTCCCAGCACCATTTATTGAAGAGACTGTCTTATTTCCACTGTATTTTTTTTCCTGTTTTGTCGAAGATTATTTGACCATAGAGTTGAGGGTCCATATCTGGGCTCTCTACTCTGTTCCACTGATCTATGTGTCTGTTTTTATGCCAGTAACATGCTGTCATGGTGATCACAACTTTGTAGTAAAGCTTGAGATCAGGTAACGTGATGCTGCCAGTTTTATTTTTGTTTTTCAACATTTCCTTAGCGATTCGGGGTCTCTTCTGATTAAATACAAATTTAAGGAAACAGTCACGAAAACAAAGAGGCAACCCACAGGATGGGAGAAGATATTTGCAAATGATAGTACAGACAAAAGGCCAATATCCAGGATCTATAAAGAACTTCTCAAACTCAACACAAACAAAACAGACAATCATATCAAAAAATGGGCAGAAGATATGAACAGACACTTCTCCAATGAAGACATACAAATGGCTATCAGACACATGAAAAGATGTTCATCATCACTAGCCATCAGGGAGATTCAAATGCCCTTCAACGGATGAATGGATAAGGAGGATGTGGTCCATATACACTATGGAGTATTATGCCTCCATCAGAAAGGATGAATACCCAACTGTTGTATCAACATGGACGGGACTGGAAGAGAGGATGCTGAGTGAAATAAGTCAAGCAGAGAGAGTCAATTATCATATGGTTTCACTTATTTGTGGAGCATAACAAATAGCATGGAGGACAAGGGGTGTTAGAGAGGAGAAGGGAGTTGAGGGAAATTGGAGGGGGAGATGAACCATGAAAGACTATGGACTCTGAAAAACAACTTGAGGGTTTTGAAAGGGTGGGGGTGGGAGGTTGGGGGAGCCAGGTGGTGGGTATTACAGAGGGCACGCATTGCATGGAGCACTGGGTCTGGTTCAAAAACAATGAGTTCTGTTACACTGAAAAGAAATTTTAAAAAATGATTTATTGAGTATGATCTTTAATCAACAATTCCACAAGACTGAAATAACACAAAATGATAGCATGATAACAGAGGGACTGGACATTGTAGTTATTTTTGGCTGCATAAGACATGACACCAACATGTAAGAACTTAAATCAGGGGTCACCATTTATTATCTCACACACCTGCTATGTATCAAGATGTCAGTGGCTCTGACAGCGGTCACTCTTGATGCTGTAGTCTCAAGGTTGGCCAGGGTCCAGGCATCTGCAGTCCCGAGGGGGCCAAGGACCAACTTTTAATGCTGCTCCCCCACAAGGCTAGCAAAATGCCACTCACTGTGTGCAGGAGGCACACAAATTCCTCTAGTGTGAAATGACACAACAGCAGACTTTCTTTAAGGTGATTGATTAAAGAGAAAGCAAGTTGGACACTGCAATGTCTGGTATGGCATATAGGGTTCCCTCCATCATTTCTTCAATATATCACTGAATACAGAGGTCAGTCCTATTCATTATGGGTGGGCTGCAGTGGGCTAGGGGCACCAGGAGGAAAGGATTCTTGGGCCATCTGGTAGGTTGCCCACCACACTGGATGACATTCCTCCAAAGACACCCACGAAAAGGAATCCCATCTTGCCACACCCACATTAAACTATTCAGTAGAAGAGAAGTCACTCTCATGGCCGCTGCCAACAGTCCTCACGCCTTCTTCATCCAGTTCCTCACCCCCTGATGTCTGGTTCCTTCTGGTTTGTTAAGACCTATACTCTGTCAAAGGGGTTTGTGACTTTGATGCAATACCATAGGTCCCTGATTTTCCCTTGATTGTCCAAAGGCTGAATCCACAGCCTCCTACCCTCAATGTGGCATCCACACATTACTCACATGCCGAGGCATCTGATTTTCCTGAGGGTCCTCCCATCCTTTCACAGTTTCTCACATAGAAACTTTGGGGTTTCTATTATTCTGTTTTTCCTTGGGGTACCTGTGAAATTCCTTCAAGCTCCTTTCTTTAAACTCGAAACTGCCTTCAGTGATTCTCTCTGGGAACAGGTCCATTTCAGTGGTCACATCTATTCTCCTAGAGACCTCTATCCAAGTAAAATCAGTATCTTTCCATCTAATGCAGACCTCTGGACCTCAGCGGGGTCCAGGCCCACAAGCCACATTCCTGTTGCACACTTCCTTTCATGTGTCTCCCAGACTCCCAAAGATCACTGTGTCCCCAACATGCTCCTCAGCCTCCCCTGCCTGTCAGTCAAATACACTTCTGCTCTGCCGGACACGTGACACCGACACCTGACACGTGGGATTTCTAGATGCCTTGGATTCTGGTACTGCCCAACAAGAATCTGGCTCGTAGTTCATTTTAATTCAAAACCTACCAGAAAAGCTCCTTCTCCTTTTCATTTGCATTGATGAAAATGTCTTATCAAGAAGATTTAATGCCCCTCTACTGACCAACCGTCTAAGGATCCGCCCACTTTAATTCCTCTTCCAAAACGGTTTTAGGAATCCGTTTGCTGAGAATCCATGCTTATTTAGCAGCATAGTCACAAGGTTTTCTAATGTCCCACATTGTCGTCAGGAACATACGGAAACCTAGTGTCAGGATTCCAGTCTGCCCCAATTACTGAAATCACCTTTCTAAACCTATATCCTAGTCTGTCCCACCTGCATGGGCATCCTCAGTTCCAGAACCTCATCAGCATGCACACACACACACACACACACACACACACACACACACAACCGTCCACACACATACGGTAAGACTGTTCCAGTCACAGACCCCAGGAGAGACTTGACTCTGTTCGGGTACCTGGGAAAACCCAGCTCAACTTGGAGAGTCCCAGGAACAGTGAAGTGTTTCTATCTCTGGTAAAAGGCCAATGGCATGCCTGTATTTTCTGGTTCTAAATCAACTCCCCTGAACTTTGGGATTTCTCATTTCAAAAGCTTACTGCACTTTGTCATAATTGAAAATTCATGACTGTTACATCTCCATCCTGTCTTTCTTTTTCTCTAGGATTTCTGCTGCATGTGTATTAGACCTCTTGACATCGTCCCCAAGAGTACATGAGCTTTACTATTATTTTTTTTTTTCAATTCGTTTATTCTATGTTCTTCAGATTGGATAACTTATATTTACCTAACTTCTGTTTTAATGTTTTCTTCTGGTATCTTTATTCTGCTAGAGGACTCATCTACTGATTTTTTTTTTTTTTATTTCAAATACTTGTTTAGTCAGGTATTTTCACTTGATTATTTTTGTAGCTTCTATTTTTCTGCTGGCATTTTATGAATCTAGTCTTTGTACTTTATTTGCTTCCCTATCTTTGAGAATAGTTATAATATCTTCTATAAAATTCTCTGCTAATCCCAACATCTGAGTCATCTTGGAGTTATGTATACACTGATGGATGTTTACCTGTGTATTTTTACTTTACATGTCTACTGATTTTTTTATTTCATCATAGACATTGTAAAATTGTAAAATTACATCATAGAGATTATGGATTCTGTTATATTCCTCCAGAGAGCATTAATTTTCTTGTATTAACAGACAGTTTTCCCAGCAGAAAACAGATTCACAATTCTGCCTCCCCTGCACAGGTAGCATCCATTATCTCTCTTGTAAACTTGGCCGAGCTATTCGCATTGTGCCTCACTGGTATGCCGGGTAGTAGTTCCATAGCTTGGGCTGCATTTTCTATGCAGATCTTGACCACACCCTCTGTAGCTCTTTCTGCTCAGGGACGTCTCTCTTAATTTTCCTCTGGACATGAGAGCTCTGAAATCTTTCATCTGATTTTTTAAACTGGTAGTATTGTCATTTTGTATCCAATTTCTAGATTTTTCCATAAGGTGGCACTAATGGTGGACAGGGAGGGGAGGAGACCCTTAGGTGAAAAACTGTTAAAAAAAAAAAGTGACGGGCGCCTGGGTGGCTCAGTGGGTTAAGCCGCTGCCTTCGGCTCAGGTCATGATCTCAGGGTCCTGGGATCGAGTCCCACATCGGGCTCTCTGCTCAGCAGGGGGTCTGCTTCCCTTCCTCTCTCTCTGCCTGCCTCTCTGCCTACTTGTGATCTCTCTCTGTCAAATAAATAAATAAAATCTTAAAAAAAAAAGTGACAATATCACTCTCAGTCATTTACCTCTTTCAAGTGTCACTCCATTCCATTTCTTCCTGATTGTGATCACTCTCCAGTGACTTCACACATTTTTTTTCTTATAGTTTATTTTCTGTGTGAAAGGGTTGTCCCACCTGAGATGACCTGCCCTTCTGACAGTGGAATGTCCTTCACTCGACATGTTTCTTGAGGATCATTTTGGAAGTGAAATGGGAAATCCAGTGCTAGGTTTCTTTTATAGTGCAAACAAGTATCAGTTTGGGATGTGGGTTTATATCCAATGGAAGCAAGAGGAACCACTTAGAGGACATTAATGTTTGGTGTCCAGGTGTCTATGTTTTATCCCCACCCACGTCCCTCCTCAGCTCCGTCCCCAGGGCTTCGCCCGTCTTCTTTCCTGTGATAGTTGGCTATTGTGGGATGACATCGAGAATTGAAAGACAAGCTGTGTCCACTCTCCTAGTTCACTAGACAGCTTTTAAACAACAGTACATTGTTTATCCCAGGTCTTCACCTAAAGTGGGGAAAAATAATAGAAAAGAAAAAGAAATGTGTTACTAAGAGCATGTCAAAAAGGAAAGGATAATATTGTCTCACACATTTTATCTCACCCCTTGTTCACCTCCTTCTCGGGGTGGGTAGCTCGGAGCAAAGGAACTGTGTGTGGGTCTGCATGCCCCATCGCAGATGCACATGGTCCACAATTCCCGACCAGGAAAGAGCCAGGAGTGGAGGGGCACGCAGGGGATGCGACAAGAACCACAGACTCGCCCTGAGACCAGACAGCACTCCCGGGACCCCTCGTCCACAATCTGTGCCCAGGAGTGGGGAGCTGTGGTTTTCATCGATTCTGTTCCTTGGGGTTGTCTATCCTGCCGCTCTGGGGGTAAAGAAGACTTTACAAGTAATTTCCCTCTAGTATTGGACAAAAGAAGGCAGAACTCATTACTTCTTCAAGTCATAGGGAGAGATATGTAACTTTATTTTGTCTGATTATATTAGCCAGTACAAAATATTTCCATTCGTGATATATTTTGTACTACACACATCTCGATTACCTCTCTAGACATTATTATTCATTATCATTGCTTTCTGTTTTTATTCTGAACATGTAAGTCATCAACAGAGGGACGTTGGGCCTCTCAGTAAAAATCTGCCTCAGCTTTTCCATATTAAACCCTCCCTGCATCAGTAACTGCCCTGGCTAAAGCCAGGTCTCTCTCGGTGTCACCACGGCCAACAGCCCTATAAATTTCATTGAAGTTCCCCTCTCAGGAGAAAACATAAAATTCACCCCCTCTGTTTATTTCCTTTTTCTTTGGCACATGAGGAGTTAAGCCCCAGTTACCTTCAGGAAGTCAATTAAAAAGGGATAGTGTTAGCTTAATCATAGTTTCTTCCTATCTATTTTTCCAGTAGTTATTTTCAAACTGCTAACTTGAAATCACAGTCCTGTGCTGTCTTCTGAAGTTCACTCAATCAAAAGCCAAGTGCTGAGTAATCAAAGATCTTAAATCACTGGAAGTTCTAACCCTAACCACAAGAGGATTAAAAATCCAGTAGCCAGAACTCAGTTCTTCGATCCAGCAAGTGCCAGTGCATAATGAGAAATCCCTAAAACCCCAGATCACAGCCGTGTCCTTGCCCACCACAGACCTAAGTGGAAAACCTCTTTAATTCCTTAAGAGATCCTATCTGCCTGATGAAAATAGATATTGGCTTCTGTGTAGCCTGATTAGAAGAATGGGAGCGGATTAGCAAAGATGCAAGAGGAAAGCTGAGCCTTGCTCATTTGCATGGCCCTGCCTGACAGGTGAGGTTAACAGAAGGAAGAACGGAGCTTGCTCACAGGCGAGCTGCCCTGAATTAAAGCAAGCCTTTATTTACTCAAGTTATAGAGAGATTAAGATCCATTTAGTTTGCCATATCCAATTTTTAAAATCTATTAAGCACTCTGATGCTTACTAATTTTGTTTTCTGTAGCAAACAATGACGCTGCTTGAAGAGATGTTTATTTTCATTCAAAACAACCCATCAGCTGGTTGTAACTGAAAGGTAAGTGGTTGTAGCAAAATTCTCTTCCTACGTGTTGGGATGAATGAAAATTATTCCTGTCTATTTAGAGTATAAATATTTAAAATCCCACATTCTTTAACACTGTGCCATCGCTTACTTATTGCCACATAATGTGTATACAGTATGCTACAGGACATACACGCATATACCATGTGTCTGCAAAATACATGTACTAGATACAGTGTAGTACAGCAATATTTGATATTAGAGAACCTGCTGAAATGATTGCCTGTTTTGAAAATATCATGTCTTGAATAAGTCTAAGTACATTTAGCAGTAGAATTTGAAGCTAAAATTCTCCAAAAACAGTAAACCTTCAGGAATAGCTTAGGTTCTCTTCGAATCTCTTCTGGAGAACTTGAGGTTATATAACTTTGTCACCTCTTGGGCTCCTGTCATTGGCTCCCTTTGGAGAGGTTTTTTAAAATGTGTCAGTTATTTGAATAATATAGTAACGGTGATAATTGTAATCATTATAAAGTGCAAAATAACTTTAAACTAATAACAATGTATCTTCGCTGTAATATCACTTCCTCAACATTAGCATATAAGCAAAACGCCTTTCCATTTGGGATTTCTTTTTCTACTCTATCATTTTAAACAAAACCAATTTCTTCACTCAGACTGTTAGGTCTAAATTCAGAATATTTCAGTATAAGAATGTCATCCTATATGAAGGCTTTGAGATCCAGTACAAAGGGGGGCATATCTTTAAAAAAAGTCTTTGTTAATTCAAGATCACAAAGGTTTTTCTCCTGTTTTTGTGAATACGCATTGTTACATTTGAATCAGCGGTCCATTTAGAATTACTTTTGTGAATACGCACTGTTACATTTGAATCAGCGGTCCATTTAGAATTACTTTTTGTGGATGATATAAGGTGGGTCGAGAGACTTTTGTTTGGTTTTTGTTTTTATTTTGTTTGTTTGTTTTGCCTTATTGATATCTGCATTCATTGGCTGGTGCTGCCATAGAAAATAACAGGCTGAGGAGCTCACACACAGAAATTTATGTTCTCACGGTTCTGGAGGCTAGAAGTCCATGATTAAGTGTCCCCAGGTTTTGTTTCTTCCAGGCTCTCTGCCCTTGGCACGCAAACAGCTGTATCCTTGCTGGGTCTACACATGCTCAGCCCTTGGTCTGTGTTGTCTGTATCTTGATCACCTCTTCTTATAATGACATTGGTCTCAGGCTCAGGGCCCCCTCACATGACCTCACTTTATCTAATTACCTCTTTTTTTTTTTTCATAAAAACAATGTATTTATCTATTTATTTGAGAGAGAGAGAGAAAGAATGGGTTGAAGAGGGCACAGAGGGAGAGAAAGAAACATATTCCTCGCTGCACATGGAGCCCCACTTGGGGAAAGGGAGGCTTGATCCCAGGACTCTAAGATCATGACCTGAGCTGAAGAAGGCAGACGCTTAACCAACTGAGCCACCCACGTGCCACCATCTTAATTACCTCTTTAAAGACCTTCTCTCCAAATGCAGTTACATTCTGAGTTGCTGGTATTAGGACTTTGACATAGAAATTGCAGGGGACACAATTCAGCCCAGAACAATATCCACTAGCATCAGCAATATTGGTTGAAAGGCTACGTTTCTCCGTTAAATCCCTGTACCTTTCCTGAAAATCAGTGTCCACGTACATGTGTTCTTATTTCTGAATTTTCTGATCTGTTCCCTTGAACTACCAGGCTATATTTATACCCACAAATTAGATAGTATCTGTTCTCCAACTTTCCTTTCCTTTTGAATATTGCTGTGGCTGATTTGTAAATTTCAGAATTCACTTGTAATTTGCACAAAATAGTGTGCTGAATTATTTTTTTGGCGTGTTTATTTTATTTTTTTTTATTCTGTTATGTTAGTCACTGTACAATACATCATTAGTTTTTGAGCACTGGGTGTGGTGCATAAACAATGAATCTGGGAACACTGGAAAAGAGAAGAAAAGAAGAAAAAAAGAAAAGAAAAAATAAAAAAGAAATCTTTGAGACCATCAAGTGTGCTGGATTCTTTATTGCAATCACACTGAATCTAAAGATTCTTGTGGAGAGAACTGACATTTTAATAAGACCAATGACATTTGGGCAATATTAAAATCCACAGGGCTCCCATGTCCATGAGTAAGGTATATCTTTTATCTTGTTAGGTCTTCCTTAAATTTCTCTCATTATGGTTTGGTAGTTTTTGGTATATAGGACTTGCAAATGTATAAATTTTACCCCTAAATATTTCATATTTTACTATGCCATGAATACTATGTTTTTAAGAATTTACTCTTTATTTACAGAGAGATACACAGCAAGAGAGGGGACAAAAGCAGGGGAAGTGGGAAAGGGAGAAGCAGGATCCCCACCGAGCAGGGTGCCCAATGTGGGGGCATTGGGATCATGACCTGAGCCAAAGGCAGAAACTAATGACTGAGCCACCTGGGTGCCCCATGAATACCATATTTAATTTGCTTAATTTCTAATGGTTTGTGGCTAGAATGTAGAAAAACAAATGCTTTTTATATATTGTCCTTCTAGGCAATTACCTTGCTAAAATACTTACCACTTGTATTACTTCTTTGTAAAATCCATCAGATTTCTACATTGACAATTCTGACACCTGAGAATATAGATGATTTACTTTTGTTTTGTCAATTCGGATGTCATTTATTTATTTATTTATTTATTCTTTTCTTGTTAATACTGCAGTAGCTGAAACTTTCAGTACAAGCATGAACAGAAGTGGTGAGAATAGGCATTCTTTTCTTATTTCTGATTATTTCTATAATTAATTATTTCTAGCATTAACTTTCCCAACATGAAGTATAATGCTCACTCTAACACTTCTGTAGATGGCATTTCAAGGTCAGGATATTGCCTTCTCTTTCTAGTTGTGGGGAGTATTTATCTGTAAAGAATACTGAATATCATCAAATGGTATTTCTGTTTCCATTGAGATGATATGTTTTCTTTTCTTTAACTTTCTTTTTAAGGTGTTATTTATTTATTTGAGACAGACATAGCAAGAGAGGGAACACGAGCAGGGGAAGTGGGAGAGGGAGAAGCTTCCCACTGAGCAGGCAGCCTGATGTGGGGCTGGATCCAAGGACCCTGGGATGATGACCTGAGCCTAAGGCAGAGGCTTAATGACTGAGCCACCCAGGCGCTCCTAAGCTAACTTTTTTAATATGGTGATTGCACTAATTGATTTTAAATGTTGAAGCACCCTTGCATTCCTGCAATAAATCCCATGGGGTCATGATGAATTATCATTTAAAATAGTGTTCATTTGATTTACCAATAATGCATTGCTTTATGTATCAAATTTCATGAGAGATATCAATATGTAGTTTTCCATGTTTACATTGTTTTCGACCACTTTTATAATCAGAGTAGTACTGACTTCTCAAAATGAATCAGGAAATACTTCCTTGTCTTCATTTTTGGGGAAGACTTGCTTTAGATTAGTATTAGAAATACCACCTATTTAAGGAAAACTGATATCTGCCAAAGAAGTCATGTGACTCTGAAAATTTCTTCATGTAAAGATTTGTAAGTTAAAATTTAGTTTTTCTAATAGGGCTATTTAGTTCATCTATTACATCTGGAGCAAGTTTGGTGGTTTGTGTCTTTCAATAAATGTTTCCATTTTATGTAAGTTGTGAAATTATTAATGGTATAAATTGATTCATGCTAAACATTTATCCTCTATAGATGTTTATTATATTGATTTATTATCTGCAGATATTTTTAATAAATATGGGTTTTTTTTTAATTTAGAGAAAGAGAGAGAGAGAGAGAGCGAGCAAGCAGGGGTGAGGGGCTGAGTGAGAGAGAGAAAATCTGAAGCAGGCTCCCCAATGAGCATGGAGCCTAGTGAGGGGCTTGATCTCATGCCCCTGAGATCATGGCCTCAGCCGAAATCCAGAGTCAGATGTTTAAACAACTGCAGCACACAGGCACCCCCTCTATAGATCCTAAATATGCTTTTTTTTTCCAATTTATTTATTTTCAGAAAAACATTATTCATTATTTTTTCACCACACCCAGTGCTCCATGCAAGCCGTGCCCTCTATAATACCCACCACCTGGTACCCCAACCTCCCACCCCCCCGCCACTTCAAACCCCTCAGACTGTTTTTCAGAGTCCATAGTCTCTCATGGTTCACCTCCCCCTCCAATTTCCCTCAACTCCCTTCTCCTCTCTAATACCCCTTGTCCTCCATGCTATTTGTTATGCTCCACAAATAAGTGAAACCATATGATAATTGACTCTCTCTGCTTGACTTATTTCACTCAGCATCATCTCTTCCAGTCCCGTCCATGTTGCTACAAAAGTTGGGTATTCATCCTTTCTGATGGAGGCATAATACTCCATAGTGTATATGGACCACATCTTCCTTATCCATTCGTCCGTTGAAGGGCATCTTGGTTCTTTCCATAGTTTGGCAACTGTGGCCATTGCTGCTATAAACATTGGGGTACAGATGGCCCTTCTTTTCACGACATCTGTATCTTTGGGGTAAATACCCAGGAGTGCAATGGCAGGGTCATAGGGAAGCTCTATTTTTAATTTCTTGAGGAATCTCCACACTGTTCTCCAAAGAGGCTGCACCAACTTGCATTCCCACCAACAGTGTAAGAGGGTTCCCCTTTCTCCACATCCTCTCCAACACATGTTGTTTCCTGTTTTGTTAATTTTGGCCATTCTAACTTGTGTAAGGTGATATCTCAATGTGGTTTTAATTTGAATCTCCCTGAGGGCTAATGATGATGAGCATTTTTTCATGTGTCTGATAGCCATTTGTATGTCTTGATTGGAGAAGTGTCTGTTCATATCTTCTGCCCATTTTTTGATGTGTTTGTCTGTTTCGTGTGGGTTGAGTTTGAGGAGTTCATTATAGATCCTGGATATCAACCTTTTGTCTGTACTGTCATTTGCAAACATCTTCTCCCATTCCGTGGGTTGCCTCTTTGTTTTTTTGACTGTTTCCTTATAAATATGCTTTTAATATCTGCAAAAATCTAAAGTGATGTCCTCTCCTAATAATGGTAATTTATGTCTTCTCTCCTTTTTCCATAAAAATTGGCTATGTCTTATCTCCTACTGAAGTCTGCAGCACTAATCCCTTTTAGCAACCTCCCTTGCTCACCTCTGAGTCCACCTCCACCAGTGAACATCTAGGCATTCACCATCCATTGCTCATTTATTTAATTGGGCAATTACAGTGTATCCAGAGTAATATCAGAAGTGCTAAACCTCACCCACCCACGGGGAACAATTCTGTCAGCCAGACTGCACTGCTCATGTAGTTTTTTTGCCTTTGGCAGGATCCACTCATTTCCAAATCAACTAGGTCAGTGCTATCTCCCTGACCCAACTCAGTGAAGTTTTTTTGTACATTTGTCATAGAGTCAGATTATTTTGTCACATTCTGTTTTCTAGGATTCCTCAGCCCAAGTGATTGGTTATACACTTACGTAAATTGGTGTTCACTCTTTGTGAAGATATGATGCTTGACACATACACAGCATCATGCATGTGCCAGCGCAATGCCATACAGAATAGTTTCAGTGCCCTGCAATATCTCTCCTGTATTTCATTTATTCAGTCTTCACTCTTTTCTTCCCAGTGACAATTAATCTTTTTCCTATCTTGGTATGTTTGCCTTTCCCAGAATGTATGTAATTGGAATCACAGGTTAAAGACTTTTCAGACTGGTTTCTTTCTTTCTTTCTTTCTTTCTTTCTTTCTTTCTTTCTTTCTTTCTTTCTTTCTTCTTTCTTTCACACATTAAAGTGCCTCCTATGTATTTTCATAGTTCAATAACTCATTTCTTTTTATTACTGAATAACATTTCACAATTTGGTTACCCACCTTATGGAAAGTCATCTTGGCTGCTTCTAATTTTTGGTGTTTATGAATAAAGATGCTACAAGCAGTCACGTGGGAGTCATTGTGTTGGTGCAGATCCCAGACAAATTGGGTAAATACCTAGGAGTGTAATTACTGGATCATATGGGAATACTATGTCTAATTTTGTAAGAAACTGCCAAACTGTCTTCCAAAGTCGCTGTATGGTTTTTGTTCCCCCACCAATCAAGAATGAGAGTTCCAGTGGCTCCACATTCTTGCCAGCAGCTGACATTGTCAAGTCTTGTTTGTTTTGTTTGATTTACGACCATTCTAAATAGGTGTGCAGTGGTGCCTCTGCTATTATTTTTTAATAAGAAATCATGTTTAACATCTTCTCCTATGTGTATTTTCCATCTCTGGGACTTCTTTGATGAAGTATCTGTTTAGATATTTTGCTCACTTTAAATGTTTTGCCTTTTATTGACTTTGAGAGTTCTCTAAATATTTTGGACACAAATTCTTTATCAGAAGTTTGTTTCACAAACATTTTCTAAATCCATGGCCTGTTGTTTTGTTATTTTTACAGGGTTGTTTGTCTAAGAGTAAACAGAATTTAATAAATTGCAATGTTTTATTTCATGGATTATGCTTTTTATGTTTTATCTAAAATCCCATTACCAAACTAAGGTCAAAACATTTTCTCCTAAGATGTTTTGTTTTGGAAGTTTTATAGTTTTGCATTTTCAGTGTCGGTCTGTGATCTATTAGGAGTTATTTTTTGTGAAATGTGAAGCTGTGGTAACTACCCTTTCATTTGTGATATTTGTAATTGCATTACCTTTAGGTTGTGTGTGGCTGGCCAGGCCAGGATTGAGGTTTATACATTTTTATCATTTTTTATTCTAAGAACAAAGTTTTAATTTCATTTATTTTTTCCTATTATTTTCCAGTTTTTCATTTCAATGATTTCTTCTTCTCTTATTATTCATTTTATGCCATTTTTAAGGCTTAAACTAATATCCTTTCTCTAGTTTCTCAAAGTGGAAGCTTAGATTTTCAATCACTATGACTTATAATTTATGCATTTGATGTTATAAATTTCCCTCCGAGCACTGCTTTTACTGCATCCCACAGATTCTGCTTGTCTTCCATATCCATTCAATCTATCTATTCTAAAATCCATTTAAAGATGTTTTCTTTAATTCATGTATTCCTTAGTAGTGTGTTGTTTAATTTCCAAGTATTCAGGAATTTTCCATCTATCTTTCGACTTCTAGCCTAATATCATTGCATTCTGGGATCATAATTTGTCTGATTTATGTTGTCTTGAATTTATTAAAGTATAATTTATTGGCCAAATGTGGCCTATTTTGTGAAGTGTCCTTGAAAGCTGTATGTATCCTGCTATTTGGAATGAGGTAGTCCAAAAATGTCAATTATACTAGGTTATCAATACTGCTGTTCAGGTCAACTATGTGTCCTCACTGTCTTTTTTTTCCCACTTTATCAATTCCTAAAAGAGAGATATTAAAGTCTTCAACTAACAGTAAAGTTACTATTTGTCTGCTCAGTGTGATCTATTTTTGTCTCACATGTCTTGAGATTGTTAGATCTGTACACGTAAGTGTTGTTATACCTTTTTGAAAGCTTGCCCTTTCATTATTGCCTAACACACTCTTTATCCCTGGTCATTTTCCCTGATTTGAGACCTAATTCACTTGAAGTCAACGAAACTCCCTAAACTTTCTTTTGAAATATCCTTAATCCAGAATAGGATAGATAGATTCTATTAAGTCTTTTTCCATGGAAAGGACTTTTTTTTTTTTTAAATGCAGAAACCCTGGGGATTATTCCTTTCTTTCCTGCCAATGTCAAGTGAGGATCTGAGAAAGAAACTAGAAATTTCTGAAAGAGACCTTGAAGGCAAAACTCAAGATGGCAGAGAGGGCGAGGGTGCCCCTCCAAAGACTAGCTTGCCCCCTGTCTTACCAATTTGTTGACATCTCTGTGGAAGTTTTCCTACCAGTTTACAGCTTCAGCACCGGCCACTGCAGGTCAGTGGATCCCAGCTCTGACTCTTGGATTCTTCTTCCTCTCCAGATTTCACAGTGGTGGTTTGCCCAGAATTATTTGTTCTATTATGGGCCCAAGAAAAGTAGCTGTATTGACATTTTTTCAACATTTTTTTTGTTGGTATAAGGACCACTGTGACAACTTCCAAACTCTATGTTTTATAGCTAAAACCACAAATCTATAATAACTTTCTAAATTTATTTTCTGACAATTCCATCTGTCTTAGTCTGGATTAGTTTTAATTGATTGAATGGATTGTTTCTTCCTTCCTTGCATACTGATACCATTCATGTATATATTTTTTAAAGGTTTATTTATTTTATTTATTATATATAGAGAGAGAGAACATGCAAGCAGGGGAAGGGTCCGGGGAGAGGGAGAGAATCTCCAGCAGAATCCCTCCTAAGCATGGAATACAACATGGGGCTTGACTTCACAACCCCAGAGATCATGACCTGAGCCAAACCCAAAAGCTAGTCACTTAACAAACCCAGCTACCCCTCATTCACTGGATATTTTTATGTTCTTCTATTTTTTTTTTAATTTCCTTTTTCGAGGGGGAATTAGATGACTTAGTTTGTCTGGCAACCGACTCTTGATTTTGGCTCAGATCATGATCTTAGGGTCCTGAGACCAGCCCCCCTTCAAACTCCACACTTGGTGCAAAGTCTGCTGGAGACTTTCTCTCCCTCTACCTCTGCCCCTCCCCCTGTCCCCCGTCTCAAATTTAAAAAATCCTTTTTTCCAAATTTCTTGTAAATCCTTGGAATTTTTCGAAGTCTTACTTATGAGATTTGCTGTGACAGCCCAGAACAGTACTGAGTGTAGGGCTATTTTTTCTCTACTATGAAAACAACATCCCTTTGAAGCTCTTCCTGATGCCCTTTGAGTGATGTGGAAACAGGTAGTAGTCCTCGCCCTGTTTGGCTATCTGGTATTCTTCCTTCCAAACCTGTCGTGTGGTTCTTTCCCTCTCTCTTGTAGTTTCTTCACATGCAGGCATAGGTAAGTCCCTTCTGAATATGTGAGGTGCCGCCTGGAAGTCACCAGACCCCCCTCCCACCCAGATGCTCTCTCCTCTCTGAACTCTGATTACAGATCCTAGTGTCTTGTTTTTCCTAGGTGTTCAGGTCCATCTGTTCAACTCAGGGATCCACCAGGTTCTTCTGGGTCTCCCTTCCCTGTACCGTGTTCTGGAAACTCTTACCACATCCCTGGATTCACCTTCTTTATTTCCAGCCCTCAGGAGTCACTGTCTTTGTTGCCTATTATCCAGTGCCTTAAAAATGGTTGCTTTATATACTTTGTCCACTTGTTGTTTCGGGAGAGGTTAAATTGAGTTACTCCTTCTGGGGTGGAAGCATGCATCCCCATTTGTATGCATTTTTAATCTAATTTTGAATATTACACAAAAGTCCCCTTTACTTGTAACTTAAGAATAAATGCTAAGGGAGAAGGAATTCTTTTTTTTTTAATTTATTTTTAATTTCAGCATAACAGTATTCATTATTTTTGCACCACCCCCAGTGCTCCATGCAATCTGTGCCCTCTATAATACCCACTACCTGGTACCCCAACCTCCCACCCCCCGAATGGGAGAAGGAATTCTTGTCTGTTTTCTTCCATATTCTTAGCATCTGGGACAGTGGCATTCCGGAAGATTTGCTGAATAAATTTGGTATTTAAGGTTGAGAGGGCTTAGTGATGTCCCAGGATTTCTCTTTAAGGTCATCACATGAAATAATCAACTTTATACATCTAGCTTCATAATAAGAGGATTACTTTTACTACATATGTAATTTTTAAGAAGCTGAGTCATGACATAGGCACAATTTCACAACCCGGCTTTTTCACTTACTTTATCTTTAAATGTGATCGGCTATTGGAGATACCTGCTTAGCACTTACCAGTGTTAGAATCAAAGTTATTTGATGCCATGGACTGAATTGTGTCCCCTACAGATTCAGAGGTTGGAGCCTATTCCCCCGTGTGGTGATGTTAGAGGGTGGGGTCTGTGGAAGTTAACTAAGGCTCCTTGAGGTCAGAGGGTGGGACCTCTTGATGGGATTAGCGCCCTTCTAAGAAGAGAACCTGGACACTTCCTTCGTCTCTCTTGGCTCTGTGAGGGCACTGGGAGCCGGTGGCTGGGAGCTAGGAGGAGGCTCTCACCACAACGTGACCATGCTGGCGTTCTGGTCTCCGTTCCAGGCTTCCACAGCTGTGATGGAATAAATTTCAGTTGTTTCATTTGCACTGTCTACAGTGCTTGGTTATGACAGCCTGAATCGACTAGCACACTTTATTTTCACCACACCGTACATTGCGCTGCTAGCGTAAAACAGTAAGATGGCTCAGGTCATCTGCATTCTGCACGTGGATGCAGCCTTCTGCCAGGTTAAGGGAAGGAGCAGCAGGAACAGAGAATTTCCACACTCCTGGGAGTAGCCTCTGCGTGGCGTTCTCTGGGCAGAGTGCTTCAGAGGGGAATGTTGGTGTGAAGAAGAACCCGTCTTTCAACCCCGGGGGGTGCAGGATGGCACCGTGCACTGTGTGCGCACAGGAGCTGAGGTGGGGCAGGCGGGGTGAGTCTCCGCTCCTTAATCCCATCTCGAGCAGCACAGGTGATTTGAGAGGATGAAGTGTGAATGCCTGTGCGGGAGCAGCTGGAGTCCTCCTCCGCGCTGTAGTGAACCTCGTCTCGGCGGACAGCCGCAACCTTGAACCTGCAGGGTTCTTCGGTCCCCTCATCTCCTTCCTCTCGCACTTCCTACGCCTGGGAGCACGGACGTGCCGTCCACCGAATCCGACATGCTTTCTGTTCTCCTTTCTCTCAAGGCCACTCTTGATTTTCTAAAAATGTCTACAGTTTTCTCTTCTTCCCCATACCTATCTCCCACGAAAGGTTAAAGGCTCTTCAAAAAATTCACAGCTGTGGTGTCTTTAGTTTCCAGGTTAAAGGCTCTCCAACATGATCATGGACAAATGCTCCTTCTACACATGCTATTGACTGAGAAAATGTCCCTGCCAGTATAGGAATTTTTGAAAGCACTTTTGCCCATAAAGCCCCTTATTGAGGACAACAACAACAGCAACGAAACAGCAAAGAACATCTTCACTTTCAGGGAGAAAGGCATATAGCCGTGAACAGGGCCCCTCCCCAGTTCGAGACCCAAGGCTGGATCTGGACACAAGACCCGAGTCTCCTCTGTGTGTCGGAAGTGGCGTGAAGTGACTGTAGCTATGTAGGCTTTGCCTGTGTGTGTTGAGTGGGAAGGAGGGATTGTTTAGGAAGAATTCCACAGCAAACAAAGCCCACATTACTCTCTCAACAAGTCGCCCCCCGGAGGCAGTTCCGAAGCCTCTGGTGCTAACACAGCCATCGAGGTGCTTGGGAAGGCTCCGTGATCGAGGACCTACAACTTTTGAGTTTCTGGGCCTGCATTCACATCTTCTTTCCTTATACAGTTTTTAGCATTCTGACAACGTCTCTGTGATGCCCCTACTGAGATACAGGCATGATTAAAACATGTTCTCTACCTTGATGGCATTAATTTTATGTGTGTAAGTAGACAGATGGAATCAAATCATCCATAGTGTCAGACCAGCAATGTGCTCCGGCTGCTGCTCAATGACGAAGCAGCAGAGGGAGGGCGGGCAGGAAAGTGTTCAGAAGAGCAGATCTGGGCAAGGTCCCAGTAGATGCTCCAGATGGAGAAGAAGCGTGCGGGGCTCCCAGGCAGAGGGAGGAGCAGGTACAGGGTAACCAAGGTCCAAAACAACCCCGACGGAGTGGTGTGATCCATCAGACCTAGATTCTTTTTGGGACACGGACAGTAAATGAGTGCGAAGAGAGAGCTTATAGAACCCATGACCATTAAACTGGATTCTATTTAGTGGTTCATTGGGTTTCCAAACATTCTTTTTTGTTTTCTTTTTGGTTAAAACGTAGGGACTTTTAAAAAAGATTTTATTTTTATTTGTTTAGAGCACTTTTAGGCTGACAGCAAAATTAAGAGGAAGGCACAGAGAGATTTTCCGGGTGCTTCCTGCGGCCACACGCACACAACTTCCCCTGCGATCGGCAGCCCCACCAGAGCAGGGCATTTGTTCCAGTTGTTGAACCAAAAGCAAGACATCATTACCACCCACAGGTGTGGTTTCCAGGACTCCTCCTTCTGGCTATTGCGCATTACATGGGTTTGGACAACTGTGTAATGAGATATATTGATCATATCGTATGATGCGAAGGACTTTCCCTGCCTCAAACATCCTCTATTCTGCCTATCATCTCTTCCCCACTCCCCCACCTGGGCAACTGCTGATCTTTCTGCTGTCTCCATAGTTTTGCCTTTTCCAGAACATCATAGAGTTGGAATCACAAAGGATGCAACCTTCTCCAGATTGGCTTCTTCCCCTTAGCGATATGCATGCAAGTTTCTTCCATGTCTTTTCATGGCTTCATAGGTCATTTCTTTTTAGTGCTGAATAGTATTCCACTGCCTGGAGGGACCACAGTTTCTTTAACCATTCACCTACAGAAGATGTTTTGGTGTCTTCCAAGTTTTAGAATCTGTGAAAAAAAACTTGCTTTAAATTTCTATGTGCACATTTCTGTGGTTTTGATTCATTTGGGCAAATACCAGGACATGCGGCTGCTGGGCCGTAAGGTTAGAGCCAGGCTGGTGAGTGTGCCAGGCTGGTGGGTGTGCGTGCTACCTCATGGCTCCGCTTCGTTTTTCCTGGTGACACGTGCGAGGGGGCGTCTTTTCTCATGCTCACTTGCCATCTATCTTTCTCCTTTGGTGAGGTAGCTGCTAAGACCTTTAGCTCATTTTCTGATTGGGCTGTTTGTGTTCCTACTATTGAATTTTCAGAGTTCTTTGTACATTCCAGATAACAATCCTTTATCAGAAGTGTATTTCACAGATATCATGTCCCTGTTGCTAGCATGTTTTTCATTCTCTCGACATTCTCTTTCACAGAGCAGAATGTCGTTGTGTTTTTGTTTTTGTTTTTGTTTTAATTTTAGTTAAGCCCAGTTTATCCATTATTTCTTTCATGGGTTATGTCTTTGATGTTCTGTCTCAAATGGCATCACCGTTCCCAGTGTAATCTGGGTCTCACCTTTGAGAGGAATCAGGAGGGTATTAGTAATTTCTCCAGGACTATGAGCCTGATCTAGATGTTAGGATCCCAGAGATTGCGACCAGGCTGCAAGTTCTTCACATAGAAGGTCTTTAAGTAGCAAGTCCTTGAGCACATACAGGTCCGTGCCATGTTGCATGCCTGTATGCAATATAGCACACAGTTAATGCCTCACATCGACTCATTACCAGGATGCCCGGCCCACAAAGAACCACAAACAGGCCAGAGGATGTGAAATGGCTCCCCTGACAGCATTGGCAAACACTGCTTGCAAGCACGGGTTAGCGCCACAGAGCGAGTGGATCATACAAATTTAATTCTTTACTTGATTCTAGGGTAATTTCCCCATCAGCAGCAGAAGGTGTAGAAAGAAAACCTCTCGCTCAACAGTCCATGCTCCTCTTGTCTTGGTATTGATATTAATGCCAACAAAATTAGTAATTTGACAATTAGTTCCCCACTTACCTGAGAAGACATGAAAGGGAGAAAGAAAGTATTTTAACTAGATTATAATGTGGCTCTGACAAGTCAGGATCCTGTCATGTTATAGCCTCCCAACGTTAACATTTTCATGTCTGCTTGGCAGGTTATTAAAATAAATGAGGGTGCACTGGGCTGCCGCTGTGCTTGCCTCTAATGGGAGTTGAGGAATTTGCAAGCCACCGATGTAAATTGACCGATCTCAGAGACTGAAAGGATTTGGCTAAAGTGGACAATTAGGATCATTTCTGCACAGCTGAGTGAAATATTCCTTGTTATTTTAATAATTCAGGCCCAGGGTAATTTTCGGAGGCTGGGTTTGTCAAGATAATGTGCCTGTGCTTGTCTGCGTGTCATTTCTAACTCAATCCCACATGTTACAGGTGCAGCCTAGCTTACAAAACAGGAAATCATTCACTGGAGAATTTGCATATGGAATACAGATACACTGCATTTAGGGGAAGCAGACCAGGAGATTGACAGGGAGCCGTGGTGTGAATGCCTCACCATGGCGCAAGTCTGAGGGCTGATAGGGGCCGTACTGCTTTGTTGATGCAATTACGAGTGTTCTCAGACAATATACATATGCAAGTGTGGACCGTGTACAGCGTCATTCACCTCATGTAACCTGCAATGTTTGGGTTAAGAAGTGTGTAAAGGCTGGGTCCTCCCTCGCTGAAGATGCAAATACTTGCCTTTGGCTCGATTTTAGCACACAGACTGATAGAATAATAGCTTTAACTTCTTGATAGCAAAACACATTTAGAGAATTATACATGAGATCAAGACAGAGAAATTCCGATGCCCGAGAGTTCATCAGTGCATTTCTGCAAGCAGGAGCTTGTTTGACCAGATGATGGGGTCCCCACAGATTAACACTTCACTTGTGATTACAATGATTGGTATAAAAACTAGAAGTGACCTCTTCTGTGTGTAGGCTTGGTGCTACAAGGAGACAGTCACGTTACTTTGAAATCAAGAAGCTATTAAGATAAAATTCCAATTGAAAATCTACCTTCTGCCAGCCCTGCTGGGGGCCCTATCATCTGTGTGCACTGAATGGACTCGGCTCAGGAAAGTCCTCACCATAACCTACCCACCCGACCCCCGCCACACACACAGCTTCATCAGAACAGCTCTGTTTCTATCTTGTTTATTTTTTCAGAACTCCACGCAGTAATTTATTTAAAGATAGAATTTACAGGAGAATATCGGCATCGAAAACAAAAGTATTAAAGCCAGTGTTTCTGGAAAAAGAGAGACTTGGCCAAGTGAGTGAACCTAGCAAGAGAACAGAGCCAGCGTTACTAGCTGACCATTCACTAGCATGGATTTCTCCAGCATAGTCATATGGCTCTGTGTCTGCCTAACGGGGTTCATCAGTAAACTTGGAAGGGTGTGTGGGAATAGGACTTGATATGTTATAAAATGGAAATACCTATAACAAGTGGGTTAGGACAAATAAATAAGTGTTGCATAAAACATCCCAAACTTTCATCTGTTTCAATGTCGTTACAGCATCAGTGCCTTTGGCCCCTGAACTCTGATGGAAGATGGTGTTGTGTGTCAGAGAGCTCAGACATTACTCCCCACCCGACCCCAGTCAAACCTGCTTTGGACCTTGATACATTGAAGCTCTCCGGTTGTTTTTTGTTTTGTTATTTTTCTTGAGCCACTCAGAATGAAGGATTTGTGTGTTGAAATGCTGAGGAGACTCCCTCCCTGTGGGGCTCACCACCCATCACAGCTCAGCAGAGCTGCTGAAGCTGGAAGAGAAACCATGTTTCCAAATAGTGGTATTTGTAAATTCTCTCCAGTATGTTCCTTCCAACCCAGCGACTGAACTATGGGAGAGACCCTTCTTCCTTGGAATTCTAGGCCAACAATTGGGAAACGACACCAGCTGAATCATGAACAAACCCACCAGGCACAAAGGCAACCCAAAGCAAACCTGATGTCTCCATGTGTCCCCCTGCCCCAGGAGAAGAGTGGCCCAGCCTCCTAGCCCCCAGTGGCTGCCTCGCCCCCGACAACTGAGTACCACATAGTTTAGCACCTTGCTACAGGATACGCCAGTTTCTGGGTGAGTCGGATAATGTCAATAACTTAATGAATGAGCTTAATAGAATAAAACCTTGTTTCTCATTCAGAACCTGGGCAGCTTGAGCGCGCTTCCTGGGTAACTGTTATAGCGTAGGACATCTCATCAGCCGTTCAGGCCTAGGCCCCAAGACGGCACAAACCTCCCACAGCCCACTGGCACAGGGTCCCATGGCCCTAAACTGAAAAGGCATCAGATAAATAAAGCGTCCATGCGGGTCCAGGAGGCCAGTGACCAGCTAGCTGGTCTTGGCCACACAGGCCCGCAAAGTGAAACGGTGACGTTTCTGAACGGAGACAAGAAGGCAAAGCGATGCATTAAAGGGTGCGTGATGCAGGCGGACTACAACGGCGACTCCTGCCAGGTGGTGCATGCAGACCATCGCAGAAGGGCCAATGAGAGGCACCTCCCAGGACAGTTTGGAGGCAGCATCATTTAAAAAGCAGACATTTAAAAAAGAGCTTTGGAATTTTATGGATTTATTTTGATCCTTCCTTCCCATGGCTTCCTCACCAGCCCAACAAGGACGTTCCTCCTCACAATGACCTTCTTGCTGCCCAGTTTCCATGACATTGCTCCCCACCTGCATGGGACCGGGCATGCCAGCTCCCTCACTATGTTGTGTCTTTGGGTCACCCGCAGTCCCTAGCTTCTGGTGAGACCAGAAGAGACCTAGACATCCAGGACTAGAGTGTGTTAGTTCAGAGCATTTGGCTGTAGCAGGTGATCAACAAGTGAGTCAACGTGAGTTGCCATTGATTAGCAAGAATTTTACACTCAACTTTAAACTTGGCCAACGATGACATGGACAAGGGGGCCACTGGAACTAAGTATTCTTTGCAGACTTCTCAGGATTGAACAAAATTACCACAATTATAGGGAATCAATTCTGTGACTATTATGTTATGACTCTGTTCGATTACACAAATTCCCACTGGGAAAGTCTTCTCTTTTTAATTTGATTGAGAGAAGCAAATATCACTTCTGATTTGAAAATCCATAATAAATTGGAGACATCAGCTGTCAATGCTAACATATCTAGGAAGAAGGTCTGGCATTTCAATGAGAAGAAGGAAATTAAAGAACCGGTCCATGATCAGGAATCACTTTAGAACCTAATTGAATCATCTTTCATTGGCCTCATTTTGTCTCTGGTGTCCCAGAAAAGACATCAGCTGATGGCTGAGAAGTGCACTATAATACAGAAAAGAATCTGTGTGTGTGCAGACATACTTGAGTCAAGGCATAGTGCCTCCTTCTGGGTACCATTGCTTGCTTCCACCAACGCTCACTGAGGTATAGGTCCCTAACACATGGGAGACTGAACGTCGTGATGGTGCATGTCTTTGTTTTACCAGACATTGCAAAATACATTCTATGCTGGCAAAGTCAAGTCTTGCAACCTTACAGAAATTGCAAAAACTAACTCTGAAGTATATTTTAAATTTTTCTTGGATGAAAATCCTAATCTGGTCTCTAATAGCAACTTTGAATGCATTAGGCGATCCAATCCCTACGTCTCTTACAAGCTGCATTTGACATTTGTGGAGACTTACCCACCATTCAGCTAAGCAGGTTTTTCCTTTCCACACCACACTGACAGAAATGTAGGGAAAACATCACAAGCAACAATGGCTTAGGGGTGGAAGTCCCTGTTAATCAGTTTTCTCCCCTCGTCTCAGTTTGCGATCTTCACTTTGTGTTGATTTAAGAGAGGAAACTTGGTATTCAAGGCAAATACTTATCAAAACACAATTTATTCAGAACAGCTTTCAAATGCAGGTTCAGAATATTTGCCTGAATAATCACTCGAGCGAAAATATGGGGGAGCTCAATTTTTTTCTCCACTGATTACTAATTCAGCGCTGGTATTTAAATGTACATTTTAACTAAGATTGTATCTGGTATGTTTTAGTTGCTCATCTAGATTCTTGTGCATTACATATCTTATTTAAAACGTAGCCTTTTTAGGTTGTAAAGCATCGTCCCCACCCGTCTGGCCCTGATAGTCAGCCTCACAGCACCTTTCAGCTGCTTTCCATATTGGAGCTGTTCAAAGGCACTCGCTGTAAACACTCACATTCAGTTTAACCCTCTGAAGCCAGGACGGGAAACTACAAATGAAACAATTTATCTGATTCCTCAGTTATGTTAGGTTACATTTAATCAAAGTATAGACTGGGACATGCAGTTGAGATATATTCCCCTCTCAATTTTCAATTTCTTAAAAATGCCAATTGTTCTAATTTACTTTTCCTTCCATGTGCAGCATATGAGTGGGGGAGGGCTGTGGTCATGGGAGTGCAAAGGCACAGAGAAGCCTCATTTCTGCACCCAAGTGGCCCATATGCAGACTGAAATGATAACAATTACAAGGAAAGGGAAGTCTACTCTCTGACAAGAGCTCAAGTGCTTCTTGAAGATGGCATTGAATCTCATTCTGCCCAACATGCAGGATTTAGATGGGAAGGAGCTGAAGGTGCATGGGGGATAGGAGCCTGGAGGCCATGTTTGGGGAATCTCAGATAATATGGCCCAAACTAAAAATGGAATTAGTAAAGGTGAGTGGGTGTCATTTTGGGAAATTTAAGTTGAGGAATAACATGAAGAGTATTGATGACCAGGATAAGGGTTTTGGAACCCTCTGGTGGGCAGTAAGTTCTCACTGCCCACTAATTGCCTGGGCTATAAGAGGAAGCACAGAAGGAACCCGGGCGACATGGAAACAGTCATATTATCAAAGCTATCTTCACTAATTTTGTAAACACCATTTATTTATTTATTTTAGAGAGAGAGAACATGAGCAGGGGGAGGGGCTGAGGGAGAGGGAGAGAAGCAGGATCTATTCTGAGCGTGGAGCCAGCTGTGGGGCTCAATCCCACAACCCTGAGATCAGGACATGAGCTGAAATCATGAGTCAAACGCTCAACCAACCGGCCACACAGGGGCCCCAAGACTACCTTTATTATCAATGGAGTCAGCATTTCCTGCACTCTGGGGAAAATGCCAAAATGGGAAAATGAGTCAACAGAGAGACAGAGCCTTCAGGCCATGGACATAGGGGCTGGACTTCGAGGACAGGAGAGGTCAGAAGCCAGAGCTTCTGGCTTTGGACACATTTCCTGTGTGTATATGCCGAGTGCGTACACATTCTGGCACAACATCCACTATCCCAACTACCCAAGGAGAAGCATGCTTCTTCCTTTTTGTGGGAGGTGGTAAGCAAGACCCCATGGCTTTTTGTAAAAGTGTGAGAATGTTACTCTTTCTGCCTTTGTCATTGCCTCTCTTTACAGAAACCCATCGTCTCAAGAATAAACTGGAAACCTATACATCCTGGGTCACCTCTTCTTGCACATGGAGAGTGAAGATAAATGAACAGTGAAGTCTCTGTTTGCCTCAGAGAATTTTCCATCTGTACAGAGGGCACCAAGCTCACATAGCCTGGCCAGTTCTCTGCCCTGAGAAGACCAGTGCGGGTGTTTCTCCTTCCATTAGCCCAGCCAGTGAATGCTGATATTGGAATAGGTAATTTGGTAACAGAATAATTCTGAAGTGAGGAGAGAGTAAGAAAAAAGATAACTTTAAAAAAATTACTTTTAAAATACTAACAAGACTGTCTGTATCACCAGCCATCAGGGGAAAGATCAACTAATACATCAAAACCTCCAAGATACGGATGCTTCAGAAATGTCACCTCCTTCATGGAAACCCTGTCTTGTCAACTGGTCAGAAGGTTTCAGTGTTTAAACAACCTCGCAGCTAATCTGACATTGATATAAAACTTGCCATTTACATGAAAATGCCAGCCCTCACCCAGGACCTGATGTGGCTTTGCTGTGAGGGGAACAGCCTGAAGCATCTTGTGGATATGGAGAGGGTAGCATGCAGTGCATTTTATTTCAAACAGCTATAAAATACAGAGTGAGCTGGTGGCGAGGGTTACAAGACTAATATGTGACCAAACAGATTCACATTAATGGAGCCAATCATCAGAGGGCCAGGAAGTGTCAAATAAGGGCATTTGAGCAAAGAAAATGTAGTTTGACCACATTGATCCAGTGACTGCTAATGAACACAAAATACAAGTCGATTGGCCCCTTCAAATCCATTAGCAGAGGCGAGAGCTATTCAGAAGTGGGGAGGAGTTAGGCTCCACTGTGTGTAACAGTTAAATCTGAGTCTTTACTCTTCTTGAGGATTTTCTGCTCATCAAGCCCATGGGCTCCTAGGATGTCGTCTTCATTAAACCGGAAGGGAAGGGACACCTGGGTGGTCCAGTCAGTTAAGTTTCTAACTTGCTTTTGGCTCAGGTCATGATCTCAGGGTCGTGGGGTCAAGCCCCCTGTGCGGCTCTGCATTCAGCAGGGCGTCTGCTTGAGATTCTCCCTGTCCCTTTGGCCCTCTTCCTGTTTGTGTTCTAGGCAAATAAATAAATCATAACTAAATGCAAAAATAAGATCTTTAAGATTTTATTTATTTGAGAGAGAGAGAGTGGAAGAAAGAGCATGAGCAGGGGGAGGAGCGAAGGGAGAATGAGAAGCAGGAAGCCCGATGTGGGGCTCCATCCAGGGACTCTGTTGGATCCTGACCTGAGCCAAAAGGCAGATAATTAACTGACTGAGCCACCCAGGTGTTCCAATAAATAAGATCTTTTTAAAAACAATTTAAAAACCAGCTTTTAGTTTCATTGATACATTCTACTGTATCTCTGGTTTCTGCCTCAGTGATCTCAGCTCTAATCTTGATTATTTCCCTTCTAATGTGTGGAGTTGGTTTGATTTGTTGTTGATTCTCCAGTTCTTTAAGGTGTAGAGATAGCTGCTGTGTTCTGGATTTTTCTTTCTTTTTTCCCCCCTTTTAATTTTTTTTATTATTAAATTGATTTATTTATTTTCAGAAAAACAGTATTCATTTTTTTTCCACCACACCCAGTGCTCCATGCAATCCATGCCCTCTATAATACCCACCGCCTGGTACCCCAACCTCCCACCCCATGCCCCTTCAAACCTCTCAGATTGTTTTTCAGTTTTTTTGAGGGAGGCTTGGAAGGTTAATATCCAGGATCTATAATGAACTCCTCAAACTCAACACACACAAAACAGACAATCATATCAAAAAATGGGCAGAAGATATGGACAGACACTTCTCCAATGAAGACATACAAATGGCTATCAGACACATGAAAAAATGTTCATCATCACTAGCCATCAGGGAGATTCAAATTAAAACCACATTGAGATATTACTTTACACCAGTTAGAGTAGCCAAAATGAGCAAGACAGGAAACAACATGTGTTGGATGGGATGTGGAGAAAGGGGAACCCTCTTATGCTGTTGGTGGAAATGCAAGTTGGTGCAGCCTCTTTGGAGAACAGTGTGGAGATTCCTCAAGAAATTAAAAATAGAACTTCCCTATGACCCTGCAATTGCACTACTGGGTATTTACCCCAAAGATACAGATGTAGTGAAAAGAAGGGCCATCTATACCCCAATGCTTATAGCAGCAATGGCCATGGTCGCCAAACTGTGGAAAGAACCAAGATGCCCTTCAACGGACGAATGGATAAGGAAGATGTGGTCCATATACACTATGGAGTATTATGCCTCCATCAAAAAGGATTAATACCCAACTTTTGTAGTAACATGGACGGGACTGGAAGATATGATGCTGAGTGAAATAAGTCAAGCAGAGAGAGTCAATTATATGGTTTCACTAATTTGTGGAGCATAACAAATAGCATGGAGGACAAGGGGAGATGGAGAGGAGAAAGGAGTTGGGGTAAATTGGAAGGGGAGGTGAACCATGAGAGACTATGGACTCTGAAAAACAATCTGAGGGGTTTGAAGTGGCGGGGGGGTGGGAGGTTGGGGTACCAGGTGGTGGGTATTATAGAGGGCACGGCTTGCATGGAGCACTGGGTGTGGTGAAAAAAAATGAATAATGTTTTTCTGAAAATAAATAAATTGATTAAAAAAAAAGAATAGGTGGAGCTTGCAGGGCTGGGGTGACCCTTTTCTCCCATCTCTGAGACCTCTCATTCCAACAATGCCTCCAAGGAAAGCCTCTGAGCAGCCAGACAAGGTTGCTCATAAGGTCAGGAGAGAAATGGGGGCCACCACTGCAGACTCAAGTTTATTGCCCTTTACTATCTCCAGCTTCACAAGATTCAGTCCTCACACTGGTCCATTGCATGGGGGACATCATACAGACTGGACAGTGAGCAGGAGCTTCTTATTACAAAAAAGAAGCACTATGTATGTCAAACTGCTGTGGGTTCTGAAGACAATGTGTTCCACACCCAGGAGTGCTGATGTGAGCCATATGGTGGGTGACATAGAAGGTTGATTGCTCTGATCAAAACTGGTGTCTTTAGAAGGTCAGGCTCTAGTCCAAACAACCCTTCCATTTAGACCCTATGATACATTAGACACTGTGGGTTGGAGGCATTGGCAGTGGGGAAATGTGCAGGTGATTTTTATGGAAAGCCCCAGTGGGAGAATGACAACATATGACCCTCAGATTCTGGAGCCATAACATCTCCACCGGAGAATTAAATGCATCTTGAGAGAGTTCTTAGTATATTAGTGGGCTCTGGTAGATGGAATACCTGACCACGTGCCAGAAATAGCCTGTGAATCCAGATTATGCCTTACAAGCAGGACTTTGTCACCCCTACCACATCACGAATCTATATGGGTATCCTAACAGTTTGTTGTAAAATGTGAATATAACACCAAGGATGAAGCAAGCAGGACCAGAAGCCATGTGTGTGTTTCATGACCAGGTGATCTAGAACCAGTGGCCACCTACTGCCATAGTTGCAAGAACACCCTTACCCTAGTGTCTTCCTATAACTCTATAGTGGTCCTGTATGACCAGCTGAAGGATGGGGTAGCTTAGGATATGTATGGAAGCTGAAGATGAATGGCAGCCACAACACTGACACACTGGGGTGCTCAAAATAGACAACAGAGGAAAAAAAATCTTTCCAATGGGCAGAACTGACTTTGTGTGGAGGGATATTAGAGCAATTTGAGAGTGTATACTTACTTCTGAACTGTTAGCAGTAGCCTGGCACTTGGTTGAGGACCTGGGGTGAGGGAGTATTGGAATATAATAAGCAAAGAGCTCTGATTAAGGCAAATGGATGTATCCATATACAGGAGTGAGCATGATATGTGAAGATATTTGCATCACATGCTAATGCCCAGCAGAAGGCATCTATTGTGGAAGAAACATTGAACACCCAAGTAGACAAAATAACTCAGCAGTCAATATTTATCAGCCATCATCATTAGCCAACACAGAATTTGCAAAATAGCATAAGAATAGACTTCATGATTATAGAGATGGAGGTTAAGCACTTACCAAAGCTGCTTTACCTACTGACTATTCAACATGCAAGGCACAAAGACCAACAGTGACCCTCCTCCCCCAGTATGGCACTGTTCCTTGAGGAGAGCAACCAGCCATGATACGGTCTGGCAAAGAGACTCCTCTTCCATTCTACAATGGCCAGAGGTTTATCTTGACAAAAATAAAGGTCTAAATGTTTGTCTTTCTAGCCAGCAAATCCTCTGGCTAGAGGTTAGCCCCAATCTCCAAGGAATTATGGATTGTGTAATCCCACACACACAGAATCTCATTTAAAAAACAAACAAACAAAAAAAAAACTTCATAGCATGGAGGTATGGAGAAGGGCCATGGTCCACAGAACCCAGTGGTTGTTTCATGCTCTGAACCTCTTAGGGGCAGCCAGCCTTGGGACGTTCTGGAATAGCGCTGTCTGTTTCTTGCCCCTTGCTATCGTTACATACTATGCTATGGAAGGCCACTTGCTGGACAAGGGGGTGATCACTATATCGAAGAATGTGTATACACTTCTTTGTTCTTCATTATTGAGAAAAATTATTCAATCATATTCTCTTCTTGGTCTATGGGAAAATAAAATATAATATGGTAGAGGCAGGGTGATGAAGTCAAATGTGTCCTCTGGAAGATGGGTTCTGAAACTGACCATGCACCAAGATCATCAGGAGGACTTGTTTGGATCCAACCCTGAGTTCCTTATCTAGTAAGTCTGGGGTAGGGTTCAATAATTTGCATTTATAACACATGCCCAGGTGGCACTGCTGCTGCTGCTGTAATCTAGAGACCACCGTTTGAGAACCACTGTTCTGAGAGGTGTTGTAGAGGTATCTGCCTGGCTCACCTTAATGCATGGGAATAGACCCTCCCAGTGTCACCTATGTCTGTGTCATCTAACTCCCCTCCCATCCCAGAGGAGAGCCATCCAGGGTGCACATCTGGTACATGCTGTCTGATCGGTTTTTCTCCCAGTAATGTGAATTTAAAAAGGAAGAGGGGCAAGACTGAGAGTTGTCTAAAAGAAACACAGTGATATCAAGTGCTCTAATGACAGGACTCCAAACTTCAGCCACCGAGATCCCAGATCTACCCTGGTTCTATTCCAAGTCTAGGTGTTTTTGTTGAATAGAACTGGCCACAAGTAAAATTCACTTTATTGCAAAACAGAAATGTTCAGTCTTCAGTAATAGGAATGGAACTGAGATTATTTAGCACAGACATTGGGAAGATAGACAATGAGACAATGACCTTGTTCTCACAACCAAAAGGGAGGCAGAATAAAGAACACAGTTGCAACTAATATATAGAAAGGAGAGAAAAAGACTGAACCTGTACTGATCAGGCCCTACTCCCCATTGCCTTACTTGGAGATTTTGTTTCATATATTGGTTAGGGACATCAACTGCCCCCTTTCTCCCAAAACTGATGGGTTTCTCTGAACACTGGACACTCCGTGGTAAAACCAGGAGAGGAAAGTAAATCGAGGGAGGCACTCACAATACTCATGGCATTGATATTAAGGTAATGCCATCTGGAACACGTGGCTGGCTCAGTCACTAGGGCATGTGACTCTTTATCTTGGGGTTGTGAGTTCAGTCCCCACATTGAGTATAGGGTGTACTTAAAAAAAAAAAAAGATAATGCCATCAAGTTGAGAAAAGTTGCATGCGGACTTCTACTTACCAATAATGTACTGGGTAATTTGGCCCCAAACTTTCTGCTGAAGATAAATGAAAAGCTATACAACATAACAAAGAAAACTCCCTTTAAAATGAGCAAATATCTAATAAAGTAATAATATATCATTGGGCCAATGTTGGGTGGTGTTCTTCAGGGACAAATCCTAAAATAAGGAATCATGTGTAAGGGCTTTATTAAGGAATTTCTGTCTGAAACAACAGTGAGAGAGCATGGAAGTCAAAGACAGAACGAGGAGAGCCAAATGAGAGTGTCCTTTTGGACTTCAGCCTAAACTTTCAGGGAGCTCTAAGGTGCAGCTTATGCCTCTGAGTTTATCCGTTCTTGAACCAAGTACATGTGCTCTTATACTCCCTCACCAGGGTCGATATATTTAACAGCCATATTTAACATATTTAACAAAGCCCATATTTAACAGTCAGACATTTTGGCTCCCGAAATTAAAGGTGAATTTTCCCAGTGACCCTAGTTATATCTCCCAAGAGAATCCCAGGTAAATATCATTACAAGTAAAGCTCACAGAAATCTAAAAATAGGCACATAGAGCAGTGACATTAGTGGGGCAACATGGCCAGGGAGTTTGAACATATGTCAACAGAAACTTCCCAAACTGAAATGCAAAGAGAAAAAATAATGAGACAAATAGGAAAGAATATCCAAGAACATTGTGGCAATTATTAAAAGAATATGACATGCCTAATGACAATACCAGACAGAGAAAAAGAGAGACAGTGCAGAAGTAATGTCGGCACTAATAATAGCTGAAAAGTATCCAAAATTAATGACAGACACAAGGTCACAGGTCCAGGAAATTCAGAGAACACCAAACAGAATAAACACTCAAAAAAACTACAATTAGGTATATTCAAAATGGAAAAAAGAAAGAAAGAAAGGAAGGAAGGAAGGAAGGAAGGAAGGAAGGAAGAAAGAAAGGGAAAATCTTGAAAGAAACCAGAGGAAAGAAATGCCTTAGGGAACAAAAATAAGATTACTCGAGACCTCTTGGAAGTCATACAAGGAATAAGAGAGTACAGTGAAATGTTCGAAGTGTTTAAAATGTTAGATGAAAAAATCCAACCATCTAGAATTCTGCATTCAGTAAAATGACCATTCAAAACTAAAGGAGAAATAAACACTTTCTCAAATATGCAGAAAAGGGATTGTGGAGCCAATAGACATATTTTGTAAGAAATGTTAAAATTTCTTCAGAGAGAAGGTATTTAGGCCAGTAATTCATATCTCCATAAAGAAAGGATGTTCACCAAGAAAGTAATAAATGAAGGCAAAATAAAAAACTTTATTTTTGTATTCTTAATATAACACATATTTGTTCAAAGCAATAACTGAAAGTGTAAGGGTAACAATAGCACATGGATAAGTGTAATACATGACAACATTAGTTCCTTATAACATGGAAAAGGAGGAATTTTGAATATTCATTTATAAGTTACCTGTGAACCAAAGTGTTGTTTGAAAGGAGACTTAGATATAAATGGGTATTGTAAAATCTGAAGCAATCACTAAAAGTTCTGGTGGTTAAACAATGAACATCTTAGTAACATATGGGTCAAATAATAAGTCTCAAGACTTTCAGCATATCTGATCTAAATAGAAAATAAAAGGCAACTCACTAAAATGTATGAGATGTAGCGAAAGCATTATTTAGAGGACAATTTATAGCATTACATGATTATATTAGGGGAAAATGCATAAAATAAGGAATGCAGTCTTCCATCTTAGTAAACCCAAGGAAGAAGAATAATTTAAATCTAAAGCAAGCAGAAGAAAGAAAAAACAAAAAAAAATTGAGATAAATGAAATTGTAAATAGGAAAATCGGGCAATTCAATGGAACCAAATCTGGTTTTGAAATGATCAATAGAATTGATGACATTCTAGCCAGGATAACAAAGGAAACAAAAGGTGAATACTTCATTAACATCAAAATTAAAGAGGGATCATCACTACTGATCCAATGGATGGTAAAGTAATAGTAAATTAATATTAGAAAAGTCTATACCACAAGTTTAATAATATAGATAATTTAGGTAATTAATTACAAGACATAAATCACAAAAACTCAAACAGGAGAAACTGATAACATCAAAAGTCCTTTCTCTATTAAAGTGATCAATACTTAATAACACTCCTAAAAAACAATAAAAAAAAAGAAAGCACCAAACCTTGAAAATTTCACTTGTGAGTACCATTAAATTTAAGGTAGAAATCGTACAAATTCTCAAAAATTCCATCCAAAAACAAGGACAAAGAAGACAATTCACAGCTTGTTATATGAGGGCACTGTTACTCTATCACCAAAACCATGTAAAGAGGTATAAAAAGAAAACTGCAGACCAATACTTCTAATAGATACAAAATATTAGCAAACTTGTTAAAAAAAAAAAGAATGAAAAAGTGCAGTATGACAAAGAAGGACTTATTTCAAGTATCCAAGGCCGGCTCAACATTTCAAAATCAATCATTATAATATAGCAGCAGGGTGAGAAAGAAAAATTCTATGATCATATTAATTGATATGGAAAAAGCAACTGACAAAATCCAACACCCACTCTTAATAAAAACTCTCAGGAAAATAGAAAATGAGGCAAATTTTCTTAACATGGTAAAGAATGTTCAAAAACAAACAAGGGGTATGTGGCTCAGTGGGTTAACCATCTGTTTTCAGCTCAGGTCAAGATCCAAGCTCTGGGCTGAGTGGGGAGTCTGCTTTTCCCTCTCCCTCTGCCCCTCTGCCTTGCTCCCACTCTCTCTCTCTCAAATAAATATTTTAAAACAAACAAATTAAAATGTAGCTTACATCATTCTTAATGAGAAGCAACTAGATGTTTTTCTCTTAAGATCAGGAACAAGCCAAGGTTGTCTCCTTTAACCATTTCTGCTCAGCATTGTACTAGAACCCTTAATTAATTCAATAAAGAAAGGGAAATAAAAGACATACAGTATGATTGAATAATGTTTTTCTGAAAATAAATAATTTGGAAAAAAAAAAGACATACAGTTTGGGAAGGAATAAAGCTTTTTGTCCTTTGTATTGTCATGAACAGAATCACAGAAAGTCAACATTTGCAACAAAAATAAAACTCCTGTTACTAATAAGTAATTAATAGATGAGCTGTAGGATACCAGGTCCATATGCAAAATGGATGAATGGATAAGGAAGATGTGGTCCATATACACTATGGAGTATTATGCCTCCATCAGAAAGGATGAATACCCAACTTTTGTAGCAACATGGACGGGACTGGAAGAGATTATGCTGAGTGAAGTAAGTCAAGCAGAGAGAGTCAATTATCATATGGTTTCACTTATTTGTGGAGCATAACAAATAGCATGGAGGACAAGGGGCGTTAGAAAGGAGTAGGGGAGTAGGGAATTTGGGTAAATTGGAAGGGGAGGTGAACCATGAGAGACTATGGACCCTGAAAAACAATCTGAGGGGTTTGAAGTGGCAGGGGGGTGGGAGGTTGGGGTACCAGGTGGTGGGTATTATAGAGGGCACGGCTTGCATGGAGCACTGGGTGTGGTGAAAAAATAATGAATAATGTTTTTCTGAAAATAAATAAATTGAATAAAAAAATAAATACATAGGGGAAAACAAACAAAAAAAAACCTCAATTGCTTTGCTGTATACCAACAGTAAACAATTGAAAGTTGAATCCAAAATCAATTTTTACTTACATTATCACCACAAATATGTAATACATACATATACATCTAATAAAATGTCTACACAATTTATATTTAGAAAATGACAAAACCTTGATTAGTGAAATCGAATGAAGTCAATGACCTAAATTGCAAAGTGAAGGAAATTATCAACAAAATTAAAATGCAACCCACTGAGCAGGGAAAAGATATTTGCAAATGACATATCCCATAAGGGGTTAATATCCAAACTATATAAAGAACTTATATGACTCAGCACTAAACAATACATATATATATATATATATATATATATATATATATATAAAATAAAAAAATTAAAAATGGGCAGAGGCTCTGGATAGTTATTTTTCTAAAGAAGATATCCATATGGGCAAAATGAGAATGCTCTACATTACTAAAAAAGCGGAAATGCACATTAAAACCCTAATGAGATGTCACTTTACACCTGTCAGAATGACTAAAGTTAAAAACATTGCCACCATGGAAAACAGTGTGGACACTTCCCTAAAATTAAAAATGGAATTTTCATATGATCCTGTAATAATTCCACTAGTGGGCATTTGCCTAAAGAATACTAAGCACTAATTTGAAGAGATATATAAACCCCTATGTTTATTGCAGCATTATTTAAAGTAGCCAAATATAGAAACAATCCATATACCCAGCAATAGGTGGTCAGATAAAGAAGATGTGAGATATATATATACATCATATATATGTATATGTGTGTATATAAATACATATATATATACATGATGTAATATTACTCAGCCATAAGAAAAAATGAAATCTTGCCTTTCACAACAATATGGATGGACCTAGAGAATATGATGCTAACTGAAATAAGTCAGAGAAAGACGAATACCATATGATTATACTCATATGTGGAATTTAAGAAACAACACAAAGAAAACAGGTAAAACACAGACTCTTGAATACAGAGAACAAACAGGTGGTCACCAGAGGGACAGTGTGGGAAGATGAGTGAAATATGGAATGGTGAGTAAGAGCACAGTTATCCTGATGAGCTCTGAGAAGTATATAGAGTTGTTAAATCATTATTTTGTGCCTCTGAAACTAATATAACACTGTATGTTAATTACAGTTGAAAAAATAAATCAATAAGGAAATATTCTATATTCATAGATAGGGAGACTAGACATTGTTTCATACTCAATTCTTCTCAATTTGATATATAGATCACAAATTCCATATAAAATCCTGGCAATCTAGTTCATGGTATTTTTTTAAACAATTCTAAAGTGTATATCAGAAAGCAAAACATCTAGAAGAATCAGCACAATAATGAAGACAAATAGAGTTGAGGGACTGACACTACCCGGCCTCAGGACTTACCAAAAATCTCCGTAAGCAAGAAGGTTTGGTGTTCATAAATGTTGAGACACATAGATCAGTGAACCCCAGAAATAGTGAGCTCAGAAATAGATTCACAAAACGGTCTAATTTTCAAAAAGAAATAAAGGCAATTCAATCAAGGAAACAATAGTCTTTCCAAAAAAAAAAAAAAAGTTGTCAGAAAACTTGGATGTCCATATGCAAGGAAGGAAGGGAGGGAGAGAGGGAAGAAGGAATGGTCAGGGAAGGGAAGGTAGGAAAAAAGAAAAAAGAAGAGGAAGGGAGGAAGGAAAGGGAAGGGAAGACAAGAAAGAAGGGAGGGAGGGAGGGAGAGAAGGAAGGAAAGAAGGAAAGAAAGAATAAAAGAAAGAAGGGAGGGAATGAGGAAAAGGAAAGATAAGAAAGAAAAAGAGAGAAAGAAGAGGCAAGACACAGAACTTATACCTTTCATAAAATTTAACTAGATGAATCATAGACTTAAATATAAGATGAAAACCTCTAAAACTTCCAAAAGCAAACATAGCAGAAAATCAAGGTGCCTTCAGTTTGGTGCTAAGTATTTAGATACAGGATCAAAAGCATGGATCTGTGAAAGATAAAATAGGAAAGTTGGTTTTTACAAAAATTAAGAAGCTTTGCTCCATGAAACTTAACTGTTAAGAGATTGAAAAAAGAGGGGCACCTGGGTGGCTCAGTGGACTAAGCTTCTGCCTTCAGGTCATGATCTCAGGGTCCTGGAATTGAGCCCCACATCAGGCTCTCTGCTCAGCGGGGAGCCTGCTTCCCCCTCTCTCTCTGCCTGCCTTTCTGCCTATTTGTGATCTCTGTCTGTCAAATAAATATTTTTTTAAAAGAGTGATTGAAAAAAAAATACATAGACTGAGAGAAAATATTTTGAAAAATCTATTATTTGATAAATAATTCTATCCAAAATATACAAAGACTCTTAAATATAATAAGAAGACACCCAACATAGAAGCACCAGAATGACTCAGTCAGTTAAATGTCAAACTTTTGATTTTGGCTCAGGTCATGATCTCAGGATCATGAGAACAAGTCTTGCATTGGACTCCGTGCTCAGCAGGGAGTCCATTGGAGATTCTCTCTCACTCTCTCCTTCTGCCCCTTCCCCAGCCCATGCACATGCTCTCACTCTGACTCTCAAATAAGTAAATAAATCTTAAAAAAGAAGAAGAAGATGACGATGACACACAACCCAGTTAAAAATCTGCATTGGAAGGGGAGGTGAACCATGAGAGACTATGGACTCTGAAAAACAATCTGAGGGGTTTGAAGTGGCGGGGGGGTGTGGGAGGTTGGGGTACCAGGTGGTGGGTATTATAGAGGGCACGGCTTGCATGGAGCACTGGGTGTGGTGAAAAAATAATGAATACTGTTTTTCTGAAAATAAATAAATTGGAAAAAAAATGTGCAAAAGATCTGAAGGGATACCTTGCTTAAGAAGATACACACAAGACAGATAAGCATATGAAAAGACATATGTCATTAAGGAAGTGAAAATTGAAACAATGAGGAGCTATCATTGTATACGTATTAAAATGGTTAAAATAAAACAAAACTTCTAATACTAACTGCCAATAAGGACAGAGAGTGATAGGATCTCTCACTCACCATTTATAAAATAATGCACAATCGGATAGCCACCGTGGAAACAGTTTTACACATTCTTCTAAAGCTAAACATCATTCTACTATGTATTTCAGCAATTCTGTTCCTGGATATTTACCCAATGGAGCTAAAAATTTACATACACAAAATACCTGCTAAAGGAGTTTTGTAGCAACTTTACTCATCATCTCCCAAACCTGAAAGCAGCCAAGGTAGCCTTCTGTCAGTGAATAGAGAGAGACCAAGTGTGATGCACCCATGTAATTTGATAAGATTCAGTATCATTCAGGTGAAATGAGCTATCAAGCCATGAAGAATCATATAGGCGCCTTCAGTACATGTTGCTAAGTAGAAGAAGCCAGACTGTGTGACTCCAACCATGTGACATTCTGGAAAGGGTAAAACTATAACTGATTTTTTAAAAAGATTTTATTTATTTATTTATTTTAGAAAGAGAGAGAGAGAGCATGAGCCAGGGGAGGAGCAGAGGGAGAGGGCCATGCAGACTTCATGTGGAGCCTGACATGAAGCTGAAGGTGCGGCTCTATCCCTTGACCCGGAGATCATGACCCAAATGAAAACTGAGAGTCAAACTCAACTGAGTTTGACCTGAAAGAAAATTGAGAGTCAAACTCAACTGGCTCAACTGAGCCACCCTGGTGCTCCTATAATTGATCTTTAAGAAGGTCACAGTTGCCACAGTGTTGGATTGTGGGTAGGGGTGAATAAGTGAAGCACAGAGGCTGTTTAGAGCAATGAAACTCTTCTGAATGATACTCTCTGATGATGAGTCCATCTGCCCTGGTCCTTTCAGGTTTCTTTTCCTGTACATTTCCAGGTCACAGCCATTGTGTTTCCATTGGGTTATATAAACATTCCACGGTAGGAAAGCCACCTATCATGGAAGCTTACTTTTGTCTATCATATGCCCTGGCGTGGTCTTTCCCTAGTCTGTGGCTAATCTGTGGCTTGCGAGTGCACTCAGTTTAGGGAACGTTTGCCATACAGAAATTTTCATCTTATTTTAATATAGGAAAGCTATAGTTATTGTTCCCCATGTTCCTTTTTTTTAATGACTTATAGAAAAACCCTACTGGTGGACACACTGTATCTCCCTACATACAACTGTGTTGTTTTGCTCATTTAGGTCTTTAATATATCTGTACTTCAATTAATTTCAATTTTCTATATGGATAGCCAATTCTCCCACGATTTACAGGGACCTATCTGCCTCTGTCCATTTCATACATGAATATATAAATGTGTGCTTGTGTTTCTGTTCCTGCACCTTCCATGCTGTCCAGTCAGTTCATTTGTTCATCTCAAGTCCTACATGACATTAAATAGCACAACATTACAATTGTTCTTGCTGTTTGATGAGGTTAGATCCTCCCTTTATCATTCCTCAGAGTTATCTTAACCACTGTTGGACTATTACTAAGTTTTAGGAGGCAATCATCCAGTTTTGTAGAAAAATATGAAACAGATGATGTAAATGGCTTTGCATGTATTAAATAAATTGGAGGAAAAAATGATGCACTGGTCCTGTCCACTAATATGGAATGTCTATTTACTTGCTTTCCTTTCTGTGTTTCAGTAAAGTTTCATAGTCTCTATAATGAAGCTTTTATGTATTTAAATTACATTTGTTATACATATAATTTGTTGCTATTCTGAGCGAGATTTTTAAAATTACATTTTATATTTGGTTACTGCTTATATTTAAGAGTGTAACTGATTTTTTGTATATTGATATTTTATATAACAATTTCCTGAGCTCTCCTATTCTTACAGTTACCTCCAGATTTTCCTGTGCTTGCATGGAGACAATTGTGTCTTTTGAGAATAAGGGCTGCTTTACATTTCACCTTCAATTGCTTTGCCTCACATTTAAAATTAGAGGATCTAGTAACAAGATTCGCTTTAAGAGGAAAATCCTTCAATATATGCAAAACAAAACAAAAGGCCTTCATCAACCCCTGAGGCTCCCTGGATTGAAAATCTTGGCAGGTACAATGGGCACTTGGTAGTTGCGAGGAAGGACCTCAGACACAGTGATCATGTCTGGAAACAAATTTCCTGTTAGGACAGATAGGTGGACAAAGAATTTAAGTCCTATCATGCCATCTTGCCTAAAGGCATAGCTAGTGAGTCATAGAAACACACCGCTATTTGAATATAAATTAAGGCAAGGTCCATTCCACAGAATTGGGAAAATGTCCATTGGACTAGAGTCCTAGCAGCTTACCCAACATAACCCTGAGGTGCCACTGGCAGGCCCTCAATGGCCATGGCTGTCTTTCCATGGCCCATTTCCGTTTATAAGCTTCACTTTTTATTCCCCATTGTAGATCTTTAAAGAATGCACAGTGTGACCTTTGAAAAGGTTGCCTACAACTTTGCTCCTAGAGCAAAGCTTACATCATGACCTACAATGAGATCCAGCTACATAGGGCTTGGCTTCCAAACCAATGTATTTAATCAGACACAGTGGCCCGAGCTCAAGCAGCCCTCTGGAAATGCAAAGGTTTTGCCTCCAATGTTGGAGTGGAGTGATAATATAACCAAGATGACCGTTTCGCCCCCACACCTCACTCTGAACTCATCATGGATTCTCATTGCCTTCAGGAAAAATTACTATCCCACTTCCATGACATAAAAATCATCTTCACCCACTATACTCTCTAACGAACCACAATTGACAGTAATATTGAGCTGAAAGACACATTCTCTGATGCCTCCATGGTTTTGCACACTTCTTTTTCTGCATGAAATAATTAATTCCAGCATACCTGTTTCAAAGGCTCAGGACTTAGAAAAGTTTTACTGTGGGTCATCCTGCACTTGAGTTGAGCTACAATTTCTCTGCAGTCAGACAAGTCTTCTGGACCTTCTCAAAAGTCCCTGGCACACAAGGCACCATTTTTCTCTCAAGCTTTGTATCTATATGGAATGTTGTTCCCTCTGCCTTGATTAAAAAAAAAAAAAAAAAAGTAACAACAGTGATTCTCCAGCCTCTGTGGCTCTGGTACATGTGGACCCTAATAACTCTACTGAAGATCCAGTGTCTGAGTACTAAGTGGGATGGTCATGGGGATGGTCATGGGTCCTCACTTGGAGGAACCTTGGCCTTTGCTCTTCTCGTGCTCCATCCTTTTTGTCTTATTATTTCATGTCATTTGTTGGCTACCTTCCCCATGGGACTTTGCTGCCAAAATTCATGTCTCTCTGGATTGCATCTTGACAAGAATGCTTCTTTCAAAGAATCCACTTGAAAACGAAACGTCACAATGAATACCATGTTTTGCATCGTGTGGTGCATACCTGGCCCCTCCAAGGGACTAGAATTCCTCAAGGAAGTTCAGTGTGTTTTATGCTTTCCGCAAAGTGTGGTGCCTGGTATAGGTCCATGGAAGGTGATCAATCAACATGTATTGGCTGAATACATAAATCTCTCCTTTCTGAGGAATTAATTTTTGGATTATTCTTTGATATAATGTACCCTTGATCTTGTGTTTATTCTTTTACAATTGTCTCATGCAACTTGTAGACCCAAAGGAAATGTAAATACTTAAAGGTTTCTCCTACTAAATAATCAATAAACACACATGTTCATTTTGACTGAGTGGTGATTGGCACAGTTCTTCATATGGTTAGTATACTTTTTGTGTAAGCTAAGGTCCCATATAATGGAGTCTCATTGTAACTACACTGAAACTATAATTGTTTTATAATGAGAGAGAGAAGGAAATCATGAGGAAAGCAAAATGAAGGGAAAGAAAAGGAACCTAAGGAAGGAGGGTGAGAGAGAGAGAATTCTTGCTGCTGCTAATTTTAATTTTAGTTTACTACTTGAAGAATGTCCTTTTCCTGGATTTTTTTTTTTTTAGGCTAAATTGGGTACCTACCATGAGCAATGCAATATGCTAGCTGTTAATCCTTCAAAAAGATTGGGCTAGTGGATAATCTTTCTTCTCACAATTTCAAGTTATTTTATAGGACAGATGTGATAAACACTCGATTTTCTAGTTCAGTTCTCAATCTTAAATTTATTGACACATTCTAAAGTGTCCTCAGGTCAGCTCTGGTTTCCCTTTCTCCCCGTCTTTATTAAAGAATAACTTCCAAGCAGCCACGTGAGCTACAGACAGACACAGAGATGAAGGCTAGATGGTGGTCTACTTAGAAAAATAGATTGAAAATGGTTTTGTGTGTCCTAAGAGGATGGTATGATAAAGCAAACCTCTGATTGGAAGATTGTAGGACCAGAGAAAGAAAAGACATTTGTTCAGGAATATAGAGATTTCTTTATTTGTTTTCTCTTATTTTCAAACCCATTGTGTATATTAAGGTTTGCCTTGGAGACCCTTAACCTGTCAGGATTATAAATGATTATTGAGTTTGCCTATCAAATATCCAGTGCTGATTGGCTCGTCTGAATAACCACACAGATTTGGAGTTATGGTCGGAACCAGCTATAAACTGATGGTTCCCAAATCTATCATCCCCAGAGCCCCCGACTCTCACATCTCATCTCAGTCTGCTCTGATCTTGGCAGCACACCCTGGAAGGGAAAACACCGTCCTCGCTGTGTGGAGGCCAGAGCAGGCAGCGGGCGATTCGAGCTCTCTCCTCAGTTTTCTCTAACAGCTCATGCAATTCGATGCATCCCATCAGCTTAAGTCACACTTGAGGTCGTCTCAAGGAAACCAAATGACACCTTTGCCTTTGTGTGGCAAATGGAATGGGGTGTCAAAAACACAGCTTTCTCTTCTTTTGGAATTCTGATTTTCTAATAAATTAAACAAGTTAAGAAAGTGACTCATGCTGTTACCAGTTTTCTACCATCTTTTCCTGTCTGCCACAACACAGAAGCATATGTTCTGTTTGAAAGCTTTATTTATGTATAACATTTTCTATGATTAATGATGTGCCAACACTGTACATCATTGCGTATGCCTAAGTCTTGTATCTATGTGAATGCCTAAGTTTATAGCTGTATCTGAATCCATCTGCATCTTTGTCTGTATCCATGTGTACCTATATTTGAGTCTCTGTCTGTATCCATATGTGTGTCTATGTGTTTGTCACATATGCATCCATACATGTGTCTACATCAGCTTCTACAGTTGTAACCTTATGTGTATCCATACCTGTGACCACATTTGTATCCATGTGTATCCACAGAATCTGTCTCTGTATCCACATCTGCATCTATATTCTCATCCACACCCATGAATTTAGCTGCGCTAATTTTAACGAACTGCAGGGATCCTTCCTCAGCGCACATACTCAAATTTGATAGTAGCTTTGAAAGAAAATTGCCACATAGGATACTTATTCATATTATTCCATTTAAAAATTCAGCCAAATTTGCATCCCTCTTTATTTATTTCAAAGAGATACTCCCCCAACATGGTTTCTCACCAGCATCTGTTGCCACGTCCTTTATCTTTCTTACGTTCTTCTTCAAATTTTCTCTATATTCCATTTTTATTGGTTTGTTTAAATCCAGTGTATGAGTCCATTTAAATAAAAATAGGGCAGCCTGACAAGTATTTGCATGGCATGAAATTACAAGCAGGTGAGAGTTGAACAATTAATACTTCTTTTTTCTCAGTGGTGGTACGAGCAGTGCCAATTTAATGCTGTTTAAGCTTATTATCTAATTGCATGCTTGTGCTAGCTTCAGAAACGGCATGACATGAAGGCAGACTTGGGCTCTGTTCCCTCTGCAGTAGAATATTCAATTATTTGTTCTGACTCATGTAATTCCCTGTATTCCAAGCTTGTTAATGTCATTACAGAGCTGAAATAAAGTGATTACTCTTAATGAGTATTTATCCAATAGGTAATGCAGTTCCTGCACCCTCCAGCTGACAGTGGACGAGCCTGGGTCCCTCTCTTCTTGGATTCCCTCCTCCAGAGTCTCCATCCCCCATCTCTTGACTTTCCTGTCAGGGAGGCAACATTGCATTGCGGTGTTCTGTGAAATACTGTCAGATGATGGGGAAGAAATAAAAATCTTAAAAAAAAAAAAAAAAGAAAGGGAAGAATTGCAACGTCCCCCGGCAGAGTTCCAGCTAATGACCACTGTTTCCACTCGCTGGCACTGATGACAGCTTGCGCTAAATGATAATGGCGTGCCTGCTGTTGAGTTTGCCCACTTATGTTATTTCTCTTGACATGGTTCTGGGGAAGGCCTAATTTTTTTGACATTTGACCATGCAAATTTGAGTCCTGATACATTATTCTGCATTTACATCCTCCCAGTGTTGCTGTTTAAAGTGTGCTACAAGCTGCAGGAGCTCAGCTAATAAAGGCCACCGAATGAAAGAAAGTTAAATATGACTGCAAGAGGGGGCTTAATGAAGGGCGGGCTCGTACATCTCAAAGATGACCTTCTAGAGATGAACGAGTGGAAAATCCCTTTTAAAGCAAATGGTAAAGAATGTAACATCCACTTTTTTTTCTAGAATATTTTTAAAGGTTTTCATATATATATATACCAATGGGAGAGAAAAAAAAAAGAGCCCATTATATATTACATGGATGTTTTTATACTCAGCTTATCAGTTAGTGTACTATTAACCAATTTCATGGCAGTGTTGACTTCTCAAACACTGAAATACATGATTATGCAGGAAGCATCTTGATTGCTAGACCTACTGATACAGTGTCTCTAAATTTACTGAATAATTCCACACCACCAAATGCCCTCGCTGTTGGGTCTCTGAGAGACGCTCCTTATTACAGATTTCTGTGGCTTTTGAAGCAAATTAAACAATATACTGCATTGTCCTAAGCTATAGGCCAAAATTAGGATATGATTTAATAAAAGTGAGAAAAAAGAAGTAAATAGTAAATAATAATAGTAACAATATGAAACAGATTTTAGAACTATTAAAATGAGCACCTAATCCTAATAATGATAAAATATCAGTATTCACAAGTTTTATTATGTCCATCAACATTAATGCAGGTATTTTTTTTAAAGATTCTATTTATTTATTTGACAGAGAGAGATCACAAGTAGGCAGAGAGGCAGGCAGAGAGAGACAGAGAAGCAGGCTCCCTGCCGAGCAGAGAGTCCCGATATGATGCTCGATCCCAGGACCCTGGGATCATGACCTGAGCAGAAGGCAGAGGCTTTAACCCACTGAGCCACCCAGGTGCCCCAATGCAAGTATTTTTAAATGTCCTTCCACTCTATAATGTTTGAAAAAAAAATACTGTTTATTACTTGCCTATCTTTATATGTTTATTTAATAATCATTCACTTCACTACATTGGTATTTCTTCATACATTTTGAAATGCTCTATTGTACTTAGTCTCTCTTGTGGTTAAATGTATTAAAAGATGTCATATAATAAGCAGTAGCTGAGATTTCTAAGTAGCAAGAATATTCCAGAAAATCCTCTTGGTAATTATGGAATAGACACATTTTTCTCTTTTTCTCTCTTTCTCTCACACTCCCTTCACCCTCCTATCTGTTCTCCTTTCTTTTTCCTTCCTTTTTGTTTCCTTTTTTACATTTCTGAGCACCCATTGTATTTTTGAGCATCTACCCTATCTATTTATCTATGTCCATCACAATTTGGATCCTGGGAAGTTTACAAAAATGAATAAGACAGAGTCTTTGAAAATAAGAATCGTGTAATAGGGAGTAACTAAGCGAATATAGTTGAAAAAAAATAAAAAGAAAAGAAAAAAGCTTTGCTTTAAAAAAAAATGTTCTTATTATCAGGAGGATAAACCAGCTCCTTGAGATCAAAGTTAAAAAATGTAGCTGTCAATTTGACTTCTATGAATGGGCTCTTTTCCTTCAAGTTTTCAGAGATGTGTGTGTTCTCACATGTGATTCTGTGCCTGACCGGTTATCATTGGTTGGTCAGTGCTGTGCTAATCTCTTCCTTTCTCCCTGCTTTCATCTTCTGGAAAGCACCGGAAGAGACGAGAGCAGAAGTCACCACAGCAGCTGTGGGCTCTGTGGGTTCTTGTACTTGGGGGAGCATCAGGTAGCAGCACTGACGTTCCACCACCAGCCAATGCCACACTTCCCATCAACAGCAACCACAAGCTCCAAGGCACCATGTTTGTTCTGAGACATGGACTAAAACATGTACTGAATGCAGACTCCTGATCCAAAGGAGGAAGCAGATAAGCATATGGCTAAGAAGCCTTCCTATCACTCTCAGAGTCATGGAAACATAGAGACCATGAATAGGGTCAGCGTACATTTTGTTTATTTTTTTCACAAAACTTTTAAGACAGAATTTAGAATTTAATTTTAAATATGCACTTTTTATTTATGTTTTTAATTTGTTTTTCAACACTAATAAAAGTTAATAAATGGTACTTTAATAGCAAAAGTTGTTCCTCCAAAAAAAAAAAAAATTGTCAAAGGAAGTCAAAAATTGGTTTTCTTTTCCAGAGAAAGTACATGAACCAAACTTCCTCACATCATTGTTAGGATGTAGTCTTTGGGAGAGCAATTACAGAGACATACATCAAATTCTCCCTCCCATCTTCCACAACCATCACATTTAGTTCCTATAAAGCTACGTGGGCTCTGTTAGTGCGTTATAAAGTAAACCCTCATCAAAGCTCTGAAGGGTCTAGAGGATTAAGCTAGAAGCAAGCAACATTGTCAGCCAGGAACAGCCACTCATGGCCTCCAAAGGATGCTGCAGACATCTCTGAATGGTCTCCAGTTAGTCAGTGTATTAACCACCTACTGCTGCATACAGAAATGCCATCGAGCATAGAAACATTGCTTCCTCACCTTTCAGGTTCTGTGGATCTGGTGAGGTGGGAGTCCCACCTCAGGGTCTCAAGAACTTGCAGTCCAGGTGCAGGCCGTGTTTAGATCTCATCAAAGACTCAACTGGGAAGGAACCACATCCAAGATCCCTCAGATTATTTTAGTATATGGTTTCTTGGCATCTGTAAAACAAAGAGCTAAAGGCTATTTCCTGCTTGGAGGTCAACCTGAGTTCTTGTAGGCCACCCACAGTTCCTTGCCAAGTGCCTCCCCTGTGGCAGCTGTCTTCTTCTGAGAGAGCAAGGGAGAGACACAGTCAGACTCAAGCAGGGAGGCGCCAATATACTGGGTAATCTCATCATGTAATTATGTGCCTGGGGCCATGCATATCTCCACATCTTTGCCATTATTCTGTGAGTTAATGTAATTCCCAGGCTCTGCCCAGACTCAAGAGAAGGGAATTACACAAAGGCAAAAATACCAGGAGATAAAGAACCTGGGGTCCACCTCAGATTCAGTATAGCTGTATTCAAGTATTCACTCAATATCATTGAAAGGATAGTAGGTATCAGGCAGGCAAAGGTGTAGGTGAGGAAGACATACCAATGAACAGAACAGTCATGGGTTTATATTATAAAGGGGAGAAAAGACAATAACGGAATAAACGATAAACTAATTCTCATATTGATAACTGCTTTGAAGCAAAGAAGAAAGAGAAGAAGGAGGAGGAAATGAGGAAGGAGGAAGGGGAGAGAGGAGGTGAGAACACCGAACATGAGAGAAAACCCAGGGTCAGGTACTTACATTGGGCTATTAAAGAAGCACTGTCTGAAGTGGTGACATGAGCTATGTCTTAAATGATTGTAAAAGGAAACCACCTTGCCAGGACCTGTGCTAGAGCTTTCCAGTTGGAGTAACAGCAAGCACAAGGGCCCTGTGGCAGGAGTGAGAAAAATGGAATGTGATGGGACCTTCCTGGGAAAGACTTATGCAGAATGATATGAAAGGCATGCAGGTGCCAGGAGGACATGGAAGCCATGGCGAGGGATTTGGACTTCATTCTAAAGGCAAGGAGAAGCCAGTGAAGAGACTGGACTTGAATGGGCACAGAGACACTTCCTCTGTTGTAGAAAGTGTAGGAAGTTCAGTGACCAGATGCAAGTTGGCTTACATATTGGATGGCAGAATACCAAGACAAGTCACTCTAGTTGAAACAGTGTTCTTAAATACAGATGAGGAAAGGTCATCAACCCCAGAGTGAGGTGTTTGACCATGCTGAGGAATGGAAGGTGGTTGCTCAGGAGAGCTGGGGAGAAACATGCTAATGCATACTCAAGACTGGAAGAGCTTTGAGGGTCAATGTGAGAACTGTGGAAAGTAATCCCTTAAAGCAGGATTAAATGTTTTTCTATGAACATGGAGAACATGAACAGTGAGCTACCAAATGGGTTTTCCAGGCTTAAGTATTCTACAGGTGACTGAAATCACGAGGTAGCAAATGTGTTTTTAAGAGGATGTGATAATGAAATCATAAGGTATGTAAACAAATGGAAGAGAGTTGAGGATGTGCTGGGGCAGAAGTCAGCAGCAGTTTACTCAAAGAAAGGGCGTCTGTCACAGACCAGAATTCAGGGTGGCAACTTGCATGGGAAGATGTCTAGATCAACGTGGAAGATTTGAATCAACATTTCAGAGTGGCATTGTTGCCAGGATGGCAAAGACATGAATGCAGCCCTGAGAGGCATGGCTAAGGTGGGATGTTTGGAAAGAAGACATGACCCAGTGTGGAGGCCCATTTTCTGTGGGCATTCATGTGAGTTCCTGGAGGAGTAGGTCAGATGCAAGGGTCAAGAGAAACAGCTTCACAATGTAGGAATTGCACTCATTAACAAAATGAAGGGAGGTCCATTATTGGCAGCCCATGAAAGAACATGTTCCTTACAGGAGTGGATTTTCTAAAAACACTTATTATTATAGCAGTTGTATATGCATGTCCTCAGAAAACTAAAAAAGTACAGACCAAAAATAAATGAGTTAAACACATTAAAAAACGATTCCCAGGGCGCCTGGGTGGCTCAGTTGGTTAAGCAGTTGTCTTTGGCTCTGGTTGTGATCTGAGGGGTCTTGGGATGGAGAGCTTTCTGTTCAGTGGAGAGCCTGCTTCTCCCTCCTCCCCTACCCCCACTCATGCACACTCTCTCTCTCAAATAAATAAAATCTTAAAAAAAAAAAAAGTTATTCCCAGACCATCCAGAGGTCACCAGTAACCTTTGACACTTTCTTCCATCTTGGCCTTTCTTAAACACACAGGTGTGTGTGCACACACCCACCCACACACACACAGGTGTCTGGATCAAAATGGGATCTTACAGCTAACGGTGCATACTCTTGTTAAACTTTTGGTATATTTTTTCAAAGCTAGTCTTTTATATGTAATTTTTCCTAATTGTGTTTTAAAATACTCTTTCAATCTGTCAGAATCTAGTACATGCTTTGCATTATTTCATGTATATGTGTGTATATATACACATATATATGTGTATGTATACATATATGTGTGTGTGTATATATACATATATATAAATAACATAAATATTCTGATTGTTAAAGAAACTTAGTCCAATGTTCTGTAGAAAGAGCCACTATTTTAATTTATTTCTGCTTCCTCCTGGGATCATTTAATTTGTTCTTCATTCCCATATTTTCCTGAACTGAAATTCAGTTTAAATGTTTCACATTAAATACTGTTTTTCTAGGAAAAAACATAGGTGATGTTGAATTGCTGATGTCAGATCACCTCAGGAGACACACACTACTCATGTTAGCTGCCACATTAGGGTGGGGACAACCTTTATTCTTCCTTCATGGGGTGGTGGGTGGGGTGTGGCACTGCACAAATGCCCAGTGTCTTAGTCCACTCGGGCAGCCATAGCAAAATACTACAGACTGGGCAGCCTACAAGGCATAAATTTACTTTCTGATAGTTCTGGAGATTGGGAGTCCAGGATCAAACTTCTGACCAGTGTCTGTTCTTACCAGGACAGAAATCTTATCAGGTCAGGGCCTCATCTTATGACCTCATTTGACATCAGTGACTTCCTTGAAGGACCTAGCTCTTGATAGATCTACACTGGAGCTTAGGGTTCCAACACATGGATTTTTGTGTGGGGGGGGTGAGGGAGACAGAATTCAGTCCATAACACCAAGTTACCATCATCCATTCTCTTAAACATTTTATTAACAATTATTAAGAATTAACAATTCATAACAATTGTCTCTAATCAGTAGCTAAATTAGTACTTCTAAAATATTTTTAAATTCTGTCATTATTTTCATATTTTTCACTGGACATTTTTAAAGAACCCTTTTAAAATATCATTGGTTGTGGGTGGTGGGTATTAAGGAGGACACGTATTGCATTGAGCACTGGGTGTGGTGCATAAAAAATGAATCTTGGAATACTGAAAAAGTAAAGTAAAATAAAATAAAATAAAAATCATTGGTTGTATTTTTTATTTTATTTTTCTTAAAGATTTTATTTATTTATTTGTCAGAGAGAGAGCACAAGCAGGGAGAGCCGCAGGCAGAAAGAGAAGCAGGCTTCCCACTAAGCAAGGAACATTATGTGGGACTCAATCCCAGGATCTTGAACTCGTGACCCGAGCCGAAGGCAGATGCTTAACCAACTGAGCCACCCAGGAGCCCCAAAATGTCATTGGTTTTAATGAGAGACCAAGGAGTTGGGCTACAGGTGGAAACACTGTATAAACCACAGGAAACAATGCCATGCTCTTCTCCACTCCTGCCCTGCCATCCGCCTTCCCAGTCAGGATCCTTTGGGCCAGTGATCCATGTCCCATCTGGTGACACCCGTGCCACCTCTGCCCTTCAATCTGGGATCATTTAAATGATCCCAAAATCAAATAAAGCAGAAGTGCAGGCAGATCTGTCTGAGATATTTGCCTCACACTCCATCATGAAGGAAATCTGGTGGGTGTAGAATCACTGTTTAATCCTTTTCTGCCTGCTTTCAAGCTGTCTCTTTAGCTACAAGGTTTTTTTGGGGGGTTGTTGTTGTTGTTGTTGTTGTCGTTGTTTTAGATTTTATGTATTTGAGAGAGGGAGAGAGAATGCACCAGAGGGGCTAATGTCAGAGGGAGAAGCAGACTCCTCACTGACCAGGGAGCCTGAGGCAGGACTAAATCCTGGGCTCCAGGTTTATGACCTGAGCCGAAGGTAGTCGCTTGACCAGCTGAGACCCCCCCAGGTGCCCATCTCTAGCTAGGAGTTCTACGTGGCACTTCCTTTCTATTCACTCAGCGTGGTGTTCCCAGAGCGGCTGGACCCTGTGGGTTGGCACCGGTAAGACAACTCAAAAATGTTTTAGCTATCCTTGTTTTCTTTTCATTCTTTTTTTTTTTTTTGAGGAGAGTTAGTTTTGTCTGTACGGATTAGTGATTTGACAAGCTTATACATTAGTTGCCTTTGTTTTCAAATGTTTCTTTTTCCATTCTCTTTCTTCTCTCATTCTGGGAACATGACTACACATTTGCCAGGTCTGATGTTCATATCCCACATTTCTCTTATGTTCTCTACTTTTTAAATTCAATTTAATCTCTATGATTTGATTTGAATCTTTTCTATTGAACTGTCTCAAAGTATACTAATCTGTTTTACTGAGTTCAGTGAACTTTCCATTCCTCAATGAATTATTAATATTATCTTGCACTATAAGAATGTTTGTTAAATTTGTATACATTCTTATTGTTGTTAAATTATATCTATTGTTAAATTGTATCTAATTATACACATATGTATATAATTAATATAATTATTACTAAACTAAATAAATATATATGTTTTTATTTTTGATTACTGGATATGTCATTAAATTCTTCAAAGATAATTTCATTTTCATTAATTCATATTTGCATTTCTTGCAATTGTCTTTTTGTATGTGATAAGGATAGTGTGTACAGGATTTTATATTGTGTTTTTATTATATATTTTTAGTTACATAACCATTTTTTACTCATTTAAAAATTTGGGCTTTTTAAAAAAATTTTTTTTCAATTTATTTATTTTCAGAAAAACATTATTCATTATTTTTTCACCACACCCAGTGCTCCATGCAAGCCGTGCCCTCTATAATACCCACCACCTGGTACCCCAACCTCCCATTTTTTAAATTTCTTTTCAGCGTAACAGTATTCATTGTTTTTGCACAACATCCAGTGCTCCATGCAATCTGTGCCCTCTCTAATACCCACCACCAGGCTCCCCCAACCTCCCACCCCCCACCCCTTCAAACCCCTCAGATTGTTTTTCAGAGTCCATAGTCTCTCATGGTTCACCTCCCCTTCCAATTTCCCTCAATGTGATCTAATTGTTATTAATACTATACTTCCTTCTATTTCATATTTTTGGGGGTCAACTTATTTCAAGCTTTGTTTATTTTAATCTTCCTCTCCTTCCTTTTTGGGAGCTATGGTTCTGCTTATTTCTGCTAATTTGCCTCGATTTTTAAGATCCAAGATGACATTCTATATAATTGTATAAGGATGTATCATCTGAACATTTATGGTTTATTTAGTTTAATTTCTAACACCTCTTTTATAAATACTACTCTGTCTCCTTAAAATGTTCCCCACCGGGGCGCCTGGTTGGCTCAGTGGGTTAAGTCTCTGCCTTCAGCTCAGGTCATGATCTCAGGGTCCTGGGATCAAGCCCCGCATCAGGCTTTCAGCAGGGAGCCTACTTCCCTTCCTCTCTCTCTGCCTGCCTCTCTGCCTACTTGTGATCTCTGTCAAATAAATAAAAATAGAATCTTTAAAAAAAAAAAAGTCCCCCTCTTTCCTTTCCCTTTTATTCTAGAATATTTTAGGTTCTCCTCCATTCCCCACTTCTCCTTCCCCTACCTTAATTGGGGGATTAAAATCCAGTTATGGTTTTCTCCTTTGTGCTTCTCTAAGATAAATCATTCAAGTGATATTTCCTTCATAAAGTATACACAATCATAATTGTGCCCTTGCACTGAGATGTTTCTCTCAACTGTACTCTTTTTTCTGAGGTGGAACCTTGAGAGTATCCACAATGACTCTCCTTCCCGAGTCACGGATCCACCACCTTTGGTTTTCTGATGGTTTCAAAATCAGAGTTCTGTATCCTTTGTTTTTAGGAAAATTTACTGATTACTGAAATTACCATTCCCAATTGTATTCTCATAATTAATTAAGATTTCTATTTTTAATATAATTTTATTTTTTCAGTGTTCCAAGATTCATTGTTTATGCCCTATACCCAGTGCTCCATGAAATCCGTGCCCTCCTTAATACCCACCCTCAGCCTCACCCAACCCTTCACTCCCCCTTCCAAAACCCTGTTTGTTTCTCACAGTCCACAGACTCTCATGATTCATCTCTCCCTCTGATTTCCCCCAATTCACTTTTCCTTTTCTCCTCCTAATGTCCTCTGTGTTATTCCTTTTGTTCCACAAATAAGTGACTCCATGTGATAATTGACTCTCTCTGCTTGGCTTATTTTATTCAATATAATCTCCTCTAGTCCCATCCATGTTGGTACAAAAGTTGGGTATTCATCCATTCTCCATATATCATGGAGGCATAATATCCCATTGTATATATGGACCATATCTTCTTTATCCATTCATCTGTTGAAGGGCATCTTGGCTCTTTCCACAGTTTAGTGATTGTGGCCATTGCTGCTATGAAAATTTGGGTACTGATGGCCCTTCTTTTCACTACATCTGAATCTTTGGGGTAAATACCCAGTAGTGCAATTGCAGGATTCATAGGGTAGCTTTATTTTTAATTTCTTAAGGAATCGCCACACTGTTTTCCAAAGTGGCTGTACCAACTTGCATTCCCACCGACAGTGTAAGCGAGTTCCCCTTTCTCCAAACCCTCTCCAACACATGTCATTTACTGTCTTGTTAATTTTGGCCATTTTAACTGGTGTAATGACAATGTGGTTTTGATTTGAATCTCCCTGATGGCTAGTGATGATGAACATTTTTCATGTGTCTGTTAGCCATTTGTATGTCTTCATTGGAGAAGTGTCTGTTCATGTCTTCTGCCCATTTTCTAATGTGACTGTCTTTTGAGTGTTGAGTTTGAGGAACTCTTTATAGATCTTGGATATCAGCTCTTTGTCTGTAATGTCATTTGCCAATATCTTCTCCCATTCTGTGAGTTGCCTCTTTGCTTTGTTGACTCTTTCTTTTGCTGTGCAGAAACTTTTGATCTTGAAGATTTCTATTTTCACAGTGCATAGGTTTTCTCACTATTGTATCTTTCCAATCCAATCTTGCCCTGTTTTCATTTTTCTCCTGGTTCAACCCTTTTGGATACTTTCTAGACAAGAATCGTTCATACAGAGGACATGAGCTTACTACTTTCTGAATATTTGTACATGCTAAAATGTCAAAAATTATTTTGCTTCTGATCAGAAGACTGAATGATGCCATCATTTATTAAAATATTGGTGAAAAACATTAATTTCCTCACAATAAATGAATACAATCCAAACATCTCAGGCTTCCATCAGAGCACATGAAATGTCTACAATATTTGGATTACCTTTGTTTTGAAACTATTTATTTAAAAATAACAATAAGAAAACTTTGATATTTTATCCTTCTCACTGGAGTGTAGGAATATCTCTAGAGTATTATGACTATTATATTTCTTCATTCATATTTCACTGTAATCAGAATGAGTTCTTGACCAAAGAACAAAACATTTTTGTCAAATCAAGCATTTTATATTATTATTTTTTCTCCTTTTGTTTTTTCTCTTTCTTACTCTAGAACTCCAAGTATATTTTAAATTTTCATCAGTTTCCCCACCAATATTTCAACTTTATATTTGTGATTCTAATTCTTTTTCATGTTTGCTTTTTTTCCACTGATAAATATTTTCTGTTTACTACCACAAAATCTTAATTTGGTTATTTCTAGAAAATTGTGTGTCTGCCTCACAGATTTAAAAATCAGTTTTGGCTGATATTGGGACAGGGATAGTATCCACATATGGCACCCGATATAGGATTCAGTGTCAATGGCAGGTGACAGATGTAAAATAATGATAGTAGTAATAATAAAAATAATAATAATAAAGTGTCAGTCCACTTAGTTATAATCAAAAAGTGGTGAAAAAATAATGAATAATGTTTTTCTGAAAATAAATAAATTGGAAAAAAAATGTACTGAGTTTAATTAAAAAAAAAAAAAAGTAAGGCAGGCTTAGCATAGCTCCTCACAAGGGCATTTCTTCAAACAGGCCATCTTGAGCCTCCATAATCTCTCAGAGACATTGTTAAACTTCACAATAGAGTGTATATCCCTCTGTAGCACTTACCATAACTGCTATTGCAACATTATTTTGTGATTGTTTGTGGACTATCTCCCCAGTTGATGGCAGGCTTCTTGGAACCAGGAGTAATGTGTGCATCTGGCATTGTGTCTCTTGCCCTAAACAAACTGCCTCTACATAAATGTTTGCTGAATGAATGCATGAATCACGATATCCAACTTGGGCAAATGATCAACACTATGGAATTCTTGTATTTGTCTAGGAACTGAAGCAAGCCTTGAACTTCTCCCCTAATGCACAGCTTCTTTGGCTGTTGACCAGAGCCATGATAAAGTTCTCTGACGACCAAGGCGTCTAGTGCTGATGCCTTGGCCTGGGTGGGGAGGGCAGGGAGGGGACTTTAGCAGAGGGAGGTCTGAATGCTCCTAACTCTTCCTTCAGGGAAAATTCCCAGGTGTTTTTGTTATTGGAGAAATTTGCATCTCTAGATGGCCAGCCCGCCATTCTGATACTGTTACCCTCCCAATCACAGGATATGGAAAACTGGTTGGACATTACTTTCAGCCTGACGAGCAGAGAATCCCGCAAGTATGTTCAGGAAGGACTGGGTGCATCATACTCCAGCAAGCAGGGGCCTTCTCTGGAAAACATCCACACATCCTTGCTGGAGAAAAGTCAGGTTAATCCCTCAACCCATCTAAGTACACATAACTATAGCTCAGGTGGTCCCCTTTCTCTGCATAACCTCAGCAAAGAGCAATAGAGACATTAGATAGTAGGTTTAACATATGGTTTAAGTCAAATAAGTCATTACATTAATTTACCCAAGAAGGTGGCATTTCAGCAGAAATGTGCATGAAACTTTATGTGAAAAAGAATATTCTAAGTACAAACAAGACTAAATGCAAAGGCAGCAAGACAGGCCCATGTTGGTCATGTTGGAGGAACCTCCAACCACATGTTGGAGGCCAGCATGGTGGGAAATGTGTAACTTCTAACACATTTTCTTGTTATTTTTTCCTTCTCTATGCCTTGCTAAGCTTCCACAGTTAAGAGACATTCAGAACTCCTTGGAGGAGATTTATAATTCTATAGGGACATGTGACAGTTGTCACAGGGCCTCACTTCCCTATTCAAGCTTGAGGGGGAAAGGTAGAGTGAGCAGAAACTAGGAACTCAACATTCAGTGTGGAAAACATTGATGGCTCCCCTCAAAAATAGCTCATGTTCCCCAAAACCTGCCAAAAGTGATATCACAAAGGCAGGCAGTTGTACAGCACCTGAGCTAGTACTTAAAGGAGCAAGAAACAAATTTGTACTTTCACAGCTATTGATTGATATGTAGCTCCTACTTGGTCCTAACGTGGTCATGAAGTTACTCGCACTCTCAAATCTTTGCATAAGACTAGGAGCCACACTCACTCAAGAGGGATGGAGAGGAGGGGGTGTCTGACAACTCCATAAAGAAACTCGTATAAGGACATCCCATCTGTCATACTGTCACCAATTTTATAGTTAACCCAGAGTCTGAAAAGATCTTCAATAATATTCAAAATCTAAAATGTGGTTCTCAAAACACATTTCAATACATCAACATTCTTCAGGATTTTATCAGTGGTTATTACCACTCTGTCAGCGACATAAAAATCTGTTTAAGCCTCTGCCACCATGGTGAGTTCATAAAAGTTCTGAAGAGTGTGTGTGGTGGAAACCTGGTTTAGTGAAGGATTACGGGGATATATGCTGAAGGAGTTATTCATAAAATAAAATGAATAATTATAAAATTATATAAATTACTTATGTAATAGTGGTGTAATTTTTATATAAATTATAATAATAACAAGGGTGATGGATACAAACACCAGGTGGCCGTTAGGGGCTGTGAGTGATGTCATTTTGATAAGAAAATGAGCAGTGGACTTTTTCACCTGAGAGAATCAAGAAAAATATGTTTAAGTCAGTGTTAGGATTTAAATTAAAAAATAGAAAAATAACCACTGATAATAACATAACTCTAGAAAAAAATCATGGGACTGACCTGAAAAATTTTTTAAATCAGATGAAGTCTTTGATACTCAATGTTCCCAGACTGAGGAGAATAACAGAGACAATCATTTTTACATTGCAGGGTTTGGCAACATCTTGGCACCCAGTTTGCCCAACACTTTGCCTACTATATCCAGTGATATTGGTTCTGGATTTCTAGAGAAATGGGGTATTGGAAATTCAATACTTTGTACCCCAGATCCCTTGCCCTGAAATGCATCTCTGGACCAAGACACACTGACTCACAGATTACATCATCAAGGTGTCTAGTCAGAAACTATGAAAGATGAGATGCACAAGTGAATTGAGCATTACGCTTGGTCAATATGAAGAGCAATGGTTGGCTGGAGACTGCAGCACAGGGAGGTGTCAATCAAAGCTGTTGACAAATAGCACTACCATAAAACAACAGAGATGGCCACTAGAAAATCCCCAGGTATGGCAGTCAATGAGACAAACTTATCTCTGGACAGGAAGCATCTTGGACTCATGGAGCTTATACATAAATGGACAGAGTACCAGCTGGTCGACAGACACCATGTCTATGTTGAGATGACTCACAGCCCAAAGGGAAAAATCAGGAGCAGGTGCATCAACTTTTGTCGAGTTTGTTAATAGGCCACACTTCAGCACCATGGCCAGGGAAATGGAAGTGGCCTGGAACAATGTTGACACATTTCATATCCAAAAGGTTTAAGTGGAGATTGACTCCAGAGCCACTAGAATATATAAGGAGCAAAATACCCATGAGAAGTTGAAGGGACTGAGCCATGCAGGGTGGACAAGAACCCACATCAGTAAAACACTCAGTCACGGGGCACAGGCAGGAATTTGGCACCCCAGCTGTGCCCTGGCCTGATTCTCTCCACATCTCACAAAAAGCCAGGACTTTTTAAAAAATGGCTGCATTGAGATACAAGTCCTATACCAGACAAATCATTCCCATAAAGTGTACAGTCCAGTGTTTTTTAGTGTGTTCACAGAGTTGTGTAACCATCACCAGAATCTGACTTCATCCACCTGATTATACGTTCATATACTTCATTTTGTAGCATGCATACGAAAGTTAGATGAAATGTTCATACCTTCGTTTTTTTTTAATTTATTTTCAGCATAACAGTATTCCTTGTTTTTGCACCACACCCAGTGCTCCATGCAATCCGTGCCCTCTTTAATACCCACCACCTGGTTCCCCCAACCTCCCACCACCCCCCGTCCCTTGTTTTTTTTTTTTTTAAGATTTTATTTATTTATTTGACAGAGATCACAAGAAGGCAGAGAGACAGGCAGAGAGAGAGGAGGAAGCAGGCTCCCTGCTGAGCAGAGAGCTCGATGTGGGGCTCGATCCCAGGACCCTGGGATCATGACCTGAGCAGAAGGCAGAGGCTTTAACCCACTGAGCCACCCAGATGCCCCTATACCCTAGTTTTTATCCACTCACCTGTTGATAGACACTCAGGTTGTTTCTACTTTTTGAACACTATAATTAATGCTTCTATGGACATTTGAGTACAGGTGTTTTGTTTTGTTTTATACATAGGTTCTCATCCCTCAGGAATAAACACTTAGAAGCAGAATTCCTGGGTCATGTGTTAACTCTCAGATTGATGTTTTGATAAATGGCTTCACTATTTTGTGTTGCCACGATCAAATTACGAGGACTAATGTTTCCCCATGCCCTCACCAACATATGGTACTTGCTTTCTCACTACATCCATGAGAGTGAGTGTGAATGGTATTTCAGTGTGGTTTTGTTTAGTATGGCTCTATTTAATGAGACATGTCCACAGGAGTGTCTTACATTATTTAAATTTTTTTCTTTAATTTTTTGTGCATATTTATGATGGCTTCATTGAAGTCTTTCTCTGCAAAGTCCAACATCAGAACCCTCTCAAAGGCAGTCTCTGTTTGATCTCTTCTTATCCTCGTTTATAGATCACATGTATCTTTGCATATCTTATTATTTCTTTTGGACATCTGATATAATCTCTTATAGCAACTCTGGGAAGGATTCTTCCCTGTGACTTTTTGCTTTTGCTGTTGTTTGCTTTCTTATTTACTTCTCTGGTAGAAAAAGAAAACCAAACAAACAAACAAACAAAAAACAAAAGCAAGGCAACAACAACAACAAAACACCACCAAATTCAGTACTATCTTTCTCCCACAGTCTTCAGCCTCTGAAATTGCTCCTCAGAGTGTGCATCCTGAGCAAATATGGGGTCTTTCTTACCACCAAGAATAACTGTGGGTAACTTTTTAGCCAAAGTCTTTGAAGTGTCTTTTTCTGTAATTTTCTCATAAAGCTTCAGGCTCATCTGCCTTTATGGGTACCACACTAAACCACTAACTTCCACTAATTGCTACACACCTGCTAGCTGTTTTCAACAATGTTCCACAACATAAATTTCTCCACAAATCAGACCAATTAAATCTGAGACTGCTAAAATGCAGGACTTCTTGATACTTTCTTAGCCCCTCAGAGGGCTTTTTTTTTTTTTTGCCGTCGCTTTTCTTGATCTCTCTGGTGAACTTCTAGCCAGTCCACTGTTTCTATTGTTGCTACTGGTGTCTTAATACCACAGCACCAAAATCTCCATTGTTTTCAACAAAGCCTTTAGGCATGAAACTCCCCACAACCTGTTCCAGATGGTCGTTTGACTTGAGGTGACCATAAACACTACTCTTTTCTCATGGCTTCATCACCCCCTGCACAGAATCTCTGCATCACGGCCTTGGGGATGGGGTATCTTCTGAAGCAGGCACCCTGCTCTACAACTTGAGCGCTGGACATGAATGGTAACCCCAGGCTTGTGGTTATCAGGTTCCTGACGCTTGTTATACCACATCCAAGTTAGAGCTTCTGTCCCACAAGTTGAGGCTGGTTGGAGGGAAAGCTCTCCAATTCAGCTGCCAGCACTTTCCTGAAATACAGCTTCTGCATCATGATGCTGCACAGAATGAGACAGGACAGTGGCCTTCCCCTTTCAGAATGACACTATAGCTCCAGCCAGAGATGTAGGGGAGAAATCAGACCCGGTTTCTTGGTCACAAGCAGCTGGTGTACATCTCTCATGATACCAGACTGGGAAAGGATATTGGAAGGGGGCCGTGACTTACATGCCACAGACTCTCATTGTTCTTACTGGGACATAGTAGATTTTCTTAAATAAATGTTTCCCCATTCGCTGTATATCCTAAGGACAATTTTCAGATACTTTATATTTTTATTTTTTTAAATTATATTATGCTAGTCACCATTGAGCACCTCATTAGTTTTGGATGTAGTGTTCCATGATTCATCGTTTGTGTGTAACATCCAGTGCTCCATGTAATCCCTGCCCTCCTTAATAACCATCACTGGGGTCACCCATCTCTCCACTCCCCTCCCTTCTTTAATTTTTGTTTTCATAATTGTCACTGGTTGGATGGGTATTTCACCTAATAAGAGGCTCCACTGACTTTCTCTCATTGCCATTCCAGAGATTCCCTCATATTGTATATTTTTTTGAAAGGAGAAACTGAATTTTAAAAACTCACACAAGAACAGATTTGTGTAAGTCCAGCATTGGTGTAGTAAAACGATTATAAAACCTGAGCTATTTCCTTTATGATAGAAAACTGTCACAAAATACACTTGGCAAATACAGCAAAATATACTGAGGAATTCCTCTACATTTCAAAGCAATAGTCACATATGACATTAGCCATGGGAAATGCTAGAATGTTTTTGACAGCGTGACAATGCCGGTCATATCGTGGTATTAAAATGGAGCACCAGCACCCCTAGAAATCAACCATTCCCTACTTCCCTAACAACTGGGCATCATCTTCCTAGCAATCTTCTATCACCTCAGAAACCGTGATGTTGCTTTGAAATAAGAGTGGCTTCTCTGGGGCGCCTGGGTGGCTCAGTGGGTTAAGCCTCTGCCTTCATCAGGTCATGGTCTCAGGGTCCTGGGATCAGGCCCCTCATCGGGCTCTCTGCTCAGTGGAGAGCCTGCTTCCCTTTCTCTCTCTCTCTGCCTGCCTCTCTGCCTGCTTGTGATCTCTGTCAAATAAATAAATAAAATCTTAAAAAAAAAAAAAAAGAATGGCTTCTTCTGTGAAAAATTCTCTGGGTCCCTTGACCAGCTGGAAATCATGCCTTGGTCCAGTAACTGTCCATGTGTTCTTGGAGACATCTGAGATCTGCAGTAGGGCCACTGGCCACATAGGAATTAGAGTCTGCCAAGTGCTTACACAGCCTTTTATGCCATTTACTCCCTTCTGTTAGCCTGAACTTATCTTCACAAATAAGTGATTCCACCTATAATAGCCCCAAATTGTGCCTGGAATGTGCCCAGTGGTGTGCCATGGGACCAGATCACCAGGCTCTCTATCACTGTACACATAATACAACCATCGAAGCCTGTTGCTAGGGTCCCAGGGTCAGCCAAGGGATCTTATCTTATGTGAATTGATGGTCACATCCAAGAGTCTTGCACCTTTCTATGTTTTTTGCAGAATGTCATCTCTGGAAAAAACAAACAAACAAAAAACAAACAAAAAAAACCAAAACCAAAACCAAACAAACAAACAAACAAAAACAAGACAAAACAAAACAAAACAAAACAAAACAAAAAATCCTTAGCAGGCCAAGTTGTGCCCAGGGGCCCTGGTTCTGAAATCCGTACCTGGCAACTGCTCACTGTTCTTAAAATTCTCAGGGATCTAGTGACTCATGAACTCTGTTGGGATTTCCAAAATCTCTGCTATAGCTGGTAGTCTTGTGGGCACCTGCCTTATTGAACAAGGGGACCACATGGTAGACTGAGGAAGTGGGAGGGCCTTGCTCCATTCCCCTGGATACCTCAGCTCTCCTGAGCATGTCTGCTTGGAAGAAGTACAGTAGGAAACCATGTACGATCATGACTCCACTTCTGGTTGTGTTTGTTTTCAAATTACTTTTTTTTTCTACTCTTTTTCCTCATAGATTTTCAGAAACATTTTAAGTAATTATTCATTCTAACAAAGCTAACAACATAAATACAGATAGATAATCTTCATATATATGTATATAATAAATATATATAAACCAAAACAAATGTTTATATATATATTTCATATATCCATGTATATATATACATGGATATATTTCTTGAAGATAAAAAAGACACATATATAGTCTTGAATAATGCTGCTGTTTGATGGTGTTATCTTTGTGGTAGGACATAGGATGTTGTTGGGACCAGAGGTTGTAGGTAAAGTTGGTACGAAGGTTTGAATCTGGAGTTAGGGTTTGGAGGGTGGTGTTATACTGTTTCCTTCCCAACTTCCTCAACATGCCCCTCTCTTGCGAATTCCCTAGACAGTGCCAGGGACTCCTCAGACCAGGCAGCTGGTTCTGTCTCATGGCGCATGTGTCTCTTTTTCTGCTATTAAAAAAAAAAAAAAAATCCCTTTCCCCAGACTTCTGGGTGGTCACCATATCTCGTGCTCATAGAAGGATCCAACTTGTTCCATGTCTCTGTGGTTTCTACTTTACCCACGGTAACAAGGGCATTGGCTTTGTGATTTGGCCTAACGTGCACTATTTGATTCTTGCTTAAATACTGTGAGCGAGTTGTGATTATTTTCCTCCCTTAATAGAAGTAAAAACTGCAGCTTCCATAAGCCAGGGTCTTAGAGCAGGTAGAGGGAACTCCATTGCCATTTTATAAATAAATATGTGTGTGTGTGTGTGTGTGTGTGTGTATACATATATACATATATATATATATATATATATATATATAATCTATCTACTGTTGTTTAGTTGCTCTGCAGCCAAATGACCCCCTACTTCACCTTGTTATCCACTGCTCCCTGAGAATCAAGGCCGACTGGTCCCTATTAGCTAAAGTACCACTGCCTATCTGGCACACATTTGTAAATGTATATAGAAAATGCAGAGAGTTAAATATAATATGTTAGAAACATTAAACCAGTGCATGAATGGAGAGTGGGAAAGTAAGATTTAACTTTAAAAGGGAATTTAAATCTGGCTATATTATTATCTACTTTAGGGCTCTTTAAAATTACGTTGGCAGGAGCCCTGAGTAGTATATCCACGTTACCGTAAATTCCACTTAGATCGTGATGGGGATTAGTGTGAATCAAAACCCAAGCCCTCATCCCGTGTGGAGTGGCAAACACTCACGGCAGCCTCATTTCCACTAATCTGGGGCTGCTGAGTGATCTTTGATCACACCAAGTATTACAGATGGAAAAGTACTCTTTTCAAATCCCCAACGTGTTTCCAACTGTCAATAAAATCCTTTTTAAGTGTCAAAAGCAATTGCTGTGGTTCACACTTACACTGCTAACCAGAGCAGCACATTTCGGGGCTTCTAAAGCAAAACAACCACCAAATGGCGTAACTGCGGGCCAGAATTCTGACAGGCACGTTCACCCCCAGCTTTAAAGGCATTAGGGATTCATTTCTAAAAATTGCCATTTATGTTAACTGCACTTTAAAGATTAGGTATTTCGCTCAGAAATATCTTATCTGGGAGGCAAAACAACCCCCATTCCAACCCTTGAATTAAACAAACAAATTGCACAGGTGACATGTCTAGCCAGATGTTTAAATCCACACGGAAAATGAAACACTGCTGGTTCCTAGGACATGTGATAAAAATTTTAATATTTGGAAGCAAATGAACAAAGGATGTCTTACATTTAAAAGACGACTTGAATGCAATTGGATTCTTCCCCATAAATTACACAAGGCGACGGTTTGCAGTAATTGATGTAATAAAGTAGCAGCTCGCAAGAGAGTCAGGGCCCTAAACTAGATGAAGTAAGCAATCACGCTTTCTATCAGAGAGCTCCGTCGGTGGGGAAGCCGTCGGTGCCAGGCAGAACCCACAAAACCCTGTTGCACTGAAGCATCAGAGGTCTTGGTCTTATTATCTTTCCAGAATGTGCATGTATAATAAAGCTTCTCCAACAAATGAAGGGGGGATGTTTCTGGCAAAATGAAAAATGGTGATAAACTATGTCCAGATGATTAATTCACGGAAACTCGCCATCACACAGCGACGACATATGCCCATCTCCTCTGTTGTCCCCTTGGAGATTTTCCTACTAAACGTATGTGCATATTTTTCATGGCTACTGATACTTGAATTGCAGCCGGCTCCCATGCAGAACATGAAACACTTCAAACTGCATAATGCTGACTAAATTATCAAGTCTCCAGTGGCCTGGGGGAGCAGTAGCCATAATAATGAGTGTGCTTAAGTGGTTGGTGTAGATCTGCCCGGCCCGTAACTTTAATGCCCCGACTTATCAGGTTTTTTTCTTTTTTTTTTTTTCCTCCCCTCCTTTCCCTGCTAGAGATTGTCTCACATAACATTACTGGCCACTTTGCACTGGGCGAAAGGCACTGATCTGTCACCGTAAATGAACGTGGAGTGAGAGGAAGAGTACCGCTGGCCAATTTATAATCACGGTTTCATCAAATGAAACTGTCGCTTGGCATGTTATCATCTGGGCTTAGTCCCCCTTATTTAACTGTAAATAACACAATGACCGGTGCCCATGACATCAGAAACGTAGCGTTCTACTTTAAATGATATCTCCCATCACTACATCTAAAATTAGGGCGTCGGCCTTCAGTGATTTCTTGTCATTTGAGATATTTTGCATGAATCATTTTCTGAAGACATGAGACGCTATCCAGACCTGCACGCATATATCTGCTGCGTTCGTGATTAAGAGGCCTTTAAAACTCCAGGGGTGCTCTGGTCTGGCGGCACAGTGCTTAGCACGGGATTCAGAAAACCTAGCTCAGTGTTGGGACAACAGTGCTTTCCGTGTTGCTGGCCAGGTTGTGGAACTACGGTGTGTCCGGTGTTGGTGAAGTAACTGTTTTACAGTTTTCCTCACTCTTTTACCGGAATGCCAGCCCCGGCCACTACGACGCCACCACGTGGCCAACAAAGAGGACTCGCCCAGGAGGGAAAGGCCCCCAGCCAAAGAAGGTCAGTGGGGGCTAGATGAGAGGGGACCCTCCAGTGGATTCATGTGTTTCTGCTTCATGCGTGGGTCCAGTCTGGAAACCACACTGACCTCCTCTCAGGCTCTGAGTTGGGAATGGTGGAGCCAGCCGGCGTCTGCGGGCCAGGCCCAAGCCTGAGTCTTAGGCAACGGCGTCCCTCCCTCACCTGGCCACGTGACTGCCAGATGGGGTGCTAAGGAGCACTGGATCGGTGGAAGTTCCTTCAGGAAAGGGGTGTACTCTTGTACGTGGGGTGGCCCGCAGGATGAAAGGTAAGACCGGGACATGGGATCCACCGTTTGCCCCTGAGGGTGAAGATTCTGCTTGGGAGCCAGCAGCCCAGAGGCAGAGAGAGAAGAGTCCCCGTGGTGTCCGGGTCCTGGATGGGCATCACGACGCAGTACTGTGACTTTTATGCTTCCACCAGTTTGAGTTGATTTTCTGACTCGCAACCAAAATCACTCTGACCATGGTAGCCCCTTGCCCTGGATCTCAGTCCCATGGGAGAAAGGGCTTTTAGGGGGATCTCGGTGTCCTAACAAAATGATCAAGATCCCACAGCCCTCGGAGAGCAGAGATATGAGAAAAGTTAATCTCTCCCAGTGCAAAGACAGGAAACAGCTCTGGCCCAGACCTGTGAGCCCTAAGATGCCTCGTGGGAAGCTTTGATGAATTAGTGAGATGTAAGAAATGTTTCCAGTGATAGTATCAGACAGAAAAAAGTCTGAAAGTTTCTGCTTGTCAACCGCTTATCGCCACATGGTTCATTTCCAGGGTCTCAAACAGGATGGAGCTCCCATTTATTCTTGGGGTATCACCGCCTCAGAGGGGATGCTGGAGCATGGGAACAATGGCACAAAGCCCATGCTGGAGAAAGTGGGGTTCTTGTTGTGCCAGGCAGTGAGGTCAATACAACAGACGCTCCTCTGCACAGACCTGCCCCTCCTCCTTGATTGCTGGTCCATTTAGTTAATACAACAGCCTCCCTCTAAGGAACCCAGCCCTCAGGCTCTGAGCAGAACCTGGCTAATGGGAGAAGCCATTCTCCCCATGAATAGAGCTAGGTGCACTCAGAAGACTCAGCAGCTTCATTTTCATGATGCTCAGAATCGGGCACAAACTGGCCCAAGGAAAGAGGCAGTGAGAGAGAGCAGGTAGACGGTGGGTGCTCTGAGGTTCTACAACCCCCCCACCCCAGGAATCACTCTGCTTCTCCAGGTCTCATGAGGAAGCACCACTGGCCAATCACCCAGCTAACAGGATTTTATGACTTTTAACCGGGCTGACTTAAAAGCCTCCTGCCTGCCCTCCATGCTGATGCTGGAGATTTTTCTGTTTTTATTTGTAATAGTAGCAGTGTCTTTTTAAATGTTTTTAGAAGATTTTATCTATTTATTTGAGAGAGAGAGAAAGAGAAACAGTGTTTTTTAAACTGCAAGTTTTCCCTCATGGAATTTCAGTTACATTTCTTGGAGATTTATTTTAGTTAAGTTTTGGTTCTAGATGCAATCATTTTCTGTTTCTGAAACAATAACATACCAATGAAAATGAAACTAAGTAATTTTGCATAAAGAATAACTTTTCACACCTTATTTTAATTTGAAACCCACCCTTTCAAGTTTCAAAGAATGAATGATGCTTACATATTATTATGGGAAGGATATTAAACTCCCAATCCCCAAAGCAATCATACTGGGAAATGGCCCTTTGGGAAGTAATAAGGCCTACATGAAGTAATGAGGCTTGGGGCTCTGTAATTGGATTAATGTCCTTATAAAAAGAGGACATCAAATTATCTCTCTCCACATAAGCACAAACAAGAGATCCCAAAATAAGGACACAGCAAGATGGCACCCATCTACAAGCCAGGAAGAGAGTCTTCACCAAGCCCAAGTCACTCAGCCCCTTGGTCTTCTCTCTCCAGGCCCCAGTCCTGTGAGAAAACAAACTTCTACCCAAGACATTTGGTTTAGGGTATTTTTCTAGAGCAGGCCAAGCCAAGACATGTACAATATTTATTGTTTTAAAACATGATGCAGGGGCACCTAGATGGCTCAAGTCAGTTAAGCATTCCACTCTTGGTTTGGACTCAGGTCATGATCTCAGAGTTGGAGAGCAAACCCACGTGGGACTCAGCACTCAGTGGGGAGTCTGCTCCAGATTCTGTCTCTCCCTCTTCCTCTGCTCCTAGCCCCCCTCTTGCTCAGATACTCTCTTTCTCTCTCTCTTTCTCTAAAACAAAGAATCTTTTAAATCTTTTAGATAAAATCTAAGTCTAAAGATATCTAAAGATAAAATCTTTAGAAAAATCTTTTAAATAAAAATATTTTAAAAAATGATGCAGATCACATTTTTGACAATTTGTCCATATCAACTGAGGTCATTAGGAACAATGTGAAGTTCGAGATACACTTATTTTGTTATTTACTTATTTGATTGGTTTCCTTTTTGGGTTGGAAGGGTAAAAAAGAATCATTTCCATGTGAAACATAAATAACATTTGGATGTCCTTCACCTTATCATTCTGGAACCAGGATCCAGAAACCTGGGCTTCTAATATATCTTTATGGCCAGAAACATTGTCGAGGAAAATTAAAGTATTATACGTATCAGTAAATTGAAGGAATAACAATTCAACCTTCAGCAGAATACCCTTAAAGAGAAATTCTCATTTTTAAAGAACATTAAATAATTCTGTGTTTGTCCATGTTGGCCAGACTCCTGCATATCTCAAACACAAGACTGTGAATTAATACTTGAGAGATTGGAAGAATGTCATCCTGACCCACAGCTGGACAAAAGTCCAGCCCATCTTTGCAAAAGGAACAAAATGTGATTCTGGTGGCCAAAACGGATGTTTTCATTTAAAAAGCAAAACAAAAAACAGCCAACCAACCAACAATAATCACAAACTTAATATCATTAAACCAATATGAATTTGAGGTTATATTAGTAAATGTAGAGTTATCAAGACCAAAGAAAATTAAGTTGAATTGAAATTTTGTTAATACATTTATATTTTTAATTGAAGTATAATTGACACAAAATGCTACATGAGTTAGAGCACAACACAGTGACTGGACAACTTTACATGCCGAGTTATGTTCTCCACAAATGTAGCTGTCATTTATATTGAACTGAAATTGAAGATCCTTACCTCAGAATGATTTCCAGGTTTGGCCCCAATTTTTCAAAATACAAAGTAAATGGTCAATGAAAATTTAATTCACAGAAATGATCTCTCTTTAGGCTTAATCCTTTTATCATTCCAGGTCCCTTTTTTTAACTAAATCATGTGTTGGATAGTGTTGTTAGAACCTGACAAAGTCTGCTTACCCAGAGAGGCTGAGAGCACACTTGAGGAAGCCCACCTTCTCCTCTTAGGGGTGAGCATGAACCCTCTTCTTTGAGAGATTACCAACAGGGCCCCTGGGAATATAAGGATGAAGAAAGCTACGGCTGGGGATGGGCTGGGTGGCTAGGGGAATGGTGCAAGTAGAATGACCCAGAAGTAAGGAAACTAGGGACAGCAGCCCATTGGAGGTGTGACTAATAAGTGGAGAGTAGAGATCAAAGCAAGACCACTCAATTATTCCAACAAAAGGGTAGAAAGAAAGGAAAAGAAAAGAAAAGGACCGATAAAAAACAAATTGCAAAATTTTATATTTAAATAAAACTATAGTGTTTTTTCTTTTTTAAATTTTTATTTAAATTAAATTAGTTAACATATAATATTATTGGTTTTAGAGGTAAATTTCAGTGATTCATCAGTCTTACACAATCTCCAGGGTTCATTACATTACGCACCCTCCTTAATGTCCATCACCCAGTTAAATAGAATTAATTTTAAGCTCATTAAATGTAAATGATCTAAATGACAAATAGAAGTCAGAGGTAGGTGTAAAAAGGAACCCACTTTAAATAAAAGGGAAAAAAAAAGATAGCTAAAAGGAGATGAGATAATCTACAATCCACAAACACTAAGAAAAGACAGCCAGAGTGCCTCTTGTATCAAACAAAGTATATTTCAAAATAAGGATTATTGCTAAGGATAAAGGAAGGCATTTTATAATTATAGGAGAGTATATTGATAAAGACAGCAGAACAATCCTAAATATGTAGGAGTATAAGAGCTTCAAAATGATAAAATAAACATGGACAGACCTGAAAGAAGTAAAAAACTCTATAATTATAGTTGCAGACGTCAGTATTCTGCCTTACTAATGCAGACCTCAAGTAGATAGGAAGTTATTAGGATACAGAAGACACATTAAACATAACAACTTGGTCCAGCTGGTATTTACAGGAAACTAAGGATGTTCCAACACAATAGCAAAAAACACAGTCTGCTCAACCAGCTGTGAAATTTTAGACTGTGTCCTAGGTGATAAGGTAAATCCCAAAAAGCTGAAAAGACTTGAAATCAAAGTAACTTGGATCATAATGGAATTAAATTTGGAATAAGTTGCAGAATGATGCATGTAAAATCTCCCAAAACTTGGAAATTAAATAAGCCACACTTCTTTCCATCTCACTGATCAAAGGATCAAACACAAGTGAAATTAGGAAATATTTTTGATTGAATGACAGCGTAAAAAAAAAAAAAGTACTCACGTATCAAAATGTGTGGCACACAGCTAAAGCAGTATTAAGAGGAAAATTTATAGTGTTCAAATTCTTTCTTCAAAAACAGTAAGTATTCCCAATCAATTATGTACACATTTATCTTAGAAAGTAGAAAAAAGAAGAGCAAGTTAAATCCCAAACAAGCTCAAATAATGAGAAAATAATGATAAATGTAAGAATCAACAAAATTGATAACAGAAAAACAAGGGAGAAAATTAGTAAAATTAAAACTCCTTCCTGGGGGACAGAAATTTCAGCTGAGCAGGACCTCACTCGGTGAAAGCTCCCTTCTGGGGGTCAGGTGGAAGGTGGTTGGCTGTGGTACATTTTGTACCATCAGTACCTCTTGTACATCTGTAAACAGGCCAGGGTAAGAGGCCCCGGAATTCTCACGTGCAGCACACGTGGGTGGTGGAAGATGAGACCTGGGTCTGTTTTTAATAAGGTTTACTTGAATATTTGCTTTAAGAACAAAGCCTCTAAATGCTGGCCAGCCCTTGATGTGTTAGCCTCTGATTGCAAATCAAGTGAAACCAAATCAATGACGAAGTATCTGAATTCCTATCAAAGTTAGGAAAGATTTAAAAGGAGAGCAGGATCAGGGGAAGGAGACAGCATTCCTGTAAAAAGTAATTCACTGAGGTGCATTAAACACATTCTAACTGGCTCAGGTCTTTTGAAGCTGTTGTCAGCTTCTTTTCTTCTGTTTATTGCTCTCAGGAGTGATCAGAGGGCGCCTGGGTAGCTCAGTTGGTTAAACGACTGCCTTCCGCTCAGGTCGTGATCCCAGGGTCCCTGGATCGAGTCCCACATCAGGCTCTCAGCGCCATGGGCAGTCTGCTTCTCTCTCTGACCTTCCCTCTCAAGCTCTCTCTCACTTTCTCAAATAAATAAAGAAAATCTTAAAAAATATATATAAGTAATCAGAAATAATCAGAAATATTCCAGCTAAGCACAGTGGTAGGCACAATAAGGTTTATTGAAGCCTTATTTTAGTCAGGCAGAGCGTATGCTCTCAGGGTGGGCATTTAGAGACAGACTCTTAGGTTGCACCCCCGTGACTAAAACCAGCAATAAAATGAAAGAGCATCATGTTACAATTTTAAGTAAAATTAATGGAAGGGACATCTGGGTGGGTCCATTGATTAAGCATTTGCCTTTGGCTCAAATCATGATCTTGGGGTCCTGCTCACTCCCCACATCATATAGGGCTTTCTGCTCAGCAGGAGTGGGCTTCTCCCTCCGCCCCTCCCCCAACTCATGCGCGCACGTGCTTTCTCTCTCTCTCTCTCTCTCAAACAAATAAATAAAATCTTTCTTTAATAATTCTTAAAAATAATGGAAGAAAATCACATGTAATATGATCTCAAGATATATAAAAATATAGGGGCACCTGGGTGGCTCAGTGGGTTAAAGCCTCTGCCTTCAGCTCAGGTCATGATCCCAGGGTCCTGGATTGAGCCAACCCCCCAATCCACGTGCCTCTCTGTCTACTTGTGATCGCTGTCAAATAAATAAATAAAATCTTTAAAAAAAATTAAAAAGATATATAAAATTATGGGTAGAAAAAAGACCTAGAAGAAATCTCTCAAAACGTCAAACGGATGAACCACGCAGTAAGCTTCAGGTTGCTCTAACGGCATCTTCAGGCTTTATTTTGATTTTTTCTACATTTACATGAGAAGACGATTTAGAAACTCAACCCCACTAAGACAACACCAACGCCAAGGAGGAATCCGAGGGAAAACAGGCACCTGTACCTCAGAGATGCATTGATTACTTGGTGATTGCTGGGCGTTTACTTGTCGATTTACTGCTCCTTCCCTAGGAGAATCTGCATAGCAGGAGTAAATCAAGCTTGGAAGGACAAACTGAAGTGTCTAGACGCAGACCCGGCCATCTCCAGCATGTCTGTCGGGTTCCAAGGAGGGAGCCGTATTTCAGAAAACAATGAAGACAGACACTTTCCTCCTCAGCTTTTAAGGTATGTCCAGGAGCGTGAGAGCAGGCTCACTGGCTCCAGATCGGCCCCTTTGTCCCCACCTTGTCTGGATGCTACAAGCTGATGAGTCAGTGCTTAGAGCCGCTCCAGGCCACAGAGCTGGGTTTACCTCCCAGGGCTCCTCCTCCGAGGCCGTGGCCTTGCCTGCGTTGCCGGAGTTACTCCTCTCTGCACCTCACTTTACCCAAACATAAAATGGACATATTAACCCACTCTCAGTTGTTTGCTGCGAAAATTCAAGAAAGACACTTTCCACAATGCCCATGTGTGCATGTAGGCACACACACAGAACGATCATCCGTGTATGCACGTTTGTTGCACACACACACACACACACACACACACTCTCTTCTCCTTAATTAGCGAGTTTAATGACACATTACACAGAAGACTCTCTCCCATGTCATTTGGGATGATAAATGTAATACAAGTTAGTGTGTATTGCACCTGCGCTAGGGGTCAGGCACTGTGCTAGACGCTTTACATGTATTATTTCCCTTACGTTCGACCAGGTTCAGTTTCCAGCAGAGGAAACCAAGGTCCTAAGAGGAGGGTGACGTACTACCACCCACATCCCACAAAGATAGCGATCTGTTAGTTACACTGAAACTCAACTCCTTCAAACTCTTTTTCCTAGAACTACCTTCTTTACTTTAAAATAATTGTTTTTATAATCAGTTTTTGATAAAATGGTATTTCCTAGGAACACACTGTGGAGTAATAATGAGGGAAGTCAGGGGAAGGAGAGAGATTCCTCAACCACACAGAGGACATGAGTAAACATCCCAAGTTCTGTAAGAAGTAAAACCATTATTAGGTGTGTATATTTAGAATCACGAAATGAAAGTTCAAACACCAAACCACTTACACCAGTCATCTCCATCTAATGATTATTTTGGCTGAGAAGAAAAATATGAAACTTGAGCATCTGTACAAATGCACTCTGACTGTACAGACCCACTCTTTATACATTGAACTTGTAAGAAGATAGGATTTAATGAGGTTCTTACCTAGAGGAATTAATAAAATTCACATTGATGATCTAGATCTTCCTCATACATAAAAATGGGTCTCTGACATAAACATGCAGTATTGTAAAAACATTTGTATTACATTCATTTCATAAAAATGAAACAAGTGACATATTTGCTTGTTTTTTTTGTTTATTTGGGTTTTTTGGGGTTTTTTTGTATGTTTGTTTTGTCAGCAGCAGAAATAATTCTATTCTCACTGCAACATATACTACATGCTGGTCTCATTTTCAGATGAGCAATGGCACTTAGTGCTTTTGTTTGCTTGTTTGTTTGTTTCTGGTATTAACTTGACATGGCATCTTGCTCTGAAGTAACTTGGAAGTTGGTTTCCAGGATCACTTTGTTTGGATTTTTTTTTTTTTTATGTTAGCATACAATCATTTTTATTTTTTATTTTTTATAAACATATAATGTATTTTTATCCCCAGGGGTACAGGTCTGTGAATCGCCAGGCTTACACACTTCACAGCACTCACCATAGCACATACCCTCCCCAATGTCCATAACCCCACCCCCCTTCTCCCTACCCCCCTCCCCCCAGCAACCCTCAGTTTGTTTTGTGAGATTAAGAGTCACTTATGGTTTGTCTCCCTCCCAATCCCATCTTGTCTCATTCATCTTCTCCTACCCCCTTAACCCCCCACATTGCATCTCCACTTCCTCATATCAGGGAAATCATATGATAGTTGTCTTTCTCTGCTTGACTTATTTCCCTAAGCCTGATACCCTCTAGTTCCATCTACGTTGTCGCAAATGGCAAGATTTCATTTCTTTCGATGGCTGCATAGTATTCCGTTGTGTATATATACCACATCTCCTTTGACTGCAAGGTCTCCTTGTTGGTGGTAAATGTTGCATTTAGAGCTGAGTATGTTTACATGAAAAAAGGCCTACTTATGGCTATGTTTGCTAAAAGAAAACGAAAACAAATTTGTTCAATCCCACTTACTAATTATTCTGGGTTTTGCTGAATGTGGTGAGTAATTTTTCTTATTTTCCTACCTCATTGTTATTAGTGCCAAGAAATAGAAATCCTTATAAAATTAAATATTACCAAAAGGTCCCCAATTGCCCCAAGTCATTTTCAAACAGATTTGATATTTTTTTAAATTTATTTTTTATTTATTTTGAGCATAACAGTATTATTTTTGCACCACACCCAGTGCTCCATGCAATCCGTGCCCTCTATAATACCTACCACCTGGTACCCCGACCTCCCACCCCCCGCCCCTTCAAACCCCTCAGATTGTTTTTCAGAGTCCATAGTCTCTCATGGTTCACCTCCCCTTCCAATTTACCCAAATTCCCTTCTCCTCTCTAACTCCCCATGTCCTCCATGCTATTTGTTATGCTCCACAAATAAGGAAACCGTATGATAATTGAATCGAAGTGAATTGTTTGGTTGTATAAGTTTTGGAAGGTGACTCATTTATGTTATTTATTGTAACAAAATTATACAATAATTATACAATAATGAAGACTAACATGATATCTCTTGTTTCAGCATTTTTATATCTTCACTGGAAAAACTTCTTAAAATTAGCCACAGACTTGCTCACTAAAATTTTGTTTAAAAGGAGGCATTGAACATACTTAAAAATATCTGGCTAGCATCCACATCAGCAGGGTCCTCACATTCAGAAACTATTAGCAAAGTTTAACAATTGCCTTTCTGTAGAAGAACACCCTGCTCAGCAGGGAGTCTGCTCCTCCCTCTCCTCTACATCTTACCTTGCTCTTTTTTTTCCAATTTATTTATTTTCAGAAAAACATTATTCATTATTTTTTCACCACACCCAGTGCTCCATGCAAGCCGTGCCCTCTATAATACCCACCAACTGGTACCCCAACCTCCCACCCCCCCCGCCACTTCAAACCCCTCAGATTGTTTTTCAGAGTCCATAGTCTCTCATGGTTCACCTCCCCTTCCAATTTACCCAAATTCCCTACTCCTCTCTAACGCCCCTTATTTGTGGAGCTTACCTTGCTCTTGCTCTCTGTCTCTCTGTATCTCTCTGACTCAAATGAATAAATAAAATCTTTACAAAAGTACTAACTTTAATAACCATATTTCAAATAATCTATTTGATAATCTCGTCCTTTTGGGGTCACTTTCCTGACAGTATAATTAGGTCATCATTTTGTAGTAATGTGGTAGACAAAGGACATTTATGTGTGTGTGGTTTTCTCATAAATACTCTATAAGAAGTATCTTTAATTTCAATTTTTGCAGAACTACTGAAAACCATTTTTTCTCCTAAGTGGGCTAAGAGTGAACTGCCCTCTGTCCCACACCAGAAACTGAGAACTAAAGTAGCTGATCACACTCATCATCTAACCTTAATGAAGGATGGACTCAAGCATCAGTCCATGCAATAAATATCAGGCTTAAATTGTATCCATCTTCCTGATTAAAATAAATGTGGATAGAAGTTCTAGTAGTTTCTTCTAGCATCTTGGTAGATTATTTGGTCCCAGGGATGTTCATATCTTACTTTGAAAATGCTGATCTAAAGCTTTCCATATTAAACCCAAAGTCTTAGGTTTTTAATTCTCATCATTAAAAACCTATATCCATGAGGTCTGTCTGGAAATTCTGGAATCAACAGAAATCAGCAGGGGCATATTCTAATATTAAGTTTCTAATATTAAGTAACCTAAGCAAGGGAGGCATATGACTTGAAGAAGATTGGGGTAGTTTTCAAGTGTTTTGTGAATTCTAAAGTCCCATCAAAGAAGTGACCTTTTAAATTATTGATCTGTCAGCCTTTCTTTCTTTATAAACTACTTTGGAGAACCAGGTTCTACTTATTCTTACATTCTCCCACTAAAACATTCCTGAAACTGAACTACAAGTTATTATTACCAGGTTTGAGGTGTAAAGAAAAAGAAGGATGCTTCTAAGCCTTTGATTTTTTTAATGAAATTTTAGTAAAAGATAAAAGAACCAAGAGAAAAACTGCCTGGACGGGTTGGTATCTACAGTTAAGCATGCAAACAGAAGAAGAGCACGTAAGAGAAGGAAAATTCTCAGCAGGGTCAAATCTGTAGGAGATTCTCATTACGGCTGGATCAAGCTGTCCTCCAGAGAGAGCCAGCTTCGATCAGCTTTCCGTAGTTTATGTACTTTATAAACTGAGCAAGACAAATAGTGTGTTAAGGCTTTATGGACTTGTTATGACAGCTAATTTCGTATCGCCTGACATAGTATCTGAGCAAATGTACAGATGTTCATTCATTTCCACCCCACTCTAGATACTGTAAATTGAGTACCTCCGGAAGCCCACTCATAATCGCTGACAAACATCCCCGCCACCCACCAGAATGAAAATTGTAAGTCACTGGGCTTTGACGTGGAAAGTTAGCAAAGAACTCAGGGGCCCATGCATCTTTTTAATGACCTTGTGGCAGAAGTCTTGTGTGGGTTTACCAGGACAGTCTACCAGGGGACTCGGAGGACACCTAATGAATTAGCTATGACTTTAATTTAAATGACATAACACCTGATAAATGAGGGACTTCTGACATGCCTTCGAGTTTATCACCCTCTCCATGAAATCGCCATTGTGACCTGAGCCTCGTCTTCATGTTCTCCTTCACCATGATTTGTTCCTCATCTTAAAACCATGTAAACCTGTTACTGAACATGGTAGAGGGCCATCCTTCCCAAAACTGCACACCTGTGTGCAACCCCAACTCTCTTTCAGTGGCGGGATCCAGCCCATCATTCTAAGCCAGCCTCCTTCTGAACAAAAAGTGTCACTACTTACTTGATTTTTATCCATGGGATAATATTTAAAGCACCTCATCTGGGTGTTGAGGCAGATTAAAGCATAAAACTTCAAGATAAAATATAAATTCTAAATCTTATAGATTTATTAAAGGGAATGTGAAATTATCCCATAGACTATGCATCAAAACTCACAAAGCTATGTTACCTGCCTCTAGTTCCCCACCCATCATTATCGGTTGCTTGAGTTGCTTGAGGAACACTTTTGAACATCTTTGAAAATGAAACATTTTTAAGAAAATTAAATAGAGAATTGACCACATTAGATATCCGTCGTCTGGTGGAACTGTTTCTTTTGAATGTTACACTTGAAATCTTTATATCCTATTAAAGAGTAAAATCAATCAATCTTGATCTGGACATTCACCACCACCTCTCACCTACATCTCTTGCAAAGCTTTCCCTCTTACTGAAATGCATGCTACCTCCAGAGATATTCTGCGACAAAATTTTTGGTTTGAGTCAGTTTCTGTTTTAGGTCACATTTATGATAAGTTGCCCTAAAGTTTGCTCAATTAATGTTTAAAGTTTCTTGTTTTGTAACAAAACACTTATGACGAAGGTGTAATGACAGAATGAAGAGTTTGGTTTATCACTTTTCCTCAAATAATCTGTTTTGGATGTTTTCATTTTCAACATTTCTGTGAAAATTATGAACAGGAGACTTCCAGTCTCTCTGGAGAATTTTTTCCCTAACTAGGAAAGAACAGAGTACTGAGAAAGGTCACGCTGATGACCAAGAAACTCACATTTTATGTCCTACAGTGGGTCTTGTGGAACAATGGATAATGTGTCCAAGCACTGAATAAAAATGTTCTCCAGTGAATTATTTCAGATATAATTCCATGTTAGCTTGTTATTTTGTTCTGGAGCTATTTCATATAGCTTCACCTTGGAACTAGAAGTGACTTCAGAAAGCATCATTGGTTGATAGAGATGCTTCAGACCCCTTTCCAGACCCTCAGCTGTTCATCATTTTGTGTCTTGGACTGGGGGCCTGCCTCTTTTTCCTTGGGCTGTACCACAAGGGGAAGCTTTGAGGTGAGAATAGTTTTTGAGGTAAAAGTTGTTGCTGTTGTTTAACAGCAAACGTTGGAAGACAGAACACAAAGGCAGAAGTGAAGACTGGATTTGGTGTCTAACATGCATCTTTGTAAGGCCAACATGAGTAACATAAGCCCCTTTTGTCAGGCCTTGCTTTACTAGAAAGACAGGCAAGGATACATTATGCAGACACAATCATGTCAGTGATGAACAAAGCAAGGAAAAGTGATGAAAGGTGACTTTTTAAATAAGACTATCAGTAGTGTTTATAGGCAAAAATGGTCAACAAAATAAAACATGATTTTTCAATGGGAGAAATCACTAGAAGCACCAGATTTTAAGAGATAGTATCTCAGTCTCAAATATGGGGTTTCTTTTACTAATTTTTGTGTCAATAGACAAATAATGAAGTAATACTCTGTGTGTCTCACTTTCTCCATTTTTAGGCTTGACTCTATTTGCCAGAGTGTCTTCCTAGTTGACATGACCATGGCAACATGATACACACATGACTGATTTTCCTCCTTGCCATTTCGTTTCTTATCTTCCTGAAGGAATATTTTTACAGGCAGATTTGGAGGGAATTATACATTTTTGGTGAGAGTTGTTGGAGATGTTGAAGTGGGATTTTTTTTAGTGGAGACAAGACATTGGATGACATGATTTTGAGATGTGCTGACAGATGATGTCAGTGATGACTATGGCAGTGGTAGTGACATGGTGGTGTTGGCAATGGTGGTGATGACACTACTGTGACAATGGTGGTGATGATGATGAAGATGATGATGATGGTGGTGGTGATAGTAGGGGTGCAGGGGATGGTAGTTGTGATGGTGGTGATGGCACATTGCAAGTGGTGGTGATGGTGGAAGTGATCATTGTGATGGTGGAAGTGATCATTGTGATGGTGGAAGTGATCATTGTGATGGTGGAAGTGATCATTGTGATGGTAGTGGTTTTGGTGGAGTTGATGGTGGTGGTGACGATGGTGATGGTGGTTGTCATGTAATGGTGATGATGGTGATCGTAGAGGAGATGACGATAGTGATGATTAAGTGATGATGGTAATGAGTCTTGCAAAGTCAACATATGATGATGCTGAAATAAACCAATAGAAAAACAAGGTATTCTGCAATATCAAAACGTGGGAGTAGTATTACTCTTGGAGTCAAGGGCTTGAGCTCTAGCATACACTCTCCATTACTTAGCCAAATGAGTCTGGAATCCTCCTTATAATTACCTGAGAATTTGGCTTGCCCTATGTGGGCAAATAGATAGCATAGAGGCCACATTTGCTCCTCCCTCATACCAGTGGGAGATCCATGCCAGCACTTACTGCTAAGCCCAAATTCCATTCCAGACAACAAGATATATGCCCCCAATAGATATGAATTAGTCATAAAGATAACAGCAAAGCCAAGACTTCTCAGCATGGTGGTAGGGGAGGGCAGTAAAATGTGAAGTAGAACGTATCCTAAGGTCCAAGTCTTTTTAAAGGTTCTCACATAATCCTTCAGTGACAATCAGATCAGCTAGTATCAAATTCTTTCATACACTTAGTGTCTGGGAGAAAAAATATGCGCAATCTTTTTAGGGAATGTTTACTTTAAAAGATAAAAATGCATATATTATTATCATATATACATTTTTTTGCTAATTTTAGAAGCACCCTTTGGAAAGATTGATAGTAAATTTATTTATAATTAATCCATAATTTATTTGATTCAAATATTAAATAACCAGAACCTTTTTAATTAACATTAACAGAACTCTCTCTGCACACTACATTTCTTAGCCTTTATTATGTCTACTCATATTTCTCTATTGTCATATTTAATAAAAACTCTTTGTGTGCTGTATTTATAATTTCTATTGTATTCTTTCCTATGTTCTATGTTTAAGTAAAATTACGTTTTTGCTTCAAATTTTCCATTTATTTATTGGCTGGTGGAAATTGGCTTTCCATTATGTCCTTGATTTAAAAGGGTCCTTGCAAACTATACCCCTGAGTTCTCAAATGTTACATTATGCATCTGTTCTCCATGTATTTGAGTAACCATTTAGCCATGTGTTATTCTCGAAACAATTTATGTTTTCCTGTGGAATTACTTAGTACCATTACACTGTCTTCTTCAACTGAAAACTATGGTGATGAAGCATGAAATCAGATTGACCTCCCCCTAGAGGTGGCATAGGTAATTTGGTTCTTTTGATCATCTAGCCTACCATCTTCCCTAGGAGCTCTGAGTTCTGAAGAGTCAAGATCATACCATTCTTCCAATCCATGAGCACACATTTAATCTTAAGACAGCGTTCCTTAGTTGTACCTTGGAAGCTTCTTCCTGTTTCCCTTCTGATTCTCTTCATTGAGAATATCAGTTACACTCATGTTGATTTCTCTTTGTCTTTCCTATGCATCATTTTCTCTCTAGTCTTTCTAAAATCTTCATTCAATTTTTTGTATGTATTTCTCAAACCCTGTTTCCATGACTTAAATCTACCAGCTTCCATCTTCCTCTGAGATATCTCCAAGGCATGCTTCCTTTTTGGAGTTCTCTCATTTATTGCTTGCATTTTGTTCCTTGACTTCAAGTCCTCGGTCTATACCTTCCCTCATAATTTCTTTCTTGAGCTCTTGCATCATGGATTTGAATTTTTATTTCACAGAAACCAGATATTTTAAGACATTTTTTCCCTTGGGGAAATCATAAATAAATTTTTTACATCTTTTGGCAAAAAAAAAAAAATTCTCTTCTCCATCCTTTGTTAGTGTGTGTGTGTGTGTGTGTGTGTGTGTGTGTGTCTATTTTCTTTTCATGGTATTTAGAAAAACTGTTTTCTTATTTTTATTTTTTTAAAAATCTTAGAACGAAGTGAACTCTTGATAGGACATCTGTTGACAAGGTGAATGTTCATGTAAGAGCAGGTCTGCAGATGCGAGAAGGCATCCCTTATGCCATGAGATGTTCTGAGCATCACCTGGTGTGACTCCCAGTGGTTGGCTTCTCTCTCTCTCTTCAAGTGATAAAGATTAACCAGAGCATGGCTGCTGCCCACACTCAGGCCCTGCTCTGCCCTGAGTCATTCCAAACTAACAGACCCTGGATTTGCTCCTCAGAACAGGCCTCCTACTTTAGGCACCACCTTGTGCACAGATGTCATAAGGCCACTACAAAAGTGCACTTTTCCAGGGCCCCTCTAATGCTCAACCAATTTCAATGCAATTGGCAGATCTCGTGCACGTGTATTAGAGGACTCCAGATATCTCCTTCCTTAGAAGACTGAATTCTCACACTTGCTTCTTACTTTCCCCATTATGCATCCAGTGCTTTTGTGGGGAAAAAAATAGAAGCTAAAATAGATATTTTTAGTCTAATGTATTATAATAAGAAATTCTTAAAATTCTCCTTAATGCTCTTTGCTGTCTTTGTTTCTTTAATATCTTATTTCAAAATAAATCATAAGCTCATAGGAAGTCTCAGAAATACTCTGTGGATCCCATGGAATCCTTCACTCTCTTTTCACTAATGGTGGCATCTTATATAGATGTAATACAGTATCAGAACCAAGAACTCAACATTAGTACAATGTAGTTATCTGGACTACGGGCCAGTTTTTGTATGCACTCGTGTGTGTGTGTGTGTGTGTGTGTGTGTGTGTGTGTGCATGTGGTTTTATGCAACTTGACTCAGTGTGTAAGAACCAACACTGTCATTACCCAGAACTGTTTCATCCCTTCAAGGCTACCCTTTGATGGTTCCATCCCTGTTCTGTAGCAAAGACTGATGTGTTCCTAACCTGCAGAGTTTTGTCATCTCAACAAGGTTCTAAAATCAGGACCACACAAGACGTAAACTGTTGAGTTGACTTTGTCCCTCATCATAACCCCCTGGATATCCATCCAGGTTGTTACGTTTATCAGTGGTTTGTGCCTTTTTATTTCTGAGTGGAATCCCAAGGTGCTGCTATACACATTTTGTTGAACCAACCATTCATTAACTGAGAGACACCTGGGTGTTTTCCAGTTTGGGGCTGTCATGAATAAAGCTACTGTGAAGCCTCATGAATAGATTTCTGTGTGAACCACCCACGAGCTATATTTAGGTTTACAAAAGTTCTCCAGGCTGTTTTCCAGCATGGTTCTACCATTTTCCATTTGTGAGTGACCTATAGTCTCTGTTTCCTCACGAGCACTGGACGTGTCAGCCCTCAGGTTGGTGCACGGAGGCTCACTGGGATTTGAATGTGCATTTCCTTAAGAGTTAATGACGTTGAACATCTCTTCACGCACAGATTTGCTGTCTATGGCTCCTCATTAGTGGAATGGCTGTTCATATCTGCTGTGAACTTTCTAACTTGTTTATCATTACTGTTTTTTACTGCTGAGCTTTGCAATCTCTTAACAAATTCGGAATACAAGTTATTGGTCAGATGTGTGGTTTGCAAGCGTTTTCTTCAAGCCCATAACTTCTCACTTCACCCCCTCATTATCAGGGTCATTTGAATAGCAAAGTTGTTTTGTTTTAAGTTTTGATGAAGTTCAGTTCATCACACATTTCTTTATGGATCATACTGTTAGTAATGTGGCTAAGAATTCTTCCCTAATCTTGGGTCCAAAGATTCTCTTCTATTTCCTTCTAAAAGTTGTACAGTTTTATACTTTACATGTCAATCCATGATCCATTTTGAATTATGTTGTACAGGGTGTGAAGTTTACGTCAGAGTTCTTTTTTACTTCACTATTTCATTTTTTCAATTATTATTATTTTTTTAATCTACACCCAATTGCTTCAGTAACATTTGTTGTCCTTCCTCTAAGCACTTGCTTTTGCGCCCCTGTAAAAATCAGCTGGGCATGGTTCCTGCCCGTAACAGCTCCAGATGGAAACCCATGTTTCTGTGTTTTCTATTTTGATCCATTGCTCTGTGCACACTCCATCTTGCTTAGCATAGCCACAGAACACCCAACACTGGGGAGACTTCTCACGTTTCAAAACATTGAAAAGTTTTTATCAGAATTTTCCTAGCAATTTTAGATATTTTGTTTTCCATATAAATTTTTAGAATAAGCTTATTGATCTGTTTTTTTAAAAAATCCTTGCTTGGCTTGATAAGAATTACATTGAACCCACAGAAAATTCAGGGAAACTGACATCTGGGAGAAGCCAACTCTTCCAACTCATGAGAACAGTATGTCTCTGCATTATTTTTAGGTTTTAGCTTTACTCATCAGTGTTTCCTAATTTTTAGCATCTGACACATGTTTAGGTTCATTCCTAAGTGTATTATTTTGTTTATTTTTCATAATGTTCATTTTGCAAAGGAAGAGAATGAGACAGATAAATACCTTGACCCAAGTCACTCAGCCAAAAGGAGTTGAAACCCATATGCAAGCTCTACTTTTTGGACACAAAAATCTGCCATTCTCACTCTGCCCACGTGGAGGGTATTCCAGGCACGGAGGCAGTGGAGTAGTGGCGGGGTGGGGAGGCTACATTGGGTTAGGAAGCAGGATACGGGAATGTTGCAGGCTTTGAGGAGGTTTTCTCTGGGTCACCCTCAAAAACAACTTCAGTCTTCCCCCCCCCCAATTTTTATAACCTCTTCCAGCTCAGCATCAGTTATGAACCACAGATTTTCTAGAAACACCCAGGCTATGCTGAGAGTTTCTCTTGTTGACTAAAGAGGCTCTGAGCTTACAAAAGATAAAGGTAGGCTAGAGGACCAGAGCATCAGTCTCCTGTCTCATGAAATATTCTTTTTGGATTCAGGAACACCCAAACCAGAAAAGATCAATGATCTCCTGACCCTTCGGGTGTTCTAGGTGCCTACATGCAGTCAGTGTGAACATTTGCATCTCTACTTCTGTCTGCAGTTTATCTGCTGGAAATTCATCTCCTGGAAGGGCTTGGGGTGTCTCAAAATGAGGCACAGTGCATTTGCAGGATGCGTGTGGCATAAGGAGGAAGATGGGATTCTTTCCCCCGTGTGGGGTCATCTACCCTCCTGGGGTACAAAGATGGCTTATCAGAGTGGCTACATCCTAACCATCAGAGAGAGATGGAAAAGATGATATTAAATGTATTATTATATTTCATTTTTATCTGGTATGGGTTTTATTTTCATTCTTTTTTCCTTTTTTGTCATTACTCCAGCTTGAATCTGTCTGTGTAGACATGGAGAATTACCCCCTCAGTACTAATTAGAGATGTCTAACGGGAAAACCACACCGTCGACCAATGTCTGCCACAATAAACCTTTCCAATAATTGATGAACTCCAGTGGGTCACATCTCATTACTTTGGGTGACTTCATAAACTGATTTGACGGGTTCTATGACCACATGATTCATCAACTTCAAAAACAGGTTTGGGTGGTAGGCAGATTGGCCACGCAAGCCACCTGACGAGGGTAGGTAGAGTAATTTGCATGATTTCATAAATAGCTGAATGCTTTGATCTCTTTGCTCTTTGGAAAGCCTACCTGCAGCTCACATTCTATCTGATCGTGTGAAACACAGTTGTGTGTGTTAGGTATGAACCAGGAGGGGGAAAAAAAAAACACTTAAACAAAACAATCCATTTCCTTTAGAAGCTGAGGGTAAAAGCAAATCCTCCTTCCCTAGTTCTCAGCTCAAACTAGATTTGGGGACTCTCACTGATAGAAGAATAAGAAGGCAGGAAACCTCCCCACACATGCTGGGAAACCAGGGCCCTCTGCGTCAAGGGAAGTTACACCCAGATTAGTGCTTACAGGGCAATTCTATATGGAGAACACAGCCATGTCCGTGCTAATACTTAGACTGTGAAATCTGATTACCGACACTTGGAATGAGTATCCTGCATTTTGGTGTTTTTCTCTTTTGGAAATTTAAATCAATATAGATAAATAATTATAATAATAAAAGAGCATTTTTCCAGTTGGAATACATTTTTAAGTTAAATCTCCCTAATAAAGGAACACAATCAGGACTCCATATGGTAGAAGGGTAGGATGAAACTACTAATTAAAATGACGGCCAATACTTACTCATAAAGACTTTTTAAGTGATACATTCCAAATATGATATGTTCCTCCATGAGGGATAACCACCCACTGAAGGTCTGATGAGCAGACTTGAAAGGTGGAAAATTTGAAATTAGAGGTTTAAATCCCATGATCTATGAAATTTTTTTCTATGAAAAATCCATTTTAGTTCTTCTGTCTCTGGCTTAAAAACCCAATGATACAGAAGTGTCAGATGTCAGACACACTGGTAGGAGGAAGCAGAAGAAATGCCTACATCCGACCCCAGGCTGCCAATTTTTCAATCCGTGGACACAGTTCTGGAAACCAGTGAACTCTATCAGATTCTGTTCAGCTAGAACACGAGTCCCTCACAAGTAAAGTGAATTCAGGCTGATGTGACCCCAGCAGTGCACCCTGAGTGGCCCAGTCCACACCCCAGTCACCATGGACTGCCTGGGTGGATTGATGATGCATGACCCATAAACCTGGTCCCAGTCCCTTCCTGGGGTGTTTCTGCTCCTGGCCTCCCTGTTCACATCATTGTTTTATCTTGCCCCAGGAAGTATCAGAGTTCACCTGGACTGTCCCCACTCTGCACGTTCCTAGCCAACCACAGGGAGTCAAGCCACATGTAGCAGTTTCCTCTCAGCACTTAGAATTCTGAGACCACTTCAAACCCCCTCTGAACTATCCACTCATTCACTGCAGCCTCCTGTCTGGTCATCCTCAGATCTTCTCTCTTCTGTGACGCTTGTTGGACCTCACTGCGGCTGTGTCACTTCTCACATAAAAGTCTATTTTCATGTCACTGCCCCTGTCAGCCCTCCTCCAGCAAACAACACTGTTTCTTGTTAATCGGTCAGCTGAGAAGAAAGGCAACTCTTTTGCCGTGCTACCATCCCATTGTACCTATCCATCAAATACCAACTCTTGATTATTCTGTGTTCTTGTTTTCTTTGTGCCAGCACCAAGACTTCTAAAAGAATCACACAACTGTCAGATTGGTAAATCTAAAACTCTTGAACTCTAGTTTAAATAGAGCACTTCAAACTACCTGTTGACATTTGTTTATTTCCCTAGACAAGTCCTATTCCCAATGGCTAATGCAAAACTTCTCTTTTTTCATAAAACTCTGCACCTGGTTATCTTCCCCCATTAGTCTAAGAGAGTAATATCTTCTCACACAGAGAATAGAAATTTCAGAGCTTCAGAATGAAGATGGAAAGGTTAAATATCTCTACATACCTGAATGGCAAATGAAAATCAAATCAAATCAAATCGAATTGAATAAAATAAAATAAAATACAAAGGTGCTAACCATAGACACAGATCTCTAACAGTGTCAAGCAGAATGAGGAGTTATCCAAGTAGTTGGACCCAGAAAGTTTTATCCTATCTGCTTGGGACAGCAAAGATGGGCTTCAGGAACAACACTAATGCCATATCACACTTCTGACTGGCAGATGAAACTGCGTAAGGAAGAAGCAAACACACACATATTTTATTTTATTTTATTTTATTTTATTTTATTTTAAAGATTATTTGTTTACTGATTAGAGAGAGAGAGAAAGAGAGAGAACACGAGAGAGAGAGAGAGAGAGAGAGAAGGAGAGACAGAGCATGAGCATGGGGGAAAGGAAGAGGAAGAGGGAGTGGGAGAAGCAGACTCTCCATGGAGTGGAGAGCCTGACATGGGGCTTGATTCCAGGACACTGAGACCTTCAACCAGATGTTCAACCAACTGAACCACGCAGGCACCCCATATGTGCTATATATTTTTTAGGCCAATAAAATGAATGATACCCAAAGAAGTAAACATGGTCAATGTCTTGACCAAAAGCAATAAAAGAGAGATAGATGCCAAGTGACCCTATAGAAAGCCAGCTCTTTGTAAGTTACAAGTCTATCTCTGATTCACCGAGTGGTTTGTGACAGTAAGCAGTAAGTGGAGATCCCAGACCAGGCAAGGCAGCAAGTACCTGCAAATCATTCTGAGTCAACACAGCTGAATTAAACTTACACTGGCCCAGGTCAGGTCTGACTCTCTTTCCCTTGGAGAAAATATTCTTTTTTTTTTTTTTAAAAGATTTTTATTTATTTATTTGACAGATAGATCACAAGTAGGCAGAGGCAGGCAGAGAGAGAGGAGGAAGCAGGTTCCCCGCTGAGCAGAGAACCCGATGTGGAGCTTGATCCCAGGACCCTGGGATCATGACCTGAGCCGAAGGCAGAGGCTTTAACCCACTGAGCCACACAGGTGCCCCGGAGAAAATATTCTTATAAAATATGTAGATGTTCTTGCAAAGTTATTTTTAAAAAGTGAAAATTGAGTAAGCATAGCTGAAGAGAATTAGAAGGGAAACAGAAAGCCAAGTCACAGTAGAAACAGGAAAAGAAGAACCAAAGGGGATATTCATGATTTTGGCCAATGTTTGAGCAGACACACAATGCACAAACACACCAATATTTGGAAAAACAAGAGGAAAAAGAAGCATTAAAAACCAGGTGTAGAGTAAAAATTACATTCTAGTAGAGTCAAAGGAGATTCAGCCTCCTTTACATAGGTATAAAAAAATTAACATGTGCTGTTTCTGCACTATGATTTACATTTTATACAAGGAATTATTAGAAGCTCTAAAAGGTTAAGGTAATAGTCACAGGAGTGGCGGAAAAAGGAGCTGGGGGGATGTGTGAGAATCACAAATCGTGTAATTGAAATTCCAGTTAAACTGGACCCTATTACAGAGAAAAAGCAAGATGGTGTTTGCTTGTTTGGTTCTGAAACCAACATAATAAGTACCAAAACTTGTCAGGGACATACATACACACAGAACAAGAACAACCAACCAAACAAACAAACAAACTCACTTCAAATAATGAATATAAAAATCCTAAATAAAATATAACAAAGAAAATTAAGCCAAGCTTTAAACAATATTAAACATAATCAGTAAGGTTCAGAGATATATAGAAAATTCAATAATATGATATTTCTCAACAAATCAACCCTACATTAAGAAATATAAATCAAAAAAAAAAAGAAATATAAATCAATGATAGTGATCGATGCTTATGGCATAGTTACTTAACATTAATTTTTAATTAAATAAAAATACTCTTAAGTGAACATATAAATATTTCCTAAAAAATGAATATGTGTAGGTTGATATATAGTCTGATTTTGAAAAATTGAGAGATGCATTCCCTATCATGCAATATTTTGCAGTTATCCATCAACTTGATCTGACTAGAGCCAGCGCCTGGAGGGTTAATGTGCGGGAATTCTCAGTCAAACCATGGTGTTGGAAAGAGAAGGGAACATGAAGACAGAGCAAGTCCCATTTCAACTCAGACCTGAGTTCATACCAGTTCCTCTTCAGGAAACAGAAACATCAGAGAGAAGAAGAGAACGATTTAGGAATGAGAGCTGGAGAGATTCCTGACTTGCCCACAGCTAGCACAGAAAACTTGAGAAGTGCTGAGTGGTGGGAAAGCCCAGATAGTTCTGGAGATCTTAGAGCAGAAGATCCTCACTGGGATTCTGGGAAGCAGCAGCCACAGGGAACCTCTGATATCCTCCTTGGTCAGCTGCAGTTGAGCGGTACTTGTGTCCGTCCAACACGAGCCTCATGGAGTTGATTCAGAAGACGGCACCTTCTTCAGAGGTGGACTAAGAAGGAAATGCCCAGAATGGAAATGCTGATGGCGGTGTGCATGGACCAGTTGATGTGTGCACAGACTGCCATGTGCGAGGCACTGCCGTGGGCACTTTACACGTAACCATTTCTCCATGTGACCATGTTTTCAGACTGGTATTCTTCCATGCCATTTTACAGATTTGTACCTTCTACCTGCTAAGCATCGTGACAACCTGAGTTTGTAATGACTCCTCTTGACCCAACGCCCTCTTGGGTTTCATTGGATGTGTATTTTTATCCTCTGCCTTGTCTAAATATTTTCTTGGCCAATTTCTCAAAATATATAGTGATCGGTGCATCTTGCTTTCTTTTCCAGACCCCTCACTAGACATGGGCCAGCCCGTGGAGGTCGTCCTCGGGTCAGTGTCCATTGCAATCATCCAAGGGCTCAGCATGCAATGTTGCATTCCAGGTCTTCTCCACCAACAGGGACCATGGGCAAATGGCATGGTGACTGGCTCGACCACACTTGCTTTGTTGGAAGGTGAGGAAGGTAAGCCCCTAAAGGGAGACACAACACATGTGAGTTCATGTCTACTTCACAATCCTCCCTCAGCAGCTCAGCAGCCATGACTAGTCAGTAGTTGACTGAACTAGAGGTCCAGAACGGAGGACTGTGTCCCACTGCCATTTCTCATCACCACTAGCGACTGCCGGTTTCCCTCTATCAGTGATACCATTTCCTCTTTATAATATAAGATAACTCTGATTATTTATTTTTACTTAAAAGTTGCTATTTTTAAAATTTTTATTATACTATATATATTTTTTAATTTAATCTGGAAGAGCAGACCCACGTTTCTCTCCAAACAGTGCTAAAGGAGTTGGGGACTCCCATGTAGCCGAAATTGCAGACCCAAGGTTCTTGAAGCTTTACTCCCTAAAAAAAAGCTTCCATTGCCCCCTGAATACAATTAAAAAATACACCATGGTTTTTACTCAGTAGTTTGTAGAGAGAAGTGAGTTTTAGGAATGGGAATGTATGAGCCATTTTGAATAAAATTCAATTTATGAATGATTTACCAAGTTTAGAAGAATGTTCCCTCCTGGACCATTTTAGCTACTTCTAGGAGGCAGGTAATTTAAATTCATGAATCTATTCAAAACAGTATTAGATAAGTTTATCTCCTTTCTAGATAGCTGTCAGCTGGCCAATTCACATTCAGTAGATGACCTAAATGAGAGGATAACTACCAAATAAAATCCCCTTATCCAGCCCCAAGTAATGCTTCTAGATAGTAATAGCCTTGTCAGAAACACTGTAAATACAATACAAACTTCTGGGAAGTCTCTGAGTTAATATATTCTCTGGGATAATATATTCTCATTTTGAGTGCTTTAGGAAACTGTGGCTATCTTGTGTATAAACAAGCAAGAAGTATTTAAATGAGCTGCTTTAAGATTTATTCTCAAACAAGTAAATGAGCCATGCCATAGTGGCAACATGAAGACAATCATGATCTCTTCTGACGTTTCCTTATTAGCAGTATAAATGCAATAAAAAATGAATTAAATCAACTACTTAGAATTAATACCAGTCCCTTAAAATGTCTGTTCTCCTGATGGAGTAAACCTGCTCCAAGAAGTTCAGCCACAATCTACTGTAGATGGGATATTCTGTCTCGCTAAAATTTCAGGCAACTTCTGCTTAGAGAGAGTTGTCAAATATGGAATTATTCCCCCCAAAAAAGGACCCTGGAAATAACACAATCCAAGCCAAGTGTATGTGTTAACAGTGATGAAGTTTCTTTATTTTTCTCTTGGAAGATACCATAGATGCACCTAATATGCACAGAGAGAGTTCTCATTGATTTGCACTTACTCTTATTCTTGTTTGAAGACTTATTTAAACACAAGACAAAATCCCTTCCAAAGTTAAGCTTGCAGTGCTCTCTGCTGGTCAGACCATTAAAACTACGCATAACACCGTCTGCCTCGCTCCTCACACAGGCTGAAATCGCTCCTGTTTCTTACTGTTTGGACCACACCAGTCCCTGGCGCCCTTATAACTGCAACCACATAATCAGGAATAGATGTTTTTATCATCGCCTCTCAAAAGCGATTGCTTACTGAATGAATAATGTGTGTAATTTAAAAACTGTTCTCACTGATTTCTGCACATTGACTTTGTATCCTGCCACGTTGCTGAATTGCTGTATGAGTTCTAGTAGTTTGGGGGTGGAGTCTTTTGGGTTTTCCATATAAAGAATCATGTCATCTGCGAAGAGAGAGAGTTTGACTTCTTCATTACCAATTTGGATACCTTTTATTTCTCTCTGTTGTCTGATTGCTGTTGCTAGGGCTTCTAATACTATGTTGAACAAGAGTGGTGAAAGTGGGCATTCTTGTCTTGTTCCTGATCTCAATGGGAAGGCTGCAAGCTTTTTCCCATTGAGGATGATATTTGCTGGGGGTCTTTCATAGATAGATTTGATGAGGTTCAGGAATGTTCCCTCTATCCCTATACTTTGAAGTGTTTTAATCAGGAACGGATGTTGGATTTTGTCAAATGCTTTTTCTGCATCAATTGAGAGGACCATGTGGTTCTTCTCTCTTCTCATATTAATTTGTTGTATCACATTGATTGATTTGTGAATGTTGAACCATCCTTGTAGCCCAGGGATGAATCCCACCTGATCATGGTGGATAATCTTTTTAATGTGCTGTTGGATCCTGTTGGCTAGGATCTTGTTGAGAATCTTAGCATCCATATTCATCAGTGATATTGGTCTGAAATTCTCCTTTTTGGTAGGGTCCTTGCCTGGTTTGGGGATCAGGGTAATGCTGGCTTCATAGAAAGAGTCTGGAAGTTTTCCTTCTGCTTCAACTTTTTGAAACAGCTTCAGGAGAATAGGTGTTATTTCTTCTTTGAAGGTTTGGTAGAATTCCCCAGGGAATCCGTCAGGTCCTGGGCTCTTGTTTTTTGGGAGGTTTTTGATCACTGATTCAATCTCGTTATTAGATATCGGTCTATTCAGGTTGTCGATTTCTTCCTGGGTCAATTTTGGTAGTTTATATTTTTCCAGGAATGCATCCATTTCATCTAGGTTGCTAAGCTTATTGGCATATAACTGTTCGTAATAACTTCTGATGATTGTTTCTACTTCCTTGGCGTTAGTTGTGATCTCTCCCTTTTCATTCATAATTTTATGAATTTGGGATTTCTCTCTTTTCTTTCGGATTAGTGTAGCCAGTGGCTTATCGATCTTATTGATTCTTTCAAAAAACCAGCTTCTAGTTTCATTGATACATTCTACTGTATCTTTGGTTTCTCCCTCATTGATCTCAGCTCTAATCTTGATGATTTCCCTTCTTATGTGTGGAGTTGGTTTGATTTGTTGTTGATCCTCCAGTTCTTTAAGGTGTAGAGACAGCTGGTGTGTTCTGGATTTTTCCATTTTTTTGAGCAAGGCTTGGATGGCTATATATTTTCCCCTTAGGACCGCCTTTGCTGTATCCCATAGGTTTTGGACCGAAGTGTCTTCATTCTCATTGGTTTCCATGAATTGTTTCAGTTCTTCTTTGATCTCCTGGTTGATCCAAGCATTCTTAAGCAAGGTGGTCTTTCGCTTCCAGGTGTTTGAGTTCCTTCAGAACTTTTCCTTGTGATTGAGCTCCAGTTTCAAAGCATTGTGATCTGAGAATATGCAGGGAATAATCTCAGGCTTTTGGTATCGGTTGAGTCCTGATTTGTGACCCAGTATGTGGTCTATTCTGGAGAAGGTTCCGTGTGCACTTGAGAAGAATGAGTATTCTGCTGTTTTAGGGTGGAATGTTCTGTATATATCTATGAGGTCCATCTGGTCCAATGTGTCATTCAATGCTCTTGTTTCTTTATTGATTTTCTGCTTTGATGATCTGTCTAATTCTGAGAGGCATGTTAAGATCTCCTATGATTAGTGTATTCATATCAATATGACTCTTTATCTTGATTAACAGTTTTCTTAAGTAATTGGCTGCTCCCATATTGGGAGCATAGATATTTACAATTGTTAGATCATCATGGTGGATAGTCCCTTTAAGGACAAATCAGTGGATTTCTTATACACTAACAATGAAAATACAGAAAGGGAAATTAGAGAATCGATTCCATTTACTATAGCACCAAGAACCATAAGATACCTTGGAATAAACCTAACTAAAGAGGTAAAGGATCTGTACTTGAGGAACTATAGAACACTCATGAAAGAAATTGAAGAAGACACAAAAAGATGGAAGACCATTCCATGCTCTTGGATCGGAAGAATAAACATTGTTAAAATGTCTATACTGCCTAGAGCAATCTATACTTTTAATGCCATTCCGATCAAAATTCCACCGGCATTCTTCAAAGAGCTGGAGCAAATAATCCTAAAATTTGTATGGAATCAGAAGAGACCCCGAATCGCTAAGGAAATGTTGAAAAACAAAAATAAAGCTGGCGGCATCACCTTACCTGATTTCAAGCTTTATTACAAAGCTGTGATCACCAAGACAGCATGGTACTGGCATAAAAACAGACACATAGACCAGAGGAACAGAGTAGAGAGCCCTGATATGGACCCTCAACTCTATGGTCAATTAATCTTTGACAAAACAGGAAAAAATATACAGTGGAAAAAAGACAGTCTCTTCAATAAATGGTGCTGGGAAAACTGGACAGCTATATGTAGAAGAATGAAACTCGACCATTCTCTTACACCGTACACAAAGATCAACTCAAAATGGATAAAAGACCTCAATGTGAGACAGGAATCCATCAGAATCTTAGAGGAGAACATAGGCAGTAATCTCTTTGATATCAGCCACAGCAACTTCTTTCAAGATATGTCTCCAAAGGCAAAGGAAACAAAAGCGAAAATAAACTTCTGGGACTTCATCAAAATCAAAAGCTTCTGCACAGCAAAGGAAACAGTCAAAAAAACAAAGAGGCAACCCACGGAATGGGAGAAGATATTTGCAAATGACAGTACAGACAAAAGGTTGATATCCAGGATCTATAATGAACTCCTCAAATTCAACCCACACGAAACAGACAAACACATCAAAAAATGGGCAGAAGATATGAACAGACACGTCTCCAATCAAGACATACAAATGGCTATCAGACACATGAAAAAATGCTCATCACCATTAGCCCTCAGGGAGATTCAAATTAAAACCACATTGAGATATCACCTTACACCAGTTAGAATGGCCAAAATTAACAAAACAGGAAACAACATGTGTTGGAGAGGATGTGGAGAAAGGGGAACCCTCCTACACTGTTGGTGGGAATGCAAGTTGGTGCAGCCTCTTTGGAGAACAGTGTGGAGATTCCTCAAGAAATTAAAAATAGAGCTTCCCTATGACCCTGCCATTGCACTCCTGGGTATTTACCCCAAAGATACAGATGTCGTGAAAAGAAGGGCCATCTGTACCCCAATGTTTATAGCAGCAATGGCCACAGTCGCCAAACTATGGAAAGAACCAAGATGCCCTTCAACGGATGAATGGATAAGGAAGATGTGGTCCATATACACTATGGAGTATTATGCCTCCATCAGAAAGGATGAATACCCAACTTTTGTAGCAACATGGACGGGACTGGAAGAGATTATGCTGAGTGAAATAAGTCAAGCAGAGAGAGTCAATTATCATATGGTTTCACTTATTTGTGGAGCATAACAAATAGCATGGAGGACAAGGGGCGTTAGAGAGGAGTAGGGAATTTGGGTAAATTGGAAGGGGAGGTGAACCATGAGAGACTATGGACTCTGAAAAACAGTCTGAGGGGTTTGAAGTGGCGGGGGGGGTGGGAGGTTGGGGTACTAGGTGGTGGGTATTATAGAGGGCACGGCTTGCATGGAGCACTGGGTGTGGTGAAAAAATAATGAATACTGTTTTTCTGAAAATAAATAAATTGGAAAAAAAACTGTTCTCAGATAGATGATGGGTAACTAGGCAGATAAAACGATGATGATTGACAATAGACAGACAGACAGACAGACAGAGAATAGACCGACAGACACGCTGGAGGGAAGCTTGTACATGCCAAGGAACACCAGATATCACCCACAAACCCGCAGACAGCAGGGAAGAGGCAGAACAGCCCCCCGGGGAACCGGCCCTGCCGACAGCTTGCCCCCAGAGGCCTCACCTCCAGAATTACAAGAGGGAACGCATTTCTGTTGCTCTAAGCCACCTGGTGTGGGGCACTTTCCTCTGACAGAGCAACTGATGCACATGTAAAGACGCAAACTTCCCAGGGCACCACGGTTGAGCCGTTAGGAAGCGCAGGATAGCAAGTGCTGCGGGGGCCCTGATCGCTGCCTGTGGGGTTCTCCGGGGCCTGTGCACCACCAGCTCCTCGGGCCCAGGTCAGAGGGGTGCTGGAGACCCGGGCAGACAGGGCGGGGGGCAGAGCTGCACACTCAGCTCCTTCAACTCCCTAATTTCAAACTCTGCCTGTCCCCCGGGCTATGCTGCCCGCCAGCTCTGGCCGAGGGGACCACCCATGCGTGTGCACACATGCACACACGTGCACACACCAGCACGACACACACGCGTGTGTACACGCAGACATATGTACATACTAAAGGAGCACGCTCTTGTTTTGAATCTGCCTTCCTCTGTTGGAAAGATAAGGAGGACCCGCCTGTCGTCACGCAGGGAGTAGGTCCAGTCCTGACACAGGCAAGGCCTGGTTCTGGCTGTCTGCAGAGACGACAAAGTCCTTCCCTGGCTGCATTCACTGACCAGTGAGGCGCATAGGCTTTCAGGAACTGCGTGCACAAGTTAGTCCAACAGCCTCTGGCTTTACCAGGAGTGGGACCCTGATGCTTTTGTGGACAGCTGTCTTGTGGGGCTTGTCACCCCGCCCCGCCCCTCTCTGGGGCCTCCTCTCGTCCTGTGACCCTGCGCATGGCAGAGACGCAATCCCTGTGCCTCCTGCCACCATTGCAGTGTGTGAGGTCAGCTCCTTACTCCTGTCTGGGCAGGGTCAGAGGGCAACATGTGGACAAAATTCAGCCATTCGGCAGGGCCCTGGAGGCTGAGCCCCCACCTGAGAACCTAAAGGGCAGCTGGAAGCACAGCAGTGTCCTCCCCAAGGATCTCAGCCAGGCCTCCCATGCAGCTTTGGGCCCCCTGCAGATTCCCGGTACGGCCAGACTCCCCCACTCAGCCACTCTCCTTTCCTTGGACCTGGGCCCGTGTGAGGCCCGGTCTGGGCCTGGGAAGGCTTGCACTGGGGCCACTTCACAAACGCACACCAGTTGGCCCAAAGAAGAATGTCATGATCCCACCACGCATAGGGCTGGCCATGGGACCACCCAGGACTGAGCCGGCCAATCAGTGTGCATGTGCTTTGGGGAACGTCGAGGTGCAGGACGCCTGTGCTCATGAGTGTGTACAAATTGAAGCGGATGGATAAGCTAATCATAGCCCAAGCCAAAGAGCCATGCGTCAGGAGCCCCACCCCGGCACGACCGGGGGGCCATGACCATGAAGCTGAATTATCGCATAAACTGTCCTATTTCTCTTCATTCCCTCCCACTGAGGATGTACCTTGAACAGGCAGTCAGGTAAGCAACAGAAACCAGACCATTTCTCAACGAAGCCTAGCAGCCGTGTTTGCGAACTCACTGGACGCCAGACACGTGGTAACTGCGTTTCACGCAGGACCTCGCTTAAAGCCGAAAACAATCTTATGAACTGAGACATTTGTCCAAATAAAGGAATATGTACTAGTTATGGTATTTCATTATTTAAGACACACATGAAAATGTGATGTAATAAAAATGGAAAAAGGAATTTCAACAAAGTCTCTAGCAAAGCCCGAGAGCCTCAGTAAGTGAGCGGATCTCACTGAGCTTAAGGCAACATGTGGGGTGGGGGTGGGGGTCCTCCATGTGGCTTCTACTTCATGTGCCACCAGGGGACACCGCGAAGCTGAGAAGGATGCCCTGGTCCTAATGTCTCTTCCCACAGCCTCAGGGGGAAAGGGGATGGCTAAGCAAGGGATTTGGTCAGGACCTTATTCAGATCTTTGGAGTCGGGTGGAGGTTTTATTAAAGCCATTTCAACACAACTTTTTTTTTTTTTTAAACAAGACTTCTGGACAATTTTTACTTGTGATGATTTTATTCTTCTCTGTTCACAGTCATCTCAGAGAGAGTAACTCCCTTCCACTCCCTAGTTAACTACTTTTTACGGAGACAAAGTCTATCTTCTGCTTTGGCTGGAACACACGGGTCTCATCTCCACACCTGGCGTGGGCTTCCCCAGGCTCGACTTTGGTTCTGGGCAAAGGGCTCTGGGTAGAGCGGAGGTTCCTGGGCCCATGACAGCCGTGGGGTCTGGGGTCCTGGAGAGGTGCTTCCCAGGAGCCTGGTCAGGGACGCGACCCAGAAGGGGCGACCCAGAGTGAGTCGGGAGAGCCCACAGAGCTTTCCTGTGAACGGGCCAGACTCTGGCCACCAGTGTCATCCCCGCAGGAGCAGCAGAGCAGACGTGGGTCTTGGGAGTGGCCGCCTTCCCTGGACCCTGGGCCTTCCCTGGTGGCCCCTCTCCTGACCGTCGGGATCTACCTGCTCACCATCAAATGACCTGGAATGAGCACCTCGACGCGGCTGGGCTGCAGGGAACACTAGAGTCCAGCGGGGGGACATGCGTGCCCTGGGCTTTTCATTCAGGCTCTAAGGCTGTACCTCCCGGGTTCCCTGCCTCCCAGGGGGCCCCACCCTCTGCCCGCAGGACGATTTTGTTACCTGGTTGATCCTGGGAGGTGCTGGAGGCCGCCTGAGGACGGAGCAGGGGAGTGAGTGTTTGGTTTCCCCGCCCTGTGCTCCGGGCCGTCACCGGTCCTTGCTGCATTTCCAGGGGGATAAGGGGGAGTCGAGGAAAGGGGTCAGCCCTGTCGGAAAACAAAATTCCACCCAGTACATTCTGAAGATCGAAAGGTTCGTTCGTTAAATGATCCGCGGACCAGGCGGTGTCCATGGAGCGTTAGAGGACAGCTCGGAAGGTTTTTAGAGAAGGAGCGGGCAGGAAAGTGGCAAATCCAAGAACGGTTTGCTCCAGGCAAGGCTGCCTTCCCTTAGGGGGAAGCCAGGGGTCCCTTCCTGTGGCGGCCTCGTCTTCCTCTGGGGGATGGAGAGGGCCCAGGGTCAGCCTCCCTGGTGCTGGTGGAAATATTCCCAACCGAGCAGTTAAGACCACATTTCTGGGGAGGTTGACCTGGCAGTCAGAGGATGTGTCAGCCCCGGTGTGGGGACACAGACTGCGAGATGCCACCTTGGACCTGTGGTGGTCTTCTTTCCGGCGGCAGAGGACACATTAGGGAAGGCGGGCAGAGGAAGACAGAGGTCAGGACAGGTGAGAGATCCACCGACAGAGGGACGAGGGCTCCAGGGCCTTCCCCTGCACCTGCCGCAGCCCTGAGACCGCACCACAGGCCTGGAGCCCCAGTCCTGCCCCATCGCTCTGGACGCAGAAGGGTGGAGGCAAGTCTGAGTCCCCCCAGCCCAGGGTAGTGGTTTTCTAGGGTCGATCTGCTTCTGCGCTGCTCACCTGAGTCCAATGCCGGCAGGTCCCTGAGAAGAACCCCAGCGTCCGTTCAGCTGGCTCGAGCCGGGACTTCCACCGGCTCCACCCAGGGGACACGGATTCACTAGCCCTCAGGCAGGTGGGGACAGCCTGGTTTGAACCCAGGAATCAGACCCAGCCCGTTCTGTGGCATCTCAGCCTCCTGCGAGCAGGTCCCAGCCAGAGCCCACGGCTGTGCGGGGACAGCACCCGCTGGGCTTTGGGACACAAACCAGAGGTCGTGGCTGGGTCGTCCCTTCTCTCCTTGCAGGGGACTGAGCTTTCCTCCTTCCAAGCCCCTGGGGGTCTGCACGCCTGGGGAGGCTCCAGCCTCGCCCTCCACCGACCGGCGATGTGTTTCCAGAGCTTCCTCCTCCCCTGACGTCCCGCACAGGCCCGTATGTGAAGTGCGACTATTCCTTCCTGTGGCGTGGGCTCCCGCTGACCATTTGATTCAGCGTTTTTACTTCAGCCACTGTAAGGATTATGAGTGTGTGGTTTTTGTGCGTGTGCACACGCACATGCATGTGTGTGTCTGCACACTTGGTCATCACAGGCGTAGAGTTCAGTGTTACACTTACTTGATGAAAATAATCACGTTTCCCTTCGTCCCTTGTGCTCTGAAACGAGGTTTGATCACGGAGCCTATGGTCTCGTCTCTAGCGTGTGGACACCCCTCCCTGAGGTCACCAGGTTCCGGTCACCTCCTGGGATCATTGCATGTGGACTTTCTTTATTTCCTCGATGGAAATCCACCACTGTAGGCTTTCTATCCACTGCGGACATCGAATGACATAAACGATTTTCCTACGAAATTGCCCATTAATGTAGACGTTCACTGGGGTCGCCCAATACTATGAAAGTGCATCGTAGGACTTGTAATTGTCTCCACACCAGGCTCCATCGGGGCTTTCTTATTGTGAACATGTGGGGATCCTCCTGATTTCTCTAATTATTATACTTGGTGTCTTGTCAACCTTGTTTTTCTTTCAAGGAAGCATACATTTGATTTATTAATTTTATCCGCTCCTTTACTATTTGACCCATCTCTACATCATTGATTTCTGACTTTATCTTTGCTGTTTTCTGCCTGTGCTTTCTTTCATTTTACCTTGTTATGATTTTTCTGGTTTTCTGATTTGGAGATTTAATTCAGTTACTTTCTTCCTTCATTGCTTGTTAATATGCATGACGGTGCCGTGAATCTCTCTCTATCTCTGTTTTAAAAGCATTCCATAGAGTATGGAATGCATGCTTTTCTATTATGTTTCAGGAATTCTGAAGGATCTATTGTGCCTTTTGGCCAAAAATAATTTCATTAAATTTCTTTTCGTTTCTAAGGGAAATAACCTTTATTCTGGGGGTGGTGATTTTTAGGTTACACCATTCCGATCGGCAAGTACTGCCCATAACATTTATAACTGACGGAGTGTGTGTTCCCACGTCCACTCACACAAGACCATGTTCTGTAAATGTTGTGTCTGCACTTGAGAAGATATCCTATCTTCTATAGTATGAATCTGTACTGTTTGATATTTGTCTAAAACAGTTTCTTTTTTCTCTTTATCTACTTCATTAAAATGCGCCTGTGACTTTCCCGGCACCATCTTTTTGTTGGTCTGTTTTGCTTTCTTGACATGTTCCGGGTCCTTCTGAACGTGTCCCCGTAAGAGCTCTCTGCAGGGTCGGAAACGTGTTCGTTGTTGACTCTCGTGGGACGAACTTCCTCAAATCCGAGCAACTGAAACAACAACGTGATGTAGCCAGACCCCGTCACTCCGGCCTCTCCCACGCTACGGTCACCTGGTCGCTTCAAGGCCCAGCTGGGGTCATCCGAGCCCAGCCGTGACCGTGGGCTCTCACATGCCCTGGACACTCAGGGGTCCAATTGTGCGAGACGCCCACAACCAGCCACCTCGGCCCCGTGGGACAGAGAGTGACGTGAAGCCACAGTTGCAGGACGTGGGTCAGCTCCGAGGCAGGCCTTGCTTCTGGCCCCTCGAGTCCCAAACAGACCTGTCCTGGGGAGCACCTGAGAGCTGGGCACAGCCCTGACTCACAACAGTCCTTGCCTGGACACACACGTGTGCACACACAGTCACACTCACACAGAGATGCTCCCACAGGCGTGTGTGCACACTCACGCACAGTCACACTAATACAAAGATGCTCTCACAAGCATCTCTGCACACTCACACTGACAGACACAGATCACACTCACACGGAGATGCTGTCACAGACATGTGTGCACTTTCACAGACACACATACTGAGTCACGCCCACACAGAGATGCTCCCATAGGCATGTGTGCACGCACACACACACACACAGAGTCACACTCACACGGAGATGCTGTCACAGACACGTGTGCACACTCACAGACACAGTGACATGCCAGACACGCTCAGGCACACGCCCACATGCACTCACACAGCTGGCCGCTGTTGGCACAGGCCAGAAGGAACTGGGCTTTCTCCTCGTTTCCTACCTCCCCGCTGCCTGTCCTGTTTCCAGCCACTACTTCACCCAGTCCGGGGTCCCACCATCGCACCGACACAACCGTTTGAAGTCCGGCGCCCTCCTCGCCGGCCCCGCCTGCCCACCCAGAGCAGATCCAGCCTGCTCCTGTCCTGGCACACGGGGAGCTGGGTGTGCTGCGCGTGCTCACGTGTCTCAGCAGGACTTGCCCACCGGCCGAGGCCCACGGCCACCGTGTCTGGAACTCTCCGAGTTGGCCAGCCTTGCTCAGCTCCCAAAACGACAACCCGCAGGAAGCTGAGGAGACGCTGCCAGGAGGCTCGGTCTGGGCCCGCCTTGGTCACTGGCGGCACCTCCGGCCTCTCCAGCGGGCAGACGGCTTCTCCTGCCAGCTCAGCCCGGCTGCTTCCCCACCAGCCACGGTGCTGGGCCCTCCACGCCTCTCATCGCAACTGCCCTAGGAGTCCTGGGGGAATGTAGGGCCATGGCCACCCACACCCCACACATCCAGCACACGGGCACGTCCCCAAGGTGCACAGGGTCTCCAATGTGTGTGCGTCCTGCAGAGGAGGACATCCGTGGGAAGTCAGGGTATGGGCCTTCCGTCTATCTCCACGAGATGGGAGGATGGTCCCAGGAGGCTACGTCCGTTGCTACCCTTCCTGCTGGGACTCTTGTTATCAGTCTGTGACATCAGAGTGCATTTGCTCCGGCTCGAGGCACGCTGGAGTTTTAAAGGGGCTCCAACTCCACAGCTGTGACTCTGGAAGGAAAAGGGCCAGAAGCGACCACAACAGGAGCCCAGTAGCTGAGCCTGGTGTCCTCGGGATTGATGGTCCGTGTGAACAGATACATTTGAGGACCTCAGGTTCCTGCCCTGGGGGTGGGGAGGACCACGTTTGTCTCTGAATCGCTGAGCAGTAACACAGGGGCTCGCTCAGACGGCAGCGTTTTTGTCCTAGACCTGAACCAGCCTCGGGTAAGCAGCCTCTGGGGTCGGGGCTGATGTTCTGTGGCTCTGCATCTAATCCACACGGCCAGGAGGCAGACGTGGCCCCAAACAACCCTCGTGGTACCACAGTGAGAAGAACAATTAGCAAATGTACGCCTAAAAATTAGAGACTTACTTATACGGAAAAGTAATGTTTCCGCTTTCCGCTCCCTCCAGATGGGTTAATTAGGCAAAGCGTTAGCTGAGCCTGAGTCCCTGATGTGCAAGGTGAGCGTGTTTGAATCCACACGAGCAATGGCTCTCTGCTAACAGGACCACGGTGACAAATCAGTGACAATTTGAAGACAGAGAGTAAACTCTACTTAACTTTTTGTTTAATAAAAATAAAAATAAAAATACACAAGCAAGCTCGGTGTCCATCCGCTCTCCTGGTCCTGAGGAGGGATAACACAGTCTGAGCGTCCTCACTCGGGCATCCAACAGTGTGGTCTTCACATGCCGCGCCGCTGTCCGTGCCGGCCCCCTTCACTCTGCTCTCCGGATGCCCTCGGAGATGTGGCAGGTGGTGGGGTCCCTCTCCAGCACGTGCACTTTCCTCTGGCATCACTGCTGGCCACCCAGTTTGTGCGAATCTCCCAAGCGATGCCTCACCCTTCTGTCTGTCTGTCCGTCCGCGTGCCTCCTTGTGGTGACATTGGACGAGAGGACTGTGTGCACAAACCATTCAAGAGATATAAAGGTCATCTCCTCCTACCCTGACACTCTCTCTGCGTCCGCAGGAATCCACGAGGATCGCCAGCTCTGGGCGCCGGAGCCGCCTGGAGGCTGGTCGGCTGCACTTTGGGCTCAGGGGCTATTATTGCAGCTGCCTCTCACTGCAAGACAAAGTCCTCTCACCTGGTGGCACAGACCCACACCAGGTCATGATGCTCACGGATTCTGTGGCCCAGGAGCTCGCACGGGGTCCCAAGGGCTGGCAGGCAGAGATGAGGCCTCAGCTAAGACACGGTGGAGGGCTGGGGTCCTCTGCACATTCCCTCTCCTATGGGGGCGTGCAAGGGCAGGCCTCCCCACATGACCTGGCTTCTCTGAGGGTCCCAAGACCATCCTTAAAGAGCCATGCCCCTTGGAGGATCACCTGAGAAGCTCCGCCTGTGGAAGGGGAGAGGCTCACCCCTCACTCAGTTACAGTGACCTGTGACTGCCCTTCCTCCCCGGAGACCGTCAACTCTCCAGGGGTGACCCCGTCTCCCAGGGGCTCTGCCCCCAGCACGCAGCCTAAGGACCTGCCAGGCCCACGCTTCTCCAGTGAGTCCCGCACGGGAAGCATTCATTCCGCGTGGGCGAGCATGACCCAGAGACGGTCCATCAGCTTGGGGACCGTGGTTTTGGAAAGGCAGACAGGTCCCCGCCACCTGCGAGATCCCTGAGAGCTGTTAGGTTGCCGGGAGGTCAGGTCCTCAAACACCCAGACTCTGTCCCACTGTCCCACCCCAAACCCAGGACCTGAGTCACCCTCTGTCACCTCCTCAGGCTGCAGATGCCAGCCGCCCTCAAGGTTACCCCAAGCCTGGACTCTGCACAGACGCAAGGGTGTGAAGTGAAGAAGCTTCCAGACACCCTGAGAGCTCTGGAAGAGACCACCAACAGGGGTTTTGAGCTGCAAAGTGTTGAAGCAAAGCAGGGGGGTGCTTCAGACACACGTCCCAACAGACCTCCAACAGCTGCCCGCAGACCCGTCGTGATCTCTGGCCATTTTCCAAGTTTGGCCACAAGTGTCTGTGCAGAAAATGTGCCACTCTCTAGCCCAAGGTGGGGACACGCTTCCAGGGGACTAGCTAGCCGGCCACATCACAGACGAGCTTCACTCAGGGCCCTGGGCTGTGCTCCCAGGCCGGGGTAGAAGTCAGCTGGGCTGCACAGACCTGGGGACTACCGACTGCAGCCTCTCGGACGCCCTCCCCCTGAGCAGACCCTACGGCATCGTCGTGGGCTCCGGTGACCGTCCTGAACAATGGCCGGCACTGAGTGCCAGTTGGGCCACAGCAGGCTCTGAAGTTACAGTCCACATGCCAGGGGCTGGACCGGGGTCACCGTCCAGTGACTCCAGCGGCTCTGGGGGCAGGAATCGAAATGGCCAGGTCTGCTGAACCCAAAGCTTGTGCCCTTCCCACCAAGAAAGTGCCCCTCGGGACAGGTAACGTGCACTCGCCTCGGTCACCCGGTGGGGACGTCCTCACGCTCCACAGGGCAGGAAGCACTTGCTGTTCTGGAAATGTGACTCCCAGGTTTGAGGTGGTCGTAAGTTGGACTTAGCAAGCTGTGTTTAAGGAGACTTGAGGGACAGGAAGGCATTTACAAATAAAAACACAAATAATAAAAATGCCTGTTTTTCCATTCTGCATGTTGCAATTTACATGATCTTTTCATTATATACTTTATTATTACTTAATATTATTGTTTTATTTATTTCATATTTCCACCTTTTGACTTTCTACTTAGAGTTTTTTAACCTCCACTCACCGGAGCAACCGTACGCCCCAGGCGTCTGCACGTTTCCTTCCATTGCACGTTCGTCACACGCCGAGCGGGGTCTCCCGTTCACACGTGGACACACGTGCAGGAAACCACCACCTTATTTGTGCATAGGCGTCAGTCTGTAACTCCAGTGTTTGCAACTGTTTTCCTTGCCTCGGGAAGAACCTTGGGTGATGTGTGTGCGTCTTGTCCCGGGCTCGGATGGAGGGACTCAGCTGGCTTTGCGATCCGCGCACCCCGGACCCTGAACCAAAGTTTGCTGTTTGTAGTTATTAACTGACTCAGAACTTTTTGCTCTTTGTTTTTGATTCCTTCCTTCCTCCTTGCTTCCTTCCTTCCTTTCTTTCTTTTAGGAAATCTGTGGCTGTGTAGGGTGTGGGCTGAAGCCGGGAGCACCCCGCTGTTGGGAGCCAGCGAGGCTCATTCTGAGGCCAGTCTCCCTGGCAACTGCCCACCGCCTTGACCTGTCCTGTACGGTCAGCAGTTCATGGGTGGGCAAGGGCACATTATTCTAAGTCTTTGACTTCCCATTTATAATGTTTGCTTTCTGTCTCCTTTCTTTAAATCAGAAAGCGTCTATTTGGAAAAGGAGCTTTAAATCATTGCTTTCCTTTCTAAGAGATGCCCAGCAACGCCTCCTCCGACAGGCCTGTCCGACGGGGAGGCTGTTAACGCATCTGCAACCCTTCGCGGGTTGTTACGACGCCCGGGGAAAGAATGCTCACCAGCGCCGCTCTGTCCTCCGTGGGGTCAGGGATGGCTGCGGACAGAGCCCTCGGTGGTCTCTCTCTCTCTCCCCTTCCTCTCTGCAAAGAAATGTCCAGCCCACGCTTTCCCATACCCTGGTGCTTCCCCCAAGCCCGAGCTCCCAAGTGTGTGGGGGCCACAAACCCTGCGGGCCTCGCGCTTCTGCCCTGGAGGACTTGGCACCCCCAGCTGGGCGCGGGGATGAGGAGGACAGTTCTCCCCGCCGTGCCCCGTGTCTCAGCTCACCTTCCACGGGACCCTGTGCTTTTCCTCTTTCTCCAAGTCCCGCTTCTTTCCAGGAACCTGAGGCCCCGCAGAGATGCGCGTGTTCAGCCCCTCCCTTGAGTCCAAACAGAAGGCGACAGGCAGCAAGTGAAACACAAATCAGGTCTGCCACAAAAACTGGACAGAAACGTTGAATTCCTACAAAAGTAGCTTAACCAGTCTCATTTGTATATCTTTATTTATTTTTTTTAAAGTTATTTGTTTGAGAGAGAGAGAGAGACAGAGAGGGTACAAGCAGAGGGAGAAGCAGAGGGAGAGGGAGAAACAGACCCCCCCGGCTGAACTGGGAGACTGACGGGCTCCATTCCGAGACCTGAAGACCATGACCCGAGCCGAAGGCGGACACTTAACCATCTGAGCCACCCAGGAGCCCTTCAATATTCTATTAAGAGAACTATTTTGGGGGGCGCCTGGGTGGCTCAGTGGGTTAAGCCTCTGCCTTCGGCTCAGGTCATGATCCCAGGGTCCTGGGAATGAACCTCACATTGGGCTCTCTGCTTGGCAGGGAGCCTGCTTCCTGTCCTCTCTCTCTGTCTGCCTCTGTGCCTACTTGTGATCTCTGCCTGTCAAATAAATAAATAAAACCTTTTTAAAAAAAGAGAAAGAGAGAGAGAACTGTTTTTTACAAGGGTTGAAAGTTCTATGAACCTGCCCTGCTTCTTTCCACAGCCACGTGTCTCCTGGTGGGCTGAGCGTGGTGACGGGCAGGTAGAGACAGAAGGCCCCAGACCAACAGGAGTGTGGAGTTGGGGGGGGGGGGCCCTAGTCCACAGGCAGAGTGGGGTGTGGGGAGGACTTTGGTCCACAGGCAGAGTGGGATGGGAGAAGGACTCTGGTGCACAAGCAGGGAGGTGTGGGAATCTGGAGGCTCCCCTCTGACGGGAAGCGGCCTGTTGGACACTGGGCAGCCAAAGACACTGATTACCCTGTTGGCCCTGAGAAGGCACCTTTCCTGAGATTCCACAAGAATGGAGACCTCAAGGGGTAGAACCCTGGTGATGGCTGGCCTCTGGGTATGCCCTAAAGTAACTAAAATACAGAGCAGAAAACCCCACCCAGAGCCAACATCTCTGGCTGCGGACAGATGAAGGGGCAGGGGCCACACAGAGACACGCACCCCCCGGCCCCTCTCCGTCTTCTTCAGGCTCCCGTGAGCTCTGCCGTCGTCAAGCCACTGGTGAACCAAGCAGCTCACTGAGTTAGGATGAAACCAGACTGGGGAGGGATCACTTTGTGGGGGCGCTTTGTTCCCCTGCCTTGGCCCTGCTGTCCTCCCAACCTAGTGGGTCAGGACTTAGGGGATTTTAGTCCTGAAAGTCCCCAGTTCCGGGATGTCCCCCTCCAGTCCCTTCCAGGCTAGGACCATGACCACCCTAACTTCGAAGCAAAGGTCACAATCTACCCATGCTGAACGCAGAGGGCCAGGGACTCCAAACCAGCCCTACAGAAGCCCTTTGGCTCAAACACACAGGGAATTTGTTCATGCCTGTTCCAGATTCGGCCACGAGAGGGAAGCAGAGGATCGTCTCTGTCCTGGACGAGACACCCCAAATGCAGCCTGACCCTGCCTCTCGGACCCCTGACCCCCGTTATGGAGGTGGGGGGGATCATGGATGTGTATATACTTTTTGGTGACGGGATGTCTCCCTCCTAGTTGACCAGCATTTTCTCAGTTCTTTCTGTTTTCTTCTTCACAGACGTGTCAAGTCCCAGCCCTAGACAGCCTCCCTGCGCGCAGCACAAGTGAACTTGGCTCGGGGACGCTCGTCCTGTCGCAGGAACTGACCACCATCGAGATGCCACAGGAAGATCCTTCCATGTCACTGCTGGCTGTCCTGCCTGCATGTCAGCCTCTAGTAATGGGCTTCCTCTGCTGGACTCAAATGTCCTTGGGCGTGGGAAAGTGTACAAGTCTTTCAAGAAGTCTTGTAAGACTTCTTCTTACAAGAAGAATGGTGCTCTTGCACAGAACTGGCCCATTCCGAGGGACAGTCAAGGCCCTTGGACTGGTTTTTGCTGGTGACAGACCCATGGGGAGAATTTGAGTGTGGCCCCCTTATTGCAAACTGGGAATGAAGTCTCCTGAATTCACCACGTCGAGTCCACACCCTGACTTGACCACCCCGTATCCATCAGTAAACACAGCGATGATGGAAAAAATTAAAAAGAATGAGGCCCTTGTCCGTCCCTGGGTTTATGACAGGTCAGCAGCGTCTGACCTCCCAATATTCTGATATTCTTCCTAGTGACGTCTACATCGAAATCATTGGTTTTCATCAGATGTGAACGATGAAGCCTTCCTGTTTAATAGAAATGACGACCTGCCATTTTGGAAAACATGAAAGTGTATTACACGTCTCCCTCTAATATGTGGAGAGTCGGGGAGGCCCTTACAAGCCCAGGATTACGCTGCTCCCGGGAGAGGTCGGGGGTGATTCAATCAGCCTGTGTGCTCTGGCATGGAGATTTCCCATCCCGCAGAAGGGGAGCCTCACGTGGGACAGCAGCCTTCCACAGGAGCGCCGTCCCCTTGGTTTTCTCCTACACACTGACGGAGATCCCCCCTCCCCCCACCACCTTGCCCTGAACCCATGGCATGGCAGGTGCCTGCAGCACCTCCGTGGGACAAAGGGACCTGATGGAAACGTGCACAGGTGGGTCAGCAGCGGCCCCACAGGAGCAGGCGACAGGCCTGGGTCTGCAAGGACGTGTTGCCCCCGTGCAGCACACACCTGCGGGACCCGATTCCACAGACGGGGGCCTGTGCGCAGGGGAGCGGGCTGCAGACGAGCCTGCCTCCTGGCACCTGCGCGCAAAACCCGCACCCGGGCCCCTGGGGACGCCGTCAGTGAGCCTCGAGCCAGGCCTTCGGCCGATTGCACTCACTGTCCGTTCAGTGCCCGGCACAGGGAGGCCTTCCACAAACCTTCATTGGCTGAACGACTGTCCCAACACTGGTTCTCGAGAACACGCTGGTCCACGGGGCTCAGAGCTCGCATCCCTCTGTTCCCTGAGCACCGCGCAGGGCGCCGCACTCCGCTAGCCTCCGAGGACTGGGGAACAGACCGTCACAGTGTGCAGGGCACAGAATGATGGAAACACAGGCTCTCCCAGTTCTGGGGGCCAGAAGTCCACAATCGAGGTGTCTGCAGGCCCACGCTCTCTTCGGGGGTCCCAGGGGAATCATCTTTGACTCTCCAGCCCCTGGTGCTGCCGCTGCCCTTGGCATCCCTCGCTGGTGGGCGCACAGCTCCCATCCCGAGATGTGGTCACAGGGCTTCTTCTCTATCCCACGTCTCTCTGTCTGAATCTGTTCCTTACAAGGACGCTGTCTTTGCATTTGGGGCCCCGATGACTTATGATTACATTTCAACCTCTACATTAATTCTATCTGCAAAGAGTATTTCCAAATAAGGTCGCCTGCTGATCGACCCAAGGACAGGAATTTTGGGAGTGCTGTTCTGAACCCTGAGCACACCATGATGACAGCATCCAGGGTCGGGGGGTGGGGGGCGCGGCCTGGCGGGGCCACCAGGGACTGCTTCATCCGTGTGCTTACCTTACGTCCTCAGCGCCCCCAGCGTGAAGGTACTCGACTTAGTGTTCCCATTTTTCAGGTAGAACAACGGAGAGGAGCTATACCAGTCATCCAAGGTTGCAAAGTTGAAGGTGGCCAGGCCAGATGGCTTTTCCTTTCTGAGTACCAGACGCGCCTGCCCGATGGCGCCCCCCACCCACCCTCCAACACTCAGCTCTGCTGGGAATTGCTCTCAATCGCCATCTACAAACAATTAAAACTAACTGAAATCCCCTTTCTGTGACTGCTCGCAAGTGGAAGGCCTGGAAAACGAATATGGGAAAGGCTAAAAGCAGCTGCTGACATCCAGATGTCCATCTCCCTCTGTAGCATTCTTGGCCTGTCACGCACCAGAGGGAGTTCTCACTAATCGTAGATCCCGCCCCGAGCCAAAGATGAGATCTTCCTAACCTTCCATGCTATGACTGGGAGGGGAACGAGGGGGACAAAACGCACGATAGAAAATGTGGGTCCTCACAGGTTTCCCACAGAGGATGTTCCCCGGGAGTGTGGGGTGACGAAGGTGCCTCGCAAGCGTCACTAGCCCGCAGGCAGTGACATGTGGTCTAGTCTGGTGTGAGACCCAAACCTGACCTGATATTCCACGCCGCCCTGAGAGCTGAAGGCCTCCAATGGCCCAACCACAAGTCCCTCCTCTCCCTGCTCATGGATAAAGCTCAGCCAATGGTCCTCTGACCACGAGACCAGGCACGGCGCCTGCTGGTCCTCGACTCGGGGCTTCCCCTTCCCCGCCAGCCCATGGACTCCTCCACACAAGCCCATCGCATCGTCCTTTGGGAATGGTGGGCAGCCCACCCGCTCATGACCACAAAACCTGCCTCCCACAGCTCCTGGTGACTGACTCTCACCTGAGTAGAGCTCCATGTGGCCCTGGGTGAGCGAGCCAGTCCCCTGGGAGGTCAGTCCCTGTGGCTGATGCGCTGCCGTCCATTTCAGCTGCCGGAGCTGGGTGCGGCCTCTGGCCGTCCCGGTACACTTGCGGCAGGAATCCCTCCCTCAGCAGTGGGCTTGAGAGGAGGTGATGGAAACACCTCACCTAGTCCTACATAGACCCCCTGGCCCCCAGGGAGACAGCCACACAAGGAAGAGGACAACACTGGTGAGAAACACGAGACAGGAGACCCAATGCAAAAGGAAGACGGAGATGGTGGTCGTTCCTGGAGCAAACTTTGGGAAGAGCTACGGATCGAGATGAGCACAGAAGCAGGAGGAAGTGGTGCCTGGCAGACCCCGGGCTGGAGGGTGGCTGGAAGGGCATGTGGTCGGGGGGACAACGCGTGTGGGTGTGACAACGATCAAACGAGGAGGCAGCCTGGGACACGGCCGCCACGTTCCTGAGCTCTTAAGCCCTGACCCCAGCTCTGCCTGGCCAGCGGACCCCGTGTGGGACACCTGCACACGGGCTGAAGGAAGCGTTGCGGAGGCGGGGACACATTCTAGCAGGCTCCTGACGTGCCAGAGAAGAGGACCGTCTGTCCATCTGTTCTGCCAGGCGCCGGTAGAATGGGTGGTCTGGCTCTGTCTGTGGTCAGGAGGTGGCCCAGGGTAGAAACCTGCCCGAATGTCTGACTTCAAGCTCTTAGACCAACGGCGTCAGCCACCGGCTCCTCCCCAGCTTCTCGGGGGTCCCACCGTGTGTGCGTGAATCCTAGAGCACCTTGGCTCGCTCTTGACCGAGCTGTAGAGGTGACATTTAAAAACCCCTACAAAATCAAATCTGCTCTGGAGGGGTGACCCACTGCAATCTGGAAAATATTTTAAAACAAATGGAGACACAGGCAAAGAAAAACAACGTCACGAGGCGCTCAGTGCAGCAAACGAGATAAATCTCTAGAGTCCAGGCGAAAGGGCATCCTGCTAATATCACGGAGGAGCCAGGGTTCGCGGGGGTAATATAACTGTCACCTCAGAAAAGGCAGGAATTGATGCACAAATGAGTCAGGTTATGAATCCGTGATTCATGTTCAATGCATGACATTTGCCCATCTTTCTGTGCCAATAACTTTAATTTAATAAGCCCATGTGTCAAGGGCCACTCAGATATGTTACAGCTGCAGCCTCCCACTCCCTCATCCCTTGGAAGGTTCCGTTCTCTGGCTCCTTCCTCTCCCCAGTGTCTAAGGGATGCTCGTGCTTACATTAGCCATTTGCGTGTGCCTTTCTCAGCGGGTCGCTTGGGTACCTCCTTAGTCACCCCAGCTGTCATGTCCCAGAGGTAGCCCTCCAGACTCCATGCACGTGGCCAGGGGTGTGCCTGGGGACACTTCCATACCGTGAGGAAAGATAGTGAGCCCAGGAAAATACACAAGCAAATGTACAAATGATCTTCATTGGAGGCTAAAAATCAAAATTACTCAAGTACAACGAGGAAATTAGGCATTGCAAAGCTGATTTTCTGATTATTGACACTCTTACCAAAGAGTAAGCAACAGAAGAGAGATCTAACAGGTTATTTTAAATCACATTTAAGAAAAAATACTGAAGAGGATTTAGTGCCGGGCCTGCTAGGTAATGGGGGATCGCACACAAGGAAGAGGAAGTAAGTTTTAAAAGAATTTATTTTTTCTCATTAGTCTAACAAAGCCAGAAATTCTGCCAGGATGATTTCTATCCTTAAGTAAATGGTTATAAAACATTCAGAGGGAAAGATTTCAGTGACCCATGATGTGTGGGATAGCCAAAAAGAGAGACACAGGTAGAATCAGCCATCCGTTAAAGCTGTGGTCAGGCTTCCAGACCCCGGACCACTGCCTTCCTGGTTGAGTCCCCAGAATGTCTCTAGGTATCAATTTCCGAGCTGGTTCATTCTCAGTCTCATTCTTATTCTTATTCTTTTTTTTTTTTTTTTAAAGATTTTATTTTTATTTATTTATTTGACAGACAGAGATCAGAAGTTGGCGAGAGGCAGGCAGAGAGAGAGGAGGAAGCAGGCTTCCCACAGAGCAGAGAGCCCGATGCGGGGCTCGATCCCAGGACTCTGGGATCATGACCCGAGCCAAAGGCAGCGGCTTAATCCACTGAGCCACCCAGGCGCCCCTCTTATTCTTATTCTTATTCTCATTCTTACCATTCTCATTAACTTAGGGATATATGAAAAGGCCACAGTTCCCTAAAGTAACTGAGCCCCCACTTTGCAGGGAGAAGTGCATGAAATCTACCCCATGTCCCCTCAGCCAGAGACAACACGAAAATACCAGAGAAGGGCTGGGCTCTGATGTTTGTGCTCCCATGGACTGGAGGGGACAGTCAGCATCTTCAGAGGACTCCCCTTCCAGATCTTAGTCCCCTCTGTGGCCACATTGTGTTTCCCCATGACAGCTGGGTCACACTGTATTGTTTCCTTGATTCACACTTTTTTGGGTTTTTTTCTTCTGTTTGTTTGTTTTTGTTTTTGTCTTTTTTTTTTTTTTACCATTTTACTATTGCTTTTTATTTGTTCCTTCTATTTTTTTTTCTTTTTCTTTTTTTTTCCCAATTTATTTATTTTCAGAAAAACAGTATTCATTATTTTTTCACCACACCCAGTGCTCCATGCAAGCTGTGTCCTCTATAATACCCACCACCTGGTACCCCAACCTCCCACCCCCCCCCCGCCACTTCAAACCCCTCAGAGTGTTTTTGTCTTTTTATGAGAAATTTTCATCTCTGTATTTTTAATTCCTCAAAACACTCTCAGGATGGCCTTTAAGTATTTATTGATTTCTACAGAAAACTTCCCCCCACTCTAATTAAGACTTTTCAAAACCCTTGTTCCCATTCAAGGAGGAGTGGCTACCGTAAGTCGGCTTGATCCTCCCTTTCCCTTCCTTTAACCTGAACACCTGTGCAGCAGCATTTCAGTTCTGAGCTGTGAATGTCACTAAACGTACCATTTTCCAGAGCACCTGCTCTGATGGCTTTGGGACTTCCTCCATGCTTATGGCTGCATGCAGTCCATAAATGGGGCCCTTTCTCTGCAGAAAGTCCTGCAGGTGGCTTTCCTAGCCAAGGGTCTCAGGGAAGACCTCTGAGTTGCCAAGAGTTGAATATAGGAAGGTGAATGACAAGACAATGGTGTGTCCAGTTTCCTGTGAAGGAAGGGTAACTGGAGATGTCTCGAGTTGTTGCGTATAAGGTAGGTTGGCGAGAAAAAAGAAACAATAGTTATTTTTTTACACAAAAATATGCAACCTGAGTGGAGGTACATGGGAAACGGAAGTGCATGGTCATGTTTGTCATACACTCAGCACCACGGTGTGGGTGCTGGGGACGGAGGAAGAAGGACCAGCTGGGTCTTCAAGAAGGCTGTCGAAGACCTTCAAGTGGCCTGAGCTTTTGTCCAGCAGGAAAGAGAAGCTGATGCAAGATTACACACACCAGCCCAAGTGAGAAGCCGGCTCAACCCCCGGACTTTTCAGCCCAACAAGCCAGCAGGTCCCTTTGTTGACTTAAGCTATTTTGAGTTGTCCTCTATGATATGCAGTTAAAACCATCCAAGACACAGAAACGGGAGCCACAGATGCATTTGATGGGAGTGGAGAGGTGGTCCCACCTGCACCTGGGGAGCCATTTTTGGCTGCCGTGGGAGGATTGGGGGTGGGAGGAGCTGTGGATTCAAGACATGTAGTGACCATCGTGGTCGAAAAGTGGGCTCTAAAACAGGACACTGGCAATGGAAGTCAGAAGAGAGAAGGTTTAAAGGATACCTAGAAAAAGAAGAGGCAAAGTTTAAGACAGATCAGTGGTGGAGGGCACAAGAGAGGGACGGTACTGAGTATGACCAAGGGATTTTGATGTAGGTGAGGAATGGAGAGAGGGAAGAGATCTGGGAGAAGGTGGACCTGCCTGGTCTTTATTACTGGGAGTTGAGTTATTGTTGGACAATGGGAACCCATGTTGTTCCTGGGTGTTGCTTTTGATTGTTGACCAGATTTGATAGCCTTGGTTTCTGGACATGGAGTGAGCATGAGGAGCCTTGTCTCCTGGGATGGACCAGAGGCTCAGAACAACCAGCTGGAAGCTACCAGGAAGAAGAGAGGCCACTCACCCGACTCCTCCACAGGGAAAAAAGCTGCTGCTTTGTCCTATTTAAAAAAAAAAAAAAAATCATGTCAGCTTAAGGGCATGGTTGAGGGATTAACAGAGGCTTAGTTAACCAGAGACGTAAGTGTGAGATTTAGTACTGGCAAGCACTCTACGAGGAGACCAGTGGGCTCTCAGTGTCCCTCTGCATGGTCCAGAGCCACAGTATTCTGGGAGAATCCAGAAACCCTGCAGACACGTTAGGCCCAAGGGAGGACCCAGAAACGTCATGGCCCCATGTTGTCTATGATTTCCACCCAAACTCACCAATCAGGATTGTTGGAAAAGGCAGACAGAGGTGAACACATGTTCTCTAAAGGGGCTCTTGAGAGGAAACCCCAAGAGAAAAATGAGTTCTTTTAACTGCAGCATCCAGCAGACAGTTCCAAGCATGTGTCTGAGGTTCTGGGGAGAGTCCGCTGCATGAAGGTGGATGTGTGCGTGCGCGCGTGTTTGTGTGTGTGTGTGTGTCTGTGTGTGTGTGTGTGTGTGTGTGTGTGAGAGAGAGAGAGAGAGCAAGCTGGGTAAACAAGAGATGGAATCTTGAGAAGGCATGGGCTTCCCCACGTAGAAACTTTCTTTAGAGAACCTGCAGGAGCTCAGGGATGGAACTGGCAGGATCACGAGTGTCCAAAGAGAGGGAAAGAGAGAGCTCAGAGGAATGGAACTCTCGAAGGAGGCAAAAGAAGCAGTGATGTCAAGGAGCACCAGGAAAGACGAGCGCCCCAGGAGAAAGAAGTGAGCTCTGGAAGAAAGGGTAATAAAGGCACTCTATAAAGTAGTCCATCAAGATAAGCAGGGGAAAGCATCCTTATGGGCGTCATGCATGAAATTCAGAGCATTATCCAAGGCTGAGTCCCATGTTCATCACGCGGTAGTAACAGGGAGCAAAGTCCTGGCCGCCGCGTTGAGCAGGGTCGTTGCTGTTGGGATGCCAAACGCAAATGGCTCCCGGCGGGCAGCTGCACGCCCCTGGGTGTCGCCTGTCGCAGCTCAGAGGGGTGGCTGAGTCCAACCCCGCACATCCCACGCTCTGTTGGCCAAGGGTTTGGGATCTGTGTTACTAGGAGAAGAGTTTGCTCACATCACTTTGACCCGAACATGACAGTTCTGTTTCATTGCAAAGAAATGATCCTCCACTCGAACGTCAAGATCCTTTAAAGGATTTTTCAACTTGGAAAAATTCCAGTAAAGACTGATAAAGTGACACCTAAAGAACTTTCTCAACATAGCAAGCTTTAATATACATTTTTTTGTGTTTTTGTTGTTGTCTTTATTCTCTGTAAACATGCACATTAAGATACACATTTGTAAGATTAATATTGAGAAAGAGATCTGCAAGCTTCCTGTGAATACGGCCTGGCATTGAGTTGGGCAGGTAGCTGCTGTGTGTGTCGGTAGAGAAATTCGCTATGACGGCACATTTTAAAAAATCCACACAGACGACCTGTATCTTCACCGCTAAGCATAAACTGGAATTATACAGGTATTTCTCAAATTCCCTGAGAAAGCTATTTTCCTTAACTAAGATTTATATTCTCTGTGCATTTTCACATTTGGTTGTGCATTTAGCTGCCTGAATTGTGCGATTGTTGATGGACCACACGTTATTCTCCTACATGCAGTGTGGGATTACGAAAGCTTAGTGGATACCTAAATAAGCTGCCTTTCACCTCTTTGTCTTTGGCTGCAGAGGATAGCAGAGAGCACAAGAAAGGCAGGACTAGGACACGGGGGACCCAGCAAATCTGTGGTAACCAAGTGCCGAGCCACTAAGCGAGGGTTTGACTGGGTCAGCAAAGGAGCTTTTCTTTCTCCATGTGTTAATGAAGGAGGCAGGAGACTAAATCCTGGCCCCACGTGCATTCCAAACACACCTGGGCGATCACCCCCATCTGTACAACTTCCAAGACATCTCCTAACTGCCCCAGTGTGTCTTGTCTTGTTTTGCTTTCATTTTGACCCTGTCTCTTGCCCTAATATTTATTAGAATCCAATGCTTAGGAAATTCATGCAGACAGCTTGTCCACACCAGCAGTCTGAGAGGATGATTTAGGAATGTAAGCTGGCATTTCCTTCAGTGGAGAAAATCCAAATGGAAGATCAGGTGGCAGTCAGGGCTGGTCACAGAGGAATCGGCCAGAGGTTTCCAACCAGAAGGCACTCAGAGGGACAGGACCCCACCTGAAACACTGGAGCCATGGACTATATGATGCTAGCAGGTGATCCTCTCCATCCCCTGGGCTCTGTCCTGTCCAGGGGATTCCAGCAACAGTGGAAGAACCACGGAGCAGAAGGAAGGCTGTGCTCCACTTTGCTTCACAGTGACTTTGGAGGTTTGGTCATGATGGCAAAGGAAAGTTCTCCCCGACAGTTTCAGACCGTCTTCTTTCCACTATGACTGTCATAACCCGTTGACTCTTCTCCAGTATTTCGACACTGAGTAAGGGGTAAGGGAGATGGCAGATAGGACGTACTGGGGCTCGGGGGCTCAACATTTTATCTGTTATTTAAATCCTCAAAGAACACGGACTATCCGGACGTTGGCTTCCACACTCCAGCAAAGGGGACAGGTCATGTGCCGTCCTCCCGTGGTTCAGATACCCCATGCTTGGGAAAATTATATTCGTTGAGAGTTTCACATTTGACTCGTTTAATTCCTATAGCTACTTGATGAGGTAGGTATTATTATTCTCATTTGAAATTAAGAAACTCAAGAACCGGTGAGGGGAGCGATTTCTCAGCTAGCGAGTCCCAGAGATAGGTTGGAAGCAGATTTGGGGCTGGCTGTGGGTGATCGAGGCCGAAAGGCAAGAACAGCACTTGGGTAAAAATGTGCTAATAAATAAGAGGACGTAGTCATGCTTCTCTTTAATAGAACCATCATCTTGAACAAGTGGAGCCAATTTCTTCCGCTTCCTTTGTGTTGTCTTATTTCCCATGGAGTGCAGGGTAATGCATGCATGTTTCTTATCCACTTACTATCAACTTGAGTGAACGGGATGACTTCCAAATGTTTCCCATGGCCTTCCACCTTTTAAACCCACAAAGCCCGACTTACAGCATCTTTACAATGTTAGCAATTGAAACCAATATGCATTAGGACAAGTACAATGATTATGTAACGGTTCAGAACACAATTTCAAAATTCAACACGTGTCCCCTGAAGCACAGCAAACACACTGAGCATCCCGGCAATTGCCTGTGGGGTCTCGCGCCCAGCACTGCATTATGCAAAAGCAGGGCGCTTCCCTAGCGCTCCATTTGGTGAGGAAAACAGTGTGGGGATTGGCTAAATGAAGTCTGTCTTGTGTAAGGGAAGCCCTTCTTGCTGAGTTGAGAAGTATCTGAAGAGAACAATAAAAGCACATATCCAAGTCCAGAGGGAAATGAAAGTACACATTCTTCCTGATTGCAATAAAACATCAGGCCTGGCTCCCCTCTCTGACCAGGGCTGGATGGATGGGCTCACACAGTCTCTCTGATTAGCGTCCACTCCAAATACCTAAAACGGTGCCCTGTAAAAGATAGGAAAAGGATTCTTTGGGACGTTTGGAAACGACTTACAGAATCTGCAGAGTAGCGTTCCCTAATTTCTGATTAAGGATGAAACCAGAGAGCTCCCAGCTTCCTCTCCTCTCTGTAACAGGAGGGGTGGAATCATTCACGGCCTTCCATTTGGCCACGAATGAACCCAAGGGGAGATTTTTAAAAACCAGATTTCTGGACCTTGGCCCTAGGGATTCTGACTGGCCAATCAGTGGGGCCTCTGATGTGGTTCCTGAAGTCTTTTCTAGTTCTAATGTCCACTGCTTCTTTATTACAATATTTCATTCATTTCCTGTTCTCTGCTCAACATGGAGTCAGCTCAGCACCCTGCTTCAGCCAGGCTTCCTCCCCGGGTCCGCCTCTGACCTGCTGATTACTGTCACTGCTCTCATTTGACCAATCTTGGCTTTCTGCCCCCTTTAAAAATGTGGTTATTGGGGCGCCTGGGTGGCTCAGTGGGCTAAGCGTCCGCCTTTGGCTCAGGTCATGATCTCAGGGTCCTGGGATCGAGCCCCGCATCGGGCTCTCTGCTCAGCAGGGAGCCTGCTTCCTCCTCTCTCTCTCTGCCTGTCTCTCTGCCTACTTGAGATCTCTCTCTCTCTCTGTCAAATAAATAAATAAAATATTTTTAAAATGTGACTACATTAATGGTATGATGACCACGACTGTGACTTTTCCAGAGATAACAGACCGTTGTCAGACGGACAGCTCCTGTACATGTGTCTTTTTCAAATTATCTTTGTTAAATTAAGTCACTCCAGGGAACTAATAACAGATGATCTGCCCACTGACTCAACACAGTCTACTCTACAGAGCGTGTATTGTTACAGGCTTCCCCAAAGTTGCCTCTTTGTCCTGAGTCCTCCCGTGAGGAAGGGTTTCCCGAGAATACTACAGTGTCTGTGGGGTGGTGTGTAGGCTGGAAGAAATGGGATTCGGGACGTTTGGAAGTACACTGTACGTCCCCGTGAGACCTATAAATCTGTTCAAAATAACTTCTTTAGCTTCCTTGTCAGAAAAGGATTAGGTCATCCGAAATGAATATAACTGCCCCAAGTCTATTGTCTAGACCTGAAGATCCAATATATCTCTCTAGGAAGGTGGTTATTAATTTACTTGGGAAATGCAATCACTGACCACAGATTATCTCAGTTAAGCCGTGCCTGTGCACATGTGGGGCTCTCTCCATTTGCTGGTGACCAGGTCCCACCTGGTGCCTCCTGCCGCTAAGTTTACAGTCTGCTGCTGGCGAGCCCTGCAACATTCCTCTCTGAGGAAATACGCGGGGTTGTAACTATGCACCTGGTTTCATTTGGGAGAAATTTCATCTTCCAACAGCATCTTTCTGGCCTGGATTTTTCAGCCCACAATGCAAAAGGTAAAATATATGCACTCTTGTCTCCAGGCATTAACAAAAGGGAACCAGAGAGTGTCTGTGAGCTCAACGGCATCAGAAGGGCACTCAGGCCCCACAACACAGGGCCCAGGTTGCGAGCCTGGAGCACAAGGCAGCCTTCCAGTTCTCCCACGAAGTGTACCTAGAAATCAAAGTCAGCAAAACACCTTGTGCATCTTACGTGCGTTTCTCCCACATCTGGGGATGTTCAGCGCGTGTCCCTGCCCCTCCTGCTGTCTCCTGGACACATGGCACGGCTGCCCACTCCAGACTCAGGGTTGTTAAATTCACCTTTTTCCTGAACTTAAGATTCTTTTCATGCCTCTACTCCCGCCCCCCAAGAAACTTCTTTTTAAAGATTTTATTTATTTATTTACTTATCTATTTATTTGTTTGTCTGAGACATTGAGAGAAAGAGAACGAGTGGGGACAGCGCAGAGGGAACAGGACAAGCAGGCTGCTTCCCGCGGAGCAGGGAGCCTGGCGCGGGGCTCGATCCCAGGACTCCGGGATCATGACCTGAGCTGAAGGCAGACGATTCGTAGCCAGAGCCACCCAGGCGCCCCTCGGTGCCTCTGCTTTTAAGAATGATGTATCAAAGAGACACCAGCTTTTCTCAAGATCACTGTGCATCCATCGGCCAGTGCCTGGGTATCCCCGTCTTCCGGAGAGCAGGTGGTCAGGAAGGAGCTGAGCACACCCGCTGCCATAGGCCTTTCCGCTCATTGCTGCTTACAGTCTCACCTGCAGGGAAAATGGGGGTGTCCCCGGGGGCCATCCTCCTAGCCGACCTTCCTCCCTGTTGCCTTTCTGCTTGGGCACAGCATGGGACACAGGGCCCTGTGTCCTGGCTCCCAGCTGTGGTGCAGTGAGGCCCCCGTCCCAGGCCGGAGCGGGACTGAGTACAACCCGCCAAACACTATGGCCTGAAGTGGGCGTGGTCTTCCTGGAAAGTGTCTTGATCTGTGTTAGTCTGCGCGCTTCAGAGTAGAACAGATCCGGACTGAGACTATTTGTAAGGTGCCCTGGCAATTACTACCAGGACTGTGAGCTGTCCCAAGGGTCCAGCATCAGACCCTGCTGCCACCGGCCCGCGGACCCCGAGGATGGACTCTGGCAACACATTGGTGTGGACGTATGTTTTAATAAAATTTGCCGAAGTAAGAATATAACTGGAATTGGAATCCATTCTACTCGGACTCCCCCACCTTCCCTTCATGTCTGGGGATCTTGAAAGCCAGTCACTCCTTAGTTTTCTTTATGATGTATATAAGCTTTAATTTAACCTGAAATATTCTTGGGTTTGCAATCCCTTCCTGGTATAACGAAGTTGCTGGTAGCCGTCCTTACCATCAACACAAAGGCACACGCTGAGAGTCAGGCCAGAGGTCCCCCGATAAGAACATGTCCTTGCGATGTTGGCACCAAACCTGCAGTAACAGAGAAGAAAGATCTAACCCTGTGGTTTTAGAAGGTGGTCTATGGGAATGTCTTCCAGGCCCCAAATGTGTAGAGTCATAAGCATTTCCCTCATCAGAATAGATGTTACCCTCCTCAGGAACATCAGTGATGTTTAGAAATATATCCATAATCTCTTTTTCTTTCGGATGGAAATCTCATGAAATAGAATTTATACTTGTGTTTGTAGGGCCACGCCCACTCCAAACTGCAAGTCACAAGAGGTTCCATACGTGAAGTTGCATGTTTTATGTACTTTTGTGTTCAATAATAAAAATAAAACGTAAGCAAGCAGATGGAGGCAAAGACTAATTTATCTATCTAGGGTACTAGGATTTTTTGTTTTTGTTTTTTGTTTTGGTAGTAAAGATACCACATACTATCATTCAGAAAGATAATCAAATACGATGCCCCTAAAATTATCGGAAAATGGAAGAGTAGATGTGTAGCAGTTCCTTCCTTTCCTTCCTTCCTTCATCCATGTTTTTCCATTTAAACTATAATTGGTTGTGATTTATTTGCTCATTCAAAGCAAAACTTCTCCTTTGTACCACATGTCCTATTCTGAAAGCAAGCCTCAGAAGCCACGCGAGCTGAGTGAGAAGGACACCCCGAAGCTTGATCCCAGCCCCATCCCCATACACCGAGTCCTGGAGGTCAGTGGCTATGGCTCTGTCCTTCCTGCCTCCCTCTGACTTGTGCTCGGCTCCTGCTGCCTCCACTCTTGGATCAGGCTCTCTGGGTCCTTCTCTGCTCAGGAATGGAAAGGGATAGATTCTTGTCTTCCAGCACCATGGCTGGGGTCTCTGAGCCCCTCGTATGACCAGTCAAGGCTCCTCTTGGACTTTTGTCCAGTGCCTCATCCCTGACGTGGCAGGGCTCTCTCTAGGTTACTGCCTGTTGCCCCGAGGACACCTTCTGCATGCACTGTTCACAAACTCTTCACCTCGTGTCCTCGTCTGATGCTCGGCTGGCTCTTTGTCCCTCTCCTTACCAGCCCGCTGCCCTCCCTGCAGCACCAAGCACAGGTGCCCCTGACACCCCCCATCTCCGCATCCCTGCAGCCACATCCAAGAAAGGTGTGTCTGCGAACTTCTGAGTGGGGGGGCAGATTGGGCCTCCTATCAGCTATTAGAACAGGTGGAATGTTTTTGCTTTTTGCAGGCATGCCAGAATATGACTATGTGGTTCGCAAACTTTTGTCCTTCTCCACAGAGAAGGGTGATGGCTTCCTTCAGTACTTAACAGAGCAAAGTAGACAGAATTGAGAAGAGAATGATTTAGAGCCTCCTTCTCAAATTATTATAGTTCTGACTGGATGAGAACATACTTCTTCTCATACTAAACTGATAACCAAGAGACGTTTACTTTTCAATTTCCATAATGGAATGGGAGACCCCACTCAAGTGGGTCCCCAAGAGGAAACCAGCCAAAGGACAAATGGGTAGTGTTTACAGAGTCAACACGGCTCCCAAACTCAAGCTGGACATAGTTGTGTTCAAATAATTTTTAAAAAGAGAAACACAGATTGTTTTAAAATAGCATGCACTGAATTTCAGTGATGTTTAAATAGATTCTTAGTGTACAAACCCTGTGTCTCAGTGGACTGCTCTGGACAAGATAAATAGTTTCCTTAGAAATGTGTGTATCAAGGGTGCCAGGTGGCTCAGTCTGTTAAGCATCTGACTCTTGATTTCAGCTCAGGTCTTGGTCTCTGGGCTGTGAGTTCAAGTCCTACATTGAGCTTCACTGGGTATGGAACTTGCTAGAAAGAAAGAGAGAGAGAGAGAAAGAAAGAGGAAGGAAGAAAAGAAAGTGAAGGGAATAAAAAGGAAGGGAAGGGAAGGGAAAAGAAAAGAAAGGAAGGACGGAAGGAAGGAAAGAATGAAGGAAGGAAGAAAGGTGTGTTTTAAAAGTTATTAATCGGTCCTCAGCTGTTGGTGACCAGCAGCCAGGTTTGGTTATGGGAATTCCTCCTCTTCCTCTCAAATGTATCTCCCGCATGATGCACAAGTGTCTTTTTGTCATTCTTTGGGTCTTCATGACTCCCCCTCTTTATGGCCATCATTCCTCCCTAATTGGATTTTCTGTATCAAAAGTCTACTCCTGCCCTACACGCACACACGTACACCCACACCCACCCACACCCACCACACTCACACCCTCCACCACACACACGCTGTGCAAGCTGATGTGAGCCCTTTAGGTGAGAATCTGAAGCCACATCACAGAATGAGAGGGCTTCGGTCCCCTTACGGCCCAGCTCATGGCTCTGGATAAGGGTTCCTCTCCAGGCTTTGGCAAAGGGATCCTGCAGGTCCCTCCAGCCTGGGTGCCTGCCCCTCCCCGGCACCCCCCTCCATCCCTCCCATATGGGGGCATGGCCTCCGTGTGACCGAGCCCTCCTCCTCAAGCTGCTGCAGCGGCCACAGCGGGGGAGCCGCAATAACCAGATAAGACAACAGTGGCTTTTGCAAGGAAAGACTTACCTTCCTTCCTGCAGGGAGGATCCGCGGCTTTCGTACAGAGGTAGTGGGGTTCTGAGATAGGACAAACTCATGCAGATCAGCTTTACCTGGGAGCACCACCAGCTCCTCACACCGACCCCCCCATCCGTGTCTGGGAGCAGCGGGACTCACAAGCACCCTAACTGCAGCCGAAGGAGCAGGACACAAGAGTTTCGGGGCCGATTTCGGTGGGTGTCTGTCTCCCGCAGTTCTGCTTCCACGAAGGGAAAAGGAAAGACCCACGAAGAGCAGGGTGTGAGAGGAAGTGCCTGGCCAGGGAGAAGACACAGACGGCTAGTGACTGCTCACTCCGGGCTCCCCGGGCTGGGCGCAGGACCCGAGGGGCGGCAGAGGGGGCAGCCCCGTGACAAGCAGGCTGTGCCGCCTGGACCAGGGGGTCACTCTCCAAGGAGCACGGGCATCCCTGCTCAGGGGTGAGTGGACGTCCTCCGTCGGTGGGAGGCAGCCCGCCCAAACTAACCCGGGGGCAGAAGAAGGTGCTGCTTGAAAATCTGCAGGGCAGAGGTGGTTGGACAGGTGGCATTTAGAGACTTGAGTGCTTTCTGTCTGGTGGCAGCCCATGCCCAAGGCCCTTGACCCCCTCAGCAGGGAACTACATCCGGCCAGCTGGGGGAGGAGGAGCTCCAGGCGGATCCCAGGGCTGGAGGAGGCAGCATGAGCCACACCCTGGTCCCACGGCCCCTGGGGACACCTTGGAGCCTGGAAACGCAGCTCTGTGCCCTCGCCAACATCCTGCCCTCCGAGGGAAGCTCCCTTTCTCCTTTTGAAATGATTTGGTGAGAAAGGAAGACAGTCCTAGAAGTTCATGTAGTGTAAGTAATTGAAAGGGAAAAACAAAAAACAAAAACAAAAAACAATGAAATCTCTGAATGAAGACATCTGGGAGAAAGAGTGTAATAAAGAAAACTGAATGTGTTTCAGTTATGTTCAAATCAATAGATCTTATTAAGTAAAATTCCCTCGATATGAACAATTTTGCTGACCTACTTAAGCTAAGCTTCACAAATGATCCTACTTAATGAATAATTATTTGCAGCCAAAAATAAACGATAGCCGTCCAAGCGAGTGCTCCCAGACATGGGTAGAAGACGTCCACGTAAACACTATGGGTTGGAATTGCTCCTCACTGGAACACTTGCATTTTAACTTCTCCAGCACACTGACGGATAGCTTGAGTATTGTGCAATTTAGAATGATAAATGGATTTCGCCCACTTCTTAATGATGCAAAAACCCAGGCAAGAGCAACGGAAAGGAATAAACACATTAGCCCAGACTGAAGAGAGACGGAGAACATTCCGGCAGCCCGTGCTTTGTCAGTAATTATGATGATGCCTTTATCCGCTCGGATGCCGTGGGTGGCTCCGGGCTGCCGAGCCATGTGGTTTGAGCCGTTTTCAACTGGGGGTGATGGACGTGAACTGGTCCAGCTGTGGTTTCCCACCCAGTCCCCCTGGTGACAAAAGCATGTGTTCGCGAGAGAGTTGGATGTTTCCAGAGATGAGATCGGTGACAAGCGAACAGAGCAAAGAAGAAAAATGGTCAGCATGAGGATGATCCTTTGTCCACTGTCCTTTTTTTTTTTTTTTTTTTTAAGATTTTATTTGACAGAGAGAGAGTGTGTGAGAGAGAGCACAAGCAGGGGGAGTGGGGGAAGCAGGCTCTCCACAGAGCAGGGAGTCTGATGTGGGGCTCGATCCCAGGACCCTGGGATCATGACTTGAGCTGAAGGCAGATGCTTAAGGACTAAGCCACCCAGTTGCCCCCCCTTGTCCACTGTTCTAACAACCCAAGCTAACGCTCTGAGCTCGGAGGAGGGCTCACGAGGGACGGCTGGAGCCATGGCAGCTGTATGCAGAAAGGCTCGCTGTTGCTCCACAGACACCGTGAAAAAGAGAAAGCAGCCATGAGCAGGAAAGTCTGAGTTTTCTGTAGCATACCCCGAACCTAATGCTAAAATGGATCTTAAATATTCTCTTCTGGAGTTTTATTCTGCTTTCTTAGTTTCCCAGACTACTGAGGGGAAAAAAGAACAGATCAAAACTTTTATTCAAATAAATCCCATCCCAAATGCTTCCATAAAATGACAGTCGTGCTCTCCTCTTAAAATCGAGGTAGTAAACCAAAAAGTAACTGAACAGAAATTCCCAGCCAAGTTAAATCAAGAATCTGCAGAAAATGTACTTTTAAAAATCCATGTAAAGCAAAATTAAGGCGAGAGCTTAATATTTTCTCGACATCATTGAGAAATTCAAAATTATTAGGGTGGGGGTCATGGATGGTTCTACACACTATGGAGACATAGAGAGACTGAAAAATTTTTTAAATAAAATTTGATATAAAACCGAAGGAAGAAATCTTTCCTCTCCTTCTTCATACTGGAATGTTTTCAAAATACTGAATTATTTTATGAATATGCGTTTCCCAATAAAAGCCATGGCAAAGCGCCAAGCGAAGCCTGCCAAGGCAGGAGATTAACCACCACAAACTACATTCTGTGAGATTCCTCAGGTATAAAAGAGGGAAACAACAGATTTCCACATGAAAAGGTATTCTCACATAAATTAACAGACTTCAGCATTTTCAGGTGCTGCTTCAATAACGTGTCTTAACATAATTTAAAACAAAATAAATTCATCACCAAAAACAACAAAAACAACTTTACATAAAGTTTTCTGAAAAGCCCGTCTGTGGTTCCACAAGGCTTCTGAAAGCTATGTAGACATCTTACCTAGTTAACTTTCCAAAATAAACAGTTGATGGAATGTCAGCGTTTACAGCTCAGTGACTGTCTGCCCACAGATAGTATGCTCACTGGAGCCCAAGACCCCAGCCCCAGGGAAGGGGACTTTAAGACGGCCTGCCCAAGGGGCGCCTGGGTGGCTTAGCTGTTAAGCATCTGCCTTGGGCTCAGGTCATGATCCTGGGGTCCTGGGATGGAGCCCTGTATCAGGCTCCCTGTTTGGTAGGAAACCTGTTTCTCCCTCTCCCTCTGCTTGTGTTCCCTCTGTCGCTCTGTCTCTCTCCATCAAATAAATAAATAAAACATTAAAAAAAAAAAAAAGAATATGGCCTGCCCAAGACATAACTATTCTCTTCTCACACGGGTCCCCTGGAGGGGTTGGAAAAAGTCTTGTTTTTGTCTGGTGCACAAGCTAAGAATGGGTTTTACATTTATTTTATTTATTGGTTCATTTTTTAGGGAGAGAGAAGGAGCACGTGCATGCAGGGTGGGGAGGGGCAGAGAGAGAAGGAGAGAGACTCCGCAAGCAGACACCCACCTTCCCCGAACCCGGCTCGAGCCCACCGCCCTGAGATCACGACCTGAGCTCAAATCGAGAGCTTTTTAAATGTTTAACTTGAGTGATGGGCCTCACGGAGGGCACGAGGTAGGATGAGCACTGGGCGTTACACACCACTGACGGCTGACGGATCATTGAACACTACACCCGAAACTAATGATGTACTCTCTGTTGGCTCTTTGCATTTGAATTAAAAGATAAAATAAAAACACTTCTATCTTCCAAAAAATTAAAAATAAATGTTTAAAACATAGGAAGAGGAAAAGAACATTTTGGGACACATGAAAACAATATAAAATTCACAATTCTGAGGCCGCTGATTTTACCGGAACCCAGACATGCCCGTTCGTTCTCGTGGCTGTGGCTGGTGCAGAGCTGAGTGACTTCAGAAGACCATGCTGCCCAGGGACGCTGAAAATATATCCTGTCTGGTCCCTTCCAGCAGTTTTCTGCCTCTGGTCTCATGCTAGAGATGAAAGACTGAAAGGTGTGAGCTCAGAATCCTTCCAGAGCAGCCGTACCCCAGGGGAAGGCAGGGGCTGCTCTGGCCAGGACCAGCGCCCGGGGATGTCCACGTGAGGGACAGTTAGAAACGCGAAGAAAACCAAGTGCTACGGTCACCTGCCACCTGGTCTTGTTTCCAAGAATCCGGCGGCACGTACCCTGCCATGGGCCGAGGAAGGGGCTTCTTTCTTTATTTGTCCGAAATTTGACCCAACTTCAATAAGAATAATCATAGGAAACTTGCACATCCCAATGCTAAAACTTGCCCAGCCCTGGAACCGAAAAGCAGAGTTGATGGACACAGCATATCCAGGCAGAATGCTGCCCTGACACAGAGCTGCTCTTTGGTGCTGCAAATGCAGGGTTCTGGGTAAAACCCCAGGTTCCCAAGGCAGTGCATGCTGGCGATCCGTAGTGGAAAAAGACAGTCTTCATGTACCAGCGAAGAGCCAAAATTAAGAGGTGGAAGCAGAGGTCATAAATACTAAAAATCACCAAAACTTTTGGGAGAGGGTCATTTAGACTTCGGGGGGACAGCACACCGCTTGCCGGCAGGGGTGTGGCTCTGCTGGGGAACTGCGGGCCCCACCGCAGGTGCAGGCTGCCTGGGGCCCCCTCCTCAGACTGCACTTGGGGTGGTGGGCAGCTCCGTTCCTGTCCGGGATCCAGAATCGGGCCTCTGCTCCACAGGGAGAGCTGGCAGGAGGACGAGAGGCTGCCCGGCTGGCCTGCTTCCAGACCCCAAGCAATTCCTGAGCCACCTCCATAGCCCTCAGGCCACCTGGGCTACTCTGCGCCTTCCAGGTCCCCCTACTGGCACCTGTGTCCCCCAACACGTCCAAACAGACAGCCAGGACTGAAGAAAACCGGTTCCGGTCCGATGCGTTTTGTGCTGAAATCTCATTCTTGGGTCCTGGGTCCTGGGACCTGGGACCTGGGTCTGGGTCTGGGTCTGCAGCAGAGGCTCGTCTCAGCTGCGCGGAGGCTCGAGCTGACCCCAGGAAGTGGAAGAAAAGGGCCTCTCCGAGGAATCGAGAGAAAACCGGCAGAGAGCAGATGGTCCTGATGCTCCTGGGGCACAACGGTCACCGAGGCTCCAGGGTGCAAGGGAGCTGGTGGCGGGGGTGGGGCTTGGGGAGAGGAGTCGGGGGGGGAGCAGTGGGGGGGCAGGAGCAGGGGTCGGGGCTGGGTCCCCCTGGGGCGCTCCCTTCCCTGGGCTGTGGTGCGGGAGGCCTGGACCACGTGCAGCCTCCTGTGCTCCCGAGTGCACCAGCGTGGAGGGAGCGGAGACCGGGCTGCGGTTACTGTCGCCGTGTGCCAAGTGTTAAGAGAGTCTTGGAGCTGCGGCCACTTCATTTCTGTTCCTTGTTGATTCGAACCATGTGCTGACAAGGAATGTAACCAGCTTGAGCGCTGCAGAAACGCGGGCCAAAGGATGACAGTTTTTATGACCCTGACACTTCTTTCTACCGCAGCAAGTAGTGTTCAGTGGGGACCCGGCACTCTCTGCTTGTCACCTTCAATATCGAGTTGTTGCTTAATGTTCGCAAGTCCCAGCTTTAGTATGAAGTCACAATCCCGTGTTCTCAGTTCCGACGTTGAGGCCCTGCAGTTGGGGCTCTGTGGGGCTCCCCAGTACTGTTGGCCGTTCTCCTCTCAAGAGGAGATGGCGTTTTCGGGATTTGTCATGGAGCGGGAGCACCGGCTCCCGGGTGGGAACAGCCAGCCCCAACACTCGGTTGCCCTGGGTGCTGCTCTCCTTCATGGCAACAGACCGAATCTCCCGGTGCACATAAAGGAGGCTCAGAGCCCCTCGGGTTTCAGGCTCTGGGTTTCTTTCCATCTCAGTGAAACTGCCCACACAAAAATGCTGACCTTTCACTGGGCCCTGGGCCTGGATCTCGGGTGCAGCCAGGGGAAGGTTCACAGAGGCTGGGAGCGGCGGAGGGTCGGAGCCTGCTGATTCAGCGCACAGCTCGTCTTCACTGGGGAGCTGTCCTGAGGCCTGGCCCCCCACCTCCCAAAACGAGACAAGGCCAGTGTTTATTTCTGCAAACACTGTCCAAGGAGCTGGGAGGCTTGACATGGGCTGAAGGAAACATCTCAAGCAAGCTGGCCTCAGAGCACTGAATTCTTTCTATGATAGACTGTATGGTTTTCACCTTTCATTCTGCCTGAAGCCTTGCTCAGATAGACTTATTTATTTATTTTTTGTTTATTTCTGAAAGGGAGTGCAAACACAAGGGCCATCAAATTCTCCAAGTTCTCACACTGCATCTGGTCCAAGTTTTTAGAATATATATAAATCAACACAGGAACACTTCAATGCTTAGAACTAATTACCATCTGTGGTTTTATTAGAGTCATATTGATTTCTTCAGCTCAATAAACGGCCAGAAAGTGCCAAAGCACAGATAAATCTGAAGTTACTGATCTGTGCCTTCCAACCTACCAGAGAACGTGAGGGTCCGGGGTAGACAGGACCAGCGTCTCCCTGCAGCTGGGCAGGGATGAAACCAGACATTTAAGGATCATGAGCATGGCAGCTTATAAGACGTTTCCAATTTCAAGTTCTTGAAATCGAACCCTTCACTCTTTCCACTTAATTAATAAACTTAATTTATTAATTAATTAAACTTAATTACCAAGTTGAGTAAACACTTTCGTAATAGCATAGACCAGACTTTGATATAAAGAATATAACAGTGTTATGTAAATTTATGTGAATTTACACACAACCAGGAAATGTGCCATGGGTTGAGGCTCTTTATAACCTAACGTAAAGTAAAGAGAAAAATGACGTGATTATGAATGTGGATTTTAGCGTTTGATTGCCTTTCCTACGTAAACCAGCTAGGAAGCCACAATGAGACTCTGGGGCAAGGACGCAGACAAGCGCTAGATGAACAGCGACCAACGTGCCTCGTCGGATCTCTGGTGAGGGGCTGACCACCGTGACGCTGCTGCTTCTCTGAGATTCTCTCTCTGGGTCTACACCCAGGGAAGAGCAGGAGGAGTCTGACATCATGACTTTCCCTGCAGATGTTCTAGGCTGAGCCAACACACACACACACACACACACACACACGATGATAAAAGATTAAAAGGAGCAAAAGGATAGTCTCCAAGCAACCTATTTCACAGGAATGTTTTTGGGGTGGATCCTAGGCAGGATTGGGGGAACAGATTCCTTCCATTTATTTTGATGTCAACAGCACTTCACAGTTTCATGAACATAAATGCAAAATTGTTGTTCTCCAAGAAACTAAAAATCAAGGTTCTGGTATAAGACAAAGACCATCAGGGACCCGAAAAGTGTCTTATGACTGATGAGCTTTCTATTTTATAATACATACTGGTAGGCACTACATTAACTTTTTACTGGGTTCTATTTTACGTTTTCTTCATAATTTTTCCCTGTGATTTTAAAGACTAAATTTTCTTATTCGTTCCCTTTTATTTAGTAAAATTTAAATTCAGCCCAGACGAACAACTCTGATTTCAAGGACAGAAGCATACTTTTTAATCAAATAAATGCAATTTTAAGTGCAACTTAGAAAGTATTATACTATAGTGGTGCCTGAGTGGTTCAGTCAGTTAAGTGTTTGCCTTCGGCTCAGGTCATGATCCAGGGTCCTGAGATCGAGCCGTACGCAGGCTTCCTGCTCATCAGTAAACTTGCTTCTCCCTCCTTCTGCCTGACACTTGCCCGGCTCGTGCTCTTTCTTCCTTTCTCTCAAATAAATAAATAAAATCTTAAAAAAGGAATATTGCACTATATTAACATCCTTACTAGAAGTCAAATTTCTGTGGAGTTGAATAGTTAGATTAATTACTGAAGTAACATTTTCTTATATGCATAAATCTGTGTACGTATACTAGTAATTTATTGTTTTGTGAGACATAGAATGTATAAAACAAAATCCTCCTTTACAAGACCGTTAGAGTAAATAAACATAGGGGAGCAACATCTATTTCCCACCAAACAAACAGAAGAATGGACAAAATGTATGAAACACACATTATCAGGGCTGACAATCAGCCAATGATCCCTGAGAGATGAGAAAGCGATGGTAGGAAGCCTTAGTGTGCTGCCCAGGGAGCTTGCAGGCCGAGGGAGGGAGCGAGCCCCTTCTGGAGTCTCAACAGACTGCCTGAGGAGAAGTGAAAGCCCAGGTGGACAAAGGCAGGAAAGTTTCTAGCACAGAGTACCAGGGAAGTGACAGCCCCTGAGAGACCTCTAGAGACCTGCAGAGGGTCCCAGGGAGAAGTCAGCTGAGTCCTGTTGACCTTGTGCATGTGGAGAACTACGTGAAGCCAGGAAAAGACGCACTTGAAAGGAGGAGACTCGGGCCAGTGTCACGGACTCAGCTACCACTAAGACTAGTGCCTGTTCCCATTGGCCAGACCGGAAAAGCTCATAATTTGTGGGATACTGGGCAACGTACAAAGAAGAGTCTTATTGAAATGATTAGCCCCGGATCAGTGCTTTTGAATCTCAGTGCTGTCACCATTTGGGTCTGAACAACTCTCTGTTGTGCGGTGTTTGTCCCATGCATTGTAAGGTGTTTAGCGACCCCCCTGCTATCAGCCCTTCAGGTGCCAATACCACAAACCCCCTGACGTTGCTAAGTGTCCCTTGAAAACAGTATCATTTGTAGCCTACGTCCACTGGCTTGAACTGAGCAGCCTTGGATTGACCTCTCCTAGACTGTTTCAGTTCAGAGTAATAAATCTTTTAAAGCAGGATATGAGAATATTAAACTATTTACAAGTAAATTAATGACATCCCAAGAGAAAGCTCAGAGATGTTTATAAGAAAACAAAATTACCTAGCACACAAAATGAAACAGCAGTATCTTGTACTATATAAACGTTCATCAAGTTTTCTACACTTACCACAGCAAGCACATATGTATAGAATTGTCAAATCACTATGTTATACACTAACAGAATATAAACTATTATAATACTGTGTATCAACTATACTTCAAAAGTAATTATAATTATTATATATTTTTTTTAATTTACCAAGCTTTTAAATAGAGAGTAAAACATGTCCCAGAAGAAGGAGAAAAAACAATCCTGAAACTGATTAGTCCTCACATAGGTGCTATATTTGGCAAATGATATCTTGAAACAATTGTTATAACTGAACTCCACATGTTTAAAGTGCTAAGTAGAGACATGGTAAGTTTTAAAAACACATCAAACTTCTAGATCTGAGAATTTTGTGTTAGATTTTCAAATATACTGGATGGGAATAGTGACAGATAAGACACTGTAGAAGAAAACACTAGTAAACTTGAAAACATACTACCATAAAATAAGTAAAACACAGAGAAAAGAGACATTTTGAAATGTATCAAAGGATTTTTCAGACATAAAAAATTGAATGAATTTATCACAAACAGAACAGTACTACTAGAAATATCAAGAGAATGTTTTCAGAAGAAAACAAAACGACCAAATGGTAATGTGGATCTATTTAGCAAGAGAATGAAAAGTACCAGAAAGAGTAGCTACCCAGACTATTCTGATTTTTTAATCCTCTTTTAAAGAAGGTTGACCAATATCATAAAAGCAAAAACTTAACAATTCAATGTGGAGTTTATATCAAATATAAAATAAAAGTGCATGGCAAAAATAGAAAAATCCAAAAGGAAAAAAAGGAAGTATACTATTGAAAATTTCTCACACCATATGCAAGGTTATATAGCTACAGTTGAAAGTAGACCAGAATAAATTATACTTTTATATAATAAATCCTAAACCACTAAAGTAATAAAAGAAGGAAGTATAGATAAGACAAGAATGACTGTAAAATACAATCATAATGTTACTGGGTGAATCCAAAGGAAGGCAGAAAAATAGGAAAAGGAGGACAAAGAACAGAGGGGACCATTGAAATACAGACAAGATGACAGCTAACTCCCTGGCATTATCAACAATCACAGTACACCTGATGGCCAAATGCCCTCATTAGAAAGTAACGCTTGTCATGTAGGGTCAAAAAGGCAGACCCAAATATGTATACATATTTGATTACAAGCAACACGTTGTGATTATAAGGACTCAAAAAGGTTTAAAGTAAAACATTTAAAGAGTAATAAATTTAAAAAGAGAGAGAGATCCTGTAACACTAATCTAAAATTGTTAGAAGTCCGCATTAATTTCAGAAAAACTGTAGATTTCAGTGGAAAGAATACTGGAATAATCCTCAACATACTGAAAAAATCCTCAACCTCACTCGGCATCAGGGAAATACAAACTAAAATCACAATGAGATACCACCTCACACCAGTCAGAATGGCTAAAATTAACCAGTTAGGAAACGAAAGCTGTTGGCGAGGTTGCGGAGAAAGAGGAACCTCCTACACTGTTGGTGGGCATGCAAGTTGGTGCAGCCGCTCTGGAAAACATTATGGAGGCTCCTCAAAAAGTTGAAAATAGAGCTTCCCTACGACCCAGCAATCCTTGCACTTTTTAAAAGTGATGGATGGGTGTCAACCCATCAGTCATTGGGGAGATGAACTTTGGAGTTAGGGCCAAGGATTCTCTAAATGAAAAAAGTACTTTGAGAGCTCAGAGACGGGGAGAGAGTGTCCCCCTTTCCAGGCTGGCATGGGGTCTAGAATACAGTACAGCTGTTACTATTTATGTCACAGTAACGTATTAACCCAGATGTCTCAGCAACAGAAAGAATGGATCCCATACACAGCCCAGAATCAGAATAGTATCTGTCGATGCTCCAAACACAGTAAAATCTCCAGGCCCATTAACCATCACAATCAGGATCTAAACTGCTGTCCAGCTGGGGTGCAATGAGCACTCCCGGACAGTGAGAACATCGTGAGCTCTGAGACCAGGATGGCCTGCTTCCCTCTGAAGAGCCCAGCTGAAGACAGGACACCAAGCTAAATTGGCCGCACCCTCCATGACTCGTCCCGGTATAACGTCGAGAGGGTGTCCAGGAAGCCTCCAAGTTATTAGATAAACGGATGTATTTGTCATTAGAAAGCTGAGCTAAACTTTGATAATAATGGCTGGACTTAGGTCTGCATTTTTTTCCTATAAAAAGAATTATTGAAGCAAGAGGGCTTCAAAGCTATCTCATGAGCAACAGGATGACGTCTCTGGTTTGGGACTCCACATTCTCTTTCTGCATCCTTGTGTGTGCTCAGACCTGAGCAGACATTTCTCAATGGAGACCCACTCCCCTGTCCTGCATGTGTGCCCCACCCCCAGGCCACGGCAAAGGCCAGCTTTGCGGTGAGGCGCATTTCTTTTTATGGACATAGGAACTTGCTTAACAGAAGAAACAAAGGGTTAACTTGCACAGGCACGCATGTGCACGCACACACACGCAAGTTAGAAGTGTTGAAAACCACGAAAGTTTTCTTCTTTCCCTTTCTCTGCCCAGTAACTTTGGAATCCTCTCTGACAGGGTGCAGAAATGAATCCGTAGAAACCTGCAATGTTAGCATGGGATGGTCTGTTCTGCTGAAAACTGTAGGCCCCTGCCACAGAAACCCTGCCCAGGGCAGCACGTCATCAGCTCCTGGTGGAGCAGGGAACCCCCACCTCTACTGATGGCCAGAGCTCTGGCGCTGACCTGCTGACTTGCCTACTGGTGAGTCTTGCCTCCACGCATTCCCCAAGCTGGGCTCCAGGATCCGCTCCGCACAGGACTGATGAGGGAGGGGCCTTCTCCCATAGAACTCAGGTTCTTGTAAAGAAGGAGATAGCAATTACATAATCATTTATTTATCGCAGGTGGCCAGAGGGTTTTTAAAAGATGGGTTTCAATGGGGCGATTGTGCAGCTGTCTCCTACTGTGCTATCCGGAGACAGTGGAGCTCAGGTGTGAGTGAGGAGCTGGACCCAGCCCCGCATGCACCTGGACCCAGTCCCACATGCAGGGGTGCATGGTAGAGCATCAGCCAGCTGGGAGAAGGGTTGGCTTGACCCAGGAGAAGAGCACTGCTATGGCTACGCTGTGAGGTATTAGTGGCCATACGAAGGGTCTGGACATCATTGTGAAGTGCAAAGAGAGACTTTTGGAGTCTTTGAGGAAGCAGAAGGACAGCAGGATACTGAGGGGTCAGAGAGCCATTGGTCATCCAGCTTGGCCTGGAGGAGATCCACTGGGCATGAGGGTAGGCACTGGAGAGATGGGTCCTCAGGGCACAGTTTCGGAGGTGGCCCCTGACAAGGTGACAAAAACCTGAGAAGCTGCATGAAGAAATTTCAAACATCAAGAGAATATGCTAGCAAGAAATTCAAGTCAAGAGAAGACTTTGAGAAGGAGGGAATGACCAGCTGACCCAAATGGTGCCTAAAAGGTAAAGAAAGATAATGACTAAGAGGAGACATTGCATTTGGTAGGAGGTCACCTTGACAGGAGTGGCTTCAGTGAGGTGGGATGAATAGGAATCACTGTAGCATCCATCCATTTATCCAGCCAAAGTTCCTAAATGCCTACTGCACAGCAACCACAGTTATGGGTGCCCAAGGCAAAACATAGACCTCGCAGTCACAGCCCTGGCTGTGTGAGGTTTCCTGTCTAGTGAAGGCAGAAAATACTGGAAGAATAAATGAACAAGAAAATGCAACTTGGTCATCATTGCTGTGGGCAAAATCAAGTGTGGGGTGGGCACTGAGAGGGAGAAGCCTGGTAAGATGGTACCACTTTGACTGGGGCCATCAGGAGTCCTGGCCTGGATGGGGTGCGGCCAGGGTCTGGGGTGATCCCAGGGTTTTGCACCCTTAAATTTGGGTGGATTCCTGCCTTGACCCCAGTCGATAGAGTGTGGCCAAGTTAAGGGGATGTGGTTCCAGGATTAGATGTCATTCTCTAAGAAGCCCTCTGAGCAGACTGAAGCAAGAGATGTTCTTGGTGGCCTGGTGCTGAGAGGAACACATCCCAGGGACTGTGAGGGTTTCAGATCTACAGCTCTGCCAACAACCACTTGACCTGAAAGAGAACCTCGAGATGTAGACGAGTCCAAAGACATCCCAAAGCAATGGACAAAGGACCGTGTGTGCCCATAGCTCGGTGCTCACCTGGAGAGTGTAAAATACTAAATTCAAAGATGGCTAGAAAGAAGGAACCACTTTGGAGAAAGATGTGGGGGTAATTTCCATCCACCGGCTCTCCCCTTATCCACTAGAGGCTAAGGCTCTATCGAAAACATAAAATTAAATCCTCAAATGGCATCTGGCCTCGCAGGAGCAAGGATGTTCATGACTCACGACAAGGGAAGGTGGAAACGCAAAAGCACCATAAAGGGTGGTGTGATGGGGGCTGAGGGGCCGGGGTCCCCTGCCGAGGGGACACTCCAGCAGCCGTAGCAGAGTAGACACCGCAGGAAGGGCTCTGAGAGTCAGCACATCGCTGAAGTGGGGTCTCAAGGGGCAGTCCCCGGCATGGGAGAATGGACACAGTCCAGCCAACGGAGGCGTGGTGGGTGGCAGGAGTGGAGACGGCGTGGGCGGAGGGAGGGCAGTCAAGAGTGCCTGGCCTTGACTCCAGGCTGAGGAACCGTGAACGAACCATGCGGTCAGGGCAGGGGCCTCTGAACTCTCTGCCTAGATATGCAGCCTGGCAAGAGCTCCCCTTGGGACCATGCATGGCGGAAGAGCTGAGAGAGCCAGAAGCAAGACCCGAAGGTGGAGAACGATGGGGGTTTACGTCCATCCCCGAGTCTCATGTCGCCAGGGCTGCAGACATCCAGGACGCCGTCAACCAACAGCAGCAGGTGGAAACAGGGAACTAAAGCCCCAGGGAGAAGTCAGCACTGTAGCCATCGACTGGTGAGTCATTCCCCTCCACAGACAGATCGTGGAAACATCCAGACCTTAACTCACACCTGGTCAGGGGTAGGCGATCAGCTTCATGCATTGACCCCACAGAGAAAGGCTTCCAGGCCCCTCTTGGGGGCAGCAGGGAGGAGAGCCCTGGAGTGTGGAGCTGTGTGTGCTGACAAGATGGGGCAGCGTGGCTCTGGGTCAACGCTGAGCACTTGGGCACAAGGAACAGTGACTGTCTGGCAGTGGCAATGGATCTGCTGAGTTTTATCAGAAATTCTAATGTAAATGATCAAAAACTCCTTGTGCTCTGGGGCTGAAGCAAATCCCATCTATCCTGATGACTGTGCGTGGCTGAGACATCCTCATTCATGAGTACGTTCCCACGGATGGACGGACATTGTCACTGAAGACCCCTGACCCAGCGAGCCTGCTTGGACTGGGAGTGTCCTCGGGTCTTGGACGCAAGTCAGCACTAGGCTGCCTTTGGGCTGATGCTACCGCGTAGGTTCCCTTTAACAAGAAGAGGTGGCAGTTGTGGTTCAGTGTGTAAAGCACGACAACCCGACCCAGGAGATCGACTGATGTTAACGTGTGGCTGTGTTGTCTCCTGTGCATTTTTAAGCCTGTTGGAAGGGCCATTGAGGGACATGCACAGCTGAAGCTGTGTCTGTGTCGTGGTCCCCACCCTTGAGAAGCCACATGGGGAGTAGGACAAACCCATGGGTAGAGAGACCAGTGATGGTGAGGGATGGGAAGCTCTGCCAGCACAAAGTGCATGAGAGCAGAATGTGTCCTCCACAGGAAGAGAGCTTTGGGTGCCAGCTGGGGTTCTTAGAGAGTCAAATGCTACAGATCCGTGCACGGTCTGTGCAATGCTCAGCATCATACAGTGTCGTCACCTACATTTCTGTTGGGAGAGTTAAGTGTGTTCAGCCTGGGAATCCCCAAAATACATGGTGGCAGAGGAGCTTCATGGGTCTGCAGTGCTTCGCGAGACCCGTCTCCAAAGCTGCTATGAAAGGCCACAGCATTTTATCTTTCTGGCCTCTTGGCTTCACACTTCCAAGACCACCTGCTCGGGGGGCAGCTGTAGGCATGGAAACGGCCTCTGCCTGTTGTCAGGGTCCCCGGTGGGGAGGTCCAGCCTGGGAGCCGGGGAAAGGATGGGACCAGGAAGGACCACACAGTGCCACCCTGGAGAAGGGTGCATCTTGGGTGTGTCCGTGAGAGAGAAGTGTTGAACATCAGCAAGCAAGGGTCGTCTGCCGGGGCATGTTGGTGCACCCATAGGTCAGCAAGGCAGAGGGTCCTCCCTCCACGATCTCAGAGCAGCTGGCATCCAGGGGTCCATTGTACAGATGGGAGGGGCTGTATTTAACAGGATGTAACACTCGCCTTAAGCAAGCCACCAGGGAGCCAGGGTTTCTGCTGTGTGCCCTGCACTGCGTCTGCCCGGTGGGGTCCCCAGGAGCGTGTTAGTGGGAGCTGCTGGGGTACCCATGTAGAGGGGTGTGTGGGAGCCTCCATTTCTGAAGCAACTCCCTATTTGCTATGCTATCACAGGAGTAATTCTTTCCAGCATAGTTTTATGGATCTTGCCGCATAAAACATCAAGTTATTGTTGGAGCGAGGCCATTGGGGATATAGAAGTACTTCAGCAATAGGCTTGGCCTGTGGCAATAGCCCAAAAGATTGATGGCCAATTCTGTCATTTCAAATCTTTTTCCAACTATTAACCTTAAGTGTTGAAATCAGCTCTAAGCATAGAGATGTTACTTACGATGTATCTATTATTTAATGGAAAGACTCCTGCTTTTCCCATGTTTGCCTGCGTGCTCTCTACACTACACACAGTGTTGCCCAAGAAGTGTAAGTTCCAAAGCCACTTGGGGCTTCTAAGAGCTCAAAGGCACAAGCCAGGAAGACTGAGTGGTTCTCGTCATTGAGATGGGCCGGGGAGGGTCCAGAGGAGAGGTCGTGGGAGAGTATGTCTTATCCCCGCTCGTCCCCTGATGCCCCCGCTCCCACTTGGCCATGAGGAAGGACAGATGCTGCTTTAAAACTGAGCTTTTCCAAGTTCATTAATGGATATGTGGGGAACATAGACTTCCAGAGTCTTAAAGACCAGGAGGAGAAGATGCATCCTGCTTGTGGGATGGTGAAGAATGTTCCAGAAACTACAAGTTTCAGGCTCCAAGATTGTAGGTTTCCCACCATGTGTTTGTCTGCCAGACCTTTCTCTCACTTGAGGGCAAAGCTTCAGACCCAGGCACCAATGACATTGTAAGCTGAGTCCCTGTCTGTTGTGGCGACTGTCTTCTGCATTGTTGGCCAGTAGCAACACCTCTGCCCGCCCCCCCCCAGTAAATTCCAGGACCACCCTATCCAACCACGGACACCAAAAATATCTCCAGATGTTGACAACTGTCCCCTGGAGGCAAAACTGTCCCCGGGTGAGAATCACTGCCCTAGAAACACAGTAATAAGGCAATAAGACCTATCACTCGTTAGGTGTTCTGTCCAGTGCTTCAGAAAGATTTTCCTTTCTTAATCGTTGAAACAATTCCTACAACTCGGTGCTATTATCACTCCTGCTTCTCACATGAAGAAATGGTGACGCAGGGGGTGGTGAGTAACTTCCTTAGGTAAACCGTTGGTGGAGCCCAGCTTAAAATCACAGCATCTCACATGCAAATTAGGCATTTTATTAGGGAATTGTTACCAGCACACACACACACACACACACACACACACACACACAGGAGTTGAAGAATGGACAGACACGCCTTGCCCTCATGCTTGATGTGGGGAATAGGTTTGGTGCTTCACAGATGTTTACAAAGAAGAGATCTTTTTTTAATGGCAAAAGTGAGGTGTTTTTTTTTTTTAAACATTGCTTTATTTAAATTCAATAAATTAATGTAAAGTGTATTACTGATTAAAGAGGTAGGGTTCGGGAATTCATCAGTCTTCCATAACACCCAGTGTTCATCATGTCACGTGTCCTCATTAATGTCCGTCACCCAGTTACCCATCCCCCACCCCCCCCAGCTGACCTCAGTTTCCTGAGATTAAGAGTCTCTCGTGGTTTGGCTCCCTGTCTGGTTTTGTCTTGTTCTATTTTTTCCTCTCTTCACCTATGATCCTCTGTTTAGTTTCTTAAATTCCACATTTGAGCGAGATCATAGGATGATTGTCTTTTTCTGATTGACTTATTTCACTTAGCATACTACCCTCTAGTTCCATCTATGCCCTTGAAAATGGCAAGATTTCATTTTTTTAAAGATTTTATTTATTTATTTGACAGAGATCACAAGTAGGCAGAGAGGCAGGCAGAGAGAGAGGAGGAGAAGCAGGCTCCCCGCTGAGCAGAGAGCCCGATGTGGGGCTCGATCCCAGGACCCTGAGATCATGACCCGAGCAGAAGGCAGAGGCTTAACCCACTGAGCCACCCAGGTGCCCCAAGATTTCATTTTTTAAAAAAGAAATTTTTAAATGATAAAATCTGTAAGACGATGTGGTTTGTATGTGACAGTTAAAACCACATTGGGAGTTTCATGGGCTTTGTAAGCACAGGTGACACCTCTCCTGAGGTAGGCCCTGTTAGCGACAGAGGACCCCTTGCAGTGGGGTCTCAGGCTCAGGCTCTTCCCCTCTCTGCTCTGAAACAGCTAATTAAGCAGGTCCTCAGAAGAGTCACCGCCCCTCTCAGCCCCAAGGGCCTGTGTCACTCCCTCACCCACTAGGTGCTCCATAGTTCATGAAGTTTTCTTCATCGATTATCTGTGCCTCTTCAAGGCCTTGAGAACCGGGGAGCCACGTGCCAGTCCTTCCTCGGCAGCTCTGAGGCTAGAATCGCTGATTTCACATTCCCAGGTGCCCAGGGCCCCCCAAGGAGGACCCGAGGACTCCGGACATAGTCCTGCTGGCCAGGTGGAGGAAGAGTCTGCACCGAAAGCCACTGGTTCTTAGGAGCAGGGTTGGGTCCTCACCCTGAGGGAGGAGACTTCTCTGAGCAAGAGAGAACATCTGGAGTCTGACTACCACCCAGGGCCGGCCCCACCATAAAAGGACATCAGGGACAGAGGGTGAGTCCCTTTCTGACCAGGCTATGGTGCTCTGTGGAGCAAGGCGTTTTGATGGTAGCAGTAGCCATGGAAATGGGCTCTGACCCCTCCCCGCTTCCATGCCCACCCCAAACCCAAATCTTGCCCGTACACATCCGCCACCATCCTTAGGAAACAACATTCACAGAGATGCATAGAAGAGACCGCTTCCCGGGTGGATGACTTTGGTCCAGAAGGCAGAGCCCGTGCGCTTCTGACCTCCATCCGCTGCCTCCCATTCCACAGTGAGATTTATTTTGGCTCAAAGCTTTGTGTTGCCCTCAGAGAAAGGACAGGCAGATAATATGGATTATCTGTATTGGTTACACTAGTTTGGGGAGAGAGAGAGAGAGCCAGTAGAAGATACATGTAGATAGAAATATGGATAGGAGCATGAATATAGATCCAGATCCAAATATACCTAAAGGGAGACAACTATTTTATTTATTTATTTATTTTTAAATATTTTATTTATTTTTTATTTCACAAATAGAGAGAGATCACAAGTAGGCAGAGAGGCAGGCAGAGAGAGAGGAGGAAGCAGGCTCCCTGCTGAGCAGAGAGCCCGATGCGGGACTCGATCCCAGGACCCTGGGATCATGACCTGAGCCGAAGGCAGAGGCTTAAGCCACTGAGCCACCCAGGTGTCTCGAGAGACAAGTATTTTAAAGATAACAGTGGATAAAGATAATATAAAGGATATAGATATATGTACATACAGTGATAGTATATTATATATGTCATATATATATCTTATGAGTATGATTGTTTTTGTTTGATAGACCTCCTGTATCTATGACATACTGTATAGCGTGTAATGTATTTAAATGACTATATTATGTATATTATACACACATATGTGTATGTCTGTATAATACACATTACAGTGTGCACAGATGTGCATAGAATACATATGTGTGTATGTTTATAACACAGATAATGTAACAGTTTATAATCATACATTAGTTTATGTGAGTGTCTGTGTTATTGGAGAATTCGAAACGTACATGAAAGTCCACCGACCACTATAATGCAGCCCAATACACATTCTCCAGCCTCCATAGCAATGGGACCACCGCCAGCCTCCATTCACTCACCCACTCCCTTAATTTGTCTTAATTTGAAGCAACTATTTCAAAACATATCTCGGAAAGATGGATTCTTTCTAAAACCTATAACCAGTGTACGATCCTCCCATCTAAAACGAATACACACGTACAGATACGGATACATGCCTTCAAGTACCATGTATAATATCTGTGTAGAGATTACACAGGATAGCAGCACGCACATACCGGAGAGAATGTGTATTCCACAGGCACAGAGACATGCGTGTGCGCATCTGCACACACAAACACAAACTTGGCACCAGGGTGCGGTGGCATGGGGGCGGAGCCCCGGAACTCTCCGCACCACTGACCAGGCGTGGACACGCACAGCTGCGCGGCTGATCTTGTTAGCGACCCCGGCTGAAGTGGAACACACACGCCCTCCCCGATGCCCACCCCCCGGGATGCCCACCCCCCGGGATGCCCTGCCCACCCCCAGGGATGCCCACCCCCTCCCCCAGGATGCCCACCCCTCGGGATGCCCACCCCCCGGGATGCCCACCGCAGTGCATACGCAGGCGCAACAAATGCGTGCAAGAAACACCCTGGCGGCGTTCTTCTCGGAGGCCGCAAACCGCAGAGGATGCGAACGTGAGCGGAGAGCTACCTGGATCAGGTGTTGCACACGCGGAGCCTGGAATGCTGCAGAATCATGGCGAGGCAGGAGCTTCTGCTCCGTCCAACCGCGCAGAGGCCCGTGGCCCAGACTAGCTTGAAGGAGAGCAGCGGACCTGGAAGACGCCTCGGAATGGATGCAGGGCGCAAGCGCGGGGCGGGGGGCACGGCACACTGCGGGGTGCGGGGCTGGGGAGGGAGCGCCCCGGGGTGGGCGGAGCTCCTCCCTGACCCGGCTGGTGGCCGCAGCAGGGACACCCCAAGCCCGCCCGCTGGCCGTCCGCGGAGGACACACTTCAATAAAAGTATCCGCCGATACTGTCGTACCGGGGTACAGAGGAGCCGCAGTCGCTTAGCGGATGCTGTTAGGTGGAACCAGGATTGTGGGGTCCCCAGATTTGCGATTCGTACTTCAAAGGGCAATTCCTGGGTGAACTCGAAGGGCCTTTCATAATCTCCACGGAAATGAGATTTCCATAACGGTTCCTAAAACTCAAAACCACGTACAAGTGTAAGATGCTGCCCCGTGATTAATTAATTCAAGGTTTCTGTGGAAGACTTATCTGTGAATTGTTGTTGTTGTTGTCGTTTCTTAAAAGGAAACAGACTTAATGTACAATAAAAGGAATAAGATAGAACGTTTTCCGGGAGAGGTTTCGAGGAGCCTCTTGGGCTTCGTGGCTTCCTCTCTGGCAAATGGACATTTGGCTGTGGGCTAAAGTCTGTTTTCGCATCTAGATGCTCCCGTCGTCAGATTCATAATGTGTGTCTAAGGTGCTTGTTCTGAACATTAAGTGAGACGCGGTGGGGAAACACCTAGAATTCTTCCTGGCCCAGCAAGGGCAGACAATACCGATCTTAAAATAAACACGGACTTCAGCTCCATCCGTGGAGGACGTTCATGGCGCAGTTGAGCTAGCCTACCCGCCACCAGCCCTTGGCATCCTGCGAACGGCGGCGCCCTTTCATCCTTCAGCATCGGCCTCTGGGGGCTGACGAGCTCTGAGGCATGGCCTCCTGTTTCCAACTTACATCCGTTATGTGGCTGTTCCATTTAGAAAGTCACTTCTAAGAAGGAATTTCCATTGCAGGAGCAAGAGGAAGCGGGGGGCATCCCGGTGACGGCACCCGTTGTCTGTTGGCTGGGGTCCGTGGTGGGACAGGGAGCGGAATTAAGGGCAAGAGACCAGGAGACAAGTGGGTGCCCTATTCTGCTGTCCTGGGACTGGGGGAGTGCTCCAGGAAGCTTTGGTGCCCTCTGAAGAACAGGGACCGCCCCCAGGAATGCCTTCGAGGCATTTGTGGAGCTCAAGGGAGAGGAAGAGGAGGAGGCCCTCCTGGGAGGCCCTGCGACCCGGGGAGGGCAAGGTCAGATCTCCTCCAGCCCGTGAACGGCCACTACTCTTCCTCACACGTCTCCATACCTTTCACTTCGAAGGAACGCCTGTGGATCCAAGGGCTTCTTTGGAATTGGCCATCACCCCTTCTAGTCCGGAGTACATGTCCTTGGCACTGCCCTCAAGGCTTTCCGGCATTCTTGCTGGACCCACTGCTGAAGAACCTGTCATTAGAAGCACCCACCTGACTGCATCTCCCCATGCAAACACACACTCTTAGGAATATTGGAAAATCGTTCCTCACACGTTCCCCCCCCCACTAAAAATGTAATAAGGAACGTGTGACTTTGAAACTGCATCCAAATAGTATGCACATGGACTCCTTATTTTCCCTAACAGTGGCCCAAGCTTGCCAACAACTCACATTTCAGGCAGGTGGCCTATTGGCAGTTAAAACTGAACAGAATCCAAGCTAAAGCTATGAACTAGCTTGGAGACATCTTTCTTGGCTTATGAAATTCAAAGAACTGGTCTTCAAATTTTTAGGAATATATGTAAGACATCACTTTGCTTTATTTGATTTGTATGGTGTTGTTTTGTTTTAAGCCTCTATTTTGTGACCTGTGCATAAATGCACATGTGGCAAGCCTAGGCCATCACCAACTGGCAGCAGCAGACTGTGTCCCGGGCCGTATCACAGTGGCTGAGTCCTAGACACGCACATGAGATGTTCTCTGCTGACAAGGAGGGGTGCAGAAATCTCCCACAGGGCCTCATGCCCAGTCCCCATCTGTAATGGTCTTGAGAGCCCTTGACATCTAAAATAGTGGACTCTCGAGGGGCCGGGAGCCCACGTCCCTGACTCACAGCCACAAGGACGTTACCTGCCATCCTGGCATCCTTGGACAAAAAGCAAGAATTGACTCCGATTGTTTAGAAGGCAGAGAGATCTTCAAGTTTTCTTAATTTACCCTTATGAGCGTCGTGGGACTAGCATGTATGCTATTTAGAAACAAGATCTAGTTTCAGCTTGAAACCTTCAGACGCAGCCGCATGGCAGAGTGGAGATGCCCCAACTTCGGCATCGGACAGGTGTGTTTGAGAATCCAGACACGACGGCCTGTCAGGTGTGGGTCCTGGGACAGTGGCTTAAGCTCTGAGGCTCGGGACCACTGTGAGGACCCAAGTGACCATTGCGTGAGATCGGTCATGAGAAGTGATGATGCCCACAAAACACTTCATCACACCTTTTATCTAGTAGACACAAAGCACACCTTTCTTCTTTTCCCTCTATTATCTTTTCCTTCCAGTGCCAGAGAAAGTTGGTTTCCTGAAATCAAGAGCAGCAAGATCGTCAGGACAACCTGCATATTGTAGTAATTGGCCAGGGTATGAGGAGCCCACTGGAGCTGCAGGGACCCTCACGGTCTGCCCCCTGGTGCCTGACTTCCCCTCGTTCCCTCTAGAGATACTGTCCATTCTCCAGATCGCAGCTTGAACACCCTCGACCTTGGGCCATGGGACCTAAGGGAGGAACTGCTTTTTCTCTTGGTTTTGCTGGTCACCCTGACTTGTGATCCGCTGCACGTTCCCTCCACTGAGTTTCACCCTTAAGTGAGAACCTACCCACCAACATCACCTGTCTCCCCCTGCCTGATATCTAGGAAATATTTCAGATGTGCCGAGTAAGTGAGCAAATGAAAAGTGTCACTTGGCATAACCAGCACCCTTGCCTCACACGAAAGACCCCGTAACCTGCACTTCCACCCACAACCTCCAAAACAGTCTGAGTCACGAGTCTGGGCCCCTGCAGCCAGGATGCTAACGGGTGCATGTGTTAAAAGAAAACCCTTTCAAGTAGCAGGAGACTTGGTGGCTTTCTCTGTAAGCACACAGTATGTGCTTTCTGTATTCATCTGTGTGACAAGTTCTCTGGGAACTTAAGGCTCGAGAGTCCAATCTGAATATCTACCTCAGTTTCTGGCCTTACTTTGTTCCAGCTACAGTTGCTCTCTCATAAATGGATCAGGGGGCAATCCATGAAGCCACTGCTTTCAAAACGTTCTCACACACACAAGTAAATATTGATGGCTAATCCTTTGTAAGCGAGCATCTACCTTCCTGGACACACAAGGTTTCAGGGTGGGATTCCAGAAGATAACAGAAAAGAATGACTCAAAAACCCACTTTCTGAGTGTTTTTTAAGTTCAGAAATTCAAGGATATCTAAGTCACATCCTGGAGAAGCTTCCCTCTTCATTGCTGTCACCCCAAAGCCTAAAAACATGGAGAAATGGGCTTTGTCATTTAAAACACTAGTGTTCGTCACTTTGTGTGCAAGCTGGGCTGATGCCATGAGGCCACACGGGGGCCCGGGAAGACACAGCTTTCCTCTGCATGGAGACAACTGTAGGCAACAGGATTACAGACCTGGCAGCTCTCAAGACCTTCACTCCGGGGCTTCCGCACTCCTGGGGGGGGGCGGTCGCAGGAAAATCACCGGGGACTGGACTGCACGTCCCCATTATCGTTCCTTACCATGGGGAAGGACACCTGTCCGTGGCACGTGGCACATGCTGAGGCAGGTCCCTTCCTGACAAAGCACACGCATCAGCCTTCTTTTCTCCTGAGGGCTCCAGCATGCGTTTCTAACTCTTGGGGATGGCTCGTTAAACCGAATGTCTGGGGCCTCCACATGGGAGGGTGCTGAGTGGCCAAGTCTCTGCAGCTAGTGTTGCCGGGGGTGGCAACTGGGGGCCTGGGTGATGCCCCCAGCTGGGGCTAGAACACTCTGGAATGTGTACACGGGCCCTCACCATGTGTTCCACGGCGAACTTGTGAATGCTCCATGTATAGAACAGGCCAGATGTCCAGACAGCTGACTCCCCATTGGGCCTCTGAGATGCACAGTCAGCGGGCAACTTGAGCAGGAGAAGCGGGGAGGAGGCGCCAGGCTTATCTTACCTGTCGGACGGCCGTCACGAATCTCTGTCCTCATTGGTCTCTAAGGCATCTATATCCATTCAAAAATACTGAGCGAGTGACTTCTAAATGCCAGTGACCCTTATGGGCAGATGCACCAGGAGCCAGGAGGTGATCTCCTGTGGGTCTCCTGTTTCTGCACATCTTGTGAGCAGGGGCACCAAACCCCTTTGTTCCAGACTAGCTTTTTGGGGATGTTGGTACAGGGAACAGCCTTGCAGGGCAGAGAACGAGTCTCCCAGCCAGGAAGCAGACTTTTTCCCCATGCAGCATGATAAAGTAAAGCCTTCTTCTGAGTCCAGGACCAGGGGACTCAGAGTCTTTGATAGCTAAGCCTTTCAGCCAAGTGAAGTCTATTAACCAAAAACCATAATTCCTGCTTATTAGCTTCTCGAGGTTGGGGGCTCTAGCGTTTTTTTTCAGTCACCCCAGGTGTGTCGGTGAGGAAAAACAGGTAGGCAAATCATGCTGGAACTTTCCTGCAGCCCACGGAGTTTATAGAATACATCTGAATCCATGTGATGTGATTATACAGATTATGGAAATGACATGACCAATGTGTGTACGGGATTCCTTGACCACGAGGCCACAGGAGCAGCTAAACTGCAATGTACTTCATTTTTCCAAGTTTTATGTCATTGTCTCCACTGCATTTTCTAAATTACGTATATTTATGAATAATATCAGCCTATGCTTTTTGTCACAGGAGAATTAATGAGCTCATAATAGAAAACAACCTTTTAAAAAGACTTTTTGTTTTAAAGGGGGGAGGGGAAAAGGGAGAGAGAGAGAGAAAATCTCAAGCAGATTCCTCATTGACCAAGGAGCCTAATGTGGGGCTCGACCTCAGGACCCTGAGAACATCAAGAAATCAAGAGTTGGATGCTTTACCAACACAGCTAACCAGGGACCACAAAACAGTCTTTTGATCAGTAAAATGCTGACAGTGGGCCCGAAAGGAATTATTTGTAAGGTTGTGGATTTGACACACATAAGTCTTAAATCTTGGTTCCACTCTTCCAAAACTACTTGTCTGTTGGCTCACCCATGCGCAGAGCCGTGAAGTTCCGACACATCGCTCCTACATGCGATTTCCCTCAGCTAAGCAGTGGGATGCATTTTCCTTGTGGTCTGAGAAGGGGCTGTGTAATTTAAGGAAGGAAGACCATGGTGAAGTATAAACCCCAGGAGAGAAGCAGGACAGTCCCACTGGAGGTCGGGAATCCTAGCGGCTGGCACAGAGTATGTCTCTGCAAATGCAGACGCGGAGACGGGGAGCGTGTCCGGCGTGGGGGTCCCGCTGCCATGAGCAGAAGCGCTGAAGCAGAAAGCATGCCCCACCGCCCAGCCCTCTTCGCAGCCATCTCTCCCCGATCCTTCAGTAATTCCCGGCCTCGTGGCTAAACACAGAGCTGGGAACCGGGAGCAGAACTCGGCGGTGCGATTTTGGATTAATTGTCACAGGGGACATTTGGAAAGTAATTGATTTCTCTAGTTGGTTTAACCCAATTTAAGAATCATGTCCAGACTGCATTTTATGGGTAAGATGGGATGCCAGGTGCCGTGTGTCCTGGGGCACAACGGCTGGACGGAGGCAGGGCGGACCCCTGGCGGCCGCCTGTAGTGCCGAACGCAGAATGATAAGCATGCTTCTCCGAATTATATCACTAACGAGATGAATGCCCCATGCCTTGCTGCACTGGCACCCAATGGCTGTCATGTGCTCGCTCTCACTTCTCTGTAAAAGCCGGTCTGGCCTTTGTACCGACCGTCAAAGCAATGACATTAGGCACACGCATTACAATATCAGGGTTGACTTTTTTAACAGAACTAATGATGTTTGCTTTTCCAGAACAAACACATTACACTGTGAATGCCCCTTTAAAGATGGAGTTGCCTCTCCACAGCGAGATCATGGTTTGAGTCAAACCCGAGGGTTTCCGCGACCCGTTCTTCTCCTGAGTTGTGTTGTATGAGCAGTGGCTTCCCAGTGCCTGTGTGGACCTCCTATCACAGCCGGTTCAGGCACCCGGCAAAAGACAGAGTGACCTAGGGACATGGTGGCATCTCCTGGACTCCATCATCACCTCCTGGCATTCCTGGATGGACTGAATTCCCCTCTGCCGGCCCAACATGCATCCACGATGCTCCCTGAAACACTTCTTTCCTTGACTGGGAATCCTTCTCAAGAAGAGCTTTCCCTTTTCTGTCCCTTCAGGAGACGCTGCTCCAGTGGCTGTCCAGCTGGAAACGCCTGGGATGCCCCATTGACCTTCCTGCCAGGACCCTGATGGGGCCAGAGGGACGGCTTTTGTCCATGGAGCGGATTGGTGCTCTGCTGCCACCTAGGGGACCTCTCTGCACACTGCAGGGCAACCTTGTCCACGTTCCCCAAACTTACCTGTCAAGTTCCAACTGCTGCCCAAGCTGACGAGTGGAGGAGGCCACTTGTCTTTCATCCATTTTCTTCTGCAGATGTCACCTGCTCTGACAGTAGTGAGGGCCGAGAGACGTCTGAGAGCATCTGCGTATGGGAGTGGAGCCCACCGCCCGTCCGCGTCTGCTGGTCAGCCCCAGCCCGGCCTTGCCATCTCTGGCTCTGGTCTGTGAGCTCAGCAGGGCTAACGGCACATCTGGGCCCCTCACATGGCCAGACAGGTATTTTCAGGATGGTCCTACAGAACCACAGTGCAAGCGGGAGGCCCAGCTTCCAAACCAGCCGCCGTGGTGTCCAGACACCATGGAGATGTGAGCCAGCCACAACCATGGGGCAGAGCTCCAGGCTCTGCCCAGGGCACTGCGCTCCTAGGTAACTGGCAGGGGAGGCCGTGAAGGGGACACAACTTGGAAGCCCCTAAACAAAATCTCGGAGGAGTCCCAAACCCCAGCCGCAGGTGGACTGCCCAGGAAGCTTCTAGAGAGCAGCCCCCGTGCTGTTCTCACGGGCCCCAGGAACTGCTCCAGTCAGGTCCAGTAAGACACCCACGCACAGAAGCGACTGTCCTGAAGGAAGGAGTGCATTATCCTCAGCGTTCCCTAGAGACAGTAGGTACCGGGGCCTCGCGAGCCAGCCAGGGAGGCCCTACGTGGGCAGAGGCAAGGGCACCAGAGCTGCAGTGTGGTTTCTGCAGCAGTGAGTCAGGGTGCTCGGGTTTAGAATTAGTTAGTCTGGGTAATTTCAGCAGGCTGTGGGGCCCAGGAGCTCTGCTTCCACAAGGGGTAGTTGGCCCGGGGGTGATTTGTGGAGATGGCTAGTGTGAGTGTGACAGCCCAAGAGAGGACGCGGTCTGGCCGATTCTGAGCTCTGGATTGGTTGGGTTGCATTGGAAAGACATGCTCCTATGCTCCTTGCTTACCCCTCTTCCTAGAGAAGATGCTGGAAGACTCTGTTGGCCAACTCTGGGAGGGGAAACTCTCCCAGCATCACTAAGGACCACTATGTCAAAGCCTCCGAATCTGGAAAACACGAAGTCAAGACTATGTGGAGGCAACGTTCCCAACCCTGGCTGGGGCCCTGCTGCCAGCGTCACATCCCCAGAGCCTCTGAGGCCCAGCCCTTGGCAGCAGGAATCCGTAGTGTCTGTTTCTGAGAAGCAGGGGCTGAGCCGCCAGGTCTGAGGACAGTTGAGAGGGAAATCTTGAGGCAGGACACAACTGAAACCCCTAGGAGGAGAAGCCTGTGTCCTTTCAGAAGCTCAGACACGAGAGAAGGGGAGTGGTGCTCAGTGGCCGAGACAGCAGGAAGCACACCCCAAAATAAGAGACCCTGCTTCCTTCTGGAAAGCCATTAGAATTGTAACTATCGCCTGATGCCTGACAGTGGTCCGGGTGACAGGGAAGGGGAGAAATAAAAGAAGAAGGAGACGTTGCTTGTTTCCACCTCTGCTAGGTTCACAGTCCAGCTGCAGAGGTTACAGAAGAATCAGGACAAGAAAACAAGGGAACAGGTGTTGTCCTGTATGTGCGCGTCTCCTTGTCCACAGTGGCGTCCCACGCAGAAAGCAAAGCCGCTCATGCCAGCTGACATCCATCTCTTGTTGCAAAGCTTCAGCAGCACATACACACACACACACACACACACACACACACCGCGGACACTGAGAGTGAGAAGGGCGGTGGCCCCAGCTCTTCTCCAAGAACCAGGAGCCCTGGCTTTGCCCCCACTTTTGTTTTCAGTGGCTTGACACTTACCCTGCTTTCTCTTTGATTGGGCCCTGCGTTCCTTCCCTCTATTCTGACTATAGATCCTGCTGCCCACCACGTGCGGGTGCCATCCTGTGTGAGGATCTTTGATGAATGCTCCTTGAGCGGGAATGGCTGGCATCTGAAATACCTAATAGCAAATACTCTTTCAAAAGCCTGTGATGGTTCCTGTTCACGTGGACCATGGATGAAAGTATCACCCTTTCTGGCTATGCCTGGGTATTTTCAACATTCAACCTTTCAAAGTGCACCACGTGGGAAATGGCAGCTCCTCGGTGCTCCTGCGTTGGCCTGGACATCTAGGAAGGAACATCTTATCTGTGAGCCGGCTCTGTCCCTTTCATTTCCGTGTGACCTGCTGTTTCAACCTAGCACATGTCTTTCCCCTGGGATTTTTAAAAAAGTACAGTTGATAGACTATATCCTATTAGTTGTCAGGGGGCACAAACTAGTCCTTTGATATTTTTATCCATTGCAAAATGATCGCCATGATGTCTGGTTAGCACCTGTCACCACACAGCATTAGTACGGGAGTAGGCACCACATCCCTCATGCCATGCCCCATGCCCCATGGCCTCTTTCGTAAAGCGGATCGTGGACCTCTTGCTCCCTTTCACATATTCTGCCCATCCCCCAACACCACCCTGCCCACCCTGCTTTGGTAACCCGCAGTTTGTTTCCTGAATCTGTGACTCTGTTTCTGTTTTGTTCTGTCTGTTCATCTGTTTTGTTTCTTGGATTCCACATAGGAGTGGAAATCATATGATAACTGTCCTTCTCTGTCTGAATTATTTCAGCCTGATAGCCTCCAGGTCCGCCCATGTTGCTGCAAATGGCGCAATCTCATTCTTTCTTACTGCTGAGCAGTATGTCTCGTGTGTGTGTGTGTCCATGTGTGTGGGCGTGTGTGCGTGCATGTGTGTGTGTGCGCGTGTGTGTGCGTGCATGCGTGTGTGTGTGCGTGCATGTGTGTGCGTGTGTGCATATACATACACACCACATCTTGTTATCCATTCACCTACTGATGTTTTCCTTCTTTTTTTTTTTTTAAAGATTTTATTTACTTATTTGGCAGAGAGAGATCACAAGAAGGCAGAGAGGCAGACAGAGAGAGAGAGAGAAGGAAGCAGGCTCCCGGCTGAGCAGAGAGCCCGATGCGGGGCTCGATTCCAGGACCCTGGGATCATGACCCGAGCCGAAGGCAGCGGCTTAACCCACTGAGCCACCCAGGCACCCCAGTTTTCCTTCTTTTAAAAAAATATTTATTTATTTGAGAAGGAGAGAATGAGAGACAGAGAGCACAAAAGGGGGAAGGTCAGAGGGAGAAGCAGACTCCCCACTGAATAGGGAGCCCGAAGCAGGACTCACTCGATCCTGGGACTCCAAGATCATGACCTGAACTAAAGGCAGTTGCTTAACCAACTGAGCCACCCAGACACCTGATGTTTCCCTTCTTGGTTTGTAAAATCTCGTGGATATCATGGCATATAATTTTTTTTTCCATGCTGCTGCTTGAAATTCTCAACCTTTATTTTAATCTTCTTCTTGGTGCCTACTTTGTTTTACTTGTTCCCAAGAAAAACAAAAACACCTGTGCTCCAAGATAAACCATTAAGAACATTTTGTTTTGTTTCCTCCTGTTCAGCTCTAAGCCATCTGTGATTTTTTTCTGGACATGGTGTGGGGCAGGGATTTGAATCAGCTCCTGTTCTCAGAGTGATTCTCCAGCACAGACGTTCCCTGTGTGCCCTTTCTGCGTTTACCTGATCGCAGCGTGTGCGTGTGCCAGACGCTGAGGTGGACCTCTGAGGACTCCATGTCCGGTTGGTCCTTGTCCCTGTTCCATAATAGCCGCCACATTATTGATCAACTCGTCTTATGAAAAGTACTTAGCAGAAATATCAACATGCTTCTGCTCCTTTAGAAATTATTTCTAGAACGTGTAATCTTGTGAAATGGATTGAAGTGCATTTTTGTGGACGAGTTGGAGATCGTGGCTCTGCCCCACGCTGTGTGACTTCTGCTCCGTTCCTTCGCTCCCTCTGCCTGTTTCCTCATCCTTGAAACAGAGGAAATGAGCAAACCTCCTCCACGAAGTGTTTGTGAAGATTAAATGAGTGAATACATTTGAAAGGTTAGCAGCATGTGTGGTTTGCAGTGAGTGCTCAGTGTGCAGGGGCTAAAGGAGCGTCGGGTTCAGTAGCACAGGCACAATTGGCCTCGTAGCCGGCCCGGTGCCTCCAGGACCTGCGTGAGGCACCGTCACGGCTCCCAAACCAGTGGGAAGGACCGTGGCTGAGAGGACATACTCTGGCTGATGTCACAAACCATTATTTTGCAAAGAGGATAGAAATCAGATACCGATTCTATTTCCTCTCTAGTCGCATGGCCTATCAGGTTGTAGATGCAGAGAGTGGAGTATTTTGGGTTTAATTTTAAGGGCTGTGTTTGGATGATCTCTGGAGAAATTCAGTCAGTTTCTGTGTTGGTTGGTCTATTTGGTTGGTTTTGGTTTGCTCTTTTGTTGGGATTTGCTTCTCTCCCTGGATATTTTCAAGTTGTCCTACTCCTCTGAGGTTTCTGGTTAGCCCTGAAGGGCTAACTGGTAAAGGTCTAGCTGCCCCTGGGGGTCTCTGGGACCAGGTCTTACGAGCTGTGCTCCCCAAGCCCCTCGGGAGCTGGGACACGGCACAGGTGCTAGTCTTTCTGCGGCTGGACATTAGAACATCAGCCTCTGTCCCCGGAGGAGGGAGATTCAAAATGCTTCCCTTGATATCACATCCCACACCATTCAGCACACAAATCCCCCTGAAGGTGTGCAGGGTCCAGAGACAATGGTTTCTTTTTTTTCTCTCTCTTTTTTTTTTTTTTTTGGAAGATGTTATTTATGTATTTGACAGAGAGCAAGAGGGCACAAGCAGGGGGCGGGGCAGGCAGACAGAGAGGGAGAAGCAGACTCCCTGCTCAGCAGGGAGCCCAACACGAGTCTCGATCCCAAGGACCTCAGGATCATGACCTGAGCTGAAGGCAGATGCTTTATCCACGGAGGCCCCAGGTGCCCTGAGGACGGTTTTCTGATTCTTCCCTGACCGGCCCAGGCTCATCACTCAGCTTTCTGTGAGGTTGTCCTGGGGACGCTCCCGGGTCTTTGAGGAATAATCACATGGTGGATCTCCTTTCTCCCCTACTCCCCCACCCTTCAATAGATTTCTTCCCAAGCTCCCCAAAGAGCCCCCACCTCTGCCGCCGCCTCCATTCCAAGCACATCAGTGAAGCACTACCCTCTTCCACTGTCCCAGTTCTCTGCCCCAGCAGCCACGGCCCATGGAGGAGTTGTGTGTGGAAGGTGGAGCTCAGGCCATCAGACTGGTCCCAGAGTCTTGGGACCAAGCCATGAGCAAGCCTGGGACAGAGGAGCCAGTGGGATGCAGGGGAGGCAGGAGGGGTCTTCTCCTTCACAGTGCATTTCTGCCACTAAAATAAAGCCTGCCTTTTCCTCTCCAAGGATGAGTGTGTGTAGAAGGCAAGGGAAGGGAATATTCTTTCTGATGGCAGATGTGCCTCCGTATGCAGACCAGGGTCTCCAGTCACCCCTGCCGGTACCCTCGTCCCCACTCCACCCTGGTGGCGTCCCCGTCTGCAGGAAGCAGACAGCTCCATGCACGCACGCTCAGTAACACCATGTCCCCAGCCTCCTGACCGACGCCTCTCCCCCAGCATCGTGTTCTTTCTCACAACCAACACGATCTCTTTCCACTCTGCATGATCTGATTTGAAATCCACTTTTTCCTTCCAAAGCATGGTTTGCTCCTCTTTGTTTTCCGGTTAGTGCTCTGACTTCTGAAAGACCAAGAGCCAAAGCAGGGCTTTTCCCAGGCCCCAACTACAGACTCGTCTCAAAGTGTTCCCAGAGAAGAGTGATACCTTCGGTTCCAAAACTTTCACAGGGTCCGTCCACCTAACGGAGAGACGACAAGTGAGCTGGAGCATCCTGAGCTCCAGACCCATGAGGCAGCCAGGAATGTGCCAAAGGGCTCAGCACCCTAGATCCGTCCACGGTGACACCGGCCTCTTCTGCTGCTGGAAACACTAAAGTTCGGGTTGCAAGAAATGACGTACTTGTCATGAAGGGATGCTGCTTTATGGAACATTTTAATTTGTAAGGAGTGAGTCAAAGATTCGATGTAGTCACTTGTCACAAATTCAATACAGAATTATGATACATTTCCATGTTGCTTTTTTAAAATATATATACATATATAAAACTCGAAGCTCTTTGCTATTTGATTCTGCTATTGGTTTCTTATCATCACAATGCCTCTGTGGTTTATACACATTCTCCAGCTTCCAGCTTCTTCTGAACAGATGCTCTGAAGAACCCTCAGTGGGTGGCCCAAATCAGAGGCCGGGAGAGAAAATCCCCATTGGAGGAATTGATTCCCTGATGGAACAAACTCAGGGTTCCCTTGACATAGAATCCTTTGTCTGAGAAAGTTCCTACTGAGCTCAACAATTAGGCAGGGACTGTGTTATCGAGATTCCCGAACAATACTTGGAATTATTAGCCCCGTTGGCTCTGAGCTGTAATATACTCAACCACGCAGGAAGAGTTTACATCCAGAAATGGTGGTGATGTCATGCTTAAGTTGTGTACATAAAAAAGAAGTAGTAATAATATCACGGAAGTCTGCAAGTCAACTAAAAATCTTTGATTCTGATAAAACAGAAAAAGTGGTGCACTTGGCAATCAGGCTCTATGAGGCGGGTGGACTGTGTGATTTCATACCGACTATTGTCCTGTCGGTTAGTCTGGGGAGCAAGTAGCACAAGCCTACCTCAAACAACTTGGGTAAAGAGGACTTGGGTCACAAGAGGTTGTTGTACACTTGGATCCTGAGAAGGATCGTGACGGACTTGGGCTTGGGGGCAGGTTAGGACTGAAAATTAGAAAGTTATCTCGCTGCTTTCTGACTGTGGCATTTATATCCTACAGAGCAGGTGTGCCCAGAATGGTCATCCGTCTCTCGCAGACCAGTGACAACGCGACCTGGCATTCCTCTGGCACCCCATATCCAGACACTTCGGGGGGCTCGACCATTGGCTTTGCCTTACTTAGGAATCAAAGCTGGATGAATGCACTGGCCCAGGAGGAGAGGAGGGACAAGGAGCGAAGCATTGTCCCTGACTTGGGTGGGTCATTGTACCTGCTCCCGTACCAAGAGGCATGGGTGAGGCGGGCAGCTCCTTGACACTTCCTAGGATGGGATTCTGGACCAGAAAGATGGATGGGATTCACAACAGATAAAAATAGCCTTGAGAAATTCCTTGTGGCTCCTGCCTTATAAAGTTCTTCCTTAGTCTGCATTCGTTGTCACCCTGCGCAACGCAGCGTTTTCATCCTCCTCCTCTTAGAAATAGAAGGCTGAGATTTGGTCAAAAATCTAGCTTCTTGGATTACACATTTCAGAAAGTTTTAATTTATTATGACACGAAGTGAAACTGATTTGTATCCACAGTTTGACAAGGGGGACCGGGAGAGCCTGTGACACCGGGGGAGCCTCTGACACGTGTGCGTCCGCTGACACGGGTGTTGGGGGTCTGCAGAGCTCACAATCTGTCTTTCAGACAGTGACGGTCCCCGTAAGTTCAGCACCGTGTTCTTGGTGAGGCCCGGGACCTTGTCACGGACTGGCACGCGTTTTGTGGCAGAAGCTGGACACACTGGCTACCAGAGAGCAAACGGGAAGCATCCTGTTACAGCTAAATTAGGAAAACACAAGCATCCGCGCAAGGGTGTCACCATCTGCGTGAGGCAGCAGGACCAGCACGTCGCCGCTGTGGCAGGTGGACGGAGGACCTGTCACATCAGCAAGAACTGAAACGCGGTGAACGGAAGCCAGGCAGTTAGAAAGGACATGTGTGCACTGCACGTCTGCAGTAGCCTAGGGAGGCCACTCACAGAAGCAGCGCTTTTCAAGCGGATTAGCAGCACTTGACCCGAGCCACCGTCTTCGCTATTCCTGCCTGGCACCTGGCCTCCCCAAGGGTCTCGGGGGCCAGAAGAGCCCGAGCCAGAGCCGAAGCTCAAACTGCAGGCCCAGCGGAGGAAAGCTGCTCTACTAACCAGGTCTAGAGCCCAGACACCATGGCAGTTTCTAGAAGCAGGGGCCCGGGGAGTCATTCAAAGACCCTGAGTCTATTGCTGAAGATAAGTCGTTGCAGATCAAGCCGCTGCCCACCCTGCTCGCTCTGTCAGACTGCGGGGCACACTCATCGGAGGCAGATACAATGTCACATTTCCCTTTGTGTAGGGTCCTTGGCACACAAGCTACCGGGGATGGCGGATAGATGCCTTTTTGTGTTTGTTTTGTTTGTTGGTTTTTGTTTTGAATCTTTTACTTTTTCATTTAAGAGAGAGCAGGAGTAGGAGTGGAAGGGGCAGAGGGAGAGGGAGAAACAGATTCCCCATGGAGCAGAGAGTCCAACATGGAGCCCCACTCAGGACTTACCCAAAATGTTCAGCAGAAAATGGATGCCATAATCTGCTTGGGCTGCCATAACAAAATACCATGAGCTCGGTGCCTTAAACAAGGACCATTCATGTCTCCCTGCTCTGGAGGCTGGGGGTCCAAGATCAGGGCTGGGCAGGTTCAGTGTCTCCTGAAGGCTCTCCTGGGCGTGCGGACAGCTGCTTCCTTCTCGTGTCCACACATTCTTTCTGAGCTCGTGCTTCCCTCCTGTCTGTTCCCCCCTGGAAGGACAGCAGTCCTATTGGATCAGGACCCTACCCTTATGGCCTCAGCTGGCTGTAATCACCTCTTCAGAGTCTAGGTCTCTACATGCAGTCACAGTGGAGGTTAAGGTTTTCATATATGAATTTAGGGAGGATGTGATTTCATCCTGAGCCAGAAAGAACTCCTCTAGTAGCTGGTCACTTATTTTTCTGAGCTGCAAATTCAGAAAACGCTCTTAGGAGAACACTGCCATGATTTTTTTTTTTTTTTTTTAATTTCCTAAGATTGACACGAGGACCAGCCTCCCGGATCTAGAGCAGATCCCATGACCTTTGTAGCCAAAGCCCAAAGTGTCACCTGTGACCAGCAAACTGTTCTGCGAGGGCTGTTGACAGTTCCGAGCACCTGGAAGGACCAGGGACCCACAGCAGGTGTTCCTCGGCTGCCGAGGCGAGCCTGCAGAAGGGAGTGTGTTGGTGCACACCTTGCTGCTTTCCTAGCCAGAAGGATGGAGTCTTTATGTACCCCTTTGTCACGGACCCAGAGTTTCTACCCCCCTGGAGAGGAGAGGCCTGATGTGAAGCTCTTGATTATTATATAAGTGCCTGACATTAAACCTTGCCAAGGCACCCAATTCAGCGACATCCATCTCTCACAAACATGCTGCAAGCTGCAGGGAGCGACCATTAGAACAACCAGAGAAGGCGGAGACTTCCTCACGCCCCACCCCCCAACTGCCAGCCCCACGAAGGGCCCTTTGTAGAAAGCTCTGGGTGTCGAGGTTACAGAGGATTTGAGTGACCCCACTTCACCCTCCCCACACCCTACTTCCTGCCCTTCCGTTTTAGATTACCCTCCAGAGAGCCCCTGAGTCCGAGGCCCTCCACCCCCGGCTCCGGGAGCGCAGAGCCCGGGACTGCTCTCGACCCACGGCCTGGCTGTGGGTCTCAGATGTGCTGCGTAGCCTGCAGGACCTGTGAGTCATAAATCTTGTTCCCCAAGTTCCTGGATGCTTTTTGCCGAAGTGTAACCTGTGATCGTAATGAGAACCGCGAGGGCCGTGAGGGCCCCACCGGCTCCAGGAGGGGACGTCTGGGGCTCACGGCAAAGGTGGCAGGCCTGGGCGGGTGCCTCCTGCCTTGCTGTCCAAGAGCATCTTTATTAATCAGTAAAGACCAATGCAAGACCCCGAAACCCACATGCCGTGGCCCCACCCCCAGCGTGATTGGATTTGGAAACAGGGCCCTTGGGAGGTGGTGCGGATTGGGTGAGGTCCTGCGGCAGGCCCAGCAGGGGGCTTACCCTCCACCCCCCTGCCCACCACCCCTGCCCAGGCTCAGGTGAAGGCTCTGTAAGCTCACTAGAGCAGGGGGACATCCGCAGACCAGTTAGATGGCTCCCAGCGGAGCCCAATCTGCCGGCTCCCTGATCCGGGACACCAGCCTTCTGAGATGCCCGGTCTTCAGGGCTTTGTCACAGCAATCCGAGCAGACTGGGACAGTGGTTCCTGCGGCCACAGCGCAGAAGAACACACTTCTCAGGGGCTGTAATTTTTTGCCATCATTCACTTGGGTGCGAAGAAACATCACAACAGCTCCCACAACAAAAGGGCTACTCAACAGTGACATTCCGGACAGATTTGGGGTCACCCAGCCTCCAGGGGACAACATGTTCTCTAGATGGTAAAAGCGAAAGGAATTGATCCTTTCCTCAATTGATCGAGGAAGCTTGTCCAGTTTGATTTTTACTAGAAATACTGGTCGAATCTTCCCAGCATTTAGTGAGATAAGGAAAGCACAGGTCAGGGGAAGAAGCTCTGAACCGCTTTGCTGGCCAGAGCTGACATCCTGGGATGCTCCAGAATTCCCACTGGTCCTAGGGTCTGGGGCTGCTGTGTCCATCTGGAGCATAATCCAAACAGCTTTTAGAAATGAAGCCTTTCTCCCACAGACCTACGTGGTTTCATCCAAACCTGAAACAGTAACTAAACATAAAAGGCTCCTAAGCAACGTTATGGCAGAAAGCAAGGATTCTAGGTGTTTCTGAATCCTTTTCGAATCCCTTTTTTAACTGGAACCCAGAACTTTGATTCTGTGTTTGAGAACCATGACAGCCTCCTTGGGACCTCAGAGGTCTACTGTTCCGTGAGCCGAGCTGCCCTTCCCTTGTGATGCTCTGACCGCAGCTGTCCTGACAGACAGCGTCAGATCATCTGGCCCCCACCAGTTTCCCGGAAACTCTGAAGTACAGCACAGGAGGGCGTTTCTAAAATGCTGTCAAGATAACACGGTTTTACTTGACGTTAACCAGTATAACATTAAAAAGAGAAAACATTCTTGCAGGTCAAAAAAGTTGGGGAAACGTTACGTGAAGTGACCATCTCCCTTCCGTTTCTCAAGGTCACGGTTTCCAGAACGCGTAGATACGGCGACCTCTGTTGGTCTGCAGGGAACAAGGTGTTCCATGTTTGCCACACGCCCTCGTGCCCCAGGCTGGGGCCCCGACTGTGACCAGGGCTGCAGGTGAACTCGTCCTGACCATAGGCTTCAGCAGCAACAGCAGAAGTGGGGCGCCCTCGCCTTCGCACCCCAATTCACCCAGGAGGAGGCATTTAAAATGCTGCCCCTACTCGTGCATAGAAATGGGTGAGAAAAGCCAAGGTTCCTGTGGTTTAGTTAAATGGCAAGAGTATTGGTAAGCATGCGGATGTGAGCATTCAGACTTGAAAAATAAAAATGTAAGCGCAGAATTTCATATCCGATGGAGGGGACCTGGGAAGGGCTGTGGGAAAATGATCTCTGGGCTTCGTTAGGCAGAAAATTGTGGCAATTTGGAAGTCAGATGATTTAGCAGATACAAAGCCAAGTAAAAATACTAATTGGCATATTGGCATGTGTGGCAAGAGCTGTGCTGGAACCCAATCGATGAACCACCAGTGAAATGATTTTCTATACCAACTGTGTCATCAAAAAATTTTCACATTTTGAATGTCAGAAAACAAGGAAAGAAGGTTCATACATCACTGCAGCGTCCGTGAGGATTTCTGGGAAGCCCTTCTATTTTGTCTACTTGGTAGTGAATATGCAATTATATTATCATTTTTATTTTTTGATTAACAGGGTTTTGTGATGCTTTTTCAATTAAAATAAGGGTTTATTTTCATATATGTTTTTGTTCATGTATCTCATTACCACTAATGGAATTATAAAACAAATAAATTGCTAATACTCGTGTTTTGCCATCTGATTGCAACACAATAATTGAAAATGCATTTTTGTGAGTGATTTTCTGGTCCAGGCTATGTCCCAGACACCACGTCGGTGTTGTGAACCCAGAGCGTCCCTTCCCCTATGCAGATGTTGAAGATGCATGGAATCATAAGGACAAGAAACTCTTCCAAACTATTTGTTCAGGGTGGTCGTTGCTGTGTGCTGAAGTTAAGGTTTTCCCACAAGATTCGGATGGGAGGAGGGAAGCAGAGACTGCATTATCCTGGTGATGCCACAGGTAGACTGGGGGCCATGCCCCGGATTCCTGTTTGAAGTCATGGAGTCATTGAATGTAACTGCGTGTCAGTCTTCCCAATGGTGCACTCAGTGTCTTCCCCTTCGCCCGCCATGCTCCGTGGTATGTGTTGAACCATCCCTGCTGCCCACGTGCAGACAGAAACATGCCCCTATGAAGGACTGCAAAAGGAAAGAGCCGTTTTGTTCTACTTGGGAAAGACATCTGCAGAATACGCACCACTACTGCTCAAATTCGTATCATTTTAATTGAAAATTTCATTGTTACTCAAAAACAGAAGCAGGCCTGTAAGGATAGAAGACACAGGGGTGGTTGCCAGAGGGGAGGGGGTGAGGGGAGAGGGAGGTAGAGGCTTCCAGTCATGGAATGGGTAAGTTATGGTGATGGAAGACGCAGCCCAGGGCATAGGGTGAATCGTACCGGACCAGTGTCGTGTGGTCCCTCATGGCAGCTACCCTGTGGGGAGCGGAACCTACAGAAACAGCGAATCACTGTATTGTGCACCTCACACTGATGTAACTAACACTGCATGCCAACCGTACTGAGATTAAAAATAATAATAAGAAGAAGAAAATAAATGACATTGCCGTTAAAACGCCTCCTTTGTTCTTAAAGAGAGTGTACAAAAGGAGCCATAAAAACACGGTCCGTCTAAACCCTACAAAGACAACTCTCAGGTGAAAACCAAAATGAAAAAAGAAAGAAAGAAAGAAACCAAAGTAAAGCAGAAACCAGAATTGAAAGTGTCTTAGAGATGTATTTTTGTCTTAAAATCGAATGGACTTTTATTCTTCTAGCAGAAAAAAGGGGAGAGAGCAGATGTCACTGACTCACACAGCACTGAGAATATGTGCCTTATCGTGGGAGGAGGCTGTTGCTCTTAGACAAATGAATCGCCCATTCAGATGTAGGCATTTGCTTTCAGTTTTGAAAGTGAGTCCAAAAGTCATCTGCAATATATCGCTACTTTAGGAGTAAATCACTGATACACTAATAGCCCTGATGGATCCATTTTATTTGATTAATCAAGTCGCTTGATGGGGTTCCAATGTTTTGGGTTCACAAGGGAGATTGGATTGCATGATGCACAATTTTTCACGCTGATTCCTCTAATTACCAAACGTTAATGCAGTTTCTGGTCAAAAATCACAAATGTATTTCATTTAACAAATGCTTCCTTCGCCACAAACAAAGCCCTTGAGGTATGCTTTTAGAGGTGGGGATCGTTTTCTTCTTTGGCATTACCTAATCTGATAAAGTACAGCCAGATGATTCAAAGTGAAAATCCAGATGCAGAAAAAGACTTTCAATGTTTCAGAGCACTTTTTAAAATTCCTACTGGCTACTCTATCATGCTGTGTCATGGCAACTTTGCCATACGTGATTTAACTTGAATCAGTGGTAGAATTAATGTAGCTAGTTCCAATGTCCAAGGGTGAAAATTATGTTTGCTGAAAATGCAGGGCATTCAGGGCAGAATTTTCTCTGTGGCAGATCCTGAAACAGATCTAATCTAGCTGTGTGAAAAATGCAGCACAGAAAGAGGATCCCTCGGGACTCATTTGGAAGGAGGTGCCCATGAAAGCCCTGAATTAGCTCTTTGGGAAGAATACAAAATAAAGAGGGCGTTAGTAGATAAAGCAGGAAATCCAGAAATGTCCACAAGCAGGAAAAATCCCCTCTCCTCAGCAGGGTTTCAGGATTGATGACCTTGAGCACAAGAAGGGACCTCGAGGAATACAGGTTCCCACAGGAAAGAGAACGATTTCTTCTTTAGGAGCAAACTAGAGATGTTTTCTGTCTTTGTGCAGGGTATAGCGAGGCATCTTCCCCAGGCCAAGACCTCTGACATGGAAGTGAGAGGGACAACGGTCTGTATGAACTAAAGTGCCCTGAATACACGGGCATCAGGACACAGCGCTGAGTGAGCCCCGAGTCCTTTCATGTCCGATGCACAAAGAGGAACCCCTCTGGCTAAAATAGTTTTGGAGTCTCCCCAGGTCTGGGTGGTGTCTCCATGCAGCCTCCATATTTCATGGTTGATTTTCCATGGACCCCATCACCTTCTGTTAGTCATATTTTTCCTGTAACTCGGAACCAGCAGTGACGACCTGATGGATGTGAGGCAGGAGAAGAAACAACCTGGCTCGTCTAGCAAAGCAAACACTGCACTGAACAAGGTTAAACAGGCGAAGATTTTGTTCAAGGTTTTCCAAGTAGGGGTGGGGGACTCGAACTCAGTCTGGTGGCAAGGGGTCAATTTTCATAATGAGCTGATGGAACAGCACTGCTGGGTATGAGGGAAGATGTTGGCCGCAGAAGTGCCCCCAGCACTTTGAGCTGTTTCTGCATCTGCAAAGGTTTCTGTCCCTGATTAGGCCATCTGTGTTTGCTCACTGTCACCCACCAAACGAAGGCTCCGACCCTCCCACAGAGACAGCGAGACGTAGCTGCTATCTTCCTTCATGATTATGTCTCAAAGGCACGGCGCTCAGTGTCTTGAAAAAGAAAGAAAAGAAAAGAAAAAAAACTGAAAAGAAAAGAAGAAAAAGACATCACTAGGTTATAAAAGTGCAAGAGGATTTTAAGAGTTCCGTGTATATCAAAGGCACAGGAAAAAGAACTTACAATTGCAAGTTTCCCAAAGAAAATACTCAAAAGCAAGGGAGATCATGGGCCAAGACTCAAGAAGAAATCTGTCTAGAGTTTAGTCAAGCCGAGGGGGATTGTAAGGTCACCCCAGACAAGTGCATGAACTAGATAGAGACTGGAGAGTTTTTTCAAAATGGCAATAAACAAAGCAATACTACAAACAAAAAATAAATGAGAAAACAAAACACGATCTCAATGCAGGAAGAGCAGGAACCCAACCCGAAAACCGGCACCTCTCGGAAAAGCCTGGCGCAGCACTTGTGTCACGTTCACCCATGAATTACAGGCACGCTGCCAGGCTCCCAGCCTCTTCAGACCCTAGCAGAGCCTTTGCTGACTTTGTCGGACTCACTTCCTGCCATCAAAATCACAAAGTGGGGCTCCCCGGGGATTTCCAAGAGCTAAGCCTGAAATGGTGGTCATGTCATATTGTCATGACTATCAGGGAGACAGGCAGGCTGTCTGCAGCCGGCCAGGTTTGCCCTGCTGTTCCGCCTGGAATAGACAACCCATGAGCTCTCACACGTTGTGGGCAGAGCATGTGGGTTCCACCATAAGTGTGGCTTGAAAGTGGCAACTATGGCTACCAGGCAGCTCCCAGGATCTCCAGCCATGACCTCCGGCTGAACAGACTTTGGGAAGAATGGACTCAGCACGGTGCTGCCCCTGGCCTCACTCAGCCTCTGGGGGTCCACATCATTGCCCTTTCCCTCAAGCCAGAGACTCGTGAAGAGCAGAAACCTGCAGGCAAGGGTGTGTTTCAAACATCACCCAGTCCGAAGACAGCCGGGCAGACAAGTCCAGCAGCCAGTCGGGTGCGGAAGTATAGAGATTCGCAGACCGTCTGGGTACAGACAAAGAGAAATGAGAAGAGAAGAGTCGAAGGTGGTGGTTGGAGAAACAAGGATCCAAGGGACCAGAGCACGGCTGCATCGTGCGAGCAGAGCACAGGGAGGGGAAGCCACCGCACCAGAGAGGATCACACGGGCACAAACAGAACAGAGGGAAGCTGAAGGGTGTTCCAAGGTCAGATGCTACCTGCAAAGATGGGAAGAGCCAGTCCGTTGGCTTCCTGGCCCCTCACCAGGACCTGGGGAGAGGAGTGTCCACAGGGTCGGTGGAAGACCCCCGGCCTCGGCTTGGGTACCGGGAATCAGAGAGGGGGAGCAGGAAAGACAAATGCAGCCTATTCTACCAGAACCACATCACAAGGAAGAGGAGAAGGTTCATATCAGATCTGAAAAAACACCAAGACCAAGAGAGGCTGGAGGTGTCCTGTTGTCAGTTGGTTGTTTATGATGTAGACGTGAGGGTGTTTCTCTGGGGATGTTTGCAAAGAGACAGAAGGAAAGTCTGGACATCGGAGGCCCGGACACGCTAGGACCAATGACAGAGAGAGCCGCAGGGAGAACAGGAAGAGCCACGGACCCTGGAGCAGGTAAGGCCAAGGGTCGTGGCTGCTGTGGTCTGAGAAGAAACTGACTAGGGGTGAAGGCACTAGTCAATACTGGTTATTTTGTTCGTTCATTTGTTTTTCGTTTTGTTTTGTTACGTCAGTGGAGAAGGCCTTGGTGGAGGATATACATTGAAGTCAAGGATCAGTTTTGCACTGGGGCCCAACTAGATCAGAAAGGCCACTGGCCCAAAGGGCCCAGTAGTGCACGGATCTCCAGGATCCCTCACGGCCTGGGTGTGGGTGCTTAGGGAGGACAGACAGCCACATGACGAACACGAGGTCATTTCCGAGGACATGTCCAACTTTAGCATCATATAGTTTGAGCAGGAGTGTGAAGCCTGGAAAGGGCAGATGGGAAGATAGAATGTTGGCATCAGCAGAGAGGAAAGGTCCCCTGTCTTGTTCCCTTCTCTGCCAACAGAGAACAGAGACTCTTCCTCCGCATGTCCCAGCACCAGGAGAAATTTCTAGCTTCTTGTCCCCTGCTCCCATTCTCTCTCTGCCCCCAGAAGGAGCAGCTAATCACCTCGAGTTCTGGGTACAGGTCCCTGGAATGAAGATGAGTTCCACTCCCTTGGTTTTGCTGTCCCCTCTCCTGGGTTTCCTATCCTCAAGGAATTCCTTCTCCTCCGCCGTCTCCTCCAGGGGGCCGCAGGGCAGAGTAGGGCTCTCTGCACTCCCCCAGGAGAAGCCAGAACCAGCCAGGCACGCTGGTGGGGAAGTTGAGTTGAAGCTGCATTGTGGTCTCAGCTGCTGAGACCCCTCTCCTGCACAGGGTAATTATTTAAACACTGATGGTTTAACCTTCCTTTGCAGTCATCTGTGCTTTGCAAGCTGCCCTGTTGCCCACGAAGGGCAGCAGGATGAGGTAAGATGTTAATGGCAAGCCTGCCAGCACTTTCCCAACAGGCTGACCCACAGAATTTTCTGGTTCAGGGGAACTGAAGTGAGACATGGTCATCTTGACTTATAGTTTCCCCGGGGACCTCGGTGGGCCAGCCCTGATCAGAACTTGGACATGGTGAAGATCATTCTAGAGGCCAAGTAGCCTTTTCTGCTCAGGTGTCGGCCCAAGGGTAATCCCTAGATCAAACGTGAGAGCGCAGGAGATGTCCAGAGGGGTGCATGGGCTCCTCCCGGCCCGCAGCCCAGCATGGGAGCCACACGGGGTCCCCGTAGGAGAGCCCCACCGTCAGAACCAGTTCGGGCCATCAGATGACTTCTGGCCGATCCGGATGGTGATAGAGAACACCCCCCCCAGATGTGGAGGATAGGAAGACGATGCTCCTTGGACTTTGGTTTTACAAATCAATTTTCGAATCTGTCTACATTTCATCAAGCTGCGTGCTCGTGGCTGTTTGGCCTCCGCAGACGGGGGTCCCGTCAGAACGCTGCGTGCAGCCCCTGGCCCTGGCCTGGAGTGCGTAACCTGCAGCCGCACCAGCCCATCATCTGTCCACGCTCCGTGATGACGGCTGTGGGTGGAAGGTGGCGGGCGCGAGGGACCACCCTGAGGCCGCTCCCCACTCAGCCACGGACACTGGAAGTGAGGTCCACGCGGCCAGGCTGGGCGACACACCACCGGGAGCATCTTCCCATGTTCCCACCAGCAGGGGGTCCCAGCCCTGGCCTGTTGTCACATCCTCCCTGGCCGGGGGTCCGGGCAGCGTGTGAAGACGGGAGAACCGGCGGCCTCCTCCCTCGTCCACAGGCTGCTCGCACCAAGGGGTCACCACCGAGCCCAGGCACTTCCCGAAGCTCTGTCCCGTCCCTGCTCATTCCTAACCACCACTCAGCTGCTCAGACCCAGACAGGGACCCCCGCCCCCCGCCGCCCCACGGGGAGCAGCAGCCCACGGGCGGGGCGGGGGGAAGACGCCGTGGAGAGAGGACTCACGCCTTCCAGCTCGGTCTCTGCGAGGAGGCTGGCGTCCTTGCACACGGGGCACCTCAGTTGTCCCGCAGGTCCACCCCACTGGTCTGGGTCCGCACCCCTGCTGGCCTCCTCGGCCTGCCCCGGCCAGCCTCCCTTCCCGCTCCGGCCCAGGAGTCCTCCAGTGCCGTGCCTAAGCCGGCCTCTCTCCTTCCACACGGCTGGGCACATCCCCACAGCCACTCTGCACATGGGTCTCCGAGCCGCCCTCCCAGACTGGTCAGGGTAGGCCCTGCCATTTTCCTCTGGGGTGGACTGTCCGGCCTCCCGGTGCACCGCTGGCCTCAGAGGGCAGTGATCGCTGCGCGCTCGATGGAGGTGACGCTTCCTAACACGAGGGCCTCTGTGTCACCCTGTTCGACGTGACAGGTCTCGCACTCAGCACACTGTGGACACATTCGGTTATGTCGGAAGAAAGGAGTCCCCAGGTCTCGTGGATCGGGTCCGAAGCCAGCAGTCCAGGCAGCAGAGCGGCCTCGGGCCGAGAGTGGCCCCCGGCGTCTGCACACGGCTCTGCTCCCCCCGCACCTGGCGTGGCTCCACCGTTTGCTGGGAACACGCAGGGAGAGTCACCAGGGATACAAAGTGACTCCTGCTTTGACGCTTGCCCAGGGAAGGGGGTTTTGGTACTTAATGAAACAGCTGTAACGCAGGGTCACTGGGGCTGTGATCAAGGCAGGTGAGCAGCACCACGAGAACGCAGGACCTCGTTGAGGTGAGCGGAGGACCGTGAGGACCGCGCGGCATCCAGGCGGCCAGATAGAGCCTGGCCTAGGGACGCGGGGCTGGGCCCCGGGAAGAAGTGAGGCGTGTGGCTGGCGCTGGCGGAGCATGGCCGGAGCTGACGTGGAACACGGAGGGGCCCAGGGGCTCCACACCCGGCCCAGCATTTCTGTCCCCCACAGATGCGAGGGGTTCCTGGCCCTTCGCGACTGCTGAGGTTCACTGGATCTCAGGCGAAGTCCAGCAAGATGCGTCCATGACAGGATATAGCCCTGGGGATGAAGACCAGGCCGTGGCAGAGTCTGGACAAGCACAGGGAGAAGGGAGGCTGGTGTTCACGGTGCTTTGTTTTCCTGGGCAGAAAGCGGAATAGCGATCGTAGAGAAAGTGGGAGGCCCGCCCTGTGCCATCACTGTGCCGTGTGCCCGCCCTGTGCCATCACTGTGCCGTGTGCCCGCCCTGTGCCATCACTGTGCCGTGTGCCCGCCCTGTGCCGTCACTGTGCCGTGTGGCTCCTGAAGTCCTCAGCACCACCTTCCTATGGTGCATCGTTCCTATGAACTGAACGTGTCCAACATGTGAGCGCGGCTAGAAGAGGTCATGAGGACGGGCCCTCCCGATGGGGTGGTGTCCTGACCAGAAGGAGAGACCCCAGAGAGCCCGCTTTCCCTCTGCGTGCGTCACCCAGGAAGGGCCCAATGAGCACCCAGTCTGCAGGCCAGGAAGAGGCCCTCACCAGGACCCAACAGGCCCCTGGCCTCCCGCTTCTGGCCTGCAGAGTGTGGCAAACTCACAGCTGCCATTTGAGTCACGGGCCTGCAGCATTGTGTCACGTGCCCGAGCTGGCTAAGATGCCTGCCCTACTCTCTGGGCTCCCGTAAGCCTGCCCTTGCCCAGGTTCTTCAGCAGGCGGCTCCTCACCCTGGTCTCCAGAGCCCATGCACAGGGCGCTTGACCCCTGCTCCTGCCGTGACGAGTTCTGGCAAACCTGACCGCTTAAACCAACATGAGCTTAGGCCTCATCGCTTTGTAGTTCGGAAGCCTGGGCACAGTGGGACTCCTGCTGTTTCTCTACTCCGGGTCCCACGTCTCTGAGATCATGGTGTGGACAGGCTGCGTTCCTTTCCGGCGGTCCTGGGGAAGACTCCATGACCAAGCTCATGCAGGTTGTTGGTGGGACTTGCTCCCAGGTGCCCACTGGCTCATGCTCCTTGCCGGCTCTGGGTCTGGGGTGGTTCGTGGCTTCTAGCAGCCATGTGCCTGCTCAGGGCACCCTCTGTGCCAGCACGAGCAGGGGGACATCTGTTCCGACTCACACCCGGAAGAATCCAGCTGCTCCTTCTGCCATGTCTCTCTGGCCCCAGCCAGAGAAACGTCTCTGCTTTTTCCTAGGGCTCATGTATTTAAATTGGGCTGAAGGGATAATCCAAGATCATCTTCCTGTTTTAAAATAGATCACTTCGTCACATCTACAAGGGTCCTTCTCCACAGTACCCAGAACGCTCTCCTTCCCAAAGGCAACATCAGCATAATCATAAGCGAGCTTGTTGCTAACATCAGAGTGTGAGGCTGATGGTATAAATAAGAGAGATTGACAAGTATATACTGCAGCCAGAGACTTCCACAGCCCTCTGTCGGCAGTTGTGAAAGCTGGGCTGGGCAGCGCTATCCGCCACCTTAATCTGCGGACTCCCATAGCCTCCTCCACCACCAACAGCCGAATACACATTCTCCTCACGCTCTCCTGGAACGTCCGCTCAGAGAGATCACAGTTCAGACCATAAAGCATAGCTCAACACATTCAAAAATCAGAAATCATGCAAAGTATATTCTCAGACAACAAGGGTGTTAAACTAGAAAGCAATAACAGAAAGATAGCTAGAAAATTGTCTGACATGTTTATTTGGAGAACTAAAAACACACTTCTTGATAGCCCATGAGTCAAAGATGAAGTCCGAAAATAAATTTTAAAATGCTTTGACATAAATGAAAATAAAACAGAGCTCACTGAAATTTGGGGGATGTAACAAAATCGGCACTTAGTGAGATAATTGTCCCATCAAATGTGTATATTAGAGAATTAAAAAAGATACAAACTCAGCCACATAACCGTCTACCTAGACAAGGAAGATCACATTAAGTCTAAAGTAAGCAGAAGAAATAAATAATAAAAGAGCAAAAATTAATGAGAAGTGGAGTTAAGAAAACAAAAGGAAAAGGTAAATGAAACTGAAGTTTGATTCTTTACTTTTTAAAAAAGATCAATAGAATTGATGAGTTCCAGACAAGCTAAAAAATAAACATAAAGAACTAAACTACTAATATCAAGAATGACAAAGATGTCATTACTATTGATTCTATGTACATTAAAAGGATTATGAAAGCATACCATAAACAACTCTATACCCACCAAGTTGACAACTTTGAAAAAGTAACTTCAAAAGCAAACTATGAAAATTCAAAAAGAGAATTAGATAATATGAATAGAACTTGAATAAAACTATGTCGTTAAAGAAGTTGAGTCAATAATCTTCAAAAAATGAAAAAAAATACCCAAATGGCTTCAAAAACGAATTCCACTACATACTTAAAGAATGTGGGATACTATTTCTCTACAGTCTCTTCTGGAAAATAAAAGCAGATGAAACACTCCATAAGTCATCCTATGAGGCCAGCATCACCCTGATAACAAAACCAAAGAAAGACATTGGGTGAAAGGGAATTATAGACAATCTCTCTCATGAACCTCCTGAGTGTAGACATAACAATCCCCAACAAATATTAGCAAATCAAATCCAAACAATGTATACAAAAAAAAATTATACTTGCAACCTAGTGGTATCTATTCGAATTGTGCAAGCCTGGCCCAACACTTTTTAAAACGATCAATTTAATTCCCCTTATCAGGGGTGCCTGGGTGGCTCAGTGGGTTAAAGCCTATGCCTTCGGCTCGGGTCATGATCTCAGGGTCCTGGGATCGAGCCCCACATCGGGATCTCTGCTCTGCGGGGAGCCCGCTTCCCCCTTCTCTCTCTCTGCCTGCTTCTCTGCCTACTTGTGATCTCTCTCTGTCAAATAAATAAATAAAAAATCTTAAAAAAAAAAATAATTCCCTACCAAACCTTCCAAGAAGAAATAACACCTATTCTCCTGAAGCTGTTTCAAAAAATTGAAGCAGAAGGAAAACTTCCAGACTCTTTCTATGAAGCCAGCATTACCCTGATCCCCAAACCAGGCAAGGACCATACCAAAAAGGAGAATTTCAGACCAATATCACTGATGAATATGGATGCTAAGATTCTCAACAAGATCCTAGCCAACAGGATCCAACAACACATTAAAAAGATTATCCACCATGATCAGGTGGGATTCATCCCTGGGCTACAAGGATGGTTCAACATTCGTAAATCAATCAATGTGATACAACAAATTAATATGAGAAGAGAGAAGAACCACATGGTCCTCTCAATTGATGCAGAAAAAGCATTTGACAAAATCCAACATCCGTTCCTGATTAAAACGCTTCAAAGTATAGGGATAGAGGGAACATTCCTGAACCTCATCAAATCTATCTATGAAAGACCCACAGCAAATATCATCCTCAATGGGAAAAAGCTTGCAGCCTTCCCGTTGAGATCAGGAACAAGACAAGGATGCCCACTTTCACCACTCTTATTCAACATAGTATTAGAAGCCCTAGCAACAGCAATCAGACAACAGAGAGAAATAAAAGGTATCCAAATTGGTAATGAAGAAGTCAAACTCTCTCTCTTCGCAGATGACATGATTCTTTATATGGAAAACCCAAAAGACTCCACCCCCAAACTACTAGAACTCATATAGCAATTCAGCAGCGTGGCAGGATACAAAGTCAATGTGCAGAAATCAGTGGCTTTCTTATACACTAACAATGAAAATACAGAAAGGGAAATTAGAGACTCGATTCCATTTACTATAGCACCAAGAACCATAAGATACCTGGAAATAAACCTAACTAAAGAGGTAAAGGCTCTATACTTGAGGAACTATAGAACACTCATGAAAGAAATTGAAGAAGACACAAAAAGATGGAAGACCATTCCATGCTCTTGGATCGGAAGAATAAACATTGTTAAAATGTCTATACTGCCTAGAGCAATCTATACTTTTAATGCCATTCCGATCAAAATTCCACCGGCATTCTTCAAAGAGCTGGAGCAAATAATCCTAAAATTTGTATGGAATCAGAAGAGACCCCGAATCGCTAAGGAAATGTTGAAAAACAAAAATAAAGCTGGTGGCATCACCTTACCTGATTTCAAGCTTTATTACAAAGCTGTGATCACCAAGACAGCATGGTACTGGCATAAGAACAGACACATAGACCAGTGGAACAGAGTAGAGAGCCCTGATATGGACCCTCAACTCTATGGTCAATTAATCTTCGACAAAACAGGAAAAAATATACAGTGGAAAAAAGAGAGTCTCTTCAATAAATGGTGCTGGGAAAACTGGACAGCTATATGTAGAAGAATGAAACTCGACCATTCTCTTACACCGTACACAAAGATCAACTCTAAATGGATAAAAGATCTCAACGTGAGACAGGAATCCATCAGAATCTTAGAGGAGAACATAGGCAGTAATCTCTTTGATATCAGCCACAGCAACTTCTTTCAAGATACGTCTCCAAAGGCAAAGGAAACAAAAGCGAAAATAAACTTCTGGGACTTCATCAAAATCAAAAGCTTCTGCACAGCAAAGGAAACAGTCAAAAAAACAAAGAGGCAACCCACGGAATGGGAGAAGATATTTGCAAATGACAGTACAGACAAAAGGTTGATATCCAGGATCTATAATGAACTCCTCAAACTCAACCCACACGAAACAGACAAACACATCAAAAAATGGGCAGAAGATATGAACAGACACTTCTCCAATCAAGACATACAAATGGCTATCAGACACATGAAAAAATGCTCATCATCATTAGCCCTCAGGGAGATTCAAATTAAAACCACATTGAGATATCACCTTACACCAGTTAGAATGGCCAAAATTAACAAAACAGGAAACAACATGTGTTGGAGAGGATGTGGAGAAAGGGGAACCCTCTTCCACTGTTGGTGGGAACGCAAGTTGGTGCAGCCTCTTTGGAGAACAGTGTGGAGATTCCTCAAGAAATTAAAAATAGAGCTTCCCTACGACCCTGCAATTGCACTCCTGGGTATTTACCCCAAAGATACAGATGTCGTGAAAAGAAGGGCCATCTGTACCCCAATGTTTATAGCAGCAATGGCCACAGTCGCCAAACTATGGAAAGAACCAAGATGCCCTTCAACGGATGAATGGATAAGGAAGATGTGGTCCATATACACTATGGAGTATTATGCCTCCATCAGAAAGGACGAATATCCAACTTTTGTAGCAACATGGACGGGACTGGAAGAGATTATGCTGAGTGAAATCAGTCAAGCAGAGAGAGTCAATTATCATATGGTTTCACTCATTTGTGGAGCATAACCAATAGCATGGAGGACAAGGGGCGTTAGAGAGCAGTAGGGAATTTGGGTAAATTGGAAGGGGAGGTGAACCATGAGAGACTATGGACTCTGAAAAACAGTCTGAGGGGTTTTAAGTGGAGGGGGGGTGGGAGGTTGGGGTACCAGGTGGTGGGTATTATAGAGGGCACAGCTTGCATGGAGCACTGGGTGTGGTGAAAAAAATAATGAATACTGTTTTTCTGAAAATAAATAAATTGGGAGAAAAAAAAAAAAAACCTGAGAAAAATGAACAAAAACTAAAATGGATGTATCTGGGTTGGTAATGATTACTCTTTTTTTTAAAATATGGTTATTACATGTTTTATAGTTGAAAAGTTATTTAAAATAAAACTTGCCAATTGGTGTCTATTAAAAAAAAAAAATAATTCCCCTTATCAGCAGACTAAAGAAAAAAATCCTAAAATCTCATCAGTTGTAAAAAACAAGTCATTTGGTAAAACCCCACACCAACTCATTGTAAACAACAACAACAACAACAAAACTCTCAACAAAGTTGAAATAAAATGGAGTTTTCCTAATCTGATAAGCGATTTCTACAAACAACTTAGAGCCAACTAAATACTTTGCCTGTCAGATTGCAAATGAGGCAAGGATATCTTCTCTTGAGATGCTGTTCAACAATAAACTGGAAGTCCTTGCTAATGCAGAAAAAAAAAAAATAATAATAATAAAGAAAAATAAGAAAAAAATAAGAAAAGAAAATAAAAGAAGTACAGATTGGAAAAGAAGGTGTAAAAATGCCTTTGTTATCAGGTCACTTGATTTTATTTTTAGAAAATCTAAAAGAATTGATATACAAAAAAAGTTCTGGAACAGATAACTGAATATAGAGAGCAAGATGGCAAGATACGAGGTGAATATAAAAAACCTGAGTTACTTTCTTGTATCATCACAAAAAGCAATTGGAATTTAAAATTTAAAAATACATATCTTCCACAATAGCACCAAACAATAAAACACTCCAGCACAACTATAATAAAATATGTACAGGTTTTATATGTAGAAAATAAAAACTCTCATGAGAGATATCAAGGACCCCAAGAAATGGGGTGATATTCTGGCATCCTAAATTGGAACACTTAGTAGATTAACATATGCATTTCTCTCAACTTCAAGTATAGATTCAACACAATTCCAATCAAAATCCAAGCAAGCCGTTTGGTAGTAAAAAACAAAAATTTCCATGAAAGGGGAAATGGGCTAGAAGGCCGGCACAATACAGAAAACAAGAAAGCTGGGGAAGAGCTCAGACTATCTCATTTAAAATCTTAACCTAGAGCTGCAGTCAACAGGATAATGCGGTAAGGGAAAGAACAGATGGGAACTACAGACACGGAGTAGAGTGCATATGTGTCTACAGCAAACTGATTGGTTTAAAAGAATCATGAGCAACACAACTCCGTACCTCTTGACGATGGAGGTCAGGGTGTCCCAGGACGGAACCTGCAAGGTGACCAAGCAATCTAACCCTCTAACAATTTTATGAAACAACCTTCTGAAGGGGATGAGGGAAGACTTCCACCTAAGCAGTTTTAGATATTAGGGGAACCTATAAGATAAAGACAAAGTGAGCAGGGCATAGCATTGCACTTCGGTTGGGAAGGCTGATTTGGGTGGAGCACAGGTCAACAATCATGCTACGGCTCTACAAGAATGTGGCCAGGGAGGAACCTGGTGAATGGATGGCCAGAGAGTCCATTTCTTCACTGTTGGAGTCAGGAGATACAGATGAGCAAGGAGAGGACACCAGAATGATCCGTGAAGCGATGGGATAGAGTCTATAATTTCCATGTAAACTCATCATTAACAAAATACAGAAACAGACGGTGCCATCTGGGAACATGTGCAGGTATTGCACACGCAGGGGTAACAGTGCACACAGGAGAGGGTCGAGGACCAAGGATGCCGAGGAGAAAGGGACACATAAGGCTCCCGGATCTCTGCTTCTAAGTCCGCTTTCTGATAAGGAAGCCGGGGCTCCTCAGATAAAGGGCTGATTCCATGACTGACTGGATATAAAAAAAAAAAATGAGCTTGGAGCATCTTGTAGGACCAGAAGGTAAGGAATTTCTCAAAAACAAGCAATCTAAAAGCACGATAATGGGGTGTGTCCAAGGGACGCAGGAGCCAACTAGAAGAGCTCCCTGTGGCCATAGCCAAACACCAAAGCAGTAAAATAAATAACGTAGGATTGAATTACAATTCAAAGTACACAATATATACCCATGAGCTCACCCTGACATACATGAAGATTACATAGCACACAGGGAAGAATAGACAATCTCCCTTGTGGAAGAACTCTAAGTCACTTATGGAGACATGTGCCATAGACTGATTTTGTGTCCTCTCCCGTTCATGTGTTGTAACCTGATCTCCAGTGTGCTGGTGTTTGTGCAAGTGCGGACTTTGAGAGGTGATGAGGTCCTAACATTAGAACCCTCATTAATTGGATTAATCCCTAATAAAAGAGACCCCAGAGAGTTCCCAGGTCCCATCTACTATGTGAGGGCACAGCGAGAAGACAGCCATCTCTGAACCAGCGAGGGGGCTCCCACCAGACAACAAATCTGCCGGCACCTTGATCTGGGGCTTCCCAGTATCCATAACCCTGACAAAAAAATGTATACTGTGCACAGGCCGCTCAGTCTATAATATTTTTCACAGCAACCCAGACAGACAATACTTGACTCATAAAGTACATACCCCACTACATAGTGTGTGCTTCACATAGTGACTTCCTTCCAAAGAGTACAGTAGGGAAAGGAAGAAAAAAAGTGATTTTCCCGTGGAGAAGCTGACAAACATTCCCTCAGCCAGGAAATTAAGGTCAGCATCAACAATGAGAAATCGTGTTGATAAGACATTCCCCAGATATGATTAAATGAAAATGGAGCCTTGTCTCAAGAGCCTTCCTCCCCAGATTCCATCATTTCAGCCTAATCATGCAAAAAAAATCAGGCAAATCCCATTTAATGCACATTCTACAAAACACTTGACCAGAACTCCTCAAAACTGTCAAGGTCATCTAAGCAAGGAAAGAGGGAGTAAGTATCACAGCCAAGAGGGGCTTACGGAGACATGCCTATTAAATACAATATGGTATCTAGGCTGAGACCCTGACTAGAGGAAGAACATGGGGTAAAAATAAGGCAATCTGAACCTGAACTTTAGTTAATAATCAGGTATTATATTGGTGAATTCAGTGTAATCGATGTGCCCTACTGTTACAAGAAGAGTCCCCCAGACAGGACAGAAAACAATGTTACCTTAAATAGTTAATCCCCGAAGTAAAAGAGGCTCATGGAAAATTTGGGTTTGATTGTTGTAAAATAAATGTTTTATTTTTGTACGAACTGAATCAGAGCATGTCATTTTTAACCAAGCTAAGTTTAATTAATGAAACATTTTCCTTCCAAAATGAGGTAACAAGTGAAAAGATGACATTTTATACTACTTGCAAGGTTTACCCCAACTCTTGAGACACATGCAATCCATTTATTTGTTAAAGGAAGTATTAAATAAAAGTAAAAATAATAAATAAATAATAAAAGTGACTTGACATCCATCTCTATCCCTTTGTGTTTGTTCTGGTGGGGCTGTAATCCCTGAACCTCTAACTGCTCAGTTTGCCAACAGTCTCTACCCGACCTAATCACCACCACGGCCACTGTCAGCCATCCCCACCATCATCACCGGAAGCATCTCTCTAGTGCTTACCATGGCTCAGGCTTGGCTCTCGGGGTTTAGGTAATTAACTCTGCTAATCCCTTCCAATACCCCAAGAGGTCAATTCCACAGGGCAGCTGAGACCCAGAAAGGCTGGGTGACTTTCCAGGCAGAGCAATGAGATGGGGCCATAGTCACTGTCCACTGCCCCATTCTAGAGCACACACACCTCCCCCCACCCGCTGGGGCAACCCGGCCCCCCGTGGTGGGGTGCTGACTCTCAGGAGATCTCCAGGAGATCAGTGACTCTGCCACTGGCTGGCTACACTGGGGGCCCGTCCAGGAAATGCACCTCTCACCTTGGTGCAGAGGTAAGTAAGAAGCCCGGATTTCTAGATCTGGATCTGTTGCTGGCACACGCGAGGACCTTTGACACCCGTGGGCAGAGCGAGGCCGTGATCTCATCTGCTGTGCACCGTGGCGCCGGGCAGGGCACAGTGGGGAACCCAGCTCTGTTCCTCCCAGAGACTCCTCTGCCCGAGAAACACGTGTTTGGCAGCTGGGAGAACGTGTTGGTTCAAAGGAAACAATAAAAGGCAGGGGAAAGAAGGCAAATGTGCATTCTCCAATTATTTACTTGTAACATATGTTAAATAATTGTGATGTGTTTGTTTTCATGTTTCGTTACTAGGAACTTTTACCTTATCTCCAAAGAATAGAAGGCCGCCAAGTCACAACATGTCTTGCCTCCTTCTAAACAAGTCATTTATGAGCAGTGAGTGTAATGCTGACTCTGACTATATTAGCAGCAAATCCTGGCTACTTAAAAACTGGGAAATAGCTTCCAGACACTTGGTAACCAGCAGACTGGGTCTGGTTCAATGGCCCTGTAAGCAGTCCCTGTTTCGCTGCTTGCCCGGGCTCCGCAGGACGCGCCGACCATGCTCCCGGCCTGACAGCACCCACCCCCGCAAGAGGAGAGTGTCCCACCACTCAAGTTCTGCAGAGCACCTTGCCAGTTTGGAAAGAACAGACCTGTAGTACGGTGACCAAGAAGCCTGTCCAAAAACATGGTCTTCTGCTCGCCTAGGGTCAGGACTTGGTGTAAGAGTCTGGGGGAGAGTCTGGGATTTGGTGTAAGGATGTGAACATTTGCTACAGAGTGACTAGGAGCTGGTCGCCTTATCTCCAGGAGTCTGAACTCCCTCGTGCAAGAATTCAGCATGGTAAACCGCACTCTGCAGAGTGACGTAAGGGTTAACAGAACTGTACTGAAATACTCAGCCCTGATAACAAGCATGGGTCCGGCTTTCTGTATTTATATGGCTCTGTGCACCACGCTCCGCACCACGGAGACTGCCGTCCATCTCGTCTCTGAGCAGTACGTCGAGCCCACACTTGGGGGAGGACGTCTTGCTGTTATGGGACAGAGAACACAGCTAACTCATTGCCCATCTTGAGACTTTCTGTCTTACTTTCAGTAGACACACAGCTCCCTTCCGTTGGCTGAAATTTGAAAGGAAGTGGGGAGGTAGGTGTGAATAGTTCCCAAAGGTGGGAATGCAGTCTATTCCAGAGCCCAGGCAGAGTGTCAGAGTTGTCACACTCAATCTTCGGGATGTCTGGATAGCTACAGAACTCTAGGACAGTTCATTCCTGGCGTGCTTTCTCATGTGCAAGTTCTCCACTACCCTGTGAGAGGCAATCAGATTCTCCAGTTGGCAGATGAGACGCCTGGGCCGCCTATTGGACCAACATCCAGTTCATACCTCAGTCAGCATGGTAGCCCGTCCTGCCCAGCGCGGGAGGCTGAGATCCTAACCCAGGTGCTCCCTGCGGCCGGCATTCTGCAGGGTCTGAGCACAGCATGGACGGCGCACGGGGCTTATCCAGATCTGCTCTGCTGTGGCCCGTCCGCCCAGGCTGCCAAATCATACATACTTGTTCGATGAATGCTCTCTAGGTTGTAACTATTTGACTCAGGCAATGTCATGATGAAACGGGTGTTTGGGGAGCATTACTGTGATAGAGTGCAGGTTGGTTGGACCAGAAACATGGGAGTGGGGATGAGAACTAGAAAGCCATCCTCAGGGACCATCATGATGGACTGGACTGATAATATCTGGGGCAACAACTCTGCCCCAGCTCAACTCTGCTGCTTCTTTTTTCCCTTTCACATGACACAGCATGAAGGGACACAGAGCTCACCATGCTGGGCCAGTTTGCACACTCATCATCTGTTTCCCATGTTCCTTGCCTTTTTTCTCTATGGAGTCAGACAACCTTCTACCTCAAGGGTAGGTTCCCCAGTGATGGACATCCATCCCATAAGCACTCCAAAATGGTCTCGGAGAGATGTGATTATTGACTAAAAGAGACTGCTTTCATGCTGCATATCCCTCTACTGAACTATGTGTCTTAGTGAGAAAGCTGGGTTTTGCATGATTGTGTAAGTGTGTTTATACGGCTCTGCACATCTGATGACTAGCGTCGTCTTCCAGAATCCACAAAACACCTTGTCCATAGTTGTTGTTCTCACTTAAGGCTTGAAAGAAATGCATATCCATTCACACGTACCATGTGCCCATTATACACGAGGAATTCCCCTTGATTCTAGGAGCAAAGCCAGGCGCCCCCACCCTTTAGAAACCTACGTTTTAGGGCGCCTGGGTGGCTCAGTGGGTTAAGCCTCTGCCTTCAGCTCAGGTCATGATCTCAGTGTCCTGGGATCGAGTCCCGCATCAGGCTCTCTGCTCAGCGGGGAGTCTGCTTCCCCCTCTCTCTCTTTGCCTGTTTCTCTGCCTACTTGTGATCTTTCTCTCTGTCAAATAAATAAATAAAATCTTAAAAAAAAAAAAAAGAAGAAGAAAGAAAGAAACCTTCGTTTTAGAGGGTTGAACAAACAGAAAGGAGTGTCCACTCACGCCTCTCCTGGCCTTCCATCCTGCAGTCATTTGTCCGCAGGCGTTGGACGAAAGCTACAATTACCATGGCCCGCAGGTTCTGTTAGCATCTCAGCCCCAACACTCCCTCTAGCTCTCATTCTACCTCTTTCTCTTGAATCCAGTTCTCAACGTATCCTGAAAGGTGTGTGCTCTCTCAAGGGTTCCGTATCCTCTTCTGGCATTTCCTGGGCTTCCGCCTCTTCCAGGACTTGGAGCAAAACCCTCCACCTTTGTTGCTCCGCAGCTGCCCATCTCCTAACTCTCAGCTGCAAGGGTGAATCCACTTCCAGGAAGCCTGCCCTAGAGTCCCATCCCCATGCCAAGTGGGCAGTCCTCCTCTTTCCAGCCATGGCTTTTGTGGCAGAGTTTTGTCATCACCACCTTTAAGCATAAGGACTTGGCTGTTTATCTCTGAGATCAATCAATGGAGCACAATGATATATGCTCAGTATGTGTCCATGGAGGAGGGAAGGATGAAGGAAGGAAGGAGAAAGGAAGGAAGGAAGGGAGGAGGCAGGGGATAAATTAGGTCTTATGACTTAAATTAGGTCTTGTGACCTTCCCTTGACGTTATTTTGCTCTATGATTAAGTCTTCTTCCCTGTGGGTTGGAGCGGTCCTTATTTCAATGACAGCTAGACACAAAGTAGTGAGTACCTCACCTCTGGTAATGGCAGAAGTAAGAGAGAGAGAGAGAGAGGAAATTGGAATGGAAGAATCAATAGTTGGTGACAGGTCCAACAATGAAATAAAAGGGAGAGTTTTCCTTGTCTTCTGAACAGAATAGACAGATCTAAAAAGCCATATCTCTTTGCAGACAGTTTGTATTGTCTACTGGGAAGGAGCTGGGTGCTTGAGTTACCCCTTTAAATCAGAGTCATCACAAGAACATACAACATGCATTAATGTAGAGCCTTAACCAAAATGTATACAGCAGTCACCACACTAAATTATTTCACGAGTGCATAGACCATCCTAAATACTTCCTCAAATTTTAATCTAGTAGACAGCAAACACGAATCATACCTCGTCCAACATGGTTAGCTCCTGCCTCCAATGTCCCCTCTTTTCTCAACTGAGACCACTTGAATCTTATTTTCAGATTCAAGGATGTCCCCAGCTTGAAGCTTAAAGTATTTAGAAGGACTTGAATAATCCATAAAATCTGGACGCAATTAAAAACGAAACCAAAGGAGACACATAGGCAAGGACTCTATTAAGTCTTTAGCCAACGGATTACCTGTTCTGTGAGAGCATGACTCTGAGAACCAGCACAGAGCTGGAGCCGTCTTGTGGTCAGACACTAATGGTACAAGATGAAAGCCCCAGGAGACGGGAAACCGGGGAGTTGGCAGGTATGAGGAAAAGCGAGGACCCGGTCAGAAGGCCATTCTCAGGGGGTACTAGCTCCCACATTTCTTTTCATGGAACTGGATACAGAGGCTGTGACTTGCATGAGAAAAGCACCCAGTTCACAGGGTGCCAGCTGCAAGCCTGGGAGACTCAGAGAAAGACTGTGAGAATTTCTTTTAAATTTGAGTGTGGGTTACTGACAATACTGGGAGATCCGTTATAGACAAAATAATTGTAGGACCTCATGAGGAGTCTATTTTGTTTAAAAACTCCTGTTCAAACATGAGGCTCTGGAGCAGGAGCCCTCCTGCTGGTTTTCTGAGAAGAGAAAATGGAAGTCTATCCAAAGTCTTCTTATGGGGCAATGATTCTTCCTGACTTCCTCCACCCAGCTCTGTAGCACCCGCCCAGCACCAGCACTAAGCTGGCACACGCTCCAAAGGCTTACATTGACTTTAAACTGGTGCCTCACCTAGTAAAGCCCTCAGGAACTCAGAGTTTCCCTCCTTTTACCATTTTGTCTGGGCTTTTTACATTTGCCTCTGCTATGTGTAATGATGTGTGTTATTAGAGCACTTTTGAGTTTATAATACATTATCTCATCTGGCCTAAGGATTTGGCACTGTTATCAGGCATAAGGAACCATCTGGGGGACTCTGATTTACAAGTCTATCATTAAGTCATCAACAAACAGCCCCTGAGTGGCTACCGAAGGCAGCTCACTACGTTGACTACCTGGAGGAAGCTGGAAAATGAAACAGCAAGACTGTGCTAACATGAGCTAGAGGAAATTTCTAGTTGGAGGATAAAACAAACATCCGTGAATATTCGCGTCTCAAGAAAAAGGCTAGCGTTGTCTAAAACATCATCCTTGAGTATTGCTATTATTCTACATACTCCCCTCAGGTAAGTTGGCTTGAGTCTGTTCATGGTCCCACCTTCCCCTTACAGTAACAGCACCAGGAGCAGACAGCCCATCCGTCCCCTGGGGGCTAGGATTCCCCTCAGAAGAACCTCCTGAATGTCTTCTTGGTGCTTCACGCTGTCACATTGGGCTTCATTATTTCCCTCCAAATCTATCCCTTTTTCTGTAACTGCCTCCCTAGTCCCTGGCTCAGTTCCTAGACGTTGGCTCCCCATCAATTGCAGAAACCACAGATCCCCTCACTGTTTTTCTTATTAATCATCAAATACTTTTGGTTTAACTTTTTTTTTTTTTTAAGTAAACTGCACATCCAGCATGGACCCCAGTGTGGGGCTCAAACTCATAAGCCTGAGATCAAAACTGGAGTGAGGTCAAGAGTCAACGCTCGCACACAAACAATGAATCATGGAACACCACATCGAAAGCTAACGATGCACTGTATGGTAACTAACTCAGCATAATGAAAGAATTAAAAGAGTCGGACACTTAACCAACTGAGCCACCAAGGTCCCCACAGTTTAACTTCTTAAATGTGTCTCATACTATCTCTCCTTCTGTTAAACTGGTATTGAACACTTAACAGCATATACTTAAGTCAAGGATAGCCATATCATACCATTCAACCATGACTTCCTTACATGTCCTTTCCTCCTGCAATATTGTGAACTAAGCTCACAAGAACTCTGCCTCACAGACAGTGTGTGGTCAGATGTGGAAGACAGTCAGTAGACGTGCGCTGAAGGAAAGGATTTGGGTGTGTCTCAATTCAGTGTTCATGTTTTCTTCTTTGTGGTTACCAAAACTGAGATGACCCCAGTGTTCCACTCCCTGGTGTCTGGACAGCTTCACCCATGATTCCAGAAAGGCAGCCGGTACAGCTGACCCCTTGACTTTAGCCTAGTAGGACCACGAGCAGAGAATCCAGCCACGCACTGTTGACTTCCAACCTGAAAAATTATGAGCTGATAAATAATAGGTTTTGAAGCAGCTGAATTTCTGGTCATTTGTTATGTAGCAAAAGAAAATTCATACACTTTTCTTCTAATTGTATAATGCTTGATAAGGATAATGCTTATCCTTGAAAATGTCAATGTCTACCTTAGAATTAAATGCAGGCTTTTTTACCTCATCCTCCAGTTTCCTGGGAAGGATGGCCAATATGTTTTCAAAGAACACTTTAAGTTACTAAAAATTTATATTATACAAATAACTGAGAGGTTCCTGGATGGCTCAGTCTTTTAAGCATCCAACTCTTGTTTTCAGCTCAGGTCATGATCTTGTGGTCACAGGATGGAGCCCTGCATCGGGCTCTGCACTCAGTTCATAGTCTGCCTCAGAGTCCTTCTCTCTCTCCCTTGGCCCCTCCTGCTTGTGGCTCTCTCTCGCTCTTCCTCATAAATAAATAATTCTTAAAAAAAAAAAAAGTGATAATTGACTCTCTCTGCTTGACTGATTTCACTCAGCATAATCTCTTCCAGTCCCGTCCATGTTGCTACAAAAGTTGGGTATTCATCCTTTCTGATGGAGGCATAATACTCCATAGTGTATATGGACCACATCTTCCTTATCCATTCGTCCGTTGAAGGGCATCTTGGTTCTTTCCATAGTTTGGTGACCGTGGCCATTGCTGCTATAAACATTGGGGTACAGATGGCCCTTATTTTCATGACATCTGTATCTTTGGGGTAATTATCATATGGTTTCACTTATTTGTGGAGCATAACAAATAGCATGGAGGACATGGGGAGTTAGAGAGGAGAAGGGAGTTGGAGTAAATTGGAAGGGGAGGTGAACCATGAGAGACTATAGACTCTGAAAAACAATCTGAGGGTTTTGAAGGGGCAGGGGGTGGGAGGTGGGGAACCAGGTGGTGGGTATTAGAGAGGGCACGGATTGCATGGAGCACTGGGTGTGGTGCAAAAATAATGAATACTGTTGTGCTGAAAATAAATAAATTAATATTTTTAAAAAGTGTTATGGACTAAAGAGAAATAACATCTCCTTTAGCCTCTTATCTTTGAAACCATCCAAAATTCATGACTCTAAGAGTATTTCAACTATCATATTAAACTACTAGAGTAGAGTGCTTGACCCGTAGATCCCATCAACTGTTGACAAATAACAATAAGCACCACCAGAAGACGCCTGGAGAGGAAGTCAAGTGATCCTGGGAAAATAGCACAGTAGGCAGAAATGTGACAAAAAGCTGATACTTAATTTCAATCCCTCCTGGTAAATGCTTACTTTAAGGGTTAGCTGGAAACACTTACAACACATTTTGAAGTGTAGCTTGTATGCTAATGAGAGAGATTATGTGTATGTAAGGGGCTTGGATCATTTGCCTGGGAAAATGTTTCCTTTCTGACACATTAATGACAGTTTCTGGGTTATCCAAAGTACCCCAGAGAGCTCCTGATTTGTGAGTGATGCCACTGGAATTCAGCTGATGGGTGCAGCCGAGGTGCATGCCTGTGGACGCTCTACTTAGGGGAGCTGTGGATGGGGCAGGGATTTCGATCTCTGAGGACATTTCAACTGAGTTTCTTAGCTACACTGTACTTAACCCTGCACCAGTACATACAGGTACATCTCCACCTCCGACTCCACCTGTTGCTACACGTGTACGATGACATGAGAGGCAAGACCATGCACATGGCACCTAACTCCCAGCCATCGCTCCTGAAACATAGCTGCTCAGGTGGCTTCGTAGCTTGGCAGCCTTAGCCCTGATGCATCCCAGCCCCGGGGAGTGGTGGCCATTGGACATTGTGGAGAACAGGACATCCAAGTACAGTGGTTGTTCCATGGTCACAAACCATGCAAGTTCTCAGAAGCTATGCATTAATTCTGCCTTAAGTTACTTCCCTGAAGATTTGACCCTGTGACTGAATACCCTTGTTCACGCCCCACTAGACCTCAAGAGGGCACGACCTCACCCCTGTCAGTGGTGGGTCACCTGCAGTGGCTAGGATGAGGAGTGGCCTAGGGTCATGTGCCCATGTCTAGCCACCATGACCGCTAGGAAACAGCAGCAGGACATCAGCCCAGGTCACCATCTCCAGGGACAGGAGATGATGGGAGAGATTCCTGAATGTGGGAGGCCCTGTAGCCCATTCTACTGGGTGGACAGTGGACACGTGACAGAATTGCAAAGTACTCACACAGCACAAAAACTATTTGAAAAATCATTATGCACCAGACCTGGAGCTTGATTCTAAAGCTGCAAAGGTCAGCAGCTAAGAGTCCAGCTCCCACACATCTCATGAAATGATACAAAGCACCCCTCTAACACCAGCCAGAGGACGGGGCCATACAGAGCTTGTCACTCAGTACCCAGAGCAACAGCTTCTGCTTGCATTTGGACAGTAGAGTTAAAGAAAACATCAGAGAAGAAGTGGCATTTGATTTAGGACCTGAAGTGAGGGCGTCTTCCTCCAGGCAGTGGGAAAGGTGCCCCTGGGGGAAGACACAGTGGAAGCAAAAGCTAAGAGAGGTGAAAGACATCAATGATGACCAGCAGCGAAAAGAGGGGCACTAGTCCAGGCCCTGGAGCATCCAAGAGACCCAGGGTGCAGACCCCCATGTGACCCCACCAGGTATAGACATCTACTTCCAAATGGTTGCCCTCTCTAAAGGCAATGCATCTCAATTCCATTTCTTACACTCTGGGGCTGACTGATGCGGGATTATTCCAACACCTACATCCTAGAGAATCTCACCTTTTTCATTGCTTACCATTGTCATTCCTGATCTGATTGCCTGTTTGGAATTAAGCAAACAAAACAAACAAAACAGGGAAAACAAAACAGGGAAAGCAGGGAAAACAAAACAAAACAAACAAACAAACTGCACATAAAATCCTCGAGATTAATGAAACCAAGCAAGTGTTTAATAACTTCTGCTTTGCACTGCAAGAAGTAGGCTCGCCTTCTAAATCACACTGATACCACGTTGACGGGAGCAATTATGTGCTTTGTAAGATGTCTTATTTCTATGTTTGGACTCTCCCCGATCCTGGCTTTATCTCCATTCCACATCATCTGCACAAATGGGTCTGTTACAACATGCTCAACTCTCTTTTATCCTATCGTTTTCCAATTTGGTTCAAAGGAGATTTGCATAAAGAGCACATTTCTAATATTGGGGGTTAAATGTTTGCATCTTCGTAAATGTCCTTGGCGGACGCCCACTCACACAATTGCAGTTGGTCTGGGTCTTGGTTATGCTCCCCCAGTGCCAATAAACCTCAGTAAAAATATCCACTAATTGGAACCTTCTTCAGGATGTTTTCTTGATATTTTGAGAACGTGTGGTTTTCATAGCGAATAGTGAACATGCTGTTGAATGGACCACAGCATGCCCCCACCTCCCGGACAGAAGACCCCAGCCTCCCTTCTACCTTTGCTCTAGAAACAGGGGCCTGAAGGTTTACAACAAGCCCTTGAGAATACACGGCATGTGTTCCTCACCGGGGTTCCTCTGGACCGTCTTGCTGTTCACGTTCTTGGGAAGCTTCTTCTCTGAGGCTTAAAGAGCAAGACTCCCGGGATATATGGACTGCCAGCTGCACCACGGAAACTAGCATTACCAAATTATACCATGTTTAATAAGAGCGTGTTATCATTACTACTTCATACTTTCCAAGACATTTCATGACGGTTCGTTTCCCTTTATAACGGAGACAGAGAGACAAGGAGTTCAGTGTCTCTTTCATTGACCTTCAAGATTTCATCTATCACATTTCCCTTCCATGACATTTTTTGTTTTATCCACAAATAAAAATGCTGTCCCATTCTTGTAGAAGCAACTAAAAAAAGAAAGAAAGAAAGAAAACTCACCCATTGCAATATACAGTTCCTTCATTAATTGAAATGTGCACAGACATTTTCATCGGGTTCTCAGACCCATACTCTCCTAATTCAGAAGCTGGACATGGGACAAGCATTACTTCAGCTCCCCAAAGTGCTGCCATAGGAAACAAATAGAAGCAAAGAGGGGGAAGCCATCATGAAACCAAAGTCTAATTGAAACCTGACAGCGAGTGCCTCATACCCAACTAGGTCTTGTGGCGGCGACAGCAAATGTGAGTGGAAAATGCCACAGACAAGATGCTGTGTTGCCAGATGGTCTCTGGAGAGTGTTAGACTTTGGGTAAAGAGCTCAGTCACAGGCTGGGGCCTGGACTTGGGCATCTCTCACTTTCTCCAGTTTGAGCCCTTTCTGAGTGGTGTGTGTGTGTGTGTGTGTGTGTGTGTGCGCGCGCGCGCCTGACTGCAGGTGTGCACCCATGCTGGAGAGAGCCCTGAGCACTGGCCAGCTGGACCACAGGAGGATAGAATCCTAGAGCTGGAAGGGCCGCCCATCAGCTGGTCCAGCCTTGCTCCCCTGCCCCCATGCAGGACCCAGTCTACATCATTTCCAGCCTTGACTTAAATACATTTTGGGACAAGGGTCTCCCCCACCTCACGGAGGTGTTCTGTAGGTGTGCATTGCTTAGAGCAGAGCCATAATCTGATTCCTGTAGAAATGCCTGTCCTGGCTGGTGGTACAATGAGTACCACCCCCCCCACCCCACCGCTCAATTCATATTCAGGTCGTGGCTGCTGTGGGACCCGCAGCAAGGGCTGTTCATCGGGCACTGGCCTCACAAGCCATGTAAGTTCTCAGGTCCTCCATGGTACGTGTGCTCTGTGGGTGTGTAGAAGACAAAGGCCATTCAGTTCTGAATGCCTGGACCTGCCTGGCCAGACACGGTCCCCACCACACCCTCAAATCAAAACACTCTCACTTGCATAAATTCACACTCAGGGTTTACAACAGCTTTAATCTGGAAAGAAAGTATGGAACTCTGATTGCTGGCCGTCTTGGGAACAAACACACATAAATTCACAGAAACTCCTAACTTTACATTGCCCATTGACCTTCTTTCTGGTCCCAGTTCCTTCATTCTGAATAATCCCAAAGCTCAATTCTTTCACTGTTATATCAACAACCACTCCCTTGAGCCTTCAGGATCATGGGCATGTTTTCTGGGGCCTTAGGAGTTAACACGTGATCAGGAACAGGACACAGTCATCTGTGTTTTTGGGTTTTCTCCTCTGACTGACACCAATTAATTACTGGCCCTCTTTGAGTAGAATGTTAAGACATGCCTGGCCTGGTGAGCTGGGGCTTCATCAAATGTATAAGAATATCAAAAAGACAGCTACTGGACTGGCCAAATTCCAAAGCCCCCAATCTTGCCGGATGCAAGAATGGAATGAGCTTTTAAGTTCAAGGATGGCTCTTCATCCATCTTTCTGTAACCAGAACCCAGCCACACGAACTGACTAAACACAAAGAGAAAGCATGCTGCTTTTGTGAAACTCATTGGACCAGATCTTGGGGCCACTGCTCCTTCTTCAGTGCTCACTGGACTGGTAATAATTACTTCTTCATTGTTGTCAGTGGTCACCGTGGAAGTGATTGGCCCATTGTTTCTGGAATCCGTTCTTTTTCCAATTTTGAATTTGGAAAAATATTTGCCTCCTCCACTCCTCTGGCTCCTCTCCCACAACTCAGTATTTTCTCATGAAAAAATACCTCCTCCGTCCTATCGACACACCTTCCCAGGATCTGAATCGTGACTTTTATGTGGCTGAAGTCTTGAAACTTTCTGGAATAACTGTCCCACCTCTGAAGGGTGCAGAACTTCTTTGCTAATACCTCTGTCCCATCCATCCTGAATGCTACCCTCTAGTCAAAGGTGATGGAAATAAAACCATGGTCAAGAGGCTCTGTACTCCCTCTGTCCTCTGTTAATACCATAGTCTTCCAAGAGTGGACCTGTCCTTTTCTTTCTCTAGTTGTTCTGCAGATATGAAGCTATTATTTCTGATGGTTGACAATAAAATGAAAAGTTTCTCAGAAAGTGAAAAGTGAAAATTACTTTCTAGGGAGTTGCCTTCCTCAGTTTAATTTTCTGGAAAATAAAAGCAAAGAAACAAGTAAGAAAACTTTGACTGGGATGGGCTTTCCATAATTTGTAAAAAATAGAACCTGGAACACAGAGATGATGAGTATATAAATGACATCTTCAAAATCAGAATCTATAAAAGCATCTGTAGAAAATGACATGTCACATGTGTGGATGTTCAATATTTGTTCTCATGGATCGTGTTATTGAGAACCTATAAAGGCGACTAATTCAAATATTAAGTACAATCATCGTCATTAATTGAAATACAGTTACTTGAAACTTTTACTGCAATATTTTCAAAGTATAAAAACACTTAAGAGAAACAACATGTGTGTTCCTTTTGTGCAGGGATATGCCTCTCTCCGAGGGACCTGAGCTGAAATCGCTGGCTATGCCAGCTATTTTTCCAAGATCCTAACTTGTTTGGAATATTTCTTGGGAACCGGTTCTATTCTTCTGGCAAGCCACCTGTAAGCTGAGGCGGAAGCTGAGAAGGAGGAGTGAGGTGGGTGGAGTTGATTATGTTGTTAACATGACTTCATTATCCTGCAATGCAAGCCCTGAGCTCCTGAGTCCACACATTTTTGAACAGGGTGTGTGGTTGATTTATTAAAGCCATTCAGGTCAGGCAATCTGAGTGTTTTATTTTTTATTATTTATGTAAAATTTCAGAAGAGATTCAAGGAAATTATGAACTTGAGATAGTTATTAGTGACTTACATAGTAACATGTCAATCTAAAGTCAAAGATACCAGTTTTGTTAAGGGAGGTATTTGTGCCCACAAGCGAGTATTAATTTCACTTCTACTCTATCAGTGTAAATGACATAAGCCCAAGACCTTTATTTTATTTTGCTTTGATATTCAAAATTTGAATACAAGAAAAGGCACTTTTTTCTTTAATGCTGTGATGCTCCTCCACACCTATGATAGGTTTCCCATTGGGTCTGATGGAGGTGGTCACGTGGCAGCTAGCAGAGTGGACAGGTCCCACTGGACCTGACTGGTAACAAGTTCACCTCAAGGAGGAGCTGGTCTAGATCAAGGCTTCTCAATACGTGGTCCCCAGATGGCTAGTACCAGCATCACTGAGAGGCAAGAACCCATGCCAGGACGACTAAAACCCAAACTCTAGGGTTAAGCCTCCACAGCCACATCTCTTCAGCAGCTTCTGGGTGATTCTGTTTGTGCTAAAGTTTGGGAATGACCTGAGTCATGTCCACTGAGTGGACTGAACCGTTATTTCTGGACATAGCTTAGTTAAAGATCAACACAGAAAACATGTGTAAAACACCATAAGAACAAGAGAAACTGTGAAGTCTGATTTCATACATACGTCAGGATAAAGACGAACTCGAACACTTTCCATCAATGTTCAAATCCAGACAATTTGTTACTCATCATAGTTCTGGATTGGGAAGAACTAAGCACGATTCTGCAGGTGTGACCACGTCATTCCATAATTTGTGGTCTTTTGAGTGGCCTCCTTTCCAAGATGTTTCTCAGCAATATCTGTATTACCTTTACGGGTCTGCTAGTTTAATGGTGCTTCGGTTAACACATAGCTGTGGGTGGCACGGCCTTCCAAATATTTGGAGTAAATAGGGTGTCTGCAGCAGGGCATTGCCCTCAGGGAGGGATGAGAGTTCCTCTAGCATTAGGGACAACGAGCTAGTAAGTGAGTTCTCCTCACAGTGTGCTCATTTTTCAGACATCCACATTCAGACTGTCGGTCAGACCACGATGTCATTCCCTCTTACAACATCACAAATAATGGAAGACATACTCTATTTGCAAAATTAGCTATTTTACTAGGCACTCAGAGTTGTACATGGCCACTTTGCATCCACACCCTTCTGCAGGCAGTAGACGCCCTATGGGTCGGATAGCTCGTCTCTATAGGCTTCAGGCCATCATCATCCTCCCACTCTTTTGGGTTTAGTCGGGACAATATGGGGTGTAACCTTAAAGACGACTCAAATGTATTCACACAATCCCTTTCAAATGCTTGCATGTTCAAGAAATGGCCTTCCAGAGAGCAAATGGGCTTTAATGTTGCAGAAGACCCCAGCAACTTCACGGCCTATCCCTAAAGCTCTGCCCCAGGCAGCCCAGGGGGTGACCGGTACCCAGGCCCTTGGATTCTTATACTGGTTCATCCTCCTGTTCCTTTTTGGTCTCTTTCATAAACTGATACTGAGAAGGTAGAAAAACGGAATATTAACATCACTGCCGTGAGTCCATCAGCAGCAACATCAACTCTCTCCTGAGCTCCGCCAGCTCGGGGACCGTCAATGAAGCTGCCCACAGCATCCCGCAATGCTCCTGCTCAGCACCGTGTGAGAATGGTAAGGGTAAGTGTGTGTGTTTTAACACGTCTTTTTCACCAGACTGCAAGGTCCAGGAAGACGAGTATATTTTCATTTGCTCTGCTCTATGGCCCACACCCAACAGTGTATCTATCATATTGTAGGTCCTCTACCAATTTCCCCATGGAAGTAATAACTAATAATTAATGCACGTTTCGACAGTGTAGCACACACCATGCTGTGCTTTTTCCTATCAGTTTTCAAGCTTGAACCTTCCACTGGGCTGAATCAAAGTCATTTCTCGCCCCCACATCTAGTGCAGTGTTTGGCTCCTAGGGATCTCAAACTTGTTTTATTACTGAGTGAATAACTCTTGGGCTCTTGGAATGAGTAAATATGGCCTTGATTCTCACTTTTATTGCTGACCAGGGACTTTTAAATGAAACATTCTATGTTCCAGTTTTCTCATCCATTATACAGGCATAATCATATGTGTCTTTGTCTCCCTGGGACATTGCAAAGCCTATGAGAAAAATGGTAATACAACACAATAAGCCTTGAAAACAAAGGTGTTCTATAACCCTGTGAGAACAACAGTAAAGTTATTACTTGCGTTCTGCTCTTTTTCTTCCGAAAAGATGAAGTTTGACCCCTGAAGGCCCCGTATATTTTGGGATGGAAAACTCTAGAAGCAATGATTTGTACTACAGTGACACAAGAGACTTTATAGCAGACCTTCTCCTAGACAATGAAATAGCTGAACAATGAGCAAGAAGCAGGGCCAGAGATCTCTCTCGGAACCCTGGCCCCGGGACAGAGACCCTGTCTTGTGATCGAGTGTGCAGAATTCGGGAGGGTTTTGAGGACCTTGGAAATGATAGATAAAGGGACAGCAGGCTGTAGTGTTGCTCTCTGTAATTCAGGCTGCTTTTGGGGGGGGGTGCAGGCATGAACATATTCTGGTTAGAGATGATGTTTTTACTCATTTTCATTTAAACACAAGAATAGCAAATTACTTTTACTAAAGGAAATAGCAGGAGGCGTCTCAGAAATAGCTTTTCTGCAAAAGCCCCGGAAAGCTCGGTGGTTCTGTCACCCCTGCAGACACATCCGCTATCCGCAATCCCTATGGGGTCTCGTTCAACACGGATTTGAACAGATCCGTGTTGTGTGTGTGTGCCTGTTCTCTTGCAGATCACAGGGTTCAGTCTGAGCACTCACAAGCACAGACGGCCCGGCAGGGTGGCTTGTGCATAGCCTGGCCTGGGCTTGGGGAGCGGCTCGTGATGCCTGACTCCCTGCGGCAGCCTATACCCGAGGAGAGAGTTTGACCGACGGCACGTTCCCTCGCCAGTCTGCTCTCCGCTCCCCGGTCCCACCAGCTCAAGTGACAGCGGAGTTTCCATCAGCCAGAGCCCCCCCCCCCCGCCCCGTCGGCTTGGTCCAGGTGAGGAAGCGGCATCAGACGCTGCGACCCCCCCTCCCCCGCAGATCGAAGGCCAGTGCTCTACCGGGAAAAGAGGGGCCCCAGATCGAAAATCACAGCAGTTCTCACCAAAAAACTAGTCGTTTATAAGTATATTTCAGAAAGAATACGGGTGCAGCTGGCCTTTCAAATTGTTTTATCCAGTCGAACGCTTTCGGGACCAGGTCAGAGCTCTGGAAGAGCGCTCACCTGCGCCGAGCCACAGACAGGACGTGCCGTAAGCCCCGCAACCAAACGGAAATGCTGCTTCTCTTTGTTCCTCTTTAGTTACAGACGTGGATGTTTTCAAGAATCATTTTTGTAAGCGGTGACAGTTTTGTTGTCGTTGTCATTGTTGTTCTGTGTTCGGGGACCCGTCCCCGACACGCCCTTGTGGTAACAATTGCACTTGATTGATTGTGCGTTGAACTTCAGTGTTGAATGAGATGCCATGGGGTCATGCAGGCCGTGTGGAAGAAACTAGAACCAAGACGGACAGAGGGTGTTGCACATCACACTGCTTATTAGGACAAGGGAAGGACTGGAAGCAGGTGTGGCAAACCAGTGAGCCACTCAGCTTATGCATCCATGCCATTTCTTCCCGAGTGCACAGTGGCACAATGTTTTACAGGGTTCCTGGGAGCAAGGTGTGGCAGCAAACTGATGGAGTCCAAGCCAATGGACATGGGTGGACATGAGGTGCTCAGTACCACGGGAAGGCCCAGCACACAAGACCTCTCCACCCAACAGTCCCTATGCTCTTTCTTCAGACGTTAATTAAAGGAGAGTTGCGGGCCAACTCGGAGATCGTCTATCCAAGGTGGGAGGAGCGTGTGTCCTGGGGTCACCGACTGGGGAAGAGCTACCCGTCCCCCAGGAACACTGTTTTGGATTTTATGTGACAGAGTAATAAACAAGACATAAGTTTCACACTTTGGACTCATTCCATCCTCACTTTATCTCCGTGCCAGGCCTTGGCTGCGTGCACCTCCAGGGGCCCATGCACAATGCATGCTAAGGCCATCCGCTTAAAAAACAGCTGCCCCCTATAAATGCCAAAGATAACTGCTATCACCAACAAGGGGACATCAACAGGCTACTTGAAAAAAAAAAAAAAAAACAAAAAAAAAACAAAGCACAAGTAAGTGAGGACTGGCCATAGCTGCTGGTCACGCTCCAGCGGTCATTGTGGCATTCTGTGGGGTTTGTGTTCCCTAGTTGTGACTTGGAGGCTGGTATTAAGATTTCTGACTTCCAAAGCTTCTGGTCTGCTAAAATAAAAAGGCCAGCTGGCGGTCACAACTGGTGCAGGTTTGTACTTTCTCATCCAGCAGCCCATGTCTCCAGCAGTTGTGGAGAATGGATCTGGGATATTTGTTTTTGTTTTGTTTTGTTTTTTTTGTTTTGTTTTTTTTTTAATTTCTTTTTTTTCCAATTTATTTATTTTCAGAAAAACATTATTCATTATTTTTTCACCACACCCAGTGCTCCATGCAAGCCGTGCCCTCTATAATACCCACCACCTGGTACCCCAACCTCCCACCCCCGCCCCTTCAAACCCCTCAGACTGTTTTTCAGAGTCCATAGTCTCTCATGGTTCACCTCCCCTTCCAATTTACCCAAATTCCCTACTCCTCTCTAACGCCCCTTGTCCTCCATGCTATTTGTTATGCTCCACAAATAAGTGAAACCATATGATAATTGACTCTCTCTGCTTGACTTATTTCACTCAGCATAATCTCTTCCAGTCCCGTCCATGTTGCTACAAAAGTTGGGTATTCACCCTTTCTGATGGAGGCAAAATACTCCATAGTGTATATGGACCACATCTTCCTTATCCATTCATCCGTTGAAGGGCATCTTGGTTCTTTCCATAGTTTGGCGACTGTGACCATTGCTGCTATAAACATTGGGGTACAGATGGCCCTTCTTTTCACGACATCTGTGTCTTTGGGGTCAATACCCAGGAGTGCAATTGCAAGGTCATAGGGAAGCTCTATTTTTAATTTCTTGAGGAATCTCCACACTGTTCTCCAAAGAGGCTGCACCAACTTGCATTCCCACCAACAGTGTAAGAGGGTTCCCCTTTCTCCACATCCTCTCCAACCCACGTTGTTTCCTGTTTTGTTAATTTTGGCCATTCTAACTGGTGTAAGGTGATATCTCAATGTGGTTTTAATTTGAATCTCCCTGAGGGCTAATGATGATGAACATTTTTTCATGTGTCTGAGAGCCATTTGTATGTCTTCATTGGAGAAGTGTCTGTTCATATCTTCTGCCCATTTTTTGATGTGTTTGTCTGTTTCGTGTGGGTTGAGTTTGAGGAGTTCATTATAGATCCTGGATATCAACCTTTTGTCTGTACTGTCATTTGCAAATATCTTCTCCCATTCCGTGGGTTGCCTCTTTGTTTTTTTGACTGTTTCCTTTGCTGTGCAGAAGCTTTTGATTTTTGGATATTTGGAAGCAGGGAAGTGTTAGTGCACCCTGCTTCCAGCAGCATCTGCATCAAACACGAACGGTGGTCGTCCTTGCCAGAGCTGAACGGGACCCTCGGGAGTGCTGGGGCACAGGTGTGTTTGCGGATAGCGGATGTGCCTGCGGGGATGACAGAACCACCGAGGTTTCCAGGGCTTTTGCAGAAAAGCTGTTTCTGAGGTGCGCACCGCTATTTCCTTTAGTAAAAGTGATTTGTTATTCTTGTTTTTAAATAAAAATGAGTGAAAACATCATCTCAAATCAGAATACGTTTGTGCCTGGACCCCCCCCCCAAAAACAGCCTGAATTACAGAGAGCAAGAGTGCAGCCTGCTGTCCCTTTACCCGTCATTTCCAAGGTCCTCAAAACCCTCCAGAATTCTGCACACTCAGTCATACGACAGGTTCCCTGTCACAGGGCCAGGGTTCTGAGAGACATCTCTGGCCCTGCTTCTTGCTCATTGTTCATTGTCTAGGAGAAGATCTAGTATAAAGTCTCTCATACCATAATACAAATCAATGCTTCTCGAGCTTTCCATCCCAAAATATATGAGGCCTTCAGGGGCCGAACTTTAGCCTCCTGTTTTCAGTCTGAGAGGCTTCTGTCCTCTTCTTCACATGGAGCCCACAGTGATGATGGCTGATGGCCACCATCCAAAAGCTCATGGTGGTCACTGATCCTCGACACTACTCGTATTTGGAGACAGGTGTTTCTTTGCTGAGGGTATGGGTTGCCTGTGCACTACGCAGTGCCTAGCACCCCCCAGACCCCTGCCTGCTCCGTCCCAGCAGCCCCCTCCCTGACCCTGACAGCAGCAAATATCTCCAGACATGGCCAGATGTGCCCCAGGAAACAATCTTGTCCCCAGTGAGAATCTGTGCTCTACACAGTAGGATAGCAAGGAACCGGAAATGTGTAACTTCTTCTATTTGATTGTTGACAAAATGTTAGAACTATAAAATCTTAAAGTCTGGTGGTAATTTAGAAATCAGCTAATGTCCTGCTGGCGTCCAGCCTGTCTCACATGGACCTGGCTCCACTGGCCTCTGGGATCGCTGGTCACGGGGGAGGGGACCGGGTCTTCCAGGAGCTGTTTACCTGGAGATGGCAAGGCTTCCCATAGACAAACCCGGTTCCCAGGGCACGTTAGCGTCTGAGAAGAGAAATGGCGGAGGTCTTGTAAACACCAGAAACGACATTCACTTGGGAAATTGCTTACGTCAGCTTTTACCAAATGCTCGTAAACCACTTTCTTCATTGCAAATGCTCTGAGTTTGCTCGGTTCTTATTAAGGAAGCGTGAGAATGTAATCAACACATAATTTAAGAGCGAACCACCTATCTGAGCAGCATGTATATTGAATTTTAAATAGATGCTTCATTATACCGCATTTGATGAGCTTAATATTTTATAGAGAGAATGGGATGTAATGTTGACTTCTAACTTCACCCACTTAACAACATGCCCAAATCACACCACCTCACATTCCTGCTCTTTGCCCTCTTGAGTGAAATGAGAGGTTTTATCTCATGTACCCCAGACACCCCTCTTCCAACAAACTTCTGCATATACGCACGTGATGAACGCCAAGTGGTTACTTGAAATATTTGAACACAAACATGATTTTCTATGATATGTTACTTTCTTATTATCATTAATCCATCAGTATTTTAAGAGAAAACAAAAATATTGAAATAGTTATATTTCCCTTAGTTGTGAATATACGCACAGTCAGCAGGTAGCATCTGCCATGGACTGAATGTGCTTCCCTAAAATCCAGGTCCTATCCCAGTCCCAAGGTGATGGTGTAGGACATGGGGCCTGAGATTAGGTCATGAGGGTGGAGTTTTCATAAATGAGTGCCCCTTATGAAGAGATCCCAGAGAACCCCTCCAGGAGTAGGGGGGCACAGCTAGAAGACAGCCGTCTAGGAACCAGGAAGGGGACTCTCACCCGCCACAGAATGATTTCTCTGGAACAGTGAGAAGTAAATTTCTGTGACTTCTAAGCTACCCTACTTAAGGGTGTTTTGTTGTAGCTGAACAATGGGCTAAAATAGCACACAAGTGGGTTATTATCTGAACTCTTAAGTTCCTAATCTGCATAAACAACATACCAAAGAACTGTCCTTGACCCTTAGGAGGTATTCATATCCCACAGCAGAGCCCTGGGGTGGAGTTTGGGAGATGTTTGGGACTGTAGCAATCATAGCTTACCTTAAAAATCTTAGCACATGGCCCTTCACAACATAGGCTCTGCTTCATCTGAAATGTAAGGGTTGGAATCCTTGAATCAGTAGAAACGTCTACCAGCCAGATTTATCCCAGTAGCAACTGTCCCTGTAGGATACCTCTATAATCAACTATGTTTTTTGTTTTTGTTGTTGTTGTTGTTGTTGTTTTTAGTTCACTGAAAAGATTCAAAGCTTTGTAAGGAAGCCAGAACGTGCATTGAGGCTGGGGGCTCTCACTGAGACAATGAGGCAGCGAGAAGAGTCAGACGCATTCATGCTGACTGCCCTTCTGCCTCTTCCACTCCTCCTTCTGAGTCCCCGTGCTGGCTCCTTACTTGCCTCTCTGATCCAAGGAGCCCACTCCTGGAACCCCTCTTCTTTCTATCCACGATCACTCCACTGATAAGCTCATCACCTCTCATGCTTTCAACATTGTCTGTGTGTAGATTCAGTCCACATTTTAATCCCCAACCTGGTACTTTCCCCCAAACTCTGGATACGTATACATACTAGACACTCAGCAGCACTACTACATGTATCCAAACATCTACAACTGGATGTGATCCGAAATGTAGGCCTTGTATAACCCCTAAATCTGTTCCTTCTTACTGTTCCCCATCTCTATAAATGAGAACGTCATTCTTCCATTTCCTCAGCCAAAAGATGTGGATTCCCCGTTGGCCGCTCCCTTGCTGTCGTACCCCATGTGGCATGTGACAGCAATTCCTACTGACTCTAGAGTTAAAACACACCCAGACTGACGTCTTCCTCCTGGCTGTCACTCTCATCCAAGACACAGATGTCTCATTTTTTTTACTTTAATTGAGGAAAAACTATACATAGAGTGAAACACATTGAACTTAAGTGTGTGATCCAATGAGTTTTACGAATGTATACGCCCATGTCACCAGCACACAATCAAGAGACAGAACATTTCCTATATTCCCCTGTGCCCCTCATCCCCCCCCTCCCATGACAACTACTGTTCTGATTTTCTATCAGATTTTCTATCTGTTAATTTATCATACATTAGTTTTGCCCATTTCTTAATATCATTTAAATGGAATCATCCACTATTTACTCTTGTATCTGGCTTACCTCACTCACTATAGCTTTAAAGGGTGTATTAGTGTAGTTAATGGTACATTATTTTTTATTGCTGGGTAGTATTCCATTGTACCAATATACCATACTTTTTTTTTTTTTTTTTTTTTTTTTAATGGAGGTTCCATGCTCAGTGCAGAGCCTGATGCAGGGCTTGATCTCATAACCCTGAGATCATGACCTGAGCAGAAATCAAGAGTCAGACGCTTAACCAACTAAGCCACCCAGGCCCCCCCAATTTTCTTACTGTGTTAACATTTTCCAGATAAATAGAACTGATAGTGTGTGTGTGTGTGTGTGTGTGTGTGTGTGTGTACAGAGACAGGAATTGGCTCACATGTTTGTGCTCATTGGCAAGTCTGAATTCTTGGGGAAGGCTGGCAGGCTAGAGATCTATGGAAAAATTGATGTTCCAGCTCAAGTTTGAAGGCCATCTGCAAGCAGAATTCCTTCTTCCTTTGTGACCTGTCACGTTTTCTTAAAACCTTCAACTGCTTGGATGAGGACCACCCATATTATGGAGGGCAGTTTGCTTTATTTAATGTCTATAGATTTAAGTGTTCATCTTGTCTAAAAGCAACATCTACATTGGTGATGGTCTAAGCCCAGGAGCATAGTGGCCTAACCAAGTTGACACATGAAAGTAACCAACATATTTATCTGTTTGCTAATGGATAGAATCTTTGTTTCCAGTTTTAGACCTCCATGAATAAACATTTTCTATAATTCTTACTGTGGAAATGTATTTTCATTTATCTTGGGTAAGGATCTAGAAACAAAATTGCCAGGTTATGGGGTACTTATGTATTTAACTTTTCAAGAATCCACCAAACCATTTTGAAAAGATTTTCCCTAGAGACCATTTAGCTGGAATGATCATAGGAATGCTTACATAGTTGATCTAATCACAAAAATCTATTTGCCTTAGTATTTTTGCTAGATTGCAGCCACATATCAAGGTGCTATTCCAGAAAACTCTTAGTGGATCTCCTTTTTACAGCACTGGAGCTTGTGGCATTCACTATCTATTGAATATTTTTCATTTTCTTTGTAATAAGCTGAGTAAACAATGGACCACTAGCTAGTTTTCCCAAGCAAGTCCCATCGAGATCCATATGCACACTTCTCGGAGATGTTCACTTTGTCACCACAAATGGAATATGTTAGACTTGCAAAGTCGTTGTGGGAGGTTTCTAGGCAGAGATGCATCTCCTTGGTGTTTAATATCAATGCTGAAAATAGAAAGACCCCTCATTGGACCTTTCTCATGAGGTCACAGAAGGGTGATTAGACGTAACCAGTGCCCATCTTTCTCCCTCAAGACAGGTACATGCAGGAAGGCTTGTCCTCACCTGTCTTAGATGAAGCAAGGTCGGAACTACAGCTCAGACATATTAAAGAAAGAGCATACAAGGCTGCTTCCAGCAGAGATTGCAGAATGCCACTTGCTTTCATGTGACTGGAGCGAAAGAGGCATGAAAACAACACTTCTCGTGATATTCTGCCATGTTTATTTTTTTCCCGACAGTTTATCTAAAAGAATCAAAACCAGGTGTTCTTTACAAAAGAAGCATGTCAGCTCTGATGTAGAAATGCACAGCTATGGATCGATTCTTCCACATCCGTGTGTAATACAGGAGGTAGAGGACTGGTTATTGACTACATTGTACTGGGCCCTTGCGAGTACTCAAGTACAGTGACTTTTATCCCGGGTCTCTTGGGTTGATTGCCCTACCTTTTAAAACATAGGAAACGATTCATCATTATTTCATATAATGTATAAAGTAACATATGATTATGTGTCAGACATCGGAGTAGAGTATGTGAGGAATCAATAAACTTACCCAAAAAAACAAGCTGAAAATCCTATAATTGAAGTTTTCAAAAAAGAAATGGATCAGATTGTGGTTTTTCTCTTGGAAGAACATGTGGAGAGGTGCAGAATGGGGGTCTGAGGTGAGGCTCCCTAAGAGGTGTGAATGACCCTTGCGTCCAAGCTTGGAAAGTCAGAAACACTTTTGATCCAGGAACTGTGATTTGTGATTGAAATCTTCAACATTTAGAATGACCATTATTCCTTCACCCCAACATAAGTGTGTCTGCAAGACATTACACACAAAGAGTGGTATTCTTCATATTTAAGAGAGATATGGGAAATGTAGATTGAATTTTGTGTAAAAAAATCAGAGAACAGGGGCGCCTGAGTGGCTCAGTGGGTTGAGCCGCTGCCTTTGGCTCAGGTCATGATCTCAGGGTCCTGGGATCGAGTCCCGCGTTGGGCTCTCTGCTCGGCGGGGAGCCTGCTTCCTCCTCTCTCTCTCTGTGCCTGCCTCTCTGCCTACTTGTGGTCTCTCTCTGTCAAATAAATAGATAAAATCTTAAAAAAAAAAAAAAATCAGAGAACACAGTACAGAGTCAAAGACCCAGATGTGCTTTCTTTATATTCAGAGAAAAGGTGAGTTTAGTTTGAAATTATCTATTCAAGTCTGAATAAATATATGTGATGAGGTCTCCGTTCCGTATCCCATTGGTAAAGTATATTAAATTATTTTCCTGGTGTTAGACCAGCATTTCATTCCTGGACTAAATCCTGTTTGTTCATGGTATATAATGTTTATGTTACTACTATTTTCATGAGGATTTTAAAAATCTATATTTATACTGGTCTGGTCTGCAGTCTCCTTTCCCTGTCATGCCTTTACCTGGTTTTATTATCATGATAATCCTGGCTTCATAAAATGAGTTGAGATGTATTCCTTCCTCTTCTGTTTTTGGAAGAGTTTGTAAAGAACCAGTATTAATCCCTTTAACATTGATAGATTTTACCAGTGAGGCTCCCTGGGCCTGCACTTTTCCTTGTATTGTAGTTACTAATTCAAAGTCTTTGTTACAGGTCTATTCAAATTGGCTATTTCCCCTTACGTCAGTTTTATTGGTTGGCATCATTTGATAAACACGCGCCCTCAATCTGAGTTAACTAATCTGTTGGCAGATTATAGTCCTTGTCATTAATGTCTCCTCTTCATTCTCGATTTTGCGGTTACACTCATAGTGTTCTCTTGGTTCTTTTAACAGAGGGTTTATCAATTTTCTTGATCGATTCCAAGAACTAATTTTTTTCCCTCTCCATTGTTGTCCATGCTCTAGTTCATTAAGAACCTGTCTACTTTTTCCAGTTTCTCAAGGTGGAAGGGAAATCAACTGACTTGAGAACTTTCCTCCTCTTCAGTAGAGGTGTTTACACGGACATTTCTAACAAGTGCTTTACTGTGTCCTATGAATTCCGGAGGGCTGCTGTCTTCACTTTCATTCACCTCCAAGTAGTCCTTATCTCCCCTTCTGATTTCGTCTTTGGATCATTGGTCATTTCGAGTCAGTAGTTTAATTTCAACATGTTTGTGGATATCTGAAATACCTTCCAGTTATTGATTTTGAATTGTATTCCACTGTGACCGGAGCAAATACTTTGTGTCATTTCAATCTTCTTAAATGGACGGAGGTCTGTTTTATGGCCTAGCCTTCAGTGCCTCTTGGAGGATGTTCCCCGTGTATGCTGTGTTTGGGTAGAATATGTGCAGATGTCAGTTGGTCTGACTGGCTGAAGGTCCCTTCGAGTCCCCCAAGCTCATGCTGGCCTTCTGACTAGTCGTAGCAGCCATTACTGAAGAGAGTTATTAACGTCTCCAGCCACGAAGGTTAAACTACCTTTTTCTCCTTCCATTCTCTGCAATTCTGCCTCATGTACTTTTGAAATTTGGAGATTGTTTGTAGCTTTGTAATTGTCGTGTTGTTTTATTTTCCTAATGGGTTGACTCTTTTGTCTTCCAAATATCTTTCTTTGTCTCTAGTGATAATTTTGTCTTAAAGTATTTCATCTAACATTAACACAGGCTATGTTTGTATGATACGTATGCTTCCATCTTTTTTCCTTTCTACCTATTTGTGTCTTTGGATCTAAAATATGTCTCTAAAGAGAGCAGACATTTCTATTGTTGTTTAACCCAGTCTGCCAATCTCTGCCTTTTGGTGTTCCTTATCTGATAAGTTTGCTCGTATTTTTTGCTTTGTTCAATTTCTGACTTTTTAGTATTGAGATATATATATATATATATATATATATTTTTTTTTTTTTTCCAAGAGTTCGTATCAGATACACATATCCCAAAAATGTTCTCTCAAACTGGGGCTTGCATAAACTTCTAATGTATTTTTTTTTCTTCTAATGTATTCTTTTTTTTTTTTAAGATTTTATTTATTTATTTGACAGAAGGAGATCACAGAGAGGCAGGCGGAGAGAGAGGAGGAATGAGGAAGCAGGCTCCTCACTGAGCAGAGAGCCCGATGCGGGGCTCGATCCCAGGACCCTGGGATCATGACCTGAGCTGAAGGCAGAGGCTTAACCCACTGAGACACCCAGGCGCCCTCTTCTAATGTATTCTTAATGTTGTCTTTTAGGTGTGGAATTTTTAATTTTAACAAAATTCAATTAATATGTAACTTTTTATTTATTCTTAGTGCTTTCCTTTCATCTCCTCAAGAAATTTTTGCCTGCCCTAAAATTGGAATTCTATCCCCCTATGTTTTGTATCCGGAGTATTCGCTTATAGTCCTAATTTAATTTTATATTTAGAGTTTTATATTTATATTTTGAGATTTTAATGTTTCAGTGAATGATTCATTTCAAGTAAAAAATTTTATGTGGTGTGAGCTAAGGATCAAGGTTCATTTTTTTCCATATGGATATTCAGTTGTTCCAGCACTTGTTAAAAAAACTTTGTTAAAAAGTCTTTCCTGTCCCCATTGAAATAACTTGGTACCTTTTCAAAAATTATGCTGTCATGTATGTATGGGTCTGCTGGGGCGGGTTGGCTTTCTTCTTTCCTTGCAGCATTTTAAAGGAGCTGATTCACTGTTTTCTGAACTTTATCGCTTCTTATAAGAAGTTAAGTGCCATTTATATTATCGTTACCCTCTATGTATTGGGTCTCTTTCCTCCATCTGTTTGTGGGTTTATGTTACTATTTTAGTTTCAACAGCTTTACTCTGATATGCATACATGTAGTTATTTTCTTTTTCTTCTTGAATTTCTTTCTTTGGATTTATTTATGTATTTTAAAGGAAGAGAGACAGAAAGCTTGAGCAGGACGCAGGTGGGTGGGGGAAGATACAGACAGAATCACCGAGCAGATTTAGAGATGAGCACAGAGCCCTACTTGTGGCTTGATCCCAGAGCCCTGAAATCATGATGCAAGCCAAAGCCAAGAGTCAGCTACCAATGGACTGACCCACCCTGGCACCTTAGTTGCTTTTCTTTTTAAATGGATTCTGCATGAGATTTTCTGGCCTCTTAGATCTCCTGGTGGATTTTTTTTTCAAGTTTTATGGCATTTTTTTCAAAAATATTTTTCTGCCTAGTTCTGCATCTACTTTTGTTTTGAGACTCATGCTAAACTTCTGTTAGTCCTCTTGCTATTGTTCCACAGGTCAGTGAGGCTCTGGTCAGTTCTTAATTCCTTTTCTTCCTCTGTTTCTCAGACACGATAACTTCCTTTGATCTCTTCTTAGGTTCACTGGTTCTTTCTCCTGCCATTCCTCATCCACTGCTAAGTCCACCCACTGAATTCATTTGTTTCAAATATAATCATTTTCAGTTCTGCCATTTCCATTTAACAGTTTATCATAAATTTCCTGTCATTGCAGAGGTTCCCCATTAGAACCTTCTTTATTAGAGTTCCTCATAGAATCACCTTTTCCTTAAATTTCTTGGATATATTTCTAAGGTTGCTTCCAATTTCTTCTCTGATAATTCTAGAATCTGGTTATCTTGAAAACTCTTTCTCTTGATTGCCTTTTCCCTCATGGTAACCGGTCATATTTTCCTGCTCTTTGCTTATCCAATAAATGTGTACTGTACATCAAATATCATGAGTGATACAAAGTATTACCTTATCCCCTTTTTAAGGATGAGAAATTTTGTTAGGAGGGACAGCTAGATTCCTGGTGGACCCCATCAGGCTAGTTTTCTTCCATTAAGAGGTTTCTTCCATTTTCCAATATTGTCCTAGTATGCCACCTTTCTTTCACACTGGAGGACCAGGTTTCAACAAAGGGGTCTCGAGCTGGAGGTGGAGGGTTGGGGGACACAAATATTTAGTCCATAACAAGAATCATCACACTTTAGGTACTAAAAAAAGTCTGTGGAAAAAATTATCCTCTGTATTTTTTCCACTCAAATAAAACATATCACATCCACGTGATTTTATTCAATGTCCAGTGAAATTGAGCTAATATTTTGCTGTATTTCACTGTGATATAATGACACTCTCAAAATCTCTAGGGCTTCACATGGTTTACACTGGTCTGCAGATTCAACTCAAACTGCTCTGCTTTTTATATTTTTACCTATTTTCTAAGTTACTGAAACTTTCCACTTTAGATCCATTGAAGTGAAATAGTCATGATTATGGAAATATTTCTAAAGTATTATAGGCTTCCCTGATCTAAATAGGATTAAAAAAACGCTCTTTTTGATTCTGACTTCTGGGCATCTTGGCCCTCCTATACCTTCTTCTCTCTCTCTCTCTCTCTCTCTGCTCTGCTTTGAGCTTCAGAACTGATGACTCTAAACGGGTGTCCCTAGTTATGCTTTCATTAATACTCTCACTGCTAATAGTGAGTCTCACCCTTAAAAAGTCCCAGAAGATCCCTTCTTAGATTTAAGCAAGAGGCTTCACGATGGTGGTTGGGGACTGGCAAAATTGTGCCATTTTTATGATGTGAATTTTGGCTTCCCAGAATAAATCAGATATATAAGGAAAAGATCAAATTTAATAGAAAAATAGGCATTATCTTTTCATGGGAGGCTCTTCTTTTAGATTAATTTGTACTTCTGGTCTCCCTTTCTGCCCACTCACTCCTTCTAAATAGAGATTCACAAATGATCTGATTGGCAAACCTAGGAGAAGAAAGGGCTTATCCAGCTTGCCCTTTGGCTCTGCTCTGTTTGGAAACCTGTCTGAAATAAGCCTCCATCTTCTGACCCTCTGTCACAGTCTCCAGGAGCGAAGGGAGGCTAAAATTTTCAATCAATAACTGGCAGGGTTTAACTCAGAGCTGCTGAGCAGGAAGCCCACTTTGCCAGAGATGGAAGCTGTCCCACCCCAACAGCCCTGTTACTAGAAAGGCAACTCTTCCCCCCATCGCGTTGACTTCTCACTCTACCACTTCATCACTGCCAAATGTGGAGGCAGGAAAGACATTTATTAACTCTTTCAAAGCTCCAGCAACAGTTCACAGGGCCAGCATGTCACACGACCTTGTCACTGGCCCAGGTTTCTGTGTCCGAGGACAATACCTGCCTCTGTTACTGAGAATAGAATCTCCAAGGGAGAAGCGATGGACTCTTTTTCAGTTATGTGCCTTTAAAATATTCCTCAGTAACGTGAATTTAGAAAGAACCACCCAGATGAAAATACGTAGTATTGCTTGTTTGGTGTTTGCATGGATCCAGATCTCCGCTGCACCCCTGATGAAGCACAGGGCCAACTCTTCTTACCACTGAAGCTTTGAGAGGAAAGGCAGCATGAGCTTCTGAATCTGCTCTCTGTGCCTAAAAATGTGGAACTGGTCATCACAGAGTCAAAGCAGTCCAAAACATTGTCGGCAGTTTTCACTTTTTTCCCAGATGTTTTTATTTACGTATTTATTTTGTCTTCGAGAGGGAACAGCTGGACAGGCACTGCCCCAACTCTCACAGCATCACCGTGAGCTGGTGAGTGCTCACTGGGGAGGAAGCAGCTGGCTTGGAAAGGCCAAGTGGTTGGCCCGTGGCTCCTGGAGAGGGCCAACCCAGGGCCTTGAATCTTACTTTAAATTTTTAGTTATTACCTGATCCCAAGACTTCATACTTGAAGGGAAAAACAAACAAACAAGCAAAAACCACATAGTAAAATGCATAGTGAGTGGAAGGTATTCTGATTTAATTCTGTATAAGAAAACTTGTTGTTAGCTCTGCCCTGGTAAATCGGAGAATCTTCTGGTGGTGTCCAGCAGCTGTATTTAGAAAAAACAGCCAGATGCTGACATTCCTGATGAGACCAGATATTCCTGTGCAAGTTTCAAAGATAAACGTGATACTAACAGTTATTTCTTAGATTCTGAAAAAGAATATTGACATTCTTTGATTTGCTACAGTGAAAACCACGAAATGGTGGTAGGCTTAAAAATGTCCCTCCCGCCCAAAGACAGCCACCACTGAATCCTGAGAACCTGTACCGTTAGCTTCTATGGCAGAACAGGAGTCTGCAGAGGTGACTAAGTTAAGGATCTTTCGATGGGGAGATGACCCTGGATTACCTGGGTGAATCTGAGGTGCGATCCCATGCATCTTGGCAGAGAGGTGTTCCATGCACTCAGAAGGAAAGGAGACCCACCACAGAAGCGGAGATGGGAGTGCTGTGGCCCCAGGCTGGGGGACACAGCAACCACCAGAAGCTGGGCAAGGTAGGACCAAATCCTCCCCCAAGCCACAGAGAGCATGGGGGCCCTGTCGACACAGACACCTTGATTTTGGCCAGTGAAACAGATTGCAGACTTGTTCTGATCCTCCAGAATGGAGAGAGAAAACACCTCAGGTTCTTGTAAGCTACCAGGTTTATGGCCATTTCTTACAACAGCAAAGGGAAGCTAATATAAAACCACTGACCATCTCTTCGGTTGCTCCGGGTCAGATTGTCCCCCTGCACTCTGGACTTGCAGGGCCCACTGCTGTGCCCATGCACAGCCTGTCCACAGCCCACAGCCCACACCCACTGTATAGGGGAACTTGGCTGAACCCATTGGCTCCACTTGTCTAAAGCAGGTGTTAAAGACAAACCAAACTGAGTTCTGATTAAGTCTGAAATGCACTGAATCAGTTAAAGCAATGATAGTAAAAATACATGATTTTTAAAGAATTGCTTGTTTCAGAAAGCCCAATATTTACAGGTCATAATACACTTTTCACTTGTGTTTGTGGGTACATGTACATCCATGTGCACATATGTGAGCTTGCAAATGACACCTTAACAACACTGAAGTTACTGGAATTTCAGTGTTACTGGAAATTCTATGAATCACTTTGATTTCCTCCCTGCAACTGCCCTCATTCAAACTGCCCTGCGTCACAAAAACATAGCTAGCACTAGACATTGAGAGCTGCGTCTGTTCACGCGGTTCCTAGCTCTGCACATGCTCTCCGTAATCCTAGCTTCCAAAATACGTCTTACAGTAGGAAATCCTGGATGGGGCTTTTTTCAAATTTCATGCAAGAGACCACTCCTCTGGTCTTATTTATTCATTATACTTTGTGAGCTGAATAAGAAAGCATCAAACAGTATAAAGTAAAACTGCTAGAAAAGTAAGAACAGGGACAGTCCCAAAGCAGAGAAACCGAAATCCGTCAGCAATCACAGGTGACAATAAAGTAACTGTGTGCTTGGAGAAAACCAAGTCTATCCACTGAATCAAAGAATCAAAGAGAACCTCAGAGAAGTGCATCCAGCAGTGCCAGTTTCTAAAAGGTCAGTATGTCTTTTGTATGTCGATTACAACCAATGAGGAGATGAAATTAAAAATCCTAAATCAGGGCGCCTGGGTGGCTCAGTCAGTGAAGTGTCTGCCTTCAGCTCAGGTCATGACCCCAGGGTCCTGGGATCGAGCCCCACATGGGACTCCTTGCTCAGTGGGGACCCTGCTTCTCCCTCTGCCTCTGCTGCTCCCCACTGCTTGTACATTCTCTCTCTCTTTCTCTCTCAAATAAATAATTAAATCTTTAAAAAAATAAATAAAAACCATAAATCATAAAAATCACCAATATGTAACTTACCTGAATTAGTTTGCTGGTACCTCTATCAAATGTTGAAGGGGCACTAGGAAAATAGTGAATTTGCTCCGAAACGTTTGCAGGGGTAACGTTTTTAAGCTATAATCTGCTCTAATCCATGTAATTGTTGAATAGAAAACAGACAAATGTTTGCTTTCTCAAATAGCCTCAGAACATTCACTGAAACAAAATGTCACTAATTCATGCAAATCACTGGCTGCCATGCTCGAAATTCCCCTTAACTGAGGACATGTTTCAGCATAAGGGTTTCTAGCCTTCAAAATGGAAAGGAAGGCTTCTTCTTGTATGCTTTCTTTCCTGGACAATTCCGTGCTGTATACGGTATTGACATCTCTGTGCTAATCGTGACCCAAATCCCTGTCTGTCCCTCCAGCAGTCAGCACACGCCTGTCACTCAGACGCAGGAAGCTTCCAGAGGAGCTGCGCCTCCTTGCTGGGCTGCGTGTAATTTGGCCTCCTGGTTCCCATAAATGCCATGGCTATGTTTTATGGGATTTTGGAAAGGTTTAGGAAAGCATGTTGGATGGAGGTCAGCCTAGTGAATGAGAACAAAGTGGCTGAGTCCAGAAGAAATCCAGAAGCGGTCAGCACTGCGTTCGCACCACATGGGGCTGGCACGTTGGGGAGACCACTCTCTGCGAGCGACTGGAATGAACTTCTTAACATTCCTCGGCTGCCAGAAAATGCCATCACGGAGTTTCCCAGAGGAGCCAGGACTGGATGTCAGTATCTCTGGGCTGAAAATAGTTTTTGTCAGACCCCAGGAAGTCTCCTTAGGTACATTTTTCTAGTTGTGACCCCTTTCTCTTTCCCTGACAAAGAAGTGCCCTGAGCAGAAGTCCGGGGGGGCAGCTCCACGCCGTGCATATGGAGGCCTGCTCTGCCAGCCAGGTTGGGATGCGTCTGTCCTGCATTCTCATGGAGGTGCCACTCCTGCTCTAGTCCTTGCCATCTGCTCTCTGCTTCTCTCCTGGGGACACGAATCCCTGCTGCTGTAGGAACCTCAGTCCTTGACCTCCACTGGTGACCGTGTAGCCACGGACACTGCCGCCCCTAGACCCTGGGTCTTCCCCGTCCGATGACTGTATTTTCAAGCTACACATTCACTGCTTTGTAACACACACTTCAGATGTCCCTTTTAGTCTAAACGGAGGTGGCTGAGGGATTAATATCTCAGTCCCGCTGCCTTAACCTCAAATTTGCCTATCCCATTAAGGGGGGAAAATAACTAAGTTCTGTCATGTAAATGACATTCAAATCTAATGGAAATCAACTTCAATACTACTTTCAAAGCCAAGGGGAAGCAATGCGATTAGTCTGAAATCATGGGTAATTCCAGAACTTTCTCTAATTGTCACATACAAAATTTCCAGTGTCTTTATTTCTGTTTTATCTTTTTGTCTTTCAGTAGCATACCAGCACCACCAGATATCACCCTAACATGTTTTTTTCAGGGTAATTTTAAATATAATTGATTATCCCTGAACACGCATCAGCTGAGAAGTGGAAAAAGCCTAGAATTGTTCTAAGACATTATAAAAGGTCTTTGGTAACCAAAACAGTTTTGAGGGGCGCCTGGGTGGCTCAGTGGATTAAGCCGCTGCCTTCAGCTCGGGTCATGATCCCAGGGTCCTGGGATCGAGTCCCGCATCGGGCTCTCTGCTCTGTGGGAAGCCTGCTTCCTCCTCTCTCTCTGCCTGCCTCTCGCCAACTTCTGATCTCTGTCTGTCCAATAAGTAAATAAAATAAAACTTTAAAAAAAAAAAACAGTTTTGAGCATTTCTGGCACATGAACAAAAAAAAATAGGCGTATAAGAACTCGGGTTGAATGTACTTTTGACTTGAAGACCATGTGCCCTGTGACAAGGGTTTCTGGGAGGGTCAGGTTCCACGTGTCCTGTTTCTCTCGATCCCCCAGCGTGGGCTCTGTGCTTGGGGCGGGGGTCTCCTTGGGATTGCTCTCTCTCCCTGCCCCTTTCTCCCCCTGCAGTCTCTCTCTCTTCCTCTCTCTCTGAAATAAATGACCACCTCTCTTTTTTTAACCGTGTTACCTTAGTCACCATACAGTACATCATTAGTTTTTGATGTAGCGTTCCAAGCACATGATAATTGGCTTTGTCTGTTTGACTTATTTCCCTCGGCATCATCTCCTCCAAACAGCTAATCAACACAAAGAGTGACTCAGGTAGGGGGCTTTGGGTCAAGGTGGCTTGGCCTGTGTGAGGAAACTAGGGACCATTGCGGAAAGGGTTCCTGCCCCTGTGGATCAGAACATTCACAACAGAAGAAAGGGTGGGAAGTGACCAGAGGGAAGACCCGGAGGCTGGCAGGGAGGAGGACGACAGAAGGTCCCACAGGCGGTGTGGGAGGTTGCGCTGGACTGGGCTCGTGCCCCGCAAATTGAAAGCTGGTGGCGCAGGAGGAAACAGCCAAGCCCAGGGGAAGGAGGTGTGTTCCGCCAGAGTCAACTCCAAGGGCGCAGGTCTCAGAAGGGAGGGAGGATCTTGGTGTGTCAAGAGCCTGAGAGAAGCCGTCGAGGTTGGTGACTGAGGAGTGGGTGGAGGTGGCGAAAGCCAGTGGGAAGAGAAGGAAGTGGTTTAGTCTGGCATGGTGGGATCTCATTTGCATCAGTGCCACTTTTCCGCTGCCTGGAGCCTGGACGGGAGGCAGGGAAGATGGGTCAGGGCAATGGTTACGACCCTGACCCTGTTTGCAGGGTGCTGTGACGGTGGCCTGGGCCACGGGGCCGGGAGAGGAAAGGAGTGCGTCGTGTAGGTGTGGTTACTCAGACCTCAGACGTGGAATCAAAGGACTGGCTGGCATGAGGATGTGGGACCCTCCGGACACAGCACGGGGCTCAGAGTTGTCTGGGTGGTGGCAGGGCCTTTTGAAGAGATTGGAAAGATTTCTGAGGTGAGATGGGCAACATGTGCACTGGAAGCTTCACTAAGGATCTCGCAGAAGCAAGTCCTCATTTGATGGGGTTTGGATAAGGCGACATCAAGATCCGCCCCACATCAGCCCTGCCAGGTGGTCACACAGCTGTATGGAAGCCACCAGCAATAGCGCTCAGCACTGTGACTTCCCCAACTGTGGCAGCCCCAGGCCCTCTCACCCTGTGGCATCCTGTCACAGGGCTTGGACCCCACAGACCCAGGGCTGCTTCCCTCATGAGCCCTCCAGCGGATCCCTGGGCGGCTTCCCTCGAGAGCCCTCCAAATGTGTGAGACCACAGCTCTCCCTTGTTCTGTTTCTCTGAACAGCTGAGCACTGTCACTGCCTCCATCTGCTGTCTACCAGGCTTTCCTCTGGCCACTCACTCTGACCCTGGTTTTCAGACTCTGCTTTGTTTAGTACCATCCGCAGGAGGCATCCAGAACTAACGTGGGGCCTGCAGCGAGGCCAGAAGGTCCCTGTAGAAAGCCCTGCACCCTCAGTCTGGATGCTCTGCTCTGCACACGCGGCTGGGCCCCCGCACTCTGGCACCCACGCCACACTGGGGGTTCACTGGGTTCTTGGTCAGCTAAGCTTCCTTTCTCCACACTTGCCTCTGTAAGCCCAGGCTCCTCAGTTCTGTTCTGGAGCAGTTGGATTTGTACCCCAAAACATCTCCCCCACATGAGGTGCTGTCTGACAGCGGACACGGGACTGTGCTCCCTCCCTATTTGGCTGATGTCAAGATCGGGGTAGAAACTCAGCGATTAGACCAGGACCCGTGATCCAGCCGCACTCAGGGTGGACGGGCCTACTGAGCCAGCAGACCCAGACCCAGTGTTCATGTGCACAAGCCTTGGGAAAGGGGCCCAGGAACATGTGCGTGGGGTACGTCAGGCAGGAGACGTGAGCCCCTCCAAGCCGTGTCCTGAGGGAAGCAGGACCCCACTTGTCAGTCCCCTTATCTTAGACCAGATGTGGAGAGCCTCAAAAGTCAGGGCTTTATTCTGCAAGAACTGGAGATCATCGTAACAAAGGATTAAAGAAGAATTTGGGAATTCTTTTCTATAAACCCCAGGGAGAAGTCAGATTTGGGTAAATGTTGAGTTCTGTCGCAAGGTCGAAGGGAATCCTAGCTGTGACAGGCTATAGGGAGAAGGAGAGCCCGGTCATCCGGGACCACAGAGGCCCCGTGTTCCCCTACGGAAAGAATCAGGTTCAAGGAGCGGGAGGAGGCGGGTTACACAAGTATCAGCCTCTCTCAACCTAATTCTAGGAAGTGACCAGACTCAATAGGGCGGCTAGACACGAACCCAGACCCATGAAACCACTGCTGGCATCTTGGCTGGGAAATGGGTCCTTCAGGACCACAGGGAGGTCCATGGGGGTCAGCACCACTGACCACACCCCACGGTACCCCCAGCTCGCACTGTGTCCCTACTAGTCTGTCCCCTTCTGAGCAACATAGTTGTGTGCTGGCCTATGGACTGCATTTAGTTCTTCTCTAATAACCCTGTTGTACAAAGCCCCAAGAGAAATCACCTATGTAGAAAGAATTGCAAGACATAGTACAAATATGCCAGACTTTTCTTCTAGAAACCACCTCCTGTCTTGTGCAGCAAGGGAAGCAGCAACATGGTAGGGACGTGGGTCCATGGCGTGGACATCACTCATGTTCACACTTCATGGAGGACGCTGAGGCTCAGGGTCTCACCAGGCTTACTGTGCAGGTTTGTGATCTTCTGGCCTTAGAAAGCCAATGCCAGGATGTTAAAGGAGATTAAGAAAATAAAGACTTTAACGTCCATAGATCTGCCAACTTCAGATGAAGGAGCTATTATTTTAAAGATTTTATATATTTACTTATATGTTTATTTGAAAGAGAGCACAAGTGGGCTCATGCAGAAGCATGCAGGGGCAGAAGGGGACGGAGAGGACAAGAAGATTCCCTGCTGAGCTCTGAGCCTGATGTGGGGCTTGATCTCATAACCCTGAGATCATGATGCAAGCCTAAATCAAGAGTCTGATGCTTAACAGACTGGGCCACCCAGACGTCCCCAGACAGAGGAGCTGTTCTCCAAGAGTCTTATCTTATTTACAGAATTAAATAAAGGCATAATTCTAGCTAAGAGCTCAACTTACACATGAAAACACCAGACTCGTGGAGCAGCAAGAGCCTTGAATGGCGAAGTGATAACCAACCTGGAACAGCGGCAGAAGAACTAGGCCACCAGAAGAGAAAGTATCCGAGGGAAGAGCCGAGGCCAGCCCACCCAAGGTGCCAGTTACCTCCCTGTGAGGTGAACCACGGGCCCTGGAGGTGGGGGGGGTGGGGACAGCGGGGCCATGGCCGGGGACTCATTACTCCACTCACACTTGTTCTGAAATCGAAGGGCTTCCTCCGGTCCCTCCTCCAGAGGTACACTGGGCACAGTAGAACCAAAGGGTCATGGAGATGCATTGTTTAGAACTCTCTATCACTTAAAGATCTTCTCAATTTTTGGTACAGCTGCTTGGATTTGCTGTAGGAGGGGAAGAGAAGAGAGCATCACCGCTGCCCAGTGCATGAGCGAGGGCTCAGGGCACGGGGCAGGCAGTGCCCCCACTGCAGCTTGAGGCTCAGAGATGACGACAAGGGGGCTCCAGGAGGTGCCTGCTGGGCCTGTCAGCCACAGGTGTGCATGGCTTCACTATCCCCTGCACAAGAACCCCTGTGGCGGAAAATAGGCAGGAGGCAAACAGCCAATGCATCAGACTGCTGCGTTCGCTAATGTCGGGTCTACATGAGCTTTCGGCTGTGATGTTCTTTAGTTCTCATGTTTCCCGTGTTTATTGTAGTGAACAAAGATAAAGTCTGAAATTTTATATGCCTCCTTTACAAAAGTAATTAATCTATTAATTCGATGTTTTTATTTTTCATTAAGTTACAAAGAAATGCAAAGTTACGTGTCTGAAAGCTACCCCCCACCCCACCGCCTTTTGCTCAGATCACACCATCTCTTGTACTTGGGACTAGGGGTGTAGCCCATCGTAGGAGAACCACGCGGCTCATCTAGTATTGTTTTTTCCAATTCAATAGGTGGCAATGAATTCCCATCTGCATTCTGATGGACACCCCATGCACTGAGATAGACTGGACGGCATCGCGTAAGGACACAGGGCATGAAACGGTCATTGATTCAGCAGCGCCTACACTGTATTTCAGAGAACACCATGTCCTTACAGGTACCACCTTTGAGTCCATGCTTCTGATACACCTTCAGGTACTAGCCAATCCCTCCATCTGGTAGAAGCTCCCAGTGGTGTAGTATGTGATGGAAACAGGGCCATGGTCATGTGCCCATGTCACCACTCCTTTTCCAAAGATAGGACACCTGGAATACTGCCCGCACAGTTAATTATTACTATATTAGTGGAGATCTCAAATATAAGCTGACATTTTCTCAAAATACATCACATGTTCTATTTGGTCTTCATAGCCCTAATTGTCTAAATAAATATTCCATTAAATCAATAAATGAAATTATTCCTTCATTGGACCATTTTTCTAAAATTTAGTCTTATTCTCATTTAGAAATCAAGAATGGAGCCTGTTGGGATTCCAGGAGAGAATGTGCCCAAAGAGTTGGTCTCCGAAGGTCAAATTCATGAGATGTCCTAGGAGAAACCCACCATTCAGGCACCACTTAGAGTGTCTCCTTGGGAAATCCAGATCTAGTTAGACAATCAGCCACTGTATATTCAGCTACATGATTTTAACTCGTGTGGCACTCAGACCTTCTGTTGAGTGCGGGTGGTTTTTTCTGATGGCTGCTTCCTGGGATGAAGCTATGAGGGCTATTACTAGACTTTCAGTTAAAAAGTGCTGCAAAAATGTTTTAGAGAGCCTCAGTTGTTACATGGCTCACATGCTCCAGAATGGATTATAAACTCTTAAAGCTTTGTGTTTTCCTGCGGTCTCAACCTCCCCACTAACAGACTGGGAGTACCCCTCCCAGCTGACCAGGGGCACCCGTGTGAGGCTGGCCTCTGTCACAAGCTCCCTTTCTCGTCCTTCCCATCAGTGAGCTGGTGCCATCACCCACACTGTTGCTTGCCTGCCCCACCCTGACCCCCAGAGAGGCACGTGCCATTGGGTCCTTGCTCGTGGTGCCCCGCCTGTCCCACCTCCTTGTGGCCCCCCCAGGGGCTGCCATGCCCCCTGTCTTGGACCTGTGGGGGCAAGAAATTTTCTTGAGATCCACACACATCTCCGTGCTGTTATTCCGTGTCCGCTCCTATCTGATCATCAAAAGATTCCATTTACAGTAGCATAATTATTCCTTATAATACAATTATCCCTTATAACGTGACGCCAAACTTCCAGAGGAGAGAGTTCTTTTGTAAGTTAGGACTCAGAACTCTTCGTGTCACTGAGAACTTGACGCTTTTTCCTCCTTTCTCATAATCGGGATGCTGTACATATTTCTAATTTCCCTCTACCTAGGATGTCATCGGGCTCCGAAGCCTTGCCTAAAATCAATTCACAGAAGTCAAGCTGCACTTTGTAGGTATATATATGCCTTCTTTCCTGTCTCTTATTTTATAATCGTAGACACCTTTTACCATTGTGAAAGATACTTATTTTGTTATAAGAAGTCTCAAATATCCAGTGGAAAGAGATGTGATCTAAATAACTATATGTAAATTAACCAACTCAGTTAAGTATCTCTCTTTTCTCTAACATTAGTTGTTTAAGATATTTAAAATTGTTTGGCATCTTTGGGAACTCTGCTGGGAGGGTTGGTTCATCTCATCTAGGGAAATAGTTCCTCTGTGTAAATTCTTAAGAGATTTTTCAAATGGCTCAAAGTTTTGGGCTATCTTTAGACCCTCCCAGGATGCTGGCAGGCTGACTCCCAAGCACGAAGGGTTCATTAGGACGCCTACAATAAAGAGCTGACTTTGTTTCATCGCATATCAGTGCCCAGATATTTTTATTACAACAGATACCGAACACATTTTATAAGTGGCATGCTGATGTTTTTACCATAACTCCACCATGATTGTATATACTACCCACCATATTTCTCTATCCGGACTTCACCCAGAGACGAATGTTTCCAAGCTACTCGCGTTCTCGTTCCTCTCATTTCATTTCTCTTCTTGAGAGTCTGTTTTATCCTGAATCTTAGAGAGCTACCATTACTCCTGACAGCTGTCCCGATTCTTTTTTATTCAATGTTTTTCTAGAATATGATTTTAATTGTTATTTTTTAATTCTTCAAGCTTTTTCCATGTATGCCTGATTATATCTTAAGATAATCATATTGTACAACAGACCATTTTTCCATACTTTCCTTTAATTAGCTACTCTAATAAATTTATAATTCTCGTTTTTAGCTGACTCCTTCAGATTGCCTGGCTATCTAATCGGCAAATCTGAAAATAATTATAGCTCTAGTTTCCTCATCCCAATGTTACTAGAAATATACAACACATTTCATATTCACTAAAAATAAGGAAACTTGGCTTATAGAGTCATGTTATAATTGTACAGTCACCAGTAACCTAATTAGGTAAAAAGGTATTACACTTACAGATCATTAAAAATAAGAGTATATCAGAAACTATATTTATAGTTATATTTAATAACTATATTATTTGACAATTCTTTTTTTTAATTTAATTTTATTTTTTTTCCAGTGTTCCAAGATTCATTGCCTTTGCAGCACACCAATTCTTAACTATTCTTTGATTGGGTCATACACTTCCAAGAAATGTCAGAGGTGGCAGAAAATCCTCATAGAGGTAAGGTAGTGAAATTGGGGTTTCCTAGAGGGAGACACTTGATTGAAACCTTGAAACACTTAAATAGGCGAAGGCAGAGAAATGAAAACAGTTTCCAAAATTGTGACAACCTAGTTCCTCTTTGCTTATGGGGGTCAAGCAGGCCTTCCTCAGCAGCACCACTGGAGGGGTGGTGGGCACGGCAGTGGGGCTGGTGCTCAGGATGGGGGTGGGGGGTACTGAGACTCAGTGTGCAGAGCCGTTGCCATGCTGCCCTGTAGCCCCCATGACCGACGGGGATTTCCAGCTGCATCTGTGTCACCCTGATCAAATGTCAATAATTTCATGGGACTAAGAGAAAACATATAAAGTTAGAGATATAAAGTTAGTCCTGGTGAATCATGAACAAGAATATCCAATGAGTATATAGAAAGAAAGGACACTGATTCTTTTTTTATTTTAATGTTCAGTTAACCACTGTATGGTACATTAGTTTTTGATGTAGTGGTCCATGATTCATTAGCTGGATAGAACACCCAGTGCTCCATGCAATCCGTGCCCTTCTTAATACCCATCACCCCGTTACCCCACCCTTCCATCCCTCTCCCCTCTGAAACCCTCAGTTGTTTGTTTGTTTTGTTTTGTTTCCCCCCCCAAGTCAAGAGTCTCTTATGTTTCGTCTCCCGGTCTGATTTTCCCCCTTCAATTTTCTCTCCCTTCCGGTATGGTCCTCCGTGCTACTCCTTATGTTCCACATGTGAGTGGCACCATATGACAATCGTCTTTCTCTGCTGGACTGACTTCACTCGGCATCATCCCCACCAGTTCCAACCATGTCAATGCAAAAGTTGGGTATTCATCCTTTCTGATGGCTGACGAATATTCCATTGTATGTCTGGACCACATCTGCTATACCCATTCATCTGCTGAAGGGCGTCTCAGCTCTTCCCACAGTTTGGCGACTGTGGACGTTGCTGCTGTGAACACTGGGGTGCAAGTGCCCCTTCTTTTCATTACCGCTGTATCTTTGGGGTAAATACCCAGTAGTGCAATTGCTAGGTTGTAGGGTAGTTTTATTTTTAACTTTTTGAGGAACCTGTGTACTGTTTTCCAGAGTGACTGCACCAGCTTGCATTCCCACCAACAGTGTAAGAGGGTTGCCCTTTTTTTTCACATCTTGCCAGCATTTGTTGTTTCCTGTTTTGTTAATTTTGGCCATTTTGACTGGTGTGAGGTGGTATCTCAATGTGGTTTTTATTTGTATTTCCCTGATGCTGAATGATGCTGAGCATTTTTTTGTGTCTATTAACCATTTGTATATCTTCTTTGGAGATGTGTCTGTTCATGTCTTCTGCTAATTTTTTGACTAGGTTTTTTTTGGGGGGGGTGTTGAGTTTGAGAAGTTCTTTATAGATCTTGGATATCAGCCCTTTGTCTGTACTGTCATTCTTTACGACAGCCTCATCTGGGCATCTTGAAGTGCTTTGGCTTCTACATTTGAGAGTATTTGGTTCCCCACTTGCCCTGCTGCTGAACCACCATGTGGTCCTAGAACATGGACACTTTGTCTTTGCTGAATCTTTCACTCAGTCTTTGCTGAAGCTCCCAGAACTATCTTCCAAAAATGCAACTCAGCTTATATCTGACTCCCATTCAAGAATGTTCTTCTGTCTCCCCTTTAGGATCAAGTCCTAATTCTTTATCACTTTGTTAAAAGAGATGAAAAATTTGTCACAATAAGAATTTTTAGCCTTGCACCCCCCCAATGCAACCCATGTCTTAGCTGGATGGAGAAAGTACATTTAGCAGACAGGAGATGAGCCTAAATTCCATTGTAGGGAGTGACACATCCTAACTCAATAGTATAGCTGAAATTCATTTTTTTGCCTAGAAACGAAAATTTGGGATTAATCACAAGTGAGAAACTGAAAAAAAAAATCCTTATAAAATGACAGATGTGGAGAGGGAAAATAACAATTCCTGGAGCGCTTCTTTAGCCGCGCTTTGGAAAGAACATTCCTATACGTGTCCCCATGGTCATCATAAATTGTATTAACAATTTTAATGTTCCTCCCTTAAGTGAATTTGTGTCCTTGTGGAAATAATGAAAGAAAAAACATAGGCCAAATTCAAATATAAACCTCTATCTGTGTTCATTAAACTCTGTTCAGAAATTAATAAAACTGAATCCTGATGTTATAAATCTAATAAAATGGGACACTTTTTGGAATTTAGAACAGTAACACCCATCTGTCCTCGACCCTCACCCCGACATCTATCTGACATGTTTTTTCTTGCTTTCTCATTTCTCCAACTTTGGATCCAAGTATTTCTTCCAAGAACCGAGAATTTACCCATTTTCTGAGGGGTCATCTTGTTAGTCTTCAGCCTCATTCACTGGGGCCACTAGGAATCTGTTCTCTATTCCTGCTGCCGCTGAAACTGAAGTACAGCTCAAGCGGCCCATGAGCACCTTGACTTAACAGTTGGGTAGCACACATTCTCCACACCATCTAACACACATGTGTGACTCTTCCCTTTGCATTCATGCCAGAATGTAATGGGGACCAAGGGCTTTTTTCACTCGTTTGTGTATACTTTGAGACATCAAGATGTATCTATGCCTCCCAAAGCAAGTATTGGATAAATTGTCTTTAACTGAGTTGTAACAATTTTGAAGAAGACTTAGGCTAATGCAAAAGTATTTTTCTGTTCCGTTACCTTAAATTCTGCTTTGAATTCTGTGTGTGTGTGTGTGTGTGTGTTAGACTGTTTTGAGACTCAAACGCATTACTGTAATCCACAAGCAAAGGACTTAAAGATAGACTTGAAAATGATACAGTTTAAATATATTGGGACTAATATTATAGCTGAATAAGTAAATTCAGCTTAACATGCTAGTCAGTAGTTTATGAGAATTCCTAGTGAAGAAAAACTGCCCAATACAAAGCATTGCTGATTCTTGTCTTCTTTCTGGGCTCAGGATGTGTCTGCATGACACTGGAAGATGTGATGTCCCATGGACACAGCTGGCAAGTCTAGGGGACATCCCAGTGACCCTCAATGACGCTGAGGGTGATGACCCTCAATGATGAACAATGTCCTGACTCTAAGAGGTCGGACACCTGCTGGGACAGTGGTTCCTCCTGTACTCGGGATCCTTAGCTGAGGGTCAGTCCCGCAGTGGCCCCCGCCTATAGGGTTCTCAGCCCCAAAGTAGCATGTGTGGGTGTAAAGTCTGTCATATTTTCAATAAGGGAGCGAGGATGGAACCAGTGATGAAGAGTAATGAATTTTATGCTTAGATACAGAAAAAAGATTCTTTTACTGCCTTTTGACTTCTTTGTGTCAAAAATAACAGCTCATTTGATGGTGAAGACTATTGCCATGATACAGATGTCCTAAGTATAGTTGTATTCTTCTCAATGTATATTTGAAAAGTCTGAAGGAAAGTGGGACGTTCAGAAGACTGAAGATGAGAGCAGAGGAGATGTGAGCTGACCACCCCGGGAGTCCAGCCTCGGTTGCTGGGCTGGGCCAGGTCATGCCGTGTTCACCACACGTACACTCGGGGGTGGCTTGTCAGAAAGATCTGCTCCAAGGCACCAGGCCCTGGCTGGGCCCTGCAAATGAGGGCTACAGCTCGGAGGCAGAGAAAGTGATGGGCATCCTTAAGATATCCCCATCCACCTCTGCATTCCCTTCAAGTTTCACTGGTAACTATTATGGTCTACTTACCCAAATGCAAATGGGCAAACTGGAAATAAGATTCCATGGGACTCTAGAACATCATGTTAGGTACTCCCAGTGAAGCCCCCAGTGGGCTGTGGCTAGTCTTGATGAAGGCACAGTCTTGTCCAATTGCCTTCAGTTAGTCCCATGATAAACAACAGGAGACTTCCTGCATGCCCCCATCCTTCCTTACTCCCCTCTGACCTGACCCATGTGGATTTTCCTGATTTGAAAGACTCAGATCCATCTTGTTCTTAGTCCCTTTGCAAGTGTGAGGACGTGAGCATCATTAATCTCCTCTTGAGCTCAGCAATGTCATGTATTTGTTTAGAATAGATCCTTGTTTAACACCCACACAAGAAAATTCATATGGCTGAAAACTATAGCCTGGCCCGTCATAGAAAATCAAAGTGTAGATGTAGGGGATTAAAAGTACCTATGGCTTGCTTGATTATAAGAATACCCACAACAGGGGAACGTAGGCAGGTCAGTCATTAAGCGTTTGACTCTTGGTTTCAGCTGGCTCATGATCTCAGGGTCCTGAAATCGAGTTCTGCTCAGTGGGAAATCTGTTTGAGATTTTCCTTCTCACTCTGCCTCCTCCCAGGCTCACACTTTCTCTCCTTCACCAATCTCCCTCTCAAATAAATAAAGAATTCCTATTAAAAAAAAATACACACAACAAAAATGAAATAACACCTGCCTTAAACCAAATGCCAAATAAATGAATGTTTCACATGATTTAATTCCACTTCCATAGTTTTGAGTATCTCTTTGAGAAATGAACAACTCTCTCCTTTGGGCACTGAAGGGTCATTAAAGCTTTTGATGTGAGGACATACAGCACATTTAGATCTTAGACTTGACAGCGTCAGAATATGTCTCTGTGATTGCAGAGGCCGGAAAGCACAGGCTCAGGGCTTGAAAAGGTGGAGCTTCCATCTGCCCAGGAGATCACTGATCTGGGCTTTGGGGGTCAGAATAGAAAGGAATCCTAACACGTGAAATGGCCTGGAGGATAAATCACCCCACCCTCAGTTACTCACCTGCCCCCCTGTCTAACATTGTTCAGCCTGAAGCCTTAGGGACAATTTCATGACCAACAGCAACTTTATCATATAGCCATATGTTGTGGGCAGAAGAGCGTCCCCAAAGATGAACACATCCTAACTCCCAGAACCCATGAATATGTTACCTTGCATACAAAAAGGACTTTGCAGATGTGGTTAAAAAGTCTAGCAGACATGAAGGACTGAATTATTTCTACAAATACTAAAAAAAAAAAAAAAGAAAAAAAAAAAAAGTTGAATCCAAAAAGAAAAAAAAAAAGGATGCTGAGAAAGGGAGATTATCTAGGATTATCCCAGTGAGCCTAATCTGATTACTTAGATTATGAAAAGCAAAATGCTTTTCTCAGGGAAAGCTGGAGAAACAGGTGTGACAAGGGAGGCAGAGTCAGAGAAACACGTCTTAGCTGACTTTGAACATGGGGAAAGGGGCCACGTGCCAAGGATTGTGAGCCACTTGTCAAAATAGAAAAAACAAGGAAATTGATTCTCCTCTGGAGCCAGGACAAAGGAATCAGACCTGCTAACACCTTGCTTTTCACCCAGCAAAACATGTGTCTGATTAAAAGAACTATGTTACAGTCATCTCGTGCTATTTTAAGCCACTGAATTTGTTGCAATGTGCTATGGCTGGAAGAGAATACCAACCAATCACACTTCGATTTGGGGTTTTATCTTCTGAGTTGCTTGTAAATTGTTGCTGCTCTGATCTTTTTTTCTAAGATCCAGCAACCCTGTGGCTACCCTAACTGACAAGAGTTCAAAGGGATTGATGAAAACGCACACGGAGATAGCCCTGCAGTGAGGAGACAAGCCAGGAGAGAGGACACTTCCACCAGAGAGAGAGTTCAAGGAGAACTGATCGTAGAGATCTCAACATAGAGATGCCTGTGGGGTTTTTCACATCTGCCTTTCATGCTGGACCACTGGACCCGTGAGGCAGAAGGCTTGTCGGTCACAGTCCCCTGGACACTCAGTTTTTAAAGAAGCATGGGCATCACACCAACGTGCTTAAGAGCAGGCGTCTGGACATCCGAAAGCCTGGGTTCAGATCCAACATGGCAGCATCCTGGCCCTGTGACTCTGGGAACGTAAGTCAAAATGCTTCTCGTGCCTCCATTTCCTCATCTGTAAAATGAGGCCAGCAGCAGTACATTCACAAAGGACAGTCGGGGGATTAAATACGTTAACATAACTGCAACTCATTCAACCAGCCTGTACGTAGCATGTGCTGGGAACTAGCTTGTGACCAGAAACCACAGGGAACAGAAGCCAGAAACCCTTACTGGCCTGTGCTTTACATTGTAGCATGAGGTGACAAACAACAGAAGTAATAATGACCAAGGGAAAGGCAAGAGCACCATTGTAGAGGCGGTGTTGAGGAAGCTGGAGGACGTGGCAGGTGCTCAGGGAGGGCCAGAGAGACACGGCAGCTCCCAGGCTCGGGCCTGTTGCAGCAGGTGCTCAGAGCTGCCTGGCCTGTCCCCAGCCAGATACACGGCTGATATTTGCTTAAGCAAGAACCAAAACAGTAGGTTTTCTTTTTTTTTCATACTTGTCTGGACTTTGGCCAAATGTTTAGTTAAATCCAGTTACAAAACTTTGTTATGCTTTTATGTCCAACATTTATTGTAAAGAATTGCTATAACTCACCATTTTAGCAGAAAGTTTAAGTGGCAAATATTCTCATATAATTGGCCCTTGGACAACACAGCTTCGAACTATGGGGGTCCACTTATGTGGATTTTTTCAATAAATACAATATAGGGCTGTACATGTACTTTCTCTTATTCTCTTAATAATATTTTTCTCCCACTTTATTGTAAGAACAGGGCATATATTTAATATATGAAATATGTGTTAACTGACTGTTTATATTATCCACAAGGCTTCTGTCCAAAAATAAGCTATTAGTAGTTTAGTTTGGGGAGAGTCAAAAGTAACAAGCACCCGAATGTTTATAGCAGCAATGTCTACAATAGCCAAACTATGGAAAGAACCTAGATGTCCATCAACAGATGAATGGATAAAGAAGATGTAGTATATATACACAATGGAATACTATGCAGCCATCAAAAGAAATGAAATCTTGCCATTTGTGACAACGAGGATGGAACTAGAGGGTATCATGCTTAGGGAAATAAGTCAAGCAGAGAAAAACAACTATATTATGATCTCCCTGATATGAGGAAGTGGTGATGCAACATGGGGGGTTAAGGGGTAGGAGAAGAATGAATGAAACAAGATGGGATTGGGAGGGAGACAAACCATAAGTGACTCTTAATCTCACAAAACAAACTGAGGGTTGCTGGGGGGAGGGGGGTTGGGAGAAGGGGGGTAGGGTTATGGACATTGGGGAGGGTATGTGATTCGGTGAGTGCTGTGAAGTATGTAAACCTGGCGATTCACAGACCCGTACCCCTGGGGATACAAATATATTATATGTTTATAAAAAAAAAGTAACATGCAGATTTCTGGCTATGTAAAGGTTGAGAGTCAGCACACTGAACCCCATGTTATTCAAGGGTCCATTGTAGTCTCAAGAAAAGAACTCACCGGCCTTTCTCTGACTTGTATTATAATGAAGATGAACTATAGGAACTTCAGTCCAATGACCAAAATAAGGGCAAGTATGGTATCCATGCTGAAATTCAGGTACCTGTCACCTCGAATTATTTTTGAGAATAGATGAGCTATAAAAAGAAATAAAATTAATAGAACAAAAATGAATGTAATTTTATTTTTTAATTGTATGTAATCATTACAATGAAGCAACTTGAAACTTGAGTTAAGTGGGTTAGAATAAAAGGAAGTGTTGCTCCCCAGAGCTCATAGCCCCGAGACCCTACACCAGTGAGAGAGACAACCCGCTGAAAGGAAGAAGATATTTGCAAATGACAGGTCTGAGGAAGGGAGGAGAAGGGAGTTGAGGGAACTTGGAAAGGGAGGTAAACCATGAGAGACTATGGACTCTGAAAAACAATCTGAGGGTTTTGAAGAGGCGGAGGGTTGGAAGTTGGGGTACCAGGTGGTGGGTATTATAGAGGGCACGGATTGCATGGGGCACTGGGTGTGGTGCAAAAATAATGAATACTGTTACGCTGAAAATAAGGTTTAAATTTTTTTAAAAAAGGGTTTGTATCCAAAATACATAAAGAATATATACCACCCAACACCAATAAAACAAATAATCCAATCAAAAATGGGCAAAATACATGAATAGATACTTCTCTGAAGAAAACATCCAGATGGCCTAAAGACACACGAAAAGTTGTTCAACGTCACTAAGCAACAGAGAAATTTAAATCAAAAGCACAATGAGATTTCACCTCACACCTGCCAGAATGGTTGAAACAAGACGGGAAACAGCACATGTTGGTGAGGACGTGGAGAAAGGGGAACCTCCTGCACTGTTGGTGGGAATGCAAGCTGGTGCAGCCACTCTGGAAAACAGTATGGAGTTTCCTCAAAAAATTAAAAATAGAACTACCATATGATCCAGTAACCACATTACTGGGTATTTGCCCAAAGAATACAAACACTAATTCAAAAGGGTACATCTACCCCTACGTTTATTGCAGTATTATATACAACAGCTAAATTATGGAAGGAACCCAAGTGTCGATTGACTGAAGAATGGAGAAAGAAGAGAGGGTGTGTAGACACACAGGAATATTACTCAGCCATAAAAAGGAATGAAATCTTGCCATTTGCAATAACCCGGATGGACCAAGAGGATATAATGGTTAGCAAAATAAGGCAGACAAAAAAATTACCATATGATTTCGTTTGTATGTGGAATTTAAGAAAGAAAACAAAGGAATAAAAGCGGAAAAAAAAGAGAAAACAAAAACAAAAACAAACAAACGAAAAGCCAAACTTTTAACTTCAGAGAACAAGCCGATGACCGTCAGAGGACGGGGGATGGGTGAAGTAGCTGAAGGGCATTGAGGGCGCCTTATCATGACGAGCTCTGAGTAACGTACAGAATTCTCCAGTCGCTCTCTTGTATACCTGAAACTACTTGAACACTCAATGATAGCAATATTGGAATTGTTTTTTTTAAAGAAGTGCAAAAAAGTAAACATGGTTTGGAGAGATATTGAGGAACAGCTTCATAAGTGAACCTTGAACATCAGCGCCAGGTCAAATAGAAGTGCCATTTCTTAGACCATCCCTGGATTTACTTGCCGGCATTAGAACTGGGGCTTTTGTGAACCAGGTTCTCACCCAGCACAGCATGTGCTCCCTCCTTACTTTAAGGTGAACAGCCCCCTCTGGACTATAGAATGAGTGAAGGTAAAAAGGGACAACATGTGGGATTGGGGTGGAAGGGTCTTTCCTAATGTTCATGATAAATAGACAGGTGGGATTGATTTTTTCAATAAAAATATGAAATTAGTCTTCCCACCTCACTTTAAAACTCTGGAAATGACACTCAGACCTTGTTTGAATGGACAAACAGAAGCTTGGGATGTAGAAGACTAAGGAATTATTATAGAATCCCAAGTGTGGATGGAAAATTGGATAATCCAGGATTCTCGGCTTGAACTTCAAACACTCTGGAGAAAAGTGACCAGTCTAAAAAAGAATCTAATTATAAATTCCCATACTTCAATGAAAATATGCCCACTGGGAAAGTTCAATGAGGACCAATTTATTTCCTACAATGAATTTAAGTTTACAAATGCATTCTAAATTTGTCTATCACCCAGGGATTCTTGTAACCCAAGACAGCAAAACAGCAGGATGCATTCTGCTTCTGAGATAACCAGGATCCCTTTGCTTTATTGGGATCCTGCCAAGCAGAGTTCCAGAACTGCATTTATGCTAAAGAAAAGGTCTCTGCCTCCATCATCCCAGCTTGGATTGGTACTGTTTCTATACATTCAAAGTGACCATTACCTTATACAAACTCACACACGCATGTGTGATAAAGATACAGCTTTAGATACGTGTATGTGTGTATAAAATTCAAAGGAAACAATTTAAACTTTAAATAGTCCAAATATTTAGTGAAGATTAGCTAGGAATTTGAAATATGGTGGACAACTATTTTCAAGCCTGCTAAAAATACACTTGTGTTCAAACAGCAATATTTTATTTCACTGTACCCTTATCTAGCATATCCTCTGTGGTTCATTCGTAGCTGGTCACATGCTGGTAGAAATTGTGAGCAATCAGCGTCCTTTACAAGAACAGTTTTGATATCTATCAATAGGTCACGATCCTTTTCCGAACGCAGTTCAACAGTCCTGTGCTCAGTTTCGTTCTCTCAGGCGATTTAGAATTTAGAGTCCCAGATCTGGGACCTCTCTGGGATGCAACAGAAGCTCTGCTTGTCTCTGCTCTGTTCTTGTTCCCAACAAGAGAATGTGAGCTTCTTGAAGCTGGAGGCCACATGTTGATAGACATAGCGCTTTGGGTTCAGTCCTACAGAAAATCCAGGTAATTCAACAGGCAGCTTTCTCCTTAGTTTGATGCTTGGGTCACTGTGCTGTCTGGCCTCCATTATAACCTTCGGTCTTGGCTTCATAGCTGCTCTCTACGGGACCTTCACGTCCCATACAGGAACGTCTGGTTGATGACAGATGCTTCTCAGTCAACAGGACCCCATCTAAGTCTTGGGCCCAAAGGAGAAGTTTTGATTGAAAACTGACCTCTTGCTTCAAGCTGCAAAAGCTTTCCCAGAAACAGCTCTTCGATGAGTTAGGGAAGCCACGTCGAGTCCTGCTACAAACCAACTACTTCTGCTCTTCATACAAGAATTCAGCTTCCCTGACGATGGGCCTCAGGAACCCCATGTTGCTCAGCTCCTGCAGTCACTGTCAGTTCTTTACCCCCCTTCTTCTTGTCAGTTAAAAAAAAAAAAAAAGAATTACCATGAATTTAAAAAGAACTGCCCAAATTTTAATAAGTTCTTTTCAGTCCTGACTAAGACATAACCAAGTTATTTTCTGATGTTTTGCACAAAAACACTTAACACTGGAGGCCAATCTCTTTGGGTCCCGGGATGGAGAAGCTCTGAGAACTTGAGAACCACTAATGTGGGGCTATGTTCTTGGTATTATTGTGTCTTGCTCTATTTCTTTGAAATTCGCTGTTGTTTTCCCTGTAAACCTATCTTTTCCATCCCTTTGTTTTGTGTCTGCAAACATAAAGGATCTAAAAACATAAAGGGAGTTGATTCAAAGGTTTTGGGAAACTTTGCAAATAGCCCATGCCCCCCGCCCCCCGCCACCTGGGGCTCCGTTGTCAGGTCTGAATCTGATCCCTGTGTGGAAGGGGCCGACGCATGCCTCCCCCAGCTCCTTTTCAGACCTGTCCGGAGCTGGTTGCTGGAGAACAATCCCAACCACACTCAAATGCACAATTGCTTCAGAGCTATTTTTTTCCCTAAAGTTTCTCACATGTTCTTTGTAGGTCAACCTCCCTCGCCAGCCTAGGAACCGTCCAACTTCCACAAGGTGAAATGATTACAGAAACATCTTCAAGCTTTGGGCAGATATATCCCTCTAGAAGGAGTTTAATGTTCATCCAGTTGAAAGGACACTTTTAAATTACAAAATGCCAAAAGAAAGAAAAATTATGTTTCTCATTCCAAGCTTAAACAAACAATCTGGATATACCTAGTAACTCAAAAAAAAAAAAAAAAAAATCCTCTTAAATCAGATTAATATATTCCCGGACTTCAACTCATCTAAATGGGAAAATAAAAATGTACAAAATGATATTGGTGGTTTAGAAGATAGATGGTGTTTGTAAATGATAACCCTTACAAAGACATCACTGGACCCCCTGCTTATTGGTCTGAGTAGGAAAACTCAGGCTGTGGAATCCGTGTGGTCACATACATGCCTAATCAATGGACTCTTCCTGCAGGAGATGGAAGGGTCGTAAGGACTAATGGACGAGCAAAGCCAGGAGCACCCCGCTGGTGGGGGCTCCCTCCCGCACACAGGAGCAGCGCCCGAGATGTGAGCTTCACGCGAGGAGGGCACGGCAGCCGAGCTATCTGCACGCCTGCGAGGCTGAGTCTGATGCTGTTGTCTACCCCAGTGGAAAGTGGCCACTTGAGGGAAATCACGGATGGATCATGGGCATTCGCAGTGGTTTCGAGGAAGCACCTAGGCAGGGAATAAAAGGAAAGGTCCGTGGCATCTGTTGTGGGTACGAGTTTAATATGCACTGAACCTAGCCCCCCCTCCCCCGAGGCTGTCTTGGCTCTGAACGCGCACCGCAGGCCACCCCAGAGAACCCTGACGGACACAAACCCAGCGTGCCCACTTTGTGAGCCACCTTCCCACGAGCGTCCGACGCAGGAGGCCAATTACGCCCCGTCCAAATCCAGGCCCGCTGCCCCAGGAGCTGCTCCTTCAGACGTCCCACGCCTCAGCTATCACGTCCTCCCCAACACCGCTTGGGCTGGAAGAGCTAAGTCACCCCTGCACTGATCCCCTAATTAGTATATTCTTCCCCAAAGGGCTGCCCCATTTCCTCCTCCTCGGCCGAGTCCATGAGCAAATGTGAGTAACGGCCCTACTTGGTGCTCTTCCTGAATTCATGCAATGTGTAGTGTAATGTGTGGTTCATGTTGAGTATAAGCCTCCCCTGGTCTGTCCTCCTCATGCCTCCTGTTCTCTCGAGGAGACTGAACCACGTGCCCCGACGACTTTGCCAGATGACCGGCCCCTGCGGGACGGGCATTACTAGATCTGCTGGGTAAGTCACGGCTCTGACCCACACCGTACGTACGTTCAGCCAGCGGCTCAAACTCCTCAGCGTATCCAAACAATCCATGCGATACGTATGAAGAATCCTTCCCAGTCGAAGAAAAGAATGCCGTTCCAGTACCACAGCTCCTGCTCCCCATAGGTCCACTGCTGGGGTCCCGGCGCCTCACTGGAAAACTCCACCCAGGTAGCCATCAGCTCTATCCTGTTCTCCTGTCCCCTCTCATCCGGGCTCCCTCATTGCCTAGAGCAACACCAACAGCAATAAATGTCAAGTTCGGTGAGACATTTTACGTTCTCTTTTTATACCAAATAGCTGACATCCAGTATTTATTGCTCACGTCCAGCGCATCTCCGTTGGACGAGGCCGGGTTCAGGTGCTCGGTGGGTACATCCAGCCCGTGTGCGGACACTGGCAGGAGCCAGGCTAGGCGACGAGCTCAGTGCCCACTGCCACACGGCCACGCTGCTGGCCTCGCGACCCTGTGGTCAGATGCGGGCCCCACAGTACCTCTCACCACTTCCCAGGGTCCGCCACACACGGCGGAACGGCGAACACATGTACTTGCTGGGTGCTTTTGTCTGCTCGGGGTCCGACAAATACCGGGCTGGGGGCTAACACAACAGAAATGGATTTTCTCCCAGCTCTGGGGCCTGGAAGTCCAGGTAAAGCCTGGCCTCTGGGGAAGCCCGTCTCCGTGGCTTGCAGACGGCATCCTTCTGAACCCTCCCACAGCCATCCCTCCCTGTGTGTCTGTGTCCTAATCCCCTCTTCTCACACGGACACCAGTGAGGTTACATGAAGTCCCCCCATAGGCAGTCATGTTACTTTGGTCATTTTTTGAAGACCCTGTCTCCAAAGACTGTCATATTCTGACGTGCCGGTGCGGAGGGGTTGGATAGGAATTGTAGGGAGACGCAGCTCAGCCCACAGCCCTCGACCATCCTAGAAGGTCCTTAGTGACCACAGAAGTCAAACGTCCCCTCCTCTGGCGTTTCCTGATCTCGAAGCCGATCTTACGCCCGGTTCACCATCGGATGACCTGCTGTGCACCCAGCTCTCACGTCCTGCTCGTCCCCAGACGCGGAAGCCGGCTCCGCCTCGAGACCCGTGAGCTTCTCCAGCTAAAGGTAGAAAACTGCGGCTTCATTAAATCTCTGGTTGCTTCTCAGTTGCCCAAACAACCAAACCTTTTCAAACTCATGTCATCACTGAAAACCCTAGCTCCTGTTCTGAATCCGCATTGAGCTCCCAGTGGACCTGGTGATGTTTGCTTGCTTGTTTGGCACAATACATTTATGGTTTCCTCTTTATTAAGGAAAGTCCAGGTGAGAAGGAGCGACACAGTGAGTGACCAGGAGCGTCTCATGCACAGACACACCAGGAAGCACCAGGTCCCTGCGTCCTGTCCCCTCATGTCTGGCCTGGCTCCATGGTCCCTGGAGAGGGGGAGAGGGGCTGGGTCTCTGCCTTCCTGCGACCAGCGGCTGCCTCCAGTCCAGGCTGCCATTCTCAGTCCCTGGCTCTCCGCTCCCCGCTTCTTCTGCTCCATAGTCTAGGACAGAAACACCCCCTTGAAACCCCGGCCTCACTGTGTGATCACCCCGTCTGCTGCCTCAGAACTAATAACCATCTTCTCCTTCTGTCCCCTTATGACGTGGACAAGGAGCGGTGAGACCTGGATCTTTTTCTTTCTTCCGACCTTGATCATTGTTCCCAAACTTCATTCACTTCACTGTGAACAGACAGAGGCCCTTATCCTGTGTGGATGGCAACGGCTTCTTTTTTTTTTAACAAAAACACGCTATTTTGTTCCTACTTCTGCCATATGTGAACACTTTACTTTGTCGAGAAAAGAGAATCTTAGGCTAGAAATATATATTTTTTATATTCTTTTTTTTAAATTTTACTGTTTAAGTTTTGTTATTCCTCTCCCAGAGTTTAAGGGATGCCACCTTTCCCAACATGCCAGTCAGAGAGCAGCAGGTGGTGGGTGGGCTCCAGCTGGTCCAGGTGACTAACAAGCAAATATGCCTTAATTATTAGCAGTTGGTAGAAAAAGGATAGATTGAGTGTTTGTGCCTTTTTTTTTTTTTTAGGTTGACACCAGGCACAGAGCCCAAGGCGGGGCTCGAACTCACAACCCTGCGATCAAGACCTGAGCTGCAATCTAGAGTCATGGGCTGAACCAACGGAGCCAGCAAGACGCCCCATGAGTGTCTGCTCTTTAAGAAAACATCCCCAGAGTAGTAGTTTCCCGACGGAAAGATGATCACGTCCAGGACATCCTAAGTCTCCCTAGTTTCTGCTTGGGGCCAAGGAAATGGGATGTGGTTGGGGCTCCAAGGATATGGGTCCCTGGGGGCAGCCTCCCCAAGAGGAGCAGTTCCTCGGGGAGTTGGTGCCGATGGTTTGTGCCGGCCTGGCACATCCCCAGGAGGCTCCATCTGGAGAGCTTCTCTTTCATCCTGCTGTAGTCTCAGAATGAAGGAAGGGGGGTCTAGATAAGGACAGGCCATGCCCAGCTCACACTACATCAGAAATCCAGGAAAATAAGGTCAATGTTCTCCAGCCTCAGGGGCGGAGCCGTGATCCAGTGGGTCCAGACTGCACGAAGCACTTGGTTTCTGCCTGGTCTAAGTCATTCAGTCTCCTCTGAATTGAATGCCAAAGCCAAGTTCCGTTCGATGGACAGATGGATGGACAGATGGATGGTGAGCAATCGTGACCTCAGGTTGGCTCCTGTCACTGGGAAAACCTGTGGAAGGTGGATGGGCAGTGTGGACATGCAGAGGCACCGTGAGTTCCTGGCACACACTCGGGCTCAGCAGGCCTGCTGTGGCTCGGGTCGGTGCCGAGTGGAGCTGGGTGGAGCTGGGGCACCTCGGGCTTTGTACGCTCCCTCCCACAAGGGGCGCCGGCCCTGGACACCGCAGGGTCAGACCCGCAGGGCCTGTGCTCCTGCCCCCGGGGGTGTCATCTGACGGGGGATTCCGCACGCTCGGTCCACTGCTTCGTTGGTCCCAGGAGGGAGCTGAGCAGAAGCACCTGGTCTGGGAAGCCCATGAGGGCTGCTGGCAGGAAGCCCACAGCTTCCCAACAGAGCTCTGAAGGCGAGGAGGCGGGCGCCTGCCATTACCCCAGTGAACTCACAACCTCAGCGAGGTAAGCACAGTCGGTCATGTGTTGGCTCGATGGAGAGAAGGAAGGAGGCCCGTGGCTGGCCACCCCCCGGCTGCCGTGGAGCCCAGGCCTGGAGCGGGCGCCTCTCTCCCCGGCACCTTGCCAAGGGCCGTCTCTGCTTCACTGCTTTCAGCGGCTCTACTGAGGCAGGGGTGGCTAACCCGTGCTGCAAACAAGGGAGCAGAGCCTCTGGTGGTTACGTGACTTGGCGGCATTTGCCAGTCAAGAGAAGGACCGGCTTTGAAGCTCTGAAGCTGTGTTTCTCCTCCCTGACAGCCGCTCATGTGAGGACTCCGCCACCACACACTTTCTCTTATGCCCCCCATTGTGCCCCTCAAAGCTTCCATTCAAACTGCACCTCCTCTGAGGGTTCCCTTGACACAGCAAGAGGTCTTAATGGTCTCCTCAAATACCGCAGCTGCCCTGATGACACAAAACATGCTGCTGTGGTGACAATCTTCCCTTAAATGTTCTACATAACAAATAGCATGGAGGACAAGGGGTGTTAGAGAGGAGAAGGGAGTTGGGGGAAATTGGAAGGGGAGGTGAACCACGAGAGACTATGGACTCTGAAAAACAATCTGAGGGGTTTGAAGTGGATGGGGGTGGGAGGTTGGGGTACCAGGTGGTAGACACTATAGAGGGCACGGCTTGCATGGAGCACTGGGTGTGGTGAAAAAATAATGAATACTGTTTTTCTGAAAATAAATAAATTGGAAAAAAATTAACACCAAAAAAAATAATAATAAATAAAATAAAATAATTTTTTTTTTTTTAAATGTGCTACTCTGGGGGTCTGAAAGCCTAGAAATAGGGACCATATAGCTGGACCCTATAGCAGGCAGCACAGGACAGACAGCATGCACTCCTCACCACCAGGAAAGAAGAGGAAGGAGAAGGAGAGAAGAGAATAAGGAAGGAAGGGAGGGGGGACGGATGGAGGGAGGGAGGAAGGGAGAAAAAGAAAGAAAAGAAAAAGAAAGAAAAGAAAGAAAGAAAGAAAGAAAGAAAGAAAGAAAGAAAGAAAGAAAGAAAGAAAATAAAGTCTATGGCTGTTAAAGTTAATAATTACAAACTTGCAAACATTCCTTTCCAAGGGTTGGTGACTCCCTCCCACTGTGAGTTGGGGTCTGCCCCCGCACGAAGGAAACCAGAACTCACTTCCCAGACCCACCCTCTGCTCGGAGGCAAGCACTGTCTCCACCAGTCAGCGCACTTGAAGAGGCATGATTAGGATTCCAGTTCGGGAACTAGAGAATCTGGAGAGTAGAGAGATGCCTTGTGGATTCCAATCCAGTGACGGGGAGAGTGGAGACCCAGGTCCAGCCATGGTGTCCGTGCTGAGCCCCCGCAGGGCTGTGTCTGCGGTGGGCAGTAGGCCTTCCGCTGGGAACTCACGCAGTGTCCGTGGGCAGCTTTCCTCTCTGCAACACCTCAAAGGAGGCTTCTCTGGTCCTGTGCAACACTGAGTGTCTCTACCCTGTTTCAGTATTTTTTTTTTCCTTTTAAACTATCTAGAAGTGACTGGTTACATGTCACCAACAGACCCAATGGCATTACGCATGATAAAGAAAATGCAATGCCATTAAAGCTGTAATAGATTCAAGCAGGCTTCTTCAGTGAATGCAAAACTGATGAGCAGAGGTTTAATAATTAATAACTATGTACATACACTCAACATTATTTGTTAATTACAAACAGAACAATAGCTTTACAACGGGTTACCCTAGCACAGACTTAACCAAGTAATCTCAGTTAACATCTCCAATAATGGGACAAACAGACAACATGGGCCTACAGACTTGGTGCTCTGAGAAGGAAGCATTTCTTCTGCAGTACTCTTACGAAAACAACAATAACAACAAAAACGTAACCTGAATTCAGTCCTGAGGAAGTATGCAACAAACCCAACTGCTACAGAATAACTAAGCTGAATTTTTCATGTCAAGATCACAGAGGACAAAGGAAGAGTGAGTGTATTTTCTGGATTAAAGAGGACTAAATATCCATTTCCACAGCCCAGTGCAATGCGGTGTTCTCAGTTGGATCCTACAGTAGAAAAAAGAAAGGTAACTATGGTGAACATCATTGGGAAAGTTAGTACAATTTGAATATGAACTGTGAATTCAGGGATACATGGATGGTGTCATATCCCCGTTATTTTTCTAGATTTGGATTCATCTTCTATGGTCTGTGAAGCCTGTCAGCCGAGAAGACGCAGTGTGTTGAGACCTTTCTCTAGTGGAAATACTGGAGATAAGAATTCTACATCTCAACCCTGAAAACTCTAGTGTGTCCATATTTCCTCTAAATTCTGCTCATAAAATGCCCTGTTCTTGCTTCGGCTCATTACAGAGCTAACAGAAGCCAGCTGAATGCTCAACATTCTGCCTCAAAATACAATTGTTTAAATCTAAATGTTTATTCAGTACATTTGCTGCCTTGACTTTCCACACACGACGGCTTTATAAATTGGCCCACCACTCCATGACATGGGCCACCACGATTTCAGCCTCCTAAGAAACTCCATCTCATTTTTCCAGTCTTGTCCTCCATTCAGTCCCAGGGGGCAGGAAGCTCTCCAGATTTGTGTTATGGAAGTCCTTCTTCTACCCAACCATTTCTGCAGCAGTTACCTACTATCCTGAAAAGGAGGTTTTGCAAACGATCCTAACATGCAATGCTGGGAAGCAGTTTATTATTTGTTCACATGTCGATGGTCAGCGGAAAGATGTACTGATCCCAGAGGAGCTGCTGGTCAGGGCCTTGGAGCCCGGGCCATCGCCCATGCTGGGGTCAGCTGGCTTTGCCAGTCTATGACTGCTTCAGCGACGATCGTCAGCATGACTGGAATCTGAGCCATGGGTCCCTCAGCTCCCTAGAGCCCTCCATGTTACCACAGTGAATTCAGAGCTCGAAAGGAGAGCCTTTGTCATCATGCAGGAAGGCACTTGGAAATTCACACGTACTGTGCAGCTCAGTACTCACCCAAAATTGGTCAAAATAAGTCACACAGCTATGTCCAAAGTAAAACAGGACAGAAATGAAGTTATAGGGAGTGGGTACAGGGAGACCCCTAGTTGGGATCTTTGTTCAATCAACCTACTGTAGAGAGTGGCCTAATTAGCAATGAAGAAACAATTGCAGATCAGGGGAAATGCAACATTTGCACAAGAAGCACCTGGTAAATGCTGTATCTATACGGAATACAACCTTTGTGGGGGTGCCTGGGTGGCTCAGTGGGTCAAAGCCTCTACCTTCTGCTCAGGTCATGATCCTGGGGTCCTGGGATCGAGCCCTGAATCGGACTGTCTGTTCAGCGGGGAGCCTGCTTCCTCCTCTCTCTCTGCCTGCCTCTCCGCCTACTTGTGATCTCTGTCTGTCAAATAAATAAATAAAATCTTAAAAAAAATATAGAACATTTGCACAGAGCACCTGGTAAATCCAGTATCTACATAGAAAAAAAAAAAAAAATGAATCTTGGCCTCTACCTCCCAACAAGGCATAAATTAAGTTGAATTGGACCACAGACTTGAATGTGGAAGATAAAACAAGGAAGCTTCCAGACACATTCCCTTTGATTCATGCCCAGACTTCTGGGAGTTGCCTTTGAAAACACAAATCAGTTCATCAAAGTTCCCTCCTCTGAAACATGAAATGTCCCTACTGTCTTCAAAATAAATTTCAATACCTTAGCTTAAATCCCTTGGAAACCTGACCTCCAGCCCCATCCCGAAGGCGAGCCCCTCCCCACGACCTCATGTGATCCTGGCGCTGGAAAGAAAGCCTGTTTCCTCCTTCGCCTGGTTGCTCTGCCATCTCCACAGTCTTTAATAGGTGGGATGTTAATTACAAAGTCCAGAAGATATTAAGCCATTGAAACATGCCAGTGTCCCCCAATCAGGGGCAAAATTAATATCCTTGTCCTCTGTGCCCTCCTTAATTTTATTCAGAGTCACGTTGTTCCCTCCTGGCCTCTGTGAGCACCCGCTGTGACTCATACTGCCTCCCAGGGCTGGGCACCTCCTGCTTCCTGCCTGACAGACAGACAGTGCCTGTGGGGGAAGGAACCCCTGGGAGACCGTGAGGGGAGGGAGCTTGTAATCTGACAAGGTCTCAGGCTCAGAAAATGTGTAAGTTCATTTTTACTGCAAAATAAAGGAGCCGTTACAAAGGGGCATCACTGGGCCAAATACCAATCGATGATATGACAGTGTGAGCGAGTTTCATTCTTGGTCATCCTAAACTGTCGCTTTTTCGTGGTCTTCCACTTTACAAGGCTTGCGCAAGTTTACTTATCTCTTGTAGAAAATTCTATCTCTGTCTTTCTATGTATCTATTTTTAATTGCTGGTTACGTGCTCATAGGAGCCTCTTCTGTTGGCAACTACTTACACCTCTGCTAACCCCAGCCAGCAGAAATATATGTAAATTCATTAAAATATATAAATGTAGAGGTAATATAGCGCTTTGAACTCTGTCTATTGTTAGGGACAGGAGACAAGGAAGGACATTAGATTCTTCACTGACCAAGTAATTAAAGTCTGACAATTGCTTAACTCGATTTTCCACTCAGTCTCTCATTTTCCTTTTCACTGAGGGGAATCAGTCCTATAAAAGCAGTGCAGAGTGTCCTTCTAGACCTTTCTAGACTTTATGACTGAGCATGGCTGGATGACTCAAGGGGACGCTTTAAACCAATACAGAACATTTGCGGAGTACGTGTGCACAGGTGCCTCTTCTGTTTACAACTACGTACACCCCCACCAACCCGCGCAGCTGAAACAAGGAATGCGGGCTATGTCCGTGGCTTAGAGTGAGCGAGATGTTGATCTCCTGCAGAGTGAATAGTCTTGAAATGATTTTTCAGACAACCCATGCCAAGGATTATTTATTTTTAGAGAAGTCTATATAGTATTGATATTTAACTTTGCTTTATTTTTTTCCTTTATACATGATTTAAATATAGGGAAATCCCAATATTTGAGAATCTGAGATAATTAATGTCGGATTTAGATTGAGGTCTACCTTGCTATACTCATTGGTTATGATTCAAATATGATCAAAGATTCAGATTGTTTTTCTCTCTAATTATTCATTTTGATTCATGGCCAGAAACTAGCCATGGGTGAGTATATGCAGAATAGAATTTGATGCTGGTGGACCCTGGGAGCATGACCCACAGAAAGTGTGGACCCTGGGAGTGGGACCCACCAAGCCCCGGGAGTGGGACCCACCAAGGGGATGGTGCCAACCCAGGCTCTCCTTTACTTTTAGGTACACTTCAAAGTCAATGCAAAGAAGCTTGACGGCTCCAGTAAAGCTGTTAGTTGGCTAAGCTCTTAGTGGAAGAGCCAGTACATGCCACTCGTCTGTGGACCCAACAGCAGAGGCTGAGTTCCTGAACATCGTAGAGGAATTGCTTTGGAAACCCCAGAAACTGTTGCCTAAAAACATAGTGCTGTGCTTAGAGGCATTCTCCCTCTTCCAAAACGAAGTGTGAAGTTTTAGGACTGCTGTTTCAGAGGCCTCTCCTCCCCAAGGATTGGAAACCCACCTCGGTGTTCCACACACAGTGCAATGGGAAAGAGTGTAACCACTTGCTCTGCAGCAGAGACGCTGTCTGTATGCACAAAGCCCAAGAGGCTACAACTGGATCTGGAGGCTGGGTGGAAAAGGGGAAGTCAGCACTGGTGGGCAGACAGCAGCTCCATCGGAGGTTCGGATGTGGCACCACATGGCCAGGGCAGAGCAGCCGCCATCACTCCGGTGTTGACCTCACAAGTAAAGCGAGCATTAATAATCGCTGCTCCGTGTTCAACTCTTGTTGGTTTGATAAAGAACAGTTCCATCAAGGAAGCACATCTGCTTGGGGTTCTTAGATGTAAACTAACCACAGATTACTCTGAGTTTAAAAAGCCCAAAACAAATACAGATAGACTTCATGCTTCATGGGACCGTACAGAGCTTCAAAGGACTTGAAGTGATGTTTCCATCACCATGTGTAAACCATCGGGACATTATCACATACATGGCAATTCTAAAGCACCAGTAGTTCTTGAACAACTTTAAGGGATAATTTAAAATACCCTAGAAGATGTATAAGGCCATGGATATGAATCCTTGTCCCTTCCAATTTATTGCTGAAAACCAAAACTGATATAACAAGGAAAATAACTTTTACAATATAAAGAAGTCCTGGCCACATGGATATGGGCAGAGATGGACAAGATCACACTGCATGAGCTATCCATGCATTCTGCAATTGGTTTTAAAAGAAACAAACTTTCAAATCAATGAGTTGATATGCCCGTTACACCGGAATCAGTAACCCATGTCAACAGGACCTGTGGGGAGGGGACGGGAGGGGTTTAAGTTCTGTTCACATAAAAAACAGTGTAATGAAGTTGCCCAAAGAGCTGGTACAGAGGTGCTGGGAGGGTTTGGGATTTGGAGGGGAGAGGGCTAGAGGGTGACTGACGGGAAACCGGAGCTAGCAGAGAAGCCATGGGTCCTGCAGAGTCAGCCACTCAGGACAGCGCAACGGTGGTTTGGGATGGTTACCATGGGAGAAGCCTTAACACCCGCCTTAGGGAGAGGATCACTGTACCCACGCAAATCCCAGAGTCCGTGCTGGACGGGGAATGAACAGGTATGGGACCGCATTTGGTAAAGTATTAAATACTACCTTAGTCAAAGTTGTTGTTGACTCACGGAATATCCTCAGATTCTGGGGAGTAGTGCTGAAGTCCCGTGCCGCCAGCAGGCTTGCTCCCCCCAGGATGCCTATGCATATGGCACCACAGCGATGGATGTGTCAGGGAACTTAAGTCCCTTTCACTCCAGAAGGATTTTAGGTCGCAGCAGGCAGCTGGCTTTGTCCTTAGTTGGTCCAGGTGGGACTTTACAATACTTGCCCTGAATTCTTCCAGGTTGTGATTCCATTTTGCACTTGAAATTTTCCTGGGTAAAAGAGAGGGAGTGATGTTAATGGCATACAGTTTGAGGTCTATCAGCCAAATTTCTGATGAATACTTTCTTTTTGCACACATTTCTCATGCAAGTATCATGGGTTATCCTCGTAGCAAAAGAAGGAGACGCCAGGGTCCCTGACACACCTCCAGCCTGCGATGAGACTCAGTCCATTTCCTATCAGGTTCAGAAGCTGTGTTCTCGTATCTAGTCTACATCTGAAGAGTTCGCTTTAAAATTGTTTATGAGTATGAACAAATTAGATAAGCATGGCTATAATTTACAAATAAATTGAATATTTAAATGGAATTAACTTTAATATAGAATTTTGTTCCACTCAATATTAACCGCACGGGTTACATTTACATAATTCAGTTGGAACCATACTAGTTGTAAATGTTGGGTAAGGTGCCTAATGAATGTCCCAGAGTCTGACAAGGGCCTGAGCTGCAGACACACAGTGGCTGGCAATCTTCCCAGAGACAAACTATTATTTGATATCTAAAAACCAAGAAGTGGGGTTTTGGGAAAAGAAGTTTCCAGCCTCTGGCTCCCCTGGGACCCTCCTAAGCCCTGCAGTGTGATCAGACAGAAAAAGCAAAGAGCCATGTGCCCTGGGATGTTTAAATTAAAATAAATTAAAAATAGAAGCTCCAGGGAGCTACAAATTAGAAGAAAAACTATTCCCAGATAATAAATATTTCAAAAATTTTAACAGAGGAAGCAAAATTGCCCTGCAAACCGAATTGGTAAAATCCCCTTTTTAATTTTAATATCAACCAAGGGAATTTGCAAAATCTGAGAAAACGTGCCTGGCCAAGTGTACAACTGCTTGTGCACATGCACGAACACACACACGCGCGTACCGGAAACTGGCACCCTGGCGGCTGGAGTGGAAGGGGGGATGCTGGGGGGAGAGCGGATGCTGGTTCTGGGTGTAGGCACTTGGTGGGGAGATGCGGCAAGACGGGACTCCTCAGCAGTGTTTGATCTGTGTTGAACTTGTTTCTCTGTGGTGTAGCACATATACATTTTGCTACAACTGAGGAGCCAGATGTTAAATAACACTTTCTTTTGGTCTCGGCTGAGCCCACAGAGCTAAGAAAGATCTCAGGTATGCTACATCCTGAAGATGGATGGTGAATTGTGCGAGGTGTATATGTGATAGCTCAAAAGCATTCTGAGACCCTAAACTCACTCACCTCTGAAGTATAAAGGAGAATGTTAACAATTTACAGGAAAACAGACAGACTGAGGATTTACTGAGCAAAATTAGTGAAGTGTTGTACATTCCTTTTGCACCTTAAAACAAAAGAGAGTCTTGGAGGGAACCAGCAGACTTCTGCTGGAGTGGAGACTCAGAGCTAGCTCCCCATCCTTGCCTGGCTGGGTCTTTGTGAGCTCTAGAAACTCCCTGGCCAGGTGCCTCTGTGGGGAGAGAACCAAGCGTGTGTCTCCTGGGGACCAACACTGGGCTCTCATGTGGGCAGGTGTAAAGATGGAAGCTGGTGGGAGCCCTCCTGGTGGCCGAGTGAGCAGAGACTAGTACCAACAGCAGGTGGGACGTGATGCTGACCTGTCCTACAGCCGAGATAGCCTGGCTTGTGCTCGGGTGTCCCGAATGCTGGCCCCCTTGTGCCGAGCTGTCAGTGCGCATTCTAATGGGACACAGGCATCCCTTACTTAAACACCTGCTGCCCCAGCCTGTGTTTGCCACACATCTGACAGGCATGGACTGACAAGGCCATCTACTAGACCTAGGGCATAAGGACTGGAGAAACAAGGGTACCACAGAGAATAAACAGGAAGAATCAACGTGGCGAAGCAAATGGTAGATATGGGGTGAAGAGAAGAGTGAAAAGCTCTCCAAGGATTCAAGTTGGGTCCATGAGAGCAGGAGTATCATTACCAAAATTCGAGAAATTGAGAGGGACGTGTTTGGAGCGGTTGCAGTAAGGTACAGAGACGTGCAGCAGACAGACAAGCAGGTGGCTAAGGAGGTGAGAGGAACTCTAACTGGAAAAACAGAAATTACCCGATTCTTAATCCATCTGTGAAGCTCAAGTGACAAGAGAGCGGGGGCGGGGGGATTTTCTGAGTGTTTCTTCTGTTTGTTGTACAAAGTAGAACGCGTATTACGATGTCAATCGTTACAAATGCTACAAAGAAAATGCTAAGCATTAAAAAGGGCAAGAAGGGTGCCAGTGCTTGTAGGTGGGAAACACAGTTTAGCTGAGCCTGCAGGACGGCAGGTGGTAGGGTCTGTGTGGTCAGAGAGAGAAGCAACGTCAGCAGACAGCAGGGTGACGCGAGAGGCGGAGGCAGGAAGCCAGGAGACGGTTCACGCTCCCAGCTGCCACTGTCTGCCGTGGGGCACAGGAGAGGAAACCACTGGGGATGGCCGTGATGCAGCCCGACGGAGAGGGGAGAGGTTGCATCTGGCACCGATTTTGATGGATATGTTTGTTTCTGGTAGTCAGTGAGGGCGGAGGGGTTTGAAATCGGGGAGGTTTTTCCAAGAGCAGCAGCAAAGGCGATGACAGTGAGGGAAGGGAGGCAAGGCAGAGTCCATTTCCCTTGGAGAGAGTGGCTGTGATGAACCCAGGAAAGCCAGGCCTCCTAGCAATCGTGAAGGAGAAGGCGATGGACTTGGGGACAATTTGGATGCCAGGAAAAGGAGCAAGGTAAAGCTGAGAAAACCCAGATGTTGAGCCTGGAGGTCAGAATCCTGGTGAGGAATATAGGAAGAGACAAGGAGGGAAGACCTGGGTTTCATATTCAACACAACCGCGAGGCACCACTGGGACATCCGGTGGACACCTGCCACCAGAAGAAGGAAGCCAAAGCCAAAGCTGGAAAATTGGAATTGCTCGTGGAGAGGAGAGAGTGGGCGCCTCACACAGGTGCTCTCTGGCTTCAGCGCACACCGGCCTCCCCTGGGTGGTGGATGAGATTCCTGGGTCCACACCCTGAGAGTCCCTGAGCCGGCAGAGCTGGGACAGGGCCCAGGAACTGACATTTGCTTCCCAGACAACATTGTTGCCGCTTGTCAGACCACCCCACGTTGAGAATCATACCTTAGACAGTCAATTACAAGAGCAGGAGCTGTGGGGGGAGACGTGAGGCGCCTCGAGAAGGCATGATTACATGAGCAGCGGGCCCCAAGCTGAGCTCCCCGTAAGAACCCCAGTGCGGCTGGCAAATACGAACACCAGGAACAGCCACTCCCTGCCCAGGAGAGGAAAGGCTCAGCCCCCTCCCCCTGAGACCCTGGCTGAGTTGGCCTGGTCCCAAATAGTGTCGTTGGTATTTTCAAAGCTCTCCATCTAGTACTAACATGCATTCAGTGTCGAGACATGCTGATTAAGGAGCTGAGAAGAGAAAGAATAATTTGTTTAAATTTTTTTTTCGATGTCATGTTCCATGATTCATTGTTTGCGTATAACACATAGTGCTCGCTGCAAAACGCGCTTCCTTAGTACTTATCACTGGACTAACCCATTCTCCTGCCACTGAAACCCTCAGTATATTTCCCAGAGTCCACACTCTCTCATGGTTCATCTCCTCCTCTGATTTTCCCTGCTTCGTTTTTCTCTCCCTTCTCCTAATGTCCTCCATGCTATTCCTTACGTTCCACATATAAGTGAAAACATGAAAATTGTCTTTCTCTGCTTGATTTATTTCACATAACATCATCCCTTCCAGGTCCACCCATGTCGATGCTCATGGCGCATGTCCATTCTTTCTGATGGCTGAGAAATACTCCATTGTAGATGTGAATCACATCTTCTTTATCCATTTGTCTGTTGAAGGGCATCTCAGCATCTTCCACAGTTTGGCAACTGTGGACATTGCTGCTATGAACATTGGGGTGCATGTGCCCCTTCTTTTCACTGCATCTGCATCTTTGGGGTAAACACCCAGGAGTGCTATTGCTGGATCATAGGGTAGCTCTATTTTCAACTTTTTGAGGCCCCTCCAACAGTGTTTTCCAGAGAAGCTGCATCAGCTTCATTCCCACCAACAGTGTAAGAGGTTCCCCTTTTTCCATATCCTCTCCAACATTTAAAAACAGAGACAGTTAAGGAGCCCAGGGCATAAATCTAATTCTCTTTTTTATTCCTCGAGGAAAAGGCAGAAAAAACATTAACTTATAAATTCCCTAATTGGGAGGTTGGCAACTGAGATAAGAAATTGCTCACTGACATGGCGTCTTCAAGAGATGAACAGTAGCTGATGCGCCAAGAGCATCCGTGCCCATGTCCTGGCCCTAGAAGGACGGTGCTCAAGTCCCCTGAAGATTATGCAGGAGGGTTGCCTGCTGAGGCAACCGGGAAGGATTTGGTATTAAGGGAGATGCAGTGATTTTCTGAACAGACAGATGGATTTAACATTGAACTAAATTCAATGAACATTGAGCTGACTTTAATTTGTTACCAGAAAAATGCATTTCTTGTACGCTGGGAACTATTGTTCTGCGTGCAGAATTGTTATTGTTCGAGATGGAGAAGTGCTTGCAGATGCTTTAGACTCCCACCCGCCAACTGCAGAATGAGAACGCAGCGCAGGCGTAGCAGCTGGTCTCTGGTCAAGGTGGCCAGGCTGAGAGGGTGGGGCAGAGAGGGCACCGCCAGGGCTGGTCCAGTCCACTTCCAACACCCCCCAGGGCTCACACGTCTGCTTTCCCTCCCTGGCAAGGGATTCTTCTCCCCCACCCCACCCCCATCCTCACAGACGGCCCGGAAAGTTCTCACTCACACACATGCACTGAAATTGAACCCAAGGAAATTAAAATCAAAGCAAACGATTGGCAAACCAGTGAGGCGTCCTCCGTGCTGACATTTCTCCAGCCGTCCCTGCCCCTGTGTGAAAGGTGCTCAAACAAAGAAAAACGTGTTTTGGGAAATCCGAGGTCGTGGGACCTACAAGACTGTGAGTATCCAGCAATTCTGTGGAGTGGAGCAGACCCCATTTCAAGCTACTGTTTTTGTAAAAACAAGACCCCCTAAATACATTCATGAAATCATTTGAATTCTTGGAAAGAATACAACAGCTAACCTACAGCTGCCTCGACAGTGCAGGGTTCCAGTTCTACAAAATGCCTGTTGCAGGGGACGGGGTTAGGAAAAAGGAAGCCTCCCCTTACAGCTCGGAGCTAGGGGTGATTCTACACAGGGGATGAGCCCAGTGAGCTTCGATTTAGAATAAGGGTTCGTCCGTCTGAGGAAAGCCACGTGAGCAAGGTGGGCTGCAGGCTGCCCAGACGCAGGAAGGGCTGGTGGGCCCGGCTGGGGTCCCTGGCCAGATTCCCCGCCAAGAGCTCTCCGGGCCCAGGCAGTGCCTTTATCAAAATTAGATCAGCAGCGTTGGTTCATCAACTGTAGCAAATGCTCCACACTCACACAGGCTGTGGTAGGGAACAGGGACCGCGTGGGAGGGAAGGGGGTGAAGGGAAGTTCCTGTGCCTCCTGCATAACTTCTCTGGGACCCTCCAACTGCTCTAAAAACAATCTACTCACTACAAGACAAACAAAAGTAAATCCTCCATTCTGAGTAAATATTACATAAAATTCATCTACTCATCACCTACCTCATCATGCTGATCTCCACTGAAGTCTCTTCTTGTTTTGAACTTTCATTCACTCCCTTAAGACCCAGCCATCTTATCCCCGACATCCCTATAATTCTGCTTTGTGCCAAATATCCAGCGCTTTCCACAGGGACAGAAGCTTTAGTGGGGGGCCCAGGCAGCCAAACCCATGCTACACAGTATAGTGCGTGCGCCCACACACACACGTGTGCACACACACACATATACACACTACCATTGGCCATATCAAAGCCAGCTGAGTGGGAAATATCAAAATATGATATCAAGTGGAGTTGTGGGAGATGTACTACAAAACAATATTGTGAATTGTGTGGGTAATAATTCCAAAAAACAAAATGCCCCACAGAGAGTATAAAAAAGCATAGGTATTGAACGTATTTTCAGCTTATTCAACTGCTGTCACAAAGAGGAACTTTGAATGGCTACTGACACATGTCATTTAGTTTTTTTATTTGCATTTTTTTTATTTCTTTTCAAGTAACAGTATTCATTGTTTTTGCACCACACCCAGTGCTCTATGCAATCAGTGCCCTCTTAATACCCACCACCTGCCTCCCCCAACCTTCACCCCTTCAAAACGCTCAGATTGTTTTTCAGAGTCCATAGTCTCTCATGGTTCACCTCCCCTTCCAATTTCCTTCAACTCCCTTCTCCTCTCCATCTCCCCATGTCCTCCATGTTATTTGTTATGCTCCACAAATAAGTGAAACCATATGATAATTGACTCTCTCTGCTTGACTGATTTCACTCAGCATCATCTCTTCCAGTCCCGTCCATGTTGCTACAAAAGTTGGGTATTAATCCTTTTTGATGGAGGCATAATACTCCATAGTGTATATGGACCACATCTTTGTTATCCATCCGTCTGTTGAAGGGCATCTTGGTTCTTTCCACAGTTTGGTGACCGTGGCCATTGCTGATATGAACATTGGGGTACAGATGGCCCTTCTTTTCACTACATCTGGATCTTTGGGGTAAATACCCAGTTGTGCAATTGCAGGTTCATAGGGAAGCTCTATTTTTAATTCCCTGAGGAATCTCCACACTGTTCTCCGAAGTGACTGCACCAACTTGCATTCCCACCAACAGTGTAAGAGGGTTCCCCTTTCTCCACATCCTCTCCAACACATGTTGTTTCCTGTCTTGCTAATTTTGGCCATTCTAAGTGGTGTAAGGTGGTATCTCAAAGTGGTTTTAATTCGAATCTCCCTAATGGCTAGTGATGATGAACATTTTTTCATGTGGCTGATAGCCATTTGTATGTCCTCATTGGAGAAGTGTCTGTTCATGTCTTCTGCCCATTTTTTGATATGATTATCTGTTTTGTGTGTGTTGAGTTTGAGAAGTTCTTTATAAATCCTGGATATCAACCTTTTGACTGTACTGTCATTTGCAAATATCTTCTCCCATTCCGTGGGTTGCCTCTTTGCTTTGTTGACTGTTTCCTTTGCTGTGCAGAAGCTTTTGATCTTGATGAAGTCCCAAAAGTTCATTTTCATTTTTGTTTCATTTGCCTTTGGAGACATATCTTGAAAGAAGTTGCTGTGGCTGATATCAAAGAGATTACTGCCTATGTTCTCCTCTAGAATTCTGATGGATTCCTGTGTCACGTTGAGGTCTTTTATCCATTTCGAGTTTATCTTTGTGTATGGTGTAAGAGAGTGGTCGAACTTCATTCTTCTACATATAGCTGTCCAGTTTTCCCAGCACCATTTATTGAAGAGACTGTCTTTTTTCCACGTATATTTTTTCCTGCTTTGTCAAAGATTATTTGACCATAGAGTTGAAGGTCTATATCTGGGCTCTCTACTCTGTTCCACTGGTCTATGTGTCTGTTTTTATGCCAGTACCATGTTGTCTTGGTCCTCTCCATTGATGCAGAAAAAGCATTTGACAAAATCCAGCATCCATTCCTGATTAAAACGCTTCAAAGCATAGGGATAGAGGGAACATTCCTCAACTTCATAAAATCTATCTATGAAAGACCCACAGCAAAAATCATCCCTAGTGGGAAAAAGCTCACAGACTACCCATTGAGATCAGGAACACGAAAAGGATGCCTGCTCTCGCCACTCTTGTTCAACATAGTATTAGAAGTCCTAGCAACAGCAATCAGACAACAAAGAGAAATAAAAAGTATCCAAATTGGCAAAGAAAAAGTCAAACTCTCTCTCTTTGCAGATGACATGATTCTTTATATGGAAAACCCAAAAGACTCCACCCCCAAAATACTAGAACTCATATAACAATTCAGCAAGATGGCAGGATACAAAGTCAATGTACAGAAATCCATGGCTTTCTTTCTTTTTTTAAATCTATTTAAATTTTTTACTTACTAGTATTCATTGTTTTTGCACCACACCTAGTGCTCCATGCAATCCGTGCCCTCTCTAATACCCACCACCTGGTTCCCCCAACCTCCCACCCCCCACCCCTTCATAACCCTCAGATTGTTTTTTAGAGTCCATAGTCTCTCATGGTTCACCTCCCCTTCCAATTTACCCCAACTCCCTTCTCCTCTCTATCTCCCCGTGTCCTCCATGCTATTTGCTATGCTCCACAAATAAGTGAAACCATATGATAATTGACTCTCTCTGCTTGACTTATTTCACTCAGCATCATCTCTTCCAGTCCCATCCATGTTGCTACAAAAGTTGGGTATTCATCCTTTCTGATGGAGGCATAATACTCCATAGTGTATATGGACCACATCTTTGTTATCCATCTGTCTGTTGAAGGGCATCTTGGTTCTTTCCACAGTTTGGTGACCGTGGCCATTGCTGCTATAAACATTGGGGTACATATGGCCCTTCTTTTCACTACACCTGCATCTTTGGGGTAGAAGAATGAAACTCGACCATTCTCTTACACCGTACACAAAGATAAACTCAAAATGGATAAAAGACCTCAACGTGAGACAAGAATCCATTAGAATCCTAGAGGAGAATATAGGCAGTAATCTCTTCAATATCAGCCACAGCAACTTCTTTCAAGAAATGTCTCCAAAGGCAAAGGAAACAAAAGCGAAAAAGAACTTTTGGGACTTCATCAAAATCAGTGACTTTCTTATACACTAACAATGAAAATACCGAAAGGGAAATTAGAGAATCGATTCCATTTACTATAGCACCAAGAACCATAAGATACCTGGGAATAAACCTAACCAAAGAGGTAAAGGATCTGTACTCGAGTGTACTGTACAGAACACTAATGAAAGAAATTGAAGAAGACACAAATAGATGGAAGACCATTCCATGCTCTTGGATCGGAAGAATAAACATTGTTAAAATGTCTATACTGCCTAGAGCAATCTATACTTTTAATGCCATTCCTATCAAAATTCCACCGGTATTTTTCAAAGAGCTGGAGCAAATAATCCTAAAATTTGTATGGAATCAGAAGAGACCCCGAATTGCTAAGGAAATGTTGAAAAACAAAAATAAAACTGGCGGCATCATGTTATCTGATTTCAAGCTTTACTACAAATCTGTGATACCAAGACACATGTCATTTAAAACAATATTTCTCTAACATAATGGAGATGTGATTTAAATTTCTAGAAGATTCCATATTTCCACTTGACTGGAAACTCTCTGCGGGCCCTGCTCCTTTTCCCCAGATGGCATGTCTCTGTCAGCATGTTGCTGTGTTCTATCTGGTGCGTGGAGTGGGGGGACATCTCTGGAGCCTGGGCCCCGTGTCCTGCAGACTCCCAGGCGACCCAAGGACTCAGTCCTAGCACCCAGACTGAACCTGAGAGTGTACTCCAGGCCCAAAAGGCATGGACAGGAGGTTGGGAGAAGCAGATTCTGTGAACTGACTCTATTATGGAGAGCAGACAGAAATCCCCAGAACACCAGCTAAACCGTAAGCCAAAGTAACAGACTCCACAGCTTCGGTCCTGTGGCAGTGAGTGCGAAGCTGGTTGTGAAGGAAAGTCGGGGGGAGCAGCCGGGAGGCACCTGGTTATCTTGTGCTCCAATCACTGCCCTGTCACGGGACACAGTGACTACCCGCTTACTGTAGGCTGTCCTTGGCACTGCCCAGTCCAAAATCCGGCCGGCAGGGAAGGAAACTCCTTGAGAACAATGGCACGTCAGAGGGAAAGGGATCGGGCCAGAGGCAGGGAGCCCCTCTAAGGGCAGCCCGAGCCCAGTGTCCACAGTGTCTTCTGCGAAAGACCCCCTGCCCCGGATGGCTCTCCATGCTCACTCAGAGGCCAGCACGACAATCCCCTGTTTGCAGACACATTTTCTGGAAAGTGTGATCTCTGCTGGCTAGGACTGTATAAACCCAGAGGGATTTGTCTCCCAAGACCTCAACAGCGTTCTTTCCCTCAGAAGAGCTGACCTCCTGGTGTGGATCCTAAGTGTGCAAGTGTGCGGAGTGTGAGTTCCCTTCATGGCCTGGGAGCCGTCCCCCATCCCTCCGCTCTCAGGCTCGGTGGATCCTCTTCTCTGACTTCCTCGTTCTCTCCTCTGGCCACGGAGTGCCTTGGCTTCTCGCTGCCACCTTGCCTGGCGGGCACTGCTGTTCCAGTGGTGGCAATTAGTCTGAAAGAGAAGCCTGGAGAATGGGAAATGAGTGGCTGTTCCCTACCTGGGGGCCCTTCTCTCTTGGGGTCTGCTGTCTTAGGGACTCACTATTGACAAAGCCATTAACACTTCACCTTAAAGCAAGGGCCCCAGGGAAACGAATAATGCCACCTGAGAGAAATAAGGAACAGAGGCATTGTGAAGCAGAAAGGTACCCTCTCAGACTCAGTGATGGACGGTGAGGCCCTCAGATGACTCGCCTTATGGTCCCCACAGTCACAGCCCTTTAACGTCATGTGCTGAGGGCTGGTGCCAGGGAAGAGGTAGGTTTCCAGCTCTGAGTCGCCTGTGTAGCTGTGAACTGCAGTGTTCATCATGTGGTCTCCCGACTGGATCTTCCTTTCCCTCGCTGTCCCGCACCCCCTCACTGCCCACCTGCTGTCCACCACTCTCTCACTAACATGCTGCTTTTCTTCCCGGAGCTCCCAAAAATCCAATCAGATTCTCTCCAGTGAAGCTCATCAGTCTCCAGGAATTATTCGTGGCCTCAGGCCTTTTATCCAGAACAAGGGGCTGGGATATGTTTTGGTGTCTGGATATCCCGACAGAGCCCTGACCAACCATGCCATGCCTGGCTGGCCAGTCTCTGAAATGGCGAGTTGATGTGGCCGCCTGAGACACCAGCCCTGAGGCTCCCTGCCACCCAACTTCCCCACCATCAGGGACCGCCCCCACTTCCCTTTTTCTCCGTCTTGTCCGGGCCAGGTCCCTTCTGACTCAGGCGCCATTCCTCAGGGATGGTGTGGACTGAACAGGGGAATGAACACTCTGGTGGGTAGCAGGTGTCTTAGGACAGCCTGCCGTCACTGGACATTCATAATCCAAGCGGGAGAGCTGTTTTCCTGGCTTTCTTCGGGGCTGTAGGTGGCTCTGAGGGTCTCTAGTTAACCGAGTGGTTCTTCACCTGCCTGGAACACCCACTCAGGGAGCAGAGAACACACTGGAGGTATCACCTCCAACCCTAGCCACCCATCCCCCGGCTCCCTGTGACCCCAGGAGCTTGCCTAGTGCCACAGAGGACCAGCCTTGCTTCTGATGTTTCCACCAATGACTCTGCTCACCGCATCACATTCCATGGAATAGTTCCCCAAATATGCCAAACATGGGAAATGGAAATCCAGGGCACCTATAATCAGAAACCCTAATGAAGCCAAGTTTCAGACACTGAAGCCTCCGGTGTCTAAAGACCTCGAGGTCGCTGGTGGTCGAGCTGCTGGAGGACAGGCAGGGGCCCGGGAACAGCATCCGTGCCCAAGCCACATGCAGAAGACACCATGCCACCCGGCGGGTCCCCACCCAGGACCGATCCGGGCAGCGCCAGGACCCCGTGCATCCCACCTGCCGTGTGGCACTGTGTGTTATAAACGGGGCTTTGAACAAGACACTTCAGTATTTTCACCCTGCAAGAGATCTTGCGTTTGAAAATTTGGCTCACAAGCCAGGGGACCAGGGCATCTCCGATGGAGATGGGGAGTGTTTCCCTCCCTCCCTGCATGGTGTATGTGCCTGGGCTGGACCCGAGGGCAGGCCCGTAGGGAGTCTCTGTGGGACCGACGGCCTCCTTCCCCTTTCACACCAGGATGAGCGGGTTTGCCCCAAAGCCTGAGCCACACTCACTCAGACACGGCTCCCCTGCCCTCCCTGGGGTCAAGGGGTGCACTTAGATCAAACATTAATCTTTCTTCTAAAAGGAGATGGAATTCCCAGCATGATCTATGGCCTGGAGAGCCAAGAAAGAAGCACTTTGTGGGGCCACAGAGCTGTGTTTTGTGTTAAGCCCAGTTACTCAGTGATGAGGCAGTCACTGGAACGCCCAGAAATACCTCTGGGGTCAGAAATCTGCTCAGTGAAGAGTGAGCTATTAACTGGGGAGCAGAGGTGGTCTGGCCACCACGGGGCTCCCCATGCTCTTCCACAGGAGCCAGTCCTGGGTGGAGCAGAAGTGACCTCATGCCATCAAAGCCAGCTTGTCAGACCCAAGGGACCCCCTCACGTCCTCGGTGCCCCTCCCGGGGGCCCCGCGCCTGGCGGAAGACACTGTATGAGAAACGAGAGCAAGCAGGGGTCCACTTCATCTGCCGGCTGAGCACACCCGTGCCCGGGGTCCGGCCCCACGCCCAGGAGAACAGCCCTGAGACGTCCGGATGCCGGCGAAGAACCGGTGCTCCAGCCAGCTCTGCACAGAGCCACAGACAGTGCGAACCACGGCCACTGGGAAAGCTGGGGTGATTTACGGTGCGCCCGACATGAAGGAAGAGAGAGACAGCCCTGCTGTTTCCGCGGAGAACACAAGCTCAGAGGGCGAATGTTGATTCCTTCCTGTATCGTCTCACAGTATTGTGGTTCCCTCTGCTTCCTAACATGCCTCCTCTTCCCTCATTGTCGCCCCTTTGTAGGTAACCACAGGTCATTCTGGAACGGAGTTAGCCTTGCAACCTGGGAGTGGCCCCTGGAGCAGCTGATCTTTCCCTTGTCGCCGGAAGACCTAGATTTGGGTTAAACAAGATCCACGTGGTGGTGTCCCTCACGGAAGGGAGGTCCAGGCTGGTGGTGGAGGGCCGGGGTGGGCCTTGCAGGGTGTGAGCGGCTCCTGCCTTCCCAGAGCGGGGGCCGTCCTCAGCTTCCTGCCAGGATGCGACCTGGAAGGTGGACATGTGACTTCTTCGGACATTCTAGAACGGCTCTCCCGATCTCGCCAAGCCTCAGAGAACCGTGAAATTCATTCAAGCTGTATGCTTGGAGGACAACGAAATTGGGGGTTCTCTTCCTGAGGAAGGAGGACGGACAGCTACAAGGACATCATTGCCTGGCGCAGGCGTACGCGTTCTTCCTCTGACATAAGGAGCTTGTTCATGTGACCAGAGGTGACATTTATCTAGCGATACAAGTCCCTTTTCTGCTTGGGGTTACATGGGGCCGGGACTGGACACTTACTTCCTAATTTTCTGACACCTAAACTGTCCGTGGTGATACCTCATCGTAGCACGCACTGGGATCTGCCCTCCCACAACTAAGGCTTCATCCAAGTCCATTTCCAAAGTCAAACTAAGACGTTCGTCTTAACAAGCATTGCCGTCCCATGACTTTGTCTGAGAATGGACTAAGCTGTCCAGACACCTGTTAGGAATTCTATTTTGGGAATAGGCTTCTCAACCAGCCCACGGGAGCACCAGGATCCAAATCCCGCACCTTTACCCCCTAGACCTTCCTCTTACCCGGAGGAGAGCCCCAGGAGCTGGTGGAGTGCACGGACTACTGCATTATCCTGCCGGTCACAGGGCCCACATCCAGCAGGCAGACCCCGTTGGTGGAGCTGCCACTTCAGATCCACACCACTGTGACAGCTGTGTGTTAAGGACGTGGCGTCTTACGATTTACAGCTTTTCTTAAAACTCTAAAACTAAGTAGAGCTATTACCCCACCATCTCCTTACAGGTGAGGAAGTCCAGAGTGGAATGCCGTGGTCCACACAGGCCGTGAGCGAGCAGGCGGTCCGAGCCCAGGCTGCTCCCCTACAGTCCGGGCAGGCAGGCAGGACCCCACTCCACACTGTGGAAACTCAGTTAAACAGAAATGTATGTTTAGATGAAGCAAAAGCAACTTGTGCCAAAGTCTCTGTAAGCAGAGTCAAGCCGTCTTCGTGGCTGCTACGTTTCTTTTCACGGGTGCTGTTTCGAAGCCAATGATTGATTTGTTCGGAGGACTTCTGCATGCCTAGCTTCTTGTTGGCTTTCTCCCCGAAGATGGATTTTTATGTCCACGGTTTCAGCACATACATGCTTCTTTTATTATTAGTGGTATTAACTGATACCTCTTGATTTCCTGCCTGTGGCCTCTGGGACTCTGGCCGGGGAGCTGAGCCTGAATCAGTGTGACCTCACCGCTGTGATTCATCTGGTTGGGGTCAAAATCGCCATAACCCACTGCTTTCTAAAAGAGCAACCGAGCCCTTGGCCGAAGACAGCACAGCTCACAGATGGCCCCCGACAAGTGCGACGCACCCTCCCTCCTGCCCCCATCCTAATTTCCCTGCCACCTTTTTATTTATTTATTTTTTTCTTTTTCCTGTTACTGGTAAGTCCCACCCACACTGCCAGGGACAGGGTAACGTAAGTCCACGGTAGGTCTACCCGTCCCCATGGCCATGGTGTCAGAGCCTGGAGAGCCAGGGAAGGGGAGTCCCTTAAGCAACTAGGAATTTTAGGGCTCCTTTTCGTGGAATTTGAAAAGGCTCCTTTTCGTGGAATCTGGCAGTAGATAGCTCATGAGGATCTGCGGCGGCTGGCCTTGGACACGTCACTAACGGAATGAGAAGATCATGCGGCGTGGGAGTAGGAGGATGTCATCTTGGAGACGTCCCGGTGCGGGGTCCTCTGTAGGTATCAGGCGGCAAAGCTAAGCACCCAGGGAGGAATTAAACATGAGATTTTATACGATCCCGGAAGAAAACAAACCAGCAGCAACAGTGGCAACAGACCAGAGTCTGGAGCTCAGTGAACCCAAGCGTCGCTGGCGGGGGTCATGGAACAGAGCTGAGACCACTGCACTGACGGCCGTACGCACAGCTTTCCAGGCACGTGAACAAGGTCGTGGGAGTTGTGAAACAGAATTCACGGTAGGCTCTCGACCTTGCCTTGCACTGGATTACTGAGTAGTTTGTGTCGAATGGTTTGACCTGTATTATCTTGTGATTTCACAGTTGACTGCGTAAAATGAGGAAAGTGGGGATCATTCTTAGGTAGAGATTAGGAAACTGACTCAAAGCAATTGCACGATTCATGATTCAGGCAAGTTCTTATGGCTGGAAATTCAGAACTTCAAAGTCAGGCCCAAGTCTTACTTCCATCTCCCTCGCTGCCCTCTCCGCGAAGAGCCCAGCACTTTAGCTCATGACCTTGACCTTCCCAGCTAGCACCTACCTTCCCCAGCGTGTCTGTCACTCAGCTCTTTCTCCAAAGCCTGCTGACAGCATCTCTTTGCAGGAGTGCAACTATTAAATCCTCGGCGTGTTAATGGTTTGAGAGGTAAATGTTAACTGAAATTGTAAACTATCTCTGTAAAGAACAAATATATACCCCAAAGAAAACACTGCCTGCGATTCCTGCCAGACCTGTGCTTTTGGGACGCAAACGCTGAGGTTTGCGAGTCCCAGACACCAGGTGGATAATTCCTGTCCACGGCAGGTACTGTTCCCCACCACGGTCCTAGGAAAGGTGTTGGTGAGTGATAACGGGGTCTTACACCACCCTGTAAATGGGTAAACTAGACACACAAGTGTGAATACCGATTACATCAATCATAAAATGTAAAAAGAAGTTAAGGGGAAAATGGTGAGCCTTCAAGCCATTTGATAGAAAAATGAATGGCCCAACATCTTTATTTTGTCAGTCAGGACATCTCAGCGGGTTGAATGGCTAACCCAGATGTGAAATGCCGTGCCCCCGAACAGATATCAAAGGCCCAGTGACAACATACAGGCTACTGTGGGCAGATTAACAATGTTCTGTAATGCCCCGTAGAGCAGATACGACAAATCCAAAAATTTACAAAAATATCTGATAAGGAAGAGAGATGTATCCTCTGTTACAAATGACCCTTGCTCTCGACTGATCTAGTAAGTCGTGTGCCCATCACAGACGGCCGGGTGACCAGGACTAAGTTTGGGCTGAAGCATCATAAATCTGAGGTGGGGAAAGTGCCGCCCCAGTGTCTGAGTAAGACAGCTTGTGGTGCTTAATGAAAGCCCACGTAGTTCACACAGGGTCCCTGAGCTGACCCCTCGAGGCTGCGTCTGAGGACACCAGGCGCTCACGTCCTCCAAGGCCTGACTCGCGAAGCTTTGCACCCCCCTCTGCTCCATGGAGAGAATCGTCACTGTGACTGCGTGACTGAGAACACAGCGCACTGGTTCTGTACTTTCCAATGTGAATTTCTTACGAAGGACCCAATGCAAATAGGCTTCCAGCTCTGGTTTCCGACAGCGCTGGGCTGACGGGCTCGGAGTTTTGTATACGTTCTTCTTCCTGCCCCTCTGTCCAAGAATTCCCCATGAAGGTACTTAAGTACATCAAGAATTCCTAACAGATGTTCTTCAAGCCAAACTTTATTATTATGCTTTCATTATTTTGTGCTGTGTGTGTTTTATATACTTCTCCTCATTAAAAAAACAAACAAACAAAAAACCTTGCTAAATGATACAGAATTCAACTGTCAAAGAGGACAGAAAACATGGACCTGACTGTTGAGTAGCATGTCCTGAAGTGAACCAAAAGCTTCATTTCCCGGGAGCGAACGAGGCATGGTACTGGCCGAGCCCAGCAGATCCATCCCCCAGCCCTCTGCCCACTGTCCTCGCACGTGGGATCCTGCCCAGCCCTTCACACCTCAAGTTCTACATTAGGGTCCCTGCTTGCTTCTCCCTTTGCCTGCTTCTCCCCGCTCTCTGTCTCTCTCTCTCTCTTTCTCTCTGTCAAATAAACAAATAAAAGTCTTTAACATAATGTACTACTAGATATGTTACATTGGTTGAGGTTACTAAACCAAATAAGTACATACTTTTTGTTTTTCTTGAGTTACTAAAATGCCAACCATTCTTTATATGACAAAGTGCTTGGTTCAAGAAAGACAAAAAAAAAAAATCTGTGTCTTATGTAAAGTCTGTATAAAGTCTATGTCATTTTGTATAGACTCAACATCTTGGGAATCTTTGCCAAATCACTTTAATCCCTCAAAATGCTACTTTCTGATTGTTTGGCTGACGAATTCTGTCTTTGGTTATAAAAGTCCTGTCACATGATGTATTAAAAAGTCCTCGGGGCACCTGTGTTGCTCATTGGGTTAAAGCGTCTGCCTTTGGCTCAGGTCATGATCCCAGGGTCCTGGGATCGAGCCCCACATCGAGCTCCCTGCTCAGCCTACTTGCGATCTCTGTCAAATAAATAAAATATTTATTTTCAAAAAGTCCTTGTTAAGTGTTTCTGTTATTGTGGTTTACAGAAGCTCTCCCCACTAATCTTGACTATAGACAGTGGAAGTGCGCACAAGTGACCAGAAATGCATGCTCTGTTCCTTCAGGTGGGACAGTAAAAGGACACCAGTGTCACCACAGGAGGCAGAGGGAGGGGTGAAAGCCTGAGTCTGATAACCTGCAAATTCCAAGACCACCTGCACCAGGTGGTCTCGGACTGTGCTGAGAGGGACAGTGGTGCTCTCCAGCGACACCTGTCACCCACCAGGACCAGCCGGGTGCTGGCCAGAGACTGTCCCCCCACCCCTGGGAGTCAGCACGCTGACCTTCCCCAGAACCTCCCTCCCACTGAATGCCTTCTACTTCTTTTCTCTTCCTTTCTAAGAGCACTAAGATTCAGACTGGTTTTGCTAATGACCGTTTCTGAAATGAGACTCAAATGGGAAATCGGCTCTCTCTGGTTTGGGACGTTCGGGCGTCCCTCTCTGGGAGGTGGGACACGACGAGCCCCAGCCACCACTGATGGACGAGGAAACAGGTGAGTCTCAGCACATGCTCGCCGAGTCCGAAATCTCCGGAAGGTCCTCACGGTGCTGCGTGAATCTAACTCAACTTTGCAATTGGAGCCGGGGAGAATGACCCTCCCCTCCAGCCCCAGGCACGTGTCAAAACCTCTTCCTCGGTCCACTTCCACACCACAGGTCAAGAGGCAGACCTCTGCACTCCCGGTAACAGCTCCTGATCTCTGCAGAGACGAAAGACATGACATCTGGTGACAACGGTCGACCAACGATGGTCATCCCTACGCAAGGTGTTGAGAAAACCCACAGGCCACATTCCTACAGAAAGCCTGTGTCCAAGGTCAAAAGCCCAACGTCGGTATTTGGCCAGAGGGACATGGGGGCTAGACCAGAATGAAGTAAAAGGAGTAGGAACACGGGACAAAGAGGCTCAGACTTGTGCGTTCCGGAAACACTCCCCGTACGGGAGCATGTCCAGTCCCGTAGCAAACCTCAGTAGGTGCTATTATTAGGCTCACTTAGAGATGGAAGTAGGCCAGGCCACTCGGCCAGGCCTCACAGGCAGGGGTGTGGCGTCTCTGCCCCCTCTGCTCCCTGCCCTGCCTCCTCTGTGCTCAGGGACAGACTGTGGGGTTACTCCAGTCTGGATTCAGCTCCATCTGCTAAGAAGGGGAGAAGGTGCAGGGCAGGACCTGCCCTTCGAAGAGATGCGTGTGCAGAGAAGCCGCCTGGTCAGGGGCCGCTTGGGGGATGCCAGGTGGGGAAGAGAGAAGGCTCAGGCTCCCAGCAGCAAAGAGAAGGCACCGCGACGGAAGATATGCATCCGATGGACTCAGAAGATCCTACTGGGAGGAGGTCAGACCCGAGGGAGCTGTCAGGAGCAAGAGTGGAGCCGGCATAGAAGAAAGCATGAAGACATGGAGAACCGGGGTGCTCGGTGGAGGGAGGATTCAGCAGAATCTGGGAGGCCCAGGCTGGGAGGAGCACGCGGCATCGGAGACTGGGAGCACGCGGGAGAGCTGAGAGCTGATGACACGGCCTGTCACCGGCACGGTGAATGTGCCCGGCGGCGTCTCAGTGCCCGGACTCTCCCAAAGTTGTGACCTCTTTAGCCCTGCCTTCTGGACAGTTCCACAGAAAGCTTGCGCCGGACTTATTCCTGCAGTCTCGTGCCCCATAAGGAAAGTTGAGTGCTACGCTCCAGATTCTGTCCCGGTCGGAGCAGAGAGAGCCAGTTTCTAAGAGCAGTGTGTTGTCAAACCTGATGCCTAAATCGCCCGGCCAGCATTACGCCTCACTTAGAGCATTAATGTGTGTCTTGTGTTTGTGATGATTTGAAGCAATTAAATGGAGACGAATCATTAGATTAACACATACTGGACAAACGTTCCACCGTCCTTCAAATCTCCCACTGAGTAGAAGAGGCATCCCTAAATATGATTTGGAAGATTGGCTTGAAGGAAAGCTGTAGCAACCCTCCCGGTGCCCCGTGGTTTTCTGGGTCCTTGCCTCTGCATTTGTCTCCTGAAATCGTCTGGGCAGTGTGAGCCCTGCCACCAAGCCCAGCCATTCCAGGAACAGTAAGAGGAAGGGATCTGCAGGGGCACTGGTGCTCAGGGTCCACTGAACGTCTTGCTGATCAAGCGCGGTTTCTTACTCCAGCTTCTATTCTGGTGCCGTCTCTCTGGGCACAGCACCCTTCCCTCCCCGCCTTCCAAGCACCTTCCAATGTTCTACAGAGTGAATCAGGGCTGAGTCCTGCTCGCTAACTCCCTTGTCTCTTTCTCTGCCTTAAAATACAGCAACACCTGCACCCTTGCCCATGCTTGTAACTGAACGTGCGTCTTATACGCAACCTCTCTAACCAGAAACGTCTCCCGTGCTATCACTAGGTAATTGAGTGAATGCTGGGGTTTCCAGGAGGTGCTAAAACGGAGGACAGGACAATAAACACCTGGTGCAGGAAGGTAGGGGTTACCCTTGGGCTCTTACCAATCACTAGCACACGGCACTCCACGAGGCTGGATTTCTTTTGCTTGTTTTGGAGTTTCAATACAACAGACTGTTGCTAGCAGACAACACATTTGGAGCTCAGAAGGTGAGTCCTGCAGACAAAGCATGCACGTTCTGTTTACTTTTCTTTATTGGCTGCCTACGCCTGTGGCCCTTATAACGTCCCTCCTCATCTCTGCGGCCCTCTCTTCTCCTTGCCACTTTCCAAGTGACACGTCTGTTGTGCTGCCCTTCGATGAATGAACATCCGCTGAGTATCGGCTGTAAGCAGTGGACACGGGTCGTTGTTGCAAAACCGTAAGCTCGAATGAGGAAGCAGCCCTTTGCTGAGGAGGTTACTGGGGAGGTTACTGGGGAGGCTGGACAAGTTCACCAACCCTTGGAATGGTTTATCAAATGGAAACGCCAAGAGAAAAGATGACTTCTGGGTCAGGCCTTTTTGTTTTCTGTATTTTTGGTGCTTTGACATTAGGGCCTTGTCAGCCCTGGAGACACTGCCCCTCGCAGGGCCAGCCAGTTCCGGAACGTAGTGGAAGACACACCTGCAAGGGTGCCTGTTCGTGAGGGCCAACCAGTGCCGAGCTCACACCTGCCCACTCCCTTTACCGGGGCGCTTACACTCCTGGCCGCTATTTCCCTAAACTAGTCAGCCCCAGTACCAGACAACTAAGCACAGCCCCTACCCTCCAAAATTATTCAAATTAGCTAATTCTAAACTTGCCAACACAGTAGAGACCATTTCTTCCTGGGAAAGCCTCCATAAAGGATATTGTCCACCTTTACCCCTCCACCCCCACTGCCTCTGCCTCCTGGTGACCCTGACCCTCCCCCCATAGGACCCCCTTCCTGCGGGGCACCCCTCCTCTTGGTACCTGTGAGTAACAAACTGCATTTACCATCACAGTCATCTCCTGGACCACTGGCCTCAGCTTGGCTGAGTAATAATAAGAAAAGTTATATTTTAAGGCAGAGGGAGAGACAAGGGAAGTAGTGATGCAGTTAGCGAGTAGGACTCAGCCCTGATTCAGTCTGTAGGACATTGGAAGGTGCTTGGAAGGCGGGGAGGGAAGGATGCTGTGCCCAGAGAAACAGCACCAGAATAGAAGCCGGAGTAAGAAACCGCGCTTGATCAACAAGATGTTCAGTGGACCCGAGTGACATCAATGCAGCTTCCTGTGGGTGCGTGGGACGGGTAGTGCAGATTCACAGCACAGTGTGGACTGCAGGAGACCTCGGGGTATAGTCTGAAAGTCACCATGGCCCCTGCAACGTACCAACCCTGCAGCAAGGGTGGGCAGGAAGGTAGATGGACGGAAGGATTCCTAAGTGCTGTGCGCCTTTACCTAAACCGTCATTCTCTCCTTGTTTTCCCCTCTGGATGTGGGAGTGCCCAGGTGTGGATGGGAAATGGAAGAGTATGATGGTTACAAAAAGTCCAAAGGGGCAAACATGACGGAGAGGGTTCTTTTAGCACCCAGGCCTGACTTCAGTGTTTGGAAGCTGTGGATTTCTAGGATCTCCTTAGCAATCATCTCTGTAACCATCAAGACTCCATCCTTATTCCTGAAACTCCTCTTGGCCTCCCCTCGGAACCAGAGCCCCACCCATGCGCAGCCTCTTACCGTTTCGAACTCGTATTCCTTTATGGCACAGACCAAGAGAGCCCTCAGTCTGGTGCTGTTGCAGGGTCCTTGTCTCACAATCTTGGGACACAAAAGGATGAAGTGAAGTGAAAGTTTATTAAGTGAAGGTGAGGACAGAAAAGAGAGAAAAGGGGGCTGTAGAGTGAGACTGGCCGCCAGTGGGTCGCCACTGAAGGCTTTCATAGTTGTAAGACAAACACGGTGCGTTTGTAAATGCCATAAGCACAAGCAAGGTGTCCCCTAGTCTCTGGTCAACCCTCCTCTATTTCTTCACATCTGAGATGTTTTGTGAGCCTGCAACCCTCCCCTCTGCCTGCCTCTCTTACCTGGCCTCACCTGTCCCGTACTCAATATCCGTTCGCTAATTACTGCTCTACTCTCATGCGTTGCTTGCTCTCATTTTTTCTTGTTTTTAGTAATCATTTTTGGTTTGTATTTTCTTCACCTTGTTTCATGTGCACTTATTTTATTTTTTGACGTGCCTTTCTTATTTTAGAATTTCTTCTTTTTGGTGCACTACTATTATCTCACTATTATCTTTCACTCTAATGCCACTTTCAAATAAATGTAATGATCTGTTTGTAGGGTTCTTTTAGCTTTCTTTATTCTAGAACAGGATCATCTTATTTTTTAAATTTATTTTTTAATTCATTATTTTTTTAATTAACGCAAGTTTTATCAGTTTGTTTTGTTATTTATTTTCTCGGATATTACTCTGCCTGAGGTTATTTGTGGCTCTTGGATTTGAGCTCATCTCCTCTGGAACATTTCTCTGATTCAAAAGAATTCATCTTCTTCTGGGAATCCCAAAATGCCTCCATGCTTCGGCACCTGGGAGACCTTCCTTACAGGTGAGGAAGATGAGAAATGCCCCCATACACCACCTCCCATCTAAATCCTCTAATCTAATTCAAAATGAGAGCACAGAGGCACAGACCTGTTCCGTCTGGCTCACTCTGGTACACCGGCCTCCCGCAGCAGGACTGGTGCACAGTAGGGACGTAATAAATACGCGTTTGCGGGTAGGTAAGTGCGTGCTCCAAGTGTAAGCGCCATTCCCCATGCTTGAAGACAACAACTGTTGTAACTTGCAATGATGGCAGCTTATCCAAATTGAAAAATAATAATAGTATTTTGATTTCATACTGTCAGACCATGGCCCCTGTATCTTTTCTATCGACCCTCCTAAACCATGTCACATGTCCAGCACCATAGCAGGCATGTGGCTTGGTGACCCACACGTTATTTCTGGGGGAAGTTGGGAATCACAGCGAGGAAAGGCATGTGGAAAGAACCATGGTCACCATTCACGTTCCACGGTGCTACTTCTGCTGGGGAAATGCACCTGAGAGCCAGAAACCTGTTTGTCCTTGTTTTCAGGGGAGGTAGTTTCCTCCAGCACAAAATGAACGCACTGGGGTTTAAGTACGTGTGGCTTCAGGGGACTAAGTACCTGCACACTTGTACTTAAGAAGAGCACATGTGACCCTCAGTCTTTTAAAAGGCATTGTATAAAGGGCTATCACTTTGCTAAGCCCTCTATGCTGGGGTTATGCTCACTAATACCAACCCTGGAGAGACTTTTTTGCCCCAAACCAGCAGACCACTAAGGTAGGGAAAAGAGCCCACACTTCTTAGCCAAAGCTTTTTGTTTTCTTTTTGTTGTTTTGTTTTTGTTTTTTGTCTTTTGAGTTGATATAAAAAATAATAAAAATCAAATAAAATAACAATGTGCTTACCGGGTGGAACAAGTTATAGCTCAGACTTCCAGACAATTCAGAAAGAATTCTATGAGGTCTGTGTTTGGACTCTATGTGGTGTCTGATTTTGCGATTAGAGAAAGGAATCAGCCGTCACTCTGGCTCCCAGGTGGGCAGGGCAGGACAGAACCCGGGGAGGTTCGTCTCCTGAAGGCTCTGCCGTGGTGTTGCTGTGACTCCCCTGAGACAAAGTGGTGCAGTTGGGCCCCACGCCCTCCATCAGAGAGCGTGCGCGCGTGTTGGCGTCACAGTCTGTCCAGAGCGTGGTCCAAGCACCGACGGGTGTTCGTAGCAAGGGCTCTGAGAGATGTTGCCCACGTCCCTGGTCCTGGGTTTCTGCATCCACTTGGGGCCTTCATGCTACCCCCTTCCCTCAGTCATGATTGACACTTGGGTTCCTCTTCCAAAACCACCTACTGCAGCCCTCCAGGGCCCCAGGGGTTGGGGCTCCGACTGGCTGTCTTGCTGAGCTTGCAAGGATTAATTCTTTCCTCAAATCAGATCCTTTTTTTTTTTTCATCATGTCTGTCTGTCTGTCTGTCTGCATGTATGTGTGTATTTGAGTAGAGTCGATGCACAATGCCACATTAGCACCGGTGTATAAATTAATGATCTGACAAGTTTATATATTATG